>NC_140592.1:356726435-357926435 GCF_964204655.1 Triturus cristatus | reverse complement strand
AGTGGCAGGACACTATTGAACATTAATCTGCTTATGCCCCGCAGGTGACAGTGCGTATGCTGTACGAGACTACATCCTCACACCGTACCTGAATCCATCAACTGCAGGTGAGAGGGGGTACAACAGCGCACACAGAGCTACACGCTGTGCCATTGAGAGGACATTTGGAATCCTAAAGAGCCGTTTTCGATGCCTCCATAAGAGTGGTGGAGCGCTACAGTACAGCCCTGAGACGTGTTGCAAAATAGTGGTTGCCTGTGCAATGCTACACAACATCGCTACCAAGAAAGGAACCCCAGTGGACCTGACAGACTCTGAATCATCAGATGAGGATGGAGCAGCACCACATCGCGCTCCCGCAGGAGGTGCTGGTGCAGCTGCCGGACGTATGAGACGTGATGAGATCACCCAAAACTACTTCTAAGTGAGTAATGATGACACAATGACACTGATTGGTGACTGACAGGGATGTTTATTTCTGTGTCATCAGGCATTGAGTGATCTCACGTTGTGACGTTAAAGTCCCTGCATGCACTTGTTTGTGTCACAGTGCACAGAGTAACAACAGACACTGAGTCTACATGGACTGTGTTGCATCACACATGGCCATTAGTCCCTTGTGTCCCTTCACCTCCTACGTGCACGGCCTGGTGCGCCTCGCTGTGTGCGCGCTGTGCCCTCCCTTGACTCATCCTCCACTGTGCTCTGTCGTGCACTCCTGCGTCTTTCCTGTGGTATTGGGGGAGTGATGCTGCTCCTGCTCGATTGTTCATCGGTGTCCGTGGCTGCAAGTGCACCTATGCCACCTGTGGCGGTTGCGCGCATCTGGTCCACCGCATGTGTGACCTGCACCAAGACACTGCCCACGTCCTGGCAGCAGTGGGCCATCTCGCGCTGCATGCCAACACATCTTCTGGCCAGCAAGGATGTGGCGGTTGTGTGGCGGTTCACAGCCCTTGTGTATAGGTCCAGCCGTGTGTGAAGGCGATGTCTGTCCCGGCGCCGCGCTGCCCTGTCCCTCGCTATCTCCCTGCACAGTCCCTCCAATGCACCAGTCATGGCCATCACTCCTGCGCGCAACTCGGTCATGTTGTGGTTATGTGCTGTCAGCTGCCGTTGTATTGACCTGATTCCCTTCACTTGCAGGCGCTGCTGCTTCAGCATGCTGCCCTCCAGGCCCGAGAACACCGTGTCCTCTTCAACAGGAGCAGTGCTGGTGGACGGCCGTTCCCTGCGTCTCATTCCTCTCCCTACTCTTGATTGTTCAGGGGACTGTGTTTGTTGCAGTCCTGCACGCTGCCTGTGCACTGGCTGTTGCTCCTCTGCTGTGTCTGGTGCCTGTGTCTCCAACAGTGGTAGTGGTGGGACAATTATGCGACACCTGCATGGTGCTGTGTCGGCAGTTGTGGCTGCGCCCTGATCCTTCTGGCATGCCTGGTCCTCCATCTCAACTGTTGGCTCACATTCAGCCTCACTATCCTGTGTTGGTGGTGGTGCTGTGGATTAAATGACACACATTAGTACTGTGTCCTGTGTGGTATTTGTCATGCATTAGTTTCAAGCAATAGAATCTCATGGGTACTATCGGTCTATTTCTATCTCTGCATGATGGAGTCCTTCCTATTCCACCTGTCTGTGTCTCACTGGCACAGTTATCAGTGCATGTGACTACGTTTCCCATAATGCATTACTGTGTGTGCTGTGTGACATTTACTGGAGTTGCAGTCAGGTTGCCTTTTGGGGGATGTGGGTGGTTTGGGGATGTAGCAGGGGGTCTTGCCATGCACCTTACCTTGTCTGGTGTCTGGGTGTTCTGAGCTGTCCAGGTCAGCCACTCCACTCACGCTCTCAGGCTGCAGTGTGCCCTCCACCAGCTCCTCCAGGGGTGTCGGTTCGGTTGCAGTGGAAGGGCCCCCACCGGTTTTTTTAGCCTCTGCCAGTCTTGTTGCCACCCTCTCCTTTGACCTCTGCCGCATGTCATACCATCTTTTACGTAGGTCCTCCACACTGCGGTGTGTGACACCAATGGCATTCACTTTCTCTTGGATGTCACTCCAAATCTTGCGCTTTCTGGCCTCAGGTACTCTCAGGGAACTTTTCCCAAATAGGAGATCATGGTTGCTGACCACCTCCTGTGTGAGGACCTCCAGCTCCCTCTCACTGAATTTCTGTTTCCTCTTCCTTGTTGGTTCCTCCTGCTGCTTTTCAGTCCCCTGGGAATCCATTTGACTGGTTTTCAAATGCAGAGCTTCACTGTTCTCCTCTCCACACAGGCTCTCAAACAGCTACTGGCTCACACACAGCTGCTGGCAATCAGGTGCAGCATGGGCAGTCACACTTCCTGGTTGTGATGTCATCATTCTGCACCTGAATTGCAGATTCCCAGATTTGCGATTCCTTAATAGCGTTCTCGCAATTAAGGAATCGCTATTAGGGTAATCGCACAATAATTCTGCGAATTTTTGCGCATCGCTAATTATTCGCTAAAATCTACCTACATAGCTATTTGCGATTCGGAATTTGCGATTCGCGAAAAATCGCAATTTCCGATTCGCAAATTCCATTCTACCTACATATGGCCCTTAGATCTAAACAAACAGCAGCAGGATCCAGTCTTGTGTTACTTTTAATAAGCAATTGTTTGTACTTTCAGCGTATTCAACACAGCAAATTGTTAGATACATTGAAATGTCATTAGTAGCAAAGGTATTAAGTAGTTATATTCACTATCTTGTAAAAACTGCACACTCAGTTACAACACATATGCTTCTTGCTAAAAATACTACTTGACTGTGCTTAACCTTTCTCATTCTTGCAAGAACAGTGAATGTGCTTCCAGTCAGTCCACCATTTCAGCTAATCATTTTTCTGTCGGATTCCATGCTTCAATGTTTATTTGTATTAATTATTTGTGGCGTTGTGCAGCGCAAATTTGGCAGAAGGTGTTAGATTGCTTTACATTACATTACACCAGGTCAGATCATTTTTTCTTCTTTTAGGCACACGGGGACTAAGGGCCATATGTAGGAAGCCAAATTGCGATCGCAAATGCTGAAATTCGCAGAATTTTCAGCGTTTGCGATCGCAATTTGGGCAGTGTGCTATGTAGCACACAAAAATCCACACGCAAAATAAGGAATCGCAAAATTTGCGATTCCTTATTTTGCTAATGGATTTAAGGAATCCCAAATTGCGATTCCTTAAATGCAATGTAGGAAGCACCCAAGTTGTGCGATTTTGGCTTAAGGAATCGCAAATTACCACCAACTTCAGGTTGGTGGTAATTTGCGATTTCTTTGAAAAGTGCACTTTTTTGCATTTTTCAAAGTGCCATGTGGCGCACATACATGCCCTTAGTGCATGTATGTGTGCCACATGTGCACACATGTTTATTTCAGGGGTGCAAAAGGGTGTCCTATTGACACCCTTGCAACCTTGAAATTGTATTCTCAATTTGCGATTCTCTAATTGAGAATCGCAAATTGAGAATGTCTTCCTATTCATTCCTATGGGCCTTCTAGCCCATAGGAATGAATGTCAAGGTATTCCTTATTTGTGATTCGCAAATAAGGAATATGTGGGATTCACAAAATATTTTGCTAATCCTACCTACATTGCGTTTTGCGATTCTCTAATTGTGATTCCCTAAAAATCGCAATTTGAGAATCCCAAAACATGTTTTACCTACATATGGCCCCAAGTGATTTTGCACAGGATTATAGGGTGTTCGAGTCGATGCCAGGATCCGAGCCGGCTTCCCCAGCAACAAGGTCAACTACTTCCAAAATTGATAGCTCTGGCCGTTAGGCCACACTTCCATCCCCAGAGATAGGTGGTACGTCAAAACAAATTGATTACTTCGAAACGTGTCTTTTGTATAATTCAATAAACAAAGGGTAGATACTGCTTATTGCTCCCTTATCCACATGTTTCCTTCCAAAAAGAATAACATAACAGGACAGTTTTTACTGATCTATTTAGCAAAGTAACTTTCCTCATTTCTAGGGCTGTATGTGGAACAAGAAATGTGATATTACAGTTTTAAGGTTGATGATCTGCATGGAAATTTGACATTTTGCTAATTTAAATTGGCACTTTTTCTCTGTCATTATTTAAATGGAAGTTCATGGAGCGGAAAGATTTTGTGTAATTTCAAAATCAATAAACAAAATGATTGCAGCCTTTGACAACATGTGTTTTTGATATCTGATATATTAACAAGTATTATACTGTCAATCATCCCTAGGGCATCTTGGAGCAAAAATCAGTAGACAGCCATATATAGTCATCCAAAGAATTGGCATAGTGTGAATTAGAAAGAAATCAGGTGTAGAAAATGTTTTACCTACAAAATTTGCTCCATGATGGTTTATGGTATGAATGCTTGCTGACTGTAATCTGGGTTTGCATCACGTGAAGAATAACTCGGAGAGACTCTGGCTATAAAATATTCCAGATGTAGCTCAGCAGAGGTAATATACCACTATGGGGCCGATTATGATACGGCCGTAAAGGCTCCGGCCTTCCTTTAGGGCCACATCGTAATAAACCTGTCGGTTTCCTTTCCAATCGCCTCATTTTGATGGAGGCAGTCAGAACGGAAACCGGCCAGTCATTCCGGCTGGCTTCCGGCCCGTCCGCTAGTTAGAATGCGGCCTGTAATCTCAAGGGTGGCTCTTTCCGCTCTTGAGATTACAATGCACGCTTTCTGACATTGTTTCCATGCCGGTCTGTCTGACATGGAAACCATGTCGGAATGCGTGTTAGAGGCCCCACAGCAGGGCCCCCTTTGGTGCATGGCCTCTCGGTTGGAGGCCGAGGGGGGCACCTATGGTGCCCCCCTGTTGATCCCTGTACCTTGTGGCAAGCACCTTGAGGTCCCTGCCACGGGGTGCAGGGATGAACTGCACCTTCCATTTCACTATGGAAGCATGCATTACTGCTGGTTTGCGGCCGTAATACACGCACCCATAGTGAAATATAGGAATGCGACTGAACATTGTTCGGTCGCATTGCTAATGGGGCGGTCAGGATCGCCGACCGAGTGTCAGTCGGCCCCATGACCTAGTCGCTGTTAGGCGGAAGTGACTCCGCCCGACATCGTAACGAGCCCCTATGTGTTATCACCAAACTAGCACATACAAATCCACTTAATAGACCCCCAACTTTTAAACTTCTGTATGTGGTGATGTATGAATTTGTACACTACTACCGTAGAGTTTTATTTCATCTTACATTTTTCCAGTGCATGACTGCATATCATATTGTAAATATCTATCTGTGTTTTTATGGCAGAAGCTCTAGAACTAATCTTTGAGTGATTTATTCACTAACAGTGGGAATCACGTTCAATTTACGTGACTTCAAACTGATGCATAAACATGTCATCAGCTAGGCCACAGACAAGCACAGAGGGAAGTGGACCTGCTTATAAAAGTTTGTTATGACCCTATACCTTTCCATCGATTGTCTATGGATGAAAGGAGTTTGATTCAGCGCCTTGAGATCTTCATGGGTGAGTAGCACGCTTTATAAACCTCCTGAGTGATTGATTGATTAATATGCGGTTCTTGCCTGGAACACTATCCCTGACAAATTCAGGCTTGAGAAGTCTCTGAAACAGTTTAGGGCCCCGGTTGGTAGTAGACACTTGAAGGCAATAGGTGTCACAGCACCTAATGACGTCACTTAAAGGATGCTGAATTAGGGCTATAATCATCACTCTCAATGGTTATGAACATTTGCAGTTTTTCTGGGACTCATTACTTGCACTTGTAGAGACATTTCTTTAAAAAATAAATCTCTTCCTGGATCTCCCAGTAGCTCAAATTTTCAGCAATAGTCTATGAACACCATACACATTTCATCTATCCAGTGCTGACTTTAAACATGTGCAGATATTTGTCAGTTAAACTTTCATTCAGACAATAACAATTGCGTCCTACAAAAACAGGAAGGTAAAACATGTATCAACATTTTAAAGAAAAAAAACAATATATAGAAAATAAAATATAAAAGTGCCCAAAAAAATGGGCAGTTTTATATTTATCAACCACTAACTTAAAAAAATGATATTAGAAATCTTTTTATTGAAGATTTTCACAAATCCATGTAACAATCAACATAAGACTTGGACATCCCATAGAGGAATCTACCACATTGTCATACACTGGAACGTTATGATGGAGAGTGTGAGTCTACACAGGAATTATAAAGCAGTCTGACCTGTGTAGCTTTTCGGGGTGGTCTACACGGGATCAGAGCTGGGTGGTTTCCATGCATGTGTCCTTAGAGAAATAAAGATAAAGGGAAAAAAAAACATGTACACAAAAAATATAATTAAACAACCAAGCATTGTAGGTTGGAAGGATACTTCTCGTATGTGTTCAAAGCATCCAGAGACTTGAGGGCCTTGCAGGGAGGGGACAGCACACCAGAAGGAAAAAAGGAAAAGAGTGCATGGGCTTATAGGGCAATGCGGGGAGATAGCGGGCCGACACTCTTATGGCTGCTTTGTGAAGAATGGGGTATGTCTCAATCGAAGAGTTGGAGCACTCTAAGCCTGGTCGGGGTAAAGCAAGAGTTTTCTAGTAATCTATCAGGGGTTGCCAAATGCTGGTAAATGTAGTGTCCGTTTGCGCTATCTTATGAGATAGGAGCTGCATGGCCATGACGTGCCTGAGGTGCATGAACCACTGCATGATAGGAGGAGTGGACTGTTGCTTCCTGTGAAGTGCTATGAGCTGTTTAGCAGCGCCCAACATGTGACTCATAAGGTGCCAATCATTATGAGACATCGCCTCCAGCTCCATGGGGCAGATGCCCAGGATGGCCATGTTATAAGAATCAGGAAGAGGGAACCTCAACATGCCCTTAACATGGCCAAGGACGTCCTTCCAGTAAGTTGTAAAAGAATTATACTTTTAATATAAAATAACATTGTATAGTGCAGCTGAACTACAATAGGAAATTGTCACACGTAGGAAGAATGTGTTTGGTGTAAATAGCTTAAAAAGCATGGGAACTTATGTGCTAAGCTAATTAATGAATACAGAACAGTTTTGATCCATGAATTGATAATAAAAAAACGAATATCAATATCACTCTCATGTTCCTCTTTAATAAATATCTGCAGGGAACCATTGGGTGTCACAGAGACAGGCCCCAAAATAATGTGGAAGTCTTCAGATCCGGATAATGGTCTCTAGTTCTGCTGGGCAGATGAAAACCGCTTCTGTTCATAAAGTTAAATATTAATACAAAATTGTAACAACAGTGTCTATGTTTTAAAATCTATACTTGTCATAAGGCACCCAAATTCTCTGTTTTGATGGATTATTTAAACATTTATTGATTTCGATGATCATCTCTGTTGTATAGATCTGGGTACTAAATATCAGATGCGGGATATAAAAATAAAGTCAAGTCTGTCACAATTTTCTTTTTCCTGTTCTCTAAAAGCTGAGCATATGGATTTATCTTGTAATATCATCAACTCCCACAAACAATAATGTTTTCAGAAAACCACTTGCTTGATGTAAATTCTTGATGCAGTGGCCGATTGGTGCCCTATAAGGTCCTCAAGGTCAGTTTTAGTTTGAGCACCGGTTTAAGGAATTTGGGGGAATATTTATTTGCAAGCCTCTATTGCCACAGGGACATCACTTTTAAAGATACCACCCTTGTAAATAGGGGGCAGCATCAAAATCAATGGGTGTTGAGGCAGAACGCCCACCGTAACATCAATTGCTCACCCCTTTCACGCTAAGTATAGTGTGAAAGGGTGCCTTATTTACAAGGTAGCGTTAAGCCACATTAAGTGGCTTAACGCTGCCTTGTAAATAAGGCGAAGCCCCTATCGCCACAGGAATGTCATGAAAAGTAACGCTCCTGTGGTGAAAGGGGCTTGTAAATATGCCCCCTGGTCTTAACATGGTGAAACATGGAGAAATGTTTAATTTCTCCTTGTTTTTTGCTTTTTCTATGTATGCTGCATTGTGCAGCACACATAGAAACAACAAGACACCTTGAATGATTGTGTATGTGCAGGAAGGGACACCTTCCTGCACATAAACAATCATTAACAAAATTACGATTTGCACCTTCTATGTGTTCTGCATAATGCAGCACATTTAGGAGTTTCAAATCGCCATTGTGGATTGTTTATGTGGAGGAAGGGACACCTTCCTGAACATAAACAATCATTCCCTCAGCGCAGGCACCCTGGCAATATTGTGCCAGGGTGCCTGCGCTGGTGCTAGGCAGCTGAATTTAGAGCCAGCGCAGGGAGAAACGGAGGGGTGCACTGTATTTTTGTAAATGCGGCGCATCCCTGCGTTTCTAAAGTGACTGAGCGCTGCATTAGCTATTTTGAAGCTAACCCAAGCTCCGCCACTTTTGATGTAAATATGCCTCTCAGTTCACATGGTTTTATGTTATGAGAAAAAAAAATAAAGTATTTGATTGTCTGTATACAACTATTGTCCCATGGACAAAAATTATATGATTTATACAAAGCTAAATCCTTAAGAAATTATAATAAACGCTTGGATTCTAGTTTCGGATTAGAAGGAGAACTCACAGATCTAGCGGAGCTGGCTAGAAAGCATTATCCAGTTTTACAAGCTGCTTGAGAATCCCTTGTGAAGAATTATTGGAGAGAGTGTTATTACGATTGAGCTCAGAGACGAGAACTTGTGTGTTTGACTCACATCATTGTTTGACCCCTGAAGAAGGAAGTGTTCATGAAGTGCATTGGGAAACAGACATATGATGGGATATGCAATTTCCTTTTGTTAAATAAGCCAATTTTGATTATGATTAGTCATTGCAAACCAAACACAATAGTAATGTGTTTCATAAAAATTAATGTATTGATGTTCTTTATGTGATATAATGTCAAATTAAATATAACAGTTTGAAATGAACTGTGAAGGTGGTCATAAAACTATTATTTGAATTTGTGCAATAACAATCTTCTATGATAAATTCACCAGCTTTCAAGTGTTCAGAGACACTTGTTATACATCACACAGAGATGTGTGACATGCCGTGTTTTCACTTTTGTCTGTACCAATACACGCAGCCTGCAATGACAGTCTTGCATGTGCTTGGTGAGGGGTCCCTTTCGACCCTCTTTAGTACCTCAGGCCCTAGGTACAATACAGTAGGAACTTACAGAGGGTGATAAAGGTTTTTCAAAAAGAGGAACAATTGTAATTTTTTAGGGAAAGAACATTGGTACTGGGGCCCTGGTTAGCAGGAACCCAGTAAACTTCCGTCAAAGTTGGATTTAATACCAGGCAAAAAGTGTTGGGGGGGGTACTGCAACAAAAACCCAGTTTCCTACACCAATAATTTAGTGTCTTCAGGCCTCTTGAAGTCTGCGTCATAAGGACTGCGTCCTCAGCATACAGAAATGCTGGTATACATTTTCTGTCTATCCTGTGAGTGTTCTGGTCTTTTGGTCTCAAAATCTCTTCAATACTGTTCGTATCCAGCTAAAGTGCAACGTGGGCAGGACACAACCTTGAAGAACTCATCTATCCATAGCCACAGCTTCTAAGCATCTGCCATCCAGTGGGTGGTGTCTCACTCTGGAACTTAGTTTAGCATTCATAGGCTTCAGAAAGATGCTTATTGCCTGATCTGCTCCCAGTATTTTTAGAATTGACCATATTATGGTTCAGTTAGCATAGGCTAATGTTATTCTAGGTTCCACAAAGGCCATATGAATGCAGCCAAAATGTTCAGCCATGTATGACTACAGTGATCTCAACCATATCTACTGCCTTAAAAGGCAAGATGCATCTCTATTCAAGCACCCTTAGCATGTCACAAAGATGTTTGTATTGGCAAGCGCCGCCAACTTGCCCTAATACACTAAGTCCTGTCTGGGAGGTGGTCAAGCTTGGCTCAGCAACAGGAGGGCAGAATCATGTCTCTGGTCGGCAGCAGCCATAGTTTACCGTCCGGGTCTAGAAGACTGGTACCAGGAGCACTGAGGAACTCCCGGAGGAGCTTTACAGTGCATGGAATCATACCACCCATACCGTTTATGGTGTGGGAGTATGATTATATCATGTTTGATGCCAAACATGACAGGGTTCGTTCCAGCCAGTTTAGAGATGGTCATCGTGTAATCACTCTATATATTGTAATGGCTGATGCACTTACAACCTAGGAGAATGGACTCTGAAGTTTGTAGAGGTGTGCCGCTCATGGGGGCACACCCTCACACTTAGAACCGAGCACCCTGCCTTCAGGATTGAAAGGCCTGCCTTAGGGGTGACTTATAGGTTTTAAGTGCAGTGATCTCAGATATAAGCACACTTATATCTGTCATAAGTGGTGCTAGCACCAGCTTACACAGGCTGCAATGGTAGGCCTGTAGTCGCAGTTTGAGTGGTCTCCCATGGGTGGCATAATGCATGCTTCAGCCCATGGGGGACCCCTGGTGCACCTATGACCTGGGAACCTCAGTACCATATACTAGGGACTTATAAGGGTGCACCATTAGCCAATCTAGGATGTACCTAAGTACTCACCATATCCAATTTACAGGAGAAAGCACAACGACTGGGATCCTGATTAGCAGGATTCCAGTCAGACTAGTCAGAGGCAGCAGAACACCAGGCAAAAAGTGGGGGTAACCATAAAAGCAGATTCTACTTTCTTACAAGTGGGTAGTCCATGATGCTCATTTACAACTCAGCACTAGCAAATCTGTACATGCACGGCTGGGCATGTTTTCATAAATCATTGGCTTAATATGCTCCTAAATTTACCCCATTACTAATAAAGGGATTTTTAGTGTGGCTCTCAGTAAAATGCAGTACAAATGTGTAATTACACATTGCTATGTCTTTAAGGAGAAACTACATAGGAAGATCTAAGCACAGAACTAGGAAAAAGTTAAATAGAGGATAGATTAATGGGACCAGGAAAATAGGTTACTGATGACTGATAAGGTACTTTTAGAAGAGATGGGTATTTTGCTTCTTTATGTGCATCAGGAGAGGCTTATAAGTAATGTTATCGGCTAGCACAAAATCATGCTACTCATATGCCATATCTAAAATACTGAATACATATTTATTGTTTTTAGTATGTCCTATGTATGTTACCATAATAAGGACTACATTTATACTGGAAGATATAATATCCTCTTTGGTATATATACCATGTAAGTCTAGACAATATAATGGTAGATGGAATTTAGGAGTCAGGGTTAGTGTAGTTTAGGCACAGGGAGGGGTTTTTAGGGTCAAGGATTGGTGGAAAAACCAAACCACAATGCTAGCGGTAGCCCTCTAGAGCAGCACGAGATTTAAGGTAACTCAGTGTAATCGTTGGTGATACAGTCTATTCACCCTAAGTGTGCAATTTTGGCTGACACCCGCCAGCACAATGCCGTTCCAGTAACTGGAAAATACATGTACAAAAACAACACCAAATGCACCACTTAAACAATGTAATTCAAATAAGTCCAAGTTCTTAAGGTATTTTTCGTTTTTCAAAAAAGCTCTTCTTTATTATGCAGTGAATATTGCAATTAAAAAACAATTTTCCAACACAGCCAAAGCAGCCGACGCGTTTCGTCCACCTCTGGACTTCTTCAGGGCAAGGAAACTTGTGAGGGATTAACACCGTCTTCGGGTTCTAAATTTCTTGTTTCAGCTCCCTCATAGTTTCAGTTATCAGAATTGTTGGAGATAGAAGTCAATGTTTTTATTGTCGAATAAAAAACTGAATAATTGGAGTAACGAAGTTGTCTGATGATTGGCCCAAATGAGGTTTGACAAATTAGTGGTGGTCAGTATCAATATTCATCCAAATTGTGAAGGCAGCTATAACTTGGTCAGAGATATCCGAGTCCCTATCTCGGAGGTGAGGTCAAAATACACCTGTCCTGCCGCTCGACAGGACAGGTGTATTTTGACCTCACCTCCGAGATACGGACTCGGGTATCTCTGACCATGTTATAGCTGCCTTCACAATTTGGATGAATATTGATACTGACCACCACTAATTTGTCAAGCCTCATTTGGGCCAATCATCAGACAACTTCGTTACTCCAATTATTCAGTTTTTTATTCGACAATAAAAACATTGACTTCTATCTCCAACAATTCTGATAACTGAAATTATGAGGGAGCTGAAACAAGAAATTTAGAACCCGAAGACGGTGTTAATCCCTCACAAGTTTCCTTGCCCTGAAGAAGTCCAGAGGTGGACGAAAGGCGTCGGCTGCTTTGGCTGTGTTGGAAAATTGTTTTTTAATTGCAATATTCACTGCATAATAAAGAAGAGCTTTTGTGAAAAACGAAAAATACCTTAAGAACTTGGACTTATTTGAATTACATTGTTTAAGTGGTGCATTTGGTGTTGTTTTTGTTCAAGGATTGGTGGAGTTTAGGGGTAGGAAGGGTTTTCAGGCAGTAGCGGCTGGTGTCAGAGGAGAGTGGTGAGCAGAGGCGGGTAAGTGGGGAGGGAGACGACAACAAAAAAAAGGGGGAAAAAAAGAACTTACCTGTAGTCTGCTGCATAGACGGTCTTGGTCACCTCTCGTGACTCCACTGCAGGCACAGGCTCCCAGACTCCCCTGCAGCCAATCCTAAAGCTGTTCTCATACTTGAAAGCAGCTCCAGGATTGGCCTGAGCACCAATGATTTGAGCTCCCAGGGAGACTGGGAGCCTGTGCTTACTGTCTCCAACCTGGCAACGCACCTCGGGTTGGAGACAGCTTCAGTGCATATTATGGTTTGGCCAACTTGAGAATGCCGGCCAAATCTTCATGCACACTGATAGCAGTGCATACCACTCCCCGTCAGTGCCTGGTATCCCCCTGGCCTCACCCACAAGACTCTGGGAATCAAAGTAAATGATAATAAACCCAACTATATTATCATTTTTTTTTTTTTTACGCTGCTGGAAGGGGGGGGGGGGGCTGACGCTCCTCCACCATATCGGAGCAGCTGCCGAGGTTCTTAGGGTTGAAGGATCAGTGTAGTTTAGGCGTGTTGATGTTTTTTTTTGGGTGCAAGATAAATGGTGTTTAGGGATTGTGATGGGTTAGGGATGGATGGTACCTAAGGGTGATGAGGGGACAGCAAATTAAAAGCATCCAAAATATGTTTTGACAACGTAAAAGATATAAAACCAAAATAAATACTCTCCGAAGTGAAGCACTGAATAATTACCTCTGGCAAAAATGTATCTGAAAAACCTGCAACCATTGCTTTTCAACCTTACAAAGTAAGCATTCAGAACGCAATTTCAAGCATAAGGGATTCTATGAATTGTTTTTGTGAAATGTAAATGACATTGATCCTATCAATTTCAATTAAACAGTCTAGATGTAATGATTTCTCAGTAATGGAATTTCACAAAATAGTTTTTCCATGAAATCACACACAACCACTCCCTCTCTATTATTACATTGGATTAAGAATTACTCCTGCCACTGACAGGAGGAACTTTACAGTCCTAAAAAATGTGTCTAGCCACAAATGTTCAGGCGTGGTGGTGGTCACCTGTATAGTCATGCAGCGTCACTCAGGGAAACCCAATAACGTGCTAAATGAAGCAAGTTTGCTCATATGTAAACATCATAGCATACTTGTTTAACGTTCTATGGTAGCAAATCCATCTATGTTGGTTCTTACAAAATGTTAATTTACACCCATAAAGAAGGTATTTACGCATTTGCACAACACAATTTTACTCAAATGAACACATGCTTGTGAAAAAATCACCCTTTCATTATTCATCAAGTGTAATGGTAGTTTCTATTGTATTACATATTTTGGTGGAACCCCGAATATCCAGTTGTTTTGCATGCCCCTCCAATTTTTCAGCGTCTCTTTTGCTTCAAGGTCTCCAACATCTTCTATACATCTCTAACTACAATTTTAAAGGTGGCAAACTTCTTCATGTCACTATGCAAAGCTTTAATGGAACATAAGAGTGTTTGCTCACCTTGAGAGAGTGCTGTGATCTCATTCCATCATCTCATTTTTGTTAGTCTTAGTTAGAAGCTGTGTCACTCTTTAGTGCAGCCTTTTTGGGCAGTCTCTTGCCGTTCCTTATGAGGAGTACTCTGATTCCAGTTCTTTAGTCTACCAGTCTCCAGCCAGACTGTATTCATGAAAAGCTTTCAGGTGAAGGCCACGGGCCAGGATACCGCTCCACCATGGTGGCTAAGCAGTTCCACAGGAGGCATACCTGCTTATGCCAGGCACCACTATTTCTCCTCCACAGGCCTCAGCCAATAAGACCCTTTTCCCCGCAGTTCCGGTCTCACCACCACTCCCCTCCTCTCACTCAGGGGGCAGCAGCACCAACTGCCCAACCTAGACACACTTGACCTCCTCTTCAGCAACCGGCCCCTGAATACTCCCTGCCGCAGTCACAGGTGCCCACATAAATGGATGCTTCAGTCTCTGCTTAGCAATGCACCAGTCAAGATAGACACACAGAACCCAGGGAAGGCACAGCAAGTGATGACACACAAGCTCAGACAGAAGACCTGACGGTGGCAGTCATCTTGGATACCGGCCGGCCACGCCCTCATTCTGTAATATTTTGATCTCCTCGACCCCTCTTTTTCTGTAATATATCCCCCCACAATGTCCTATCTCATATTTCTGTGTTTCTCAAAATCTCTGTAGCCTTGTAATGCCTAATTTCTCAGACTTCCACCCTTCTAGTAGTGGGCCTCTTTTATCCTTATTATTAACCTTGTCCTTAAATGCTGACCATTTCCTGAAGTTGCACAGACCTCTAACCTGGGACTGTGCTACACTACAGGACCACACAACCTACCCATTGCAACTAGGGATTTGCATCCAGCTCTAAGATGTGGCTTTCAACAATTTAGAGAAGAATTGCAGACAGGGGCTGCGGACCTGGACATGGGTGACTATTTATCAGGGAGAACTGAATTATTTCAAAGAAGGCATCAGTTGCACATCTCATCCAATATACAGTTAAAGGTACGCACGTCTCGCGTGATATGACCACTACAAGAAAACTTTCTTCTTCCTCCTCACATCAAAAGGTACTTCGTCATGCTCTATCTTAGTTCCCAAAAATGCCAACATGTGTTTCGTAAAAAAAACTACCACATACTGGACTTATGAGAGGCTCCTGTAGTCAGCCATTTATGACAAGCATAGGTGCTGTTTATCACACCTGGTAAATGTCGATTCCTAGGGTTTGTTATTTATCAGGTGTGATCAAGAGCACCTATTACGAGTTTCTGGGGAATAACATGCAGATTTTGGTGTTTAACTGGTGATACAGTCAGTGGCGTAACAAAACTTGAGGGGGCCTCCCTGCAAAGTATGTGGAGGGGCCCCCCACCAAAGTCAGTCAGGAACTTCCAGGCCAAGGTACTGTGCTGAAGGGGCCCCCTAGACCTCAGCCTGTGTTAAGCCAGTGGACGCAGTAATTACCGGATGGTTTTTGTCTGTTAAATTTCGGCAGGTTTGACCTGAAGAAATGTAACAAAGGTTGAGGTATTTAACTTACAGTGGGCGCTTTAAATAACACTCAACTCATAATTCTGACCCGTTCGTAAACATGGATTTATGCACCGGTGGGAATAAAATGGCTGACTTATAACCAGGCACTAAGTAAAACGACGAGCACTCCATCCAAGAAGTATATACATCTAAACTAAAATCTCTGTGAAAGGAGAAAAACCGCTCCAAATTGGTGCTTTGTGGGTACGCTGGCAGATCATTACCACAGGGGTAACCGCTGCCTCTCATGTCTGTGTCTTCCACAATGGGTGGAACATTGTGCCTGCTGAGAGCCCCCTATAGGTGGGGAGAATGTTGTGCAGACTTGAGCACGGATAACCCTAACAAAATTCAGCATGCTGTCTTTTTCAAATATCTTGCTCCCTGATGTAGTCACGAGATAATAATTCTCATCCAATTACCACGAGCATATTTTTGTAGCATCCCTTTTATCTCACCACTGACAGAGCAATTTTTACACTTAGAACAACGTAGCTAAAAAATAGAACTTTGCATCTCATTTTTCTTCTCTTTTTAAACCAAGGGGCATATTAACAAGGAACTGGGAAAATGAACGCTAAGGGCACTTACCGTTAATTTTTTTAACGCCCGCTATCACTGCATAATATCGCCTGGTTATCGCATTATTAACAACGCTAACCGCCTAGGCGATAAAAAATCCAGCGATAGCGGCATTTTGGGAGGTTATCGCTGGTAATGCAGTGATAAAACTACAAGTTGATAGCCCATGGTGGATTTAGCCATGTAATCCACCTCCCATTGGATTACATGGCTAAGTCTGAAAATTAGCAGACGTAAAAAAGCAGCGTTAACTGTGGTTAGCGCTGCTTTTTTTGTCTGTAACAGGGTTAGCGTGAAGCTTGATAATAGGAGAAATGTCGCTTAGCGACATTTCTCCTATTATTTTGCTCTGGAACGCCCACTTTGCATCTCATTAGAGATGCAAAGGGAAGCATAGTGAAAAAGGGTGCTAACATGCGATTTTGCATGTTAGCACCCTGTTGTTGATAGAGCAATATTTATTATCTCCGCTTCTTTGGCTTTTAAAGCCAATAAAGCGGAGATAAAACCCTTGTTAATATGCCCCTAAAATAGCCACCCTCTTTTCGTCAGCAGTGGTTTCTGATAAAAGCAAATATTGTCTTTGGAATATCCAAAACCGCCTGAGTGTGTCCCTTCTGTTGTAATCTCGAAAGATGAACTCCACATTTATCTTGAATGCCTCTTAACTGCTATCTCTTACTGCAGATGTTAAATATTGACTTCTAATTGACTGCTAATCCATCATCTCTCGTATGTTCGAGCTCTTTTCTGCAGGGTGGATTGGTATCTGCCTGTACTGATTAGTGGGTTGGTCTTCTCTGAAAATAATGTTAAATAAATAAAAGAGGCGAAAACAGGGATGCCTGGCAACAGTCCTGTATGCATTAGCCTGCCCTGCCACCAAGGCACGCAGAACCTGCAGGCTGTAGCTATCTGTACTATGGCTTACAATCTAATCACAGTCTTTTAAAATGTCATTGCCCAGTTGTCCACCCAGGCTCTAAAGCTTTTTTATCCATTCAGTTCTGGGAAAAGCTGTCAGAACTCACGCATGCTGATTGATGTACAATGACAAAATGTCTAATCGTTCATCTGCTTCCGGTTGTGCCTTATTGATGATGGCTGAAACCGACTGAGGCATCAACACAACTAAACGAAAGGCATAGAAAGCTGTTTCCATCTGGCACCACTCAGATTAAGCAGGAAAGAAGAAACAACAGACAAAGAAGAGTCAAGAAGATCTAAGAAGAAGATATCAAATGCAGAAAAGTCAAATTTCAGTAAATGAATCACTTTGATGAAGATGTTAATGAACATGGACCAAAAGAAAATGGAGGGCAGGTATTTAAAAACTGCGCAAAAGTACATACCAGGGCAAAAATGTCAGTAAAACAGTCACTAAATCAGTCTGTTAACTTTTAAATATATTTACTTCAGTCTTAAGAAGACAATAAAGAAGAGAGAAGGGGTTTACCAATAAACAGAGCAGAGAATGCAATTTTCAACTATGTAACTATCTAACGTGTCTTAATCTATTCACATTTTGAAGTGATAGACAGGGCGTAACTTATAGGTAGTTCACTAAAATATGACTATTGTAGGTCAGTGTTTTGGGGGTTTTCTAATGATAGTTCTCGTCCCATCTCAACACCTAACGATAATGTGACTTTAACCGCTTTTTTTTCTCCAGAGAATATCAGGTGTTTTATTCTTTATATTTTTAGCACAAGTTAAGGTTTGAGCGCTCAACCAAAGGTTAAAGTGGAGTTAAACGTAGGACTTCTTGTAATAAAATAAAAGTTGCAAAACCAAAACCTGCTGATATCCACCAGTCGGACGTAAATGGCATAAGTATGATCTGCACCACAGTATATTTCATATGTTATCAGTGATGTAATAGGTGATGTGATAATCAATGCGTCATAGTGCTGCAAGGCTAAAGGCTGTGCACTACAGGCATTGAGGGGCCTGTGGCCAGGCCCTGTGTCCATCCCCGCACAGACCCTGCACCTGCCCCTTGCGATTAGCCAAACCCCCACCACGCACAGCCTTTTCACTTGTGGCAGTAAGTGGAGAATATCACTAAATCTTGTATCCTTTTCATCTTCCTCAGCTCTCACTTCTTCTTTTCTGAGTATCACAATACCGGCAACAAGTATCGCAAACCTAGGCCCGTCTTTATCAATATTTCATGCAACACAGCAAGCCACCTTCCTGCACTGAGCAGCATGAAAAGGAGATGGCAGGAATGCACCCTTATTTAAAATTATAGTGCACATTCCTGCTCTCTGCCAGCGCTGGTGCACAAACTGGTGCACCAATGCAGTCACCCTTGCACCATGGGGCTAGGGTGCCTGGCAGTAGGCAAAATTGTTTTTGTAGAAGAAGGGACACCTTCCAGCACAGAAACAACCCTCAGAGGCATTTTCCTCTTTTTACATGTGCTACACAATGCAACACAGTTAGAAAGAGGAAACAACAAGGAGAAATATAGATATTTCTCCTCGTTGCGTCTCTGGTGGGGAGGCATACAATTCTGGCGTATTCCCAGGTCAACCAGTGATGATAATTGTGGGAATGTGTCAGAATGGATGGTTGAATGCGTTGGAACACCCACGCTCCACCCAAGGCAAGCCTCCTCGCTGCAGAGTAACATAAGGCGATGATTTATGTGGCCTTATGTTACTCTAGATTTATCAAGCCATTTAGGGCCAGGCAAGGTGGCCTTGTGTCGCTTGGTAAATCTCATTTAGGTTTTGCATTGCCCTTGGGTGGGAAACAGTCAGAACACCGTGGTCTGAACCACGCGTGTTCCGACTACGCAAGCTTTACCATGCTTGCTTTAACCATGCATATGCCGTAACCAAGCATATTTGTGGTTAAGGCAGTTCACGGTCTTGCTGCTGGAAGATGGAAGGAGGAAGACGCAGCGGTGAGGTAAGTGGAGTGGTTTTTTTTAGGGCTGGGAGGGGGTTGGGGTAGGTTTTAGGGCAGTGGAAGTGGTTGGGGTAGTTTAAGGGACAGAACAGGGGGTGCAAGTTAGTGTAAGTTAGGGTGCAGGGTTTTAGGCCTTAGGGCAGTGGGAGGGGAATAGGTAGTTGGGTTAGTATTTAGGTCGGCATAGGTTTTAGGGCAGTGGAAGGGGTTGGGGTAGTTTAAGGTAGAGCATGGGGGTAGGGTAGGGTTTTAGGCCTTATGGTAGTGGGAGACAAATGGGTAGTTGGGGTAGTTTTTAGGGCTGGGGCTCAGGGTAGGTTTTAGAGCAGTGGAAGGGGTTGTGGTAGTTTAAGGGACAGCGCAGGGGATGGGTAGTGTAAGTTAGGGTGCAGGGTTTTAGGCCTTAGGGAAGTGGGAGAGGATTTGGTAGTTGGGTTCATTTTTAAGGTAGTGGGAGTCGAGGTAGGGTAGGGTTTTAGGCCTTCGGGAAGTGGGAGGGGAATGGGTAGTTGGGGTCATTTTTAGGGCTGGGAGGGGGTCGGGTAGGATTTAAGGCAGTGGAAGGGGTTGGGGTAGTTTAGGGGACAGTGCAAGAGCAGGTGTGGGGGGTGGTTGGGGAGAAGGCGAGGTAGTGGAGACCTTAACCAGGCATACCACTTTACCTATCATGCCTATACCACAAAGGTTTGTGGTAAAGGCATGCATGGTAAAGGAATGCGTGGTTAAGACGCATTCGTGGTTGGGCTGCAAGGTAGAGGCATGCGTGGTAAAACCATTCGTGATTCTATCCCCTTCAGGTCCCCTTGCACAGCCAAGGGCGACGCAAAACCTTGATAAATTTGAACCCTAGTGGTTTGATTAAAAGTTTTAGTTTGATAACAACACATATTCTGAAATGTAGTTTGAAAGTAGGACATATGTACAGCGAACACAAGAGAGATAAATGTGCAATGGCATGCGTACAAACAGCCGCGTACTAATGGCTGTTCACCTTTATTCATCCCAATTCAAATAGTCGTTGTATGTCAAACACATTTACTGAACTCTTTGCCATTGCATAGTCCTGCAGGAAAGAAGATTGTAGAGTTGTTTTGCTGTGTTTTACTTTGTGAGGAAACAAAACCTTTTTTTCTCTAAAATTGCTTCTGGATAAGAAGGTCAGAGCAGAAATCAATTAGGAAAGGCAAGAATAATAAGAAGAACTGGAAGTTGTTGAGACTGAGGTGTTCAAGATCACCATAGGAATCAATTTTATGGACGTTTTCCAACATTCCATCTGTGGAAAAAAACAACTTCTAAATGTGTAACTTGAATTATGTGTGAGACACAGCTGAGCAGGTGCAGAAGAGGGAAATACAGATTTGGACCAACATTGATCCACAAGCAGTGCTTTAAATGAGCCGGTACTCACCGGTACTGAGTACCGGCACATCAGATTATTTTTGCCCTCAGTACCGGCACTTCTCTGTAGCCAGGGAGAGTACCGGTATCCTGATCCACAGCACGGCAAGCGCAGGTTAGGTTTCTCCTCTAGGGCAGATTCCGCTCTGCTTCGGAGGAGCATGTAACTAATTATATGTAATGGGTTAATCTGTTTTAGTGCCATAACGCATTTCTCTTTTATTTTGACATGTGCTGCAACTGCTACAGAAGTCATTAGGTACAATCATATATTTCTCTTCGCCCGCCCACTTGCCACGCCTCTATTCTAATGAGTACCTGCACTTATTTTTTCCCATTTAAAGCACTGTCCACAAGCATCCTAATATATATCATGAACTGCAGTTCAATGCCTAGAAAATGAAGAGAAAGATGGGCACAGAAGAAACATGCATATCTCCTGAAACTATGCAATCCCTGATGGAGACCAACTGCTTGAAGAAATTCTACAGGAGGAGCAGTGAGCCAACAACATCTATTATCAAATTATGGGATTGCATTGTTCAGGGTCATCTGCTGTGGTGAACAAAACAGGGCTGTTTGGCTGAAGTACATTGAAGAATACCAGAAGATTTGCAAAAAGCAAATTACGTTTTCTTAAGCTACCCCAGATCTTAATTCACATTTTTTACTTTTTTAAGAAAAGCAAGTGTTGTGAAACCAGGATTGTTTTTGTTGTCCCCAAAAAATTAAAATCACAACAAGCTATGTGAGTCTAGGAAAGCAAAGAAATGGTTCTTTTCAGAACCAACTTTAATGATATGAAAGTATTAAAATATATGTTATTTGTTTTGTACATCAGTGAGCAAGATTGAGTATAACTGCGGAAGGTGAGGAGAGTACATGAATGAAACAGTGAGCGCACATGAGAGAATGTGTGAAAAGGATGAAGTGAGTGAGTGGGTGTCAAAGTAAGGGAGACCGCGAATCAGAAACAATGCGTGAACGTGAAAGAGAAGGGATGTGGAGGACAGTGACTGCATGAGAAGAAGGGCAACTGAGAAAGTGAGAGACTGCACAACAGGATGTGTGTCGAAAGTGAGAGAGATTAAATAAAGGTGGGAGGCAGAGATTGAGTGAAAATGAGGGAGTGAGGGAGAGAAAGTAAGTAAATGAGAATGAGAGAGAGAGTGAGTGAGAGAGTGAGTATCCGTGAAGAAGGGTGTGAGGGGTTTATGGGTAGACAGAGTGCATGAGAGAGTGAACATGTAAGAAAGTGAATGAAAGACTCAGTCAGAAGGAGTAAAGAGTGAGTGTGAGAGAGAGCAGAAAAGAAAGGGAGTTAGTGTGAAATAAGTGAGTGAAAATGGGTTAGTGAGTGATAGGATTGAGTGGCTGTGAATGAGAGAGAGAATGAGTGACAGATAGTGAGGGTACTTGAAGATGGATGTAAAGAGTGTGAGAGAAAGACTGACCGAGTGGGCAAGTGAGGAATTGAATGAGGGGGCTGAATAAAGAGTGAATGAGAGTAAGTGAAAAAGACAGTGTAAAACAAAGGGATTCAATGAGTGAAAAGATGAGTGAATGACACTTAAGGATTATGTAAGATGAAATAAAGGTGTGAGTGTGTAAGAGAGAGAAGGAGAGAGAAAGAATGAGTAAAATTAAAGAATGATGTGAGGGAGAGGGCACTGATGAGAAGGTAAGCAAGTGAGAATGTTAACAAAGAAGAGTAAAAGTGAAGAAGTTAGTGAGTGAAAGGTTGAGTGAATGAAAATGAAGGAGGGACTCTGAAGGGGTATATGAGTGAGATGTACCGAGTAAGTGAGAATGATTGAAAGAGTGAAAGTGAAGGGGTAGATAGTACGAAGAGGTGAGTGAATAGTGAGAATGTGTATGTATTTATCTGTCTATGGCAACAGAAATACATGTGTTGTGATGGCAACCTTGGTAAGCACATTCAATCAATCAATCATTCTTTATTCTGCTATGAATGAGCCATAAAAGAAATAGTAACAAAACAATAAATACAATACAACACTAAAATAAAAGCAGTTAACGATTTGTACAGGAACCATTCACAATGATGCCACAATAACATGATCACAGTGCATTCCCATAACTTTTTGTAATCTTCAAAGAAACTCGTATAAAATGTAAAACTGTCAGATATATATATATACTGAAATGGAAGTTGTTGAATTAAGAGCAATGCCTCCTTATATGAGTGGATATTAAAATTATTAACAACTGGCAATAAAAAGTGTTTCCATAGAGATCTATATAAAGTACAAAATAGCAAAACATGTAAAGTGGTTGGTGCTGATATATTGTCGCAAGGATAGGGGACAATGTTTACAAAAAGGGATGGATGAAATGCCCAAATTAATCTTAGCTGCTTGTAATTACTCCAGTGGCATCCCAGTCCATCAATATTTTGCACACCATATCACCTCAGTGGATTACCTCAGTTTGTACCCAGCTGTAAGTAAATCAGTCTTGATCCTGCTACAATTGGAACGGTCCAGCCTGACCTGCCAAGTTAGGTCCACTATGCACCAGAACACAAGCAACCCAGGACTGCTTTCACCCAAGTTTGGGCTCATAAGCCAGGTAGAACTTGGTACCCACATCTGGGTAAACCCGTCCCACTTAGGAGGAGACACTAAAGTATACAAAAAAGTGATGTCTGGAATCCTTGAATCAATCTCAGCCACTGAGGAAAATGTTTTCATCCATAATCCAGTAAGCGGGAAGGCAAAAAGAAAGTTCAAAATGTTCCACTTTTATCGGTTGATATAAACTCTAAACTGGGGTTTTCTGACATTTAGTAGGTAGGGTTCAGTTGCTTTTGCTAAAAACAAGGGACGAATAATCCCTTTCCACTTGAGAGCCTAACACCGTAGCCATCCGCTCTCTCTCATAGTACTTATATAACTTATCCACTGTTTTACATTCCACTGCAGTAACAGTGCATATGGGTTTTCAAATATTTATGGCACTCCTAAATCTGTAAATGTTTGCTTCACATAGTTAAGCCAGCAAATGTCTAGAACATTACACAGGTTTAAACAATCCTTTAGCACAGCTTTTGCAAAGGCAGTTTCCTTTTTGGCCCAAATGAAAGCCATAGGATGATGGGGCAACTTCTAATAAAGTCAAAAATATAAGGAAACCCTGTGTCCTTGTGACAGATGAAAGTAGAGGCAGATTTCTGTACTGCCAAAAGCCAGCGTAAAAACTAATTTTCTACAATCTGTAAGGATTTGGGGTTGATATACGCTCTTAAAACTGCTATATAACTGCCTAATGTTGAATTTTTTGCCCTGTAGATTTCCAATATGGGCCTTAATGGTTTGCCATCTATCTTAGTGGCAAATCTCTTCACTGCTACAAGTGATCTCAGTATCTGCTGGAATCTAATAGTGAGGAGATATGTCCATTCTATTGAGGCCGCCATTTGCAAGCCCAAGAAGGTAAAGTGGGGACTCTATCAATTTTTAAGCCGTTTGGTTTTAATTTTTGTCCCCCTGAGCCCACTGGTCGTAACATAAGATTTAGTTTGATTAATATTTAGAACTAAATTCTTCATATAATGGTTAAAAGAGACAATCAAAGATTGAAGGTCATTTGCCGTCTTGAAAATAATATGGCATCATCCACATATAATAATACTGGAACTGGCTGTCCCCCCACCTGTGGGAAATATTTCACTCTCTCTATTAAAAAATGTTCTATACCATTAATGTAAAATGAAAATAAAAAGAGTGCCAGAACATATCCCTGTCTAACCTCTTTCGCTGAGGCTAACTACTCTGCACATGCTCCGGTAGCAGCATAAAACACGCTAACCTGAGTGTCTTAATGTAACCTTCTTAAAATAATATTCTGCATTTTTTCCACATCCGCGACCACCATCAACAGACATAATTAAGACTGATTCACAGAATTGAATGCTGCAGTTAAATCAATTAAGCCCATATAGAGGGAACCCTTCTTGGCCTTGATATATTTTGCTCGCACTCAGCAGGAGATTGAGACACTGTTCTATTGTTCCCAGACCGTGACAGAAGCCATATTGAATTTCAAAGAGAATCCTTTTTTCTTATCTCCAAATTGGTAAGGGGAATTTTGTCTAAAACCTTTATGGTATAGTCGAGCAAAGAGAAGGAAGACTCCTGTCCCCTTTTAAAAAAATCAGAACTCTAATTGCTTCCATCCAGGATGAGGGGAAAATGCCAACAATAGCTACTCTTATGACATTTGTTACCAAAGGGGCCAAAAATGAGATGCTGTTTTCAAAAACATAAACTGGAACTCCATCCGGTGCTGAAGTTTTACCTGATAGAGCTGTTAATAAAGCAACTATTAACCTCCTAAACCTGTATGTAGTGAGAAAATTACTGTAAGCCATCTATTTCATACAAATTAGACAACAAATTCCCTCCTATCTCAGTGTGGTCGAAATTAAATTAAATTTCTGCAAAATGATCCGACCACTTCTCTGCCAGAATTATTACATCAGAAGGGGCCATGTTAGAAGTAGTAAAATAGGGTGCATAAACCACTTACCAAAATGTTCCTATGCCTTTAAGTTTGCCAACCACCTCCAATCAGTCCAGGATTTTTCTTTAATTTCCTTCTTTCTAAGCTTCAGGGCTTGATTATAATTGGTTCTGGCTCGTCTAATTTCAGTACTCGATCTTGGGATCCTTTTAAGAGCCTATAATACTTATTTATGATAGCAGTCCAGATTAAACCATCCTTTCCTAAATTTATCCCTAGGATGGTCTTACTAATTAACTTTAAATTTATATACTCAGCGAGCTGCTGAAAGATGCACATAATTTCCTTAGGATCCCCTTCAGGATTCAAACATACCTCAAAAAGTCCTTGGTTATCTTTGTATAAAATTGATTTAAAAAAAGGATGTGGTAACCCCTTGATTTTCTGAATATTTTATCAGTAAATCCTTCTTCTGATTGCAGTTCATTCTATCATAAATTTCAATTAAAAGTGGATTATGGTCACTATGACATTTTGGGATGACCAGAAAATTAGACAATAAGGAGGCTGAAAATAAAATTAAATCAATAGTGCTCCCTCTAAATGTTGGTTAATAGTGAGGGTTCCCTCTGTTCATGAAATGGAAAAAGATAAGGGATATTTCATAATAAGTCTATTCAGAAAAACACAAATATTCCCTGGGCACAGCAGGCGAGGCCCCGGATCTCCACAGCCTCACGTACACAGCACATAGTAATTTTTGATTGATAATTGGCGTCACAGCAATGTCCACCTTCTTGCAAATGCCCCAAAGTTGTTTGTTACTTGTTTTTTGTTGGTTGGAAGAAAACAACAAACAGACAATACTCCCGTAGATACCCCCAGCTATTGGGAGGACAAAGAGAGCAGTGATAGCCATATATAGACTACAAAATGTAAAGCAAGTGACGAAGCTTAGGAGATAAAGGCTCATGATACTAGGTGTAATTGGGGCAAATTATAGCCGCCTAATGAGGGGGAGATAAGTGTAAACTAAACATGTGAGGGTTAGCAAAATGTATGTAATTGCTCTCCGCGTACAGTATGCTGAGATGAGATATAAGAATGCCTTTGTAACTTTGTCAATAATAATTTCGATAATTTAAAAATGCTAATAAAAATATGTTTGAAAACAAAGAAAGTCTATTCAGAAACTCACTATATACATTATGTTCAAAATGAAGGTGACCCTCCAAATCTGAATCCAAAAAGCCACAGACTCTTTTGCTATAATATTTACAGAGCGTGATATTAAACCCACTCACCCGCAATATTGGAAGTATGACATTTCCTCAAGTAAGGGTACAAGTCATCTTCCAACCCTTTTACTAGTGATATGTCTGCTTGGTCAAAAACATTGTATTAATAATTAACTAGCAAAACCTGACGGATGTTCTCAATTTTTAACAAAACTCAATGGATCATAAGGAGTAGAAAACAAAACCTTCACAGTGAAATTAATACAATTTACTGAAAGTAAAACCGTCTAACCCCGTCTAGGTCTTGCCCTATTAGTTTGTGCAGCATAGGTACAGATAGAGCGAAAGCCATTTATGTGGAAGTCCTCAGTAAAGCCAGGTTTGCAAAAAATGACATCAAACTTAAACATAAATGAAAACAAGTCTTGATTCTTCAATTTTGCACATACACCACCTATGTTCCATGAAACCATGTGGTATACTCCTATACTCTCAGAAGCACCTAATGAGTGTTCAGCCACGACCAACATTATCATTATAAATAGATTGTTTGAGCACATACAACCATAGATGTCTTCTCCTCCTCTCTTTAAGCTGAACTCAAACTCATAATGGAATAGTACTCTCAAATGAATAGATGATGGTGTAAACAAAGACTTTGGTTGAAACAAGGATAATCCAAATGTCATTACTCTGTTGTGAAAGGACCCTTCCTACAGTGCAGTAGTTTTACCTGATCAGAGCATGTTTCTAATATGTAGTCAGGTCAGACGTTCACCATGACTAGCCTGTTCTTCAGCAAGCTGAAGCTTTAAAGTATTTGGTAGATCTTGGTATTACCTTATGAGTTTGAAACAATCACTGCACAGACTACATGTTGCACTGTATGGTGTCCAGTTGTCAAGGCAAAAATATTAGGCCTGGTCAGAACTCTGCGAGATTCTGGAAATTCTGTGAAGAGGCATAAATAGCCACATCTCACTTCTTGCGTTGTGATTTAGCACCGGGTGCTATTCCATACTGAACAAGCATTGGCATAGCCAATAGGTCTCGCCTTTGAGACCTTAGAATTGTTTAGCCAGAGATATTGGCAATGTTTAAGATATGTTGTAGATTAATGTAGCTGCTGTGTTTAATACTGTAAAGTTTGTGTACAAGTTGTGCTTAGTGTAGTGACGTTAGGGCAGTGGCATGCTGTGGAATGTAGTGGTGAGTTGTGATATGATTTGTGTTGTTGGTATATGTGTTTAGTGTTTTTTGCTGGTGTGTATGTTGGTGGTATTTGTAAGTTTTCCCCCGCCCCCAAAAAAACAATTGTAATGATATTAATTATGTGCGTAGTGTGATGCGGTTAATGTCTTATTTACGTTTTTTAAAATCCAATACATTGTTTTGTTAGTTGTGTGATGTTTTTCTGTATGCCTATGCAAAGGCTTTATTTGAAAGCAATTAAAATCTGAAAAGTTACTGCAAAAAAGATCCAAAATAGTTAGATTGGCAAAGGCAGAAATTTTCAACTATACCAAATGTATTGGCGTTGTCAATGTGTTTTACGTCGCACAGCCGTTGATCTGCTGTACTTCTGCACTTTTTCTCTCTCTACTATAGTTAGGCTCTTCTGCCCTGATTATGAAACTGCCCTTGCAACAACACCGCACCCCCCACCCCCATCTTTACAAACTTTACCTGGTGCACGTGTTGCACGGAACTCGGAGCATTACGTGCGCTGCGGTCACAGGGCTGTACTTGGAGCATTAGATGTGCTGCATTCACAGGGCTGTGCTTCAAAAAGCGCCACGAAGCTGCAGGCCCCACCTGCAGCACTGTTTACAGTATGCCTCTCCCTGTATTGGAACAGGGACAGGTCATTTCACTTTTTTTTAGCCAGATTTATATAGCGCAAACTCGAGCCGAAGGTTTTGAAGCGCTTTACATGAGCTCTGGTTTCGTTACACAAGGACACTTTAATGAGCCTATGCACGTGAGAAGGATTCTGGGAAAGGTTGGGTGCAGTGGCCACATACACGTTGTTAGCTGCTGGGGCAGAGATAACCAAGCTTTTATGGCAGAGACATGTAAATGTATCACCGTGACACGAACTCTTCTTTCAAATGAGCACTCGCTTTGCTAGCACCTGGAATCACTTCTCACTCGGCTCTTACATTTCGTGTGTTAGTACACTCACAATATACAGAGGGTTTTGGACAACAAAAAGGCGCCAATGGAGCTCGGGGAAGTAAAACACCAACCTACAGCAAACCATGTTTTAAAGAGCAAACTACGCAACTACGTCACTGCGTTCACAGGGCTGTGCTTCAAAGCGCCACGAAGCTGCAGGCCCCACCTGCAGCACTGTTTACAGTATGCCTCTCCCTGTATTGGAACTGGGGCAGGTCATTTCACATTTGTTTTAGACAGATTGATATAGCGCAAACCCCACCCAAAGGTTTTGGAGCGCTTTACATAAGCTCTAGTTACGTTACACAAGGACATTTTAATGAGCCTGTGCACGTGAGAAGGATTCTGAGAAAGGTTGCGTGCTTTAAAAGACGAGTTAGTTTGTGGCACACAAGTAAAAACTCGCACACGCTGTAAAAAAAAAACAGCAAACATAACAAATAAAAAAAAAACACTCCCGGCATAGCCCGCGGGTTAACAAGTGGGAGGGGTGGGGGGAGTGCGACCGAGACCACACACAGTATTTCCTTTGCGGGAAAGAGCAGGGGCACCATCTGTTTGAAAGTTAATTATAAACAGATGTTGCCAAAGCTCGCTCCCGCAAGGGAATCGCCAAACGTGCACGCGTTGCCATTGAAAGGAATGCAAAGCGTGCACGTTTTTGGCAGATAAAGAAAATCAATTCCTAAAGGTCTCCTCCTATGCAACACATGCGTGCTGCGTAGGCGAGACCTAAAAATCAGTGTGAACGGCACCACGCAGCACACCAGAGCACACAGCTTCTTGAGTTGATTTTGTTGTCACTCGGGTAGATTTTCCACTCGAGTGCCAGATTTCTGACTGCAAACAATTGTGACTGCCCGCAGCCGCCCGCATCTGGCCACTTTGGAGAAATGTCGCTGTGTGCCCTCCTAGCAACCAAAATCACGCTAGGGGACGTCAAATCTTGCTCGCACTTGCCAACTTACCATTTTCGAGCCACAGACGAGAAAAAACTCCGCCATGTGGCAATTTATGGAATTTGACCGGAACTTCACGTTACAAGCATAATGCAGAGAGGCCAAAAATCCAATTTCTCTGGCGGAGCAGAATATATTGCCCACCCCAAGAAAATATAAACTGTTTTGTCAAAGAGAGAGCCACACTCTAGTAATTACATCAGAGCCTCCTCCTCTCTCTTCTTGAATTCCTCAGGAAGACCAGGCTTTTCAATCAACTAACCTTCCAAAGGCAGTCCTAGCCACATACACACGCTCAGTGCCAGGATACCCTTGCAGGTGATAGTGCTCTTTACAAATACACATAAACATAACAAAACATAAGGCTGTACCTTTATTTGTAACCTACCTATTTGTTACTCTTCACAAAAAGCAATGAATCCAACCAAAATGATCCAATCAGATTTTAATTTGCACTGAAATCGCTGATTCAGAAGAATGCTTATCATTCTGCAGTTTATACTCTGGGGCTGACAGGAACCTTGTTGCCTGACGTAATAATTGTGCATTGTGAAGGAAACAGGCAAGACACAATTACTGGAGCTGCTTTATTTAAATGTAAAAACAATCTTTGCTAAGTTGATGCTTCTCTTCCAATACAAACTGTTGCATATTTAAACATTTGTCAAAGGCAAAAGTGGAAATGGGTTGACCAGTTTTGTTCACAAATTGACAAATCCCATAAACAAAAGGAATCTGATTTTCTATAGGACAATGCCAAGAAAGTGAAGGAAAGAATGGTTGAATTAATCTCAGCCAATGGCAATCGTTCATGTTGCATTCCAGACCAACATTTTTCACCGAGTATGTCACTCAAGACTTTGGAAAGAGAAAGCTTGCATGGCACACCTGTAGTGTGGGGATGAAGCTTGGGCAACAGATGCCATGGAAGTTCCTTTGTTCATCAAGAAAGGGCTGTGCTGAGAACTGCTTGATTATCGCATGCTTGCAGCACAATTTATTTTTAAAGTTTGGCGCCTCGGGATTTCCTCTGAATCCACCACATTAGTGACTGGTTATTATCATGCTGCCCTAAAGAAACTAAAACTCACTCCCTCACCATGCATTGCTTGTACCTTCATATATTACAACACCCTGGACATGTTCAATGACTGCATTCATTACATTCCCAATAACATATGAAATGACAACATTGTGTAGTGATTTGGACACTTTTGATTTTTATATTGATTTTAGGATGTATGGCATATTATAAATGCATTTGTAAATATGTTCCCATTTTATGTACTTGTTTGTATTGTTCCTGCTGTTTTATGGGGCTTGTTCCCCAAAACAAACGCTATAGTTCAGTGAAAAAGTCAGTTTTAAACTAACAAAGGCACTGCAATTCACCAGTTATACTTATCTCAACTAACTGTAACTCATTACAGAGCCTAGAAGTAACTATAACTCACACCCCAACAATGCAGTGTTGTGATCACTTTAAAATGTTAGCACATAGGGACTGTGCATTTTAGGACACCCTCTTTTTCTCTGCCCCCGCTTGATGGATCACATTGAATCTTTCTGTGTAGAAGTTGAGAAAAAAAACACCTTTCTTGCATTGCTTCGTGAAACAGAGCCAAAATTATTAGCAATCCAAAAAAGACATTTCCTATGGAAACACCATCTTAACTATCCTACCCAGTGACGACTGCCAACTTGGTAAGATATATATCTATGTGTATATATTCACTGGAAAAAAACAAAGGTTAAAGTAACGTTATAGTTTCTTGAATACGTCAGTAACAATGTTAACATTTTAAACTCAATAAACCACCGAAATTCACCAGTTATAGTTAGCATAGCTAACTATAACTTGCACCCCGCCATGCACTGCTTATGACCGTACATATTACATCGTTGAAGACATGTTCTGTGACATCATTTATGACATCACTGATGACATCTCAAATACATCACTGATGACATCATTCAACGAGTGTGTTAGTTTGTTTTATAGTTTACATAGTGGTGGGTAGCTACCATATTACTTTTCTACCTAATTTTGTACAGCCTGTGTCCTGGTAGTAAGTTTATATTTGTGCAAAACGCATGAGCTCCTAATGCATCATAGGTGTCTAGAGGTAATGAACATGTTAAAATTATTTGTATTGAAGAGTAACTGTGTGTGCAGGTGGCAGTTGACAATTTGCATTCTGCATGTTTCACACAAGTTTTTTTGGTTCTGCAGAAAAAGTTTCCAACAAGGCAAAGATGCTACAAAGAAGATACCAATTATTGTAAGCAGCCTTGCTAGTTACTAGACAATTGTTTCAGCAAAACAATTTCTTCATAACATAGAAGAACTCAGAGCAAGACTGTGTGCACCAGGTACTAACCTTTGTACATGTGATTATTTTGCTTCAGAATTTCCCCTATCTGTAAACTTTTCATCACAGTATGAAGGCTGCAGGTAGTATAATCTTTAGCACTTTCAGACCTTCATTAATTATAAGTGTTACATAGAGTGTACATTGCTCTTAGTAGATACTTTTTAATACTCTGTGGTGTATTTCTCATGAGAGTTTCACTGTCTGCAAAACAGTGTGGTACAGAGTAAACACTCTCCATTGTTTATAGTACCTACTTTTCTACGCATATTAACTTAGTTTCTCAATGAAGGTTGGGAGACTGTGAGGGGTTTGATACAGATAAAATAAAAGCTGTCCATTGTAGGGAATCAATTTTGGAACAGATGTTGATTTATTTGAGGAACTAGGCTTTGTATCAATAGTTGTATACATATTGAATTCCGTTTGCAATGAGGATTTTCCATATATATGTGGTTATTTGTTTATATGAAGTAGGTTACCCATGAAGTGTATGGTATAGGGTCTATGTTGCACATAACACATGCTTGGTACACCTAAAGGAGTTGTATCTGTGATGGCATTAATAATGCTTCATATTTTTCTGAGCTATTTTGTACTTACTTTCAGGCCTCTAATGCCAGACTAGTTTATAGAGTAATGTGGAAAAATAGAAGCTTGGATGATATCATCAGTTATTTTATCAGTAATGTGATCAATGATGTCATTTGAAATGTCATCAGTGATATCATAAATGAGGTCATAGAGCATGCTATGAGTGATGTTATATATGAGGTCATAAGCAGTGCAAGGCAGGGGCTCACGTTACAGTTAGCTCTGCTAACTATAACTGGTGAATTCCTCTGGTACAAACATTAATGATGTCACTGACATATTCAACTAGCTAAAACATTACTTTAACCTTTGATTTTAATTTATTCAGTGAATTTCTATGATTTATTTTTAAAGAAAAACAGATCTTTTTATCATACCTAACTATAACGTGACTTTAACATTTGTTTTTCCAGCAAATGGCAGTTTTTGTTCAATGTAAAGCAATATTTGATTACTATACATAAAGCTTATCCCCCCAACAATGATTGGCCAAAGGGTAATGTGCAGACATCAGCGCCGACCCGTGCAGGTAAAAGCGGTGGGTGCTGGGGCCGGGTTGGGGGGGGGGGGTGATTTTGACAGACGATGACAAGGGAAAATTAATCATTTATTTAATTGTCCCTCGTCATTGTTAGTCGAAGTCCCCCCTCACTTGGCCCCACCGCCCACCGCTCTTACCTGCACGGGCCACGGCTTGCAGAGATGAAAACAAGCATCACTATATGACAGCTACACAGCTTGCTCATGACTCTGGCCACTATATTCTTCCACATTAAACACAGACAGTGCCAAACCCTGAACATAAACAACGTATTGCCTTGCTATGCCAAAATGGGTGCCATCTTGTAATATCCCTCCGACCCAAATAAACATTTCATTATTCATTGGAACATCAGTTTTATATGTACCATATATTTGTAGATGGAAAAACTTTTAAATGTAATCAATAGTAAAACAATATGAGCGCACTACTGTATATAAGTTGGCTAATCAAGACCGCCGCAATTCTGCCCAAGTGGGCTTTAATCACGTAGGCAATCAACAATGGCTGATGGAATGATTAGAATTGATAGCATCTGACATTTTGCATTGCACATTATATAAATTACTCTCTATAGCTAAAACTAATATGTCCCAAACACTACAAAATATTACAATAAATCGAACTAAAAAAACTTGTATCATAAATAATTTTTGACTAAAATGTAAGATTCCCTTCTGCCACTATAGGAGCAGTTGGTGCAGGAACATAAAAATGGGGTGCCTGATTCACAAAAGAAATCTGAGACAAAATCCTAACTTTACGACTTTCGGGAATTCACAAAGGGCATTTAGGAGTAGTAAAGTCAGGCTTCCTAACGTTACTACTCCTAAATGCCCTTTGTAAATACCTAAAGTCGTAAAGTTAGGATTTTGTCTGAGGTTACTTTTTTTAATCGGGCCCAGGCTCTTTCTAAAAAGTATAACGGGCATAATGCTTGACATGGTACATGTAGAATAGACAATAAACGTGTTAGGAGGAAGGATGACTTAACCAAAGATCCACTGTATGATAAAATGCTCAATAAGAAATGACCTATAGATGGAGGCACCAAGATTGTAGGCAAGTAACTTGAAGGTATGAAGCAGTATGAAAGTAAGAAGTATTCTTCAGCAGCATAAACTGAAGCAGGACTATGACAGAGATTAGTGGTAGACGTCATTGAGTTCTTTGATTTTGTAAAGCATGGCACACCAAAGAACAGAGGTGAAACACCTGTGGCAAAATGATCCAGGAGCTTGAACCGCCTTGTGAGTAAGAACACGAGGCAGAACTCTTGGGAAAAGTGATCACAAAAAAACAGAAAATATGGCAAACACCAGTGACAGAGATAACAGTGTTACTACAAGCAAATTCAGCCTTAAGAAGTAGTATCGTCATTTTGATTTGGATGGCCTTCAGAAATAATACAGCTTGTGGGTTACTCATTCCTATGTACTGTTCGATTGGAGATAGTTGCCAGAAGTCAGGACTTGGTCTGATTCTGAACTCACAGTTTTCTAATATTTTATATATAATACTTGCTTTCATTTGATAGCAATTTACACGTAAAGCCAGAAAGTTGGAAACTATCTGCAATTGTCAAGGTAGAAAATCCTCAGGGTCGGTTTGTAGCTTAGAATGATCCATCTCTTGATAGTCCCAAGCCAGAAGAGCTGTAATAGCACAGGACAGTGGGATGATCAAGCGAGGGAAGGAGAGGGAGGGAACAGCAAGGAGGGAGATCTGAAATGACAGCTGAAATCATAAATACTTCTTTCTGTCTAATAACAATAGATGTACATTTAAACACATCAGTTATCCAAGAGATGTAACTTCAAAAATACCTGTAACAAAAAATAATGCTATGCAGCCTGAAGTATCCTACGTATTCCATAATTCCTGTGTAGAAACATCAATCTTTTCATCTGGTTTGCTGTATTAAAATATATATATAAGGAACAACTCTATGACATTATGACAACATGTATAACAAAACATACTAAGTACCATTTACTCCGGAACTGATATCTAAATCCACACAGTGACATACCCTTTATAGGCTTCATAAGACATCACAGGGGTTGAGTGTAGTCCTATACCACTCTGGTAATCACCCCTGTTAAATAAAGCCAAAGAAACAGCAAACATATGAAAGACAACCACAAATAATAATATGTAGATACTACTTTCCAAAAAGGTACAATGAGGAAATACTGTTTCCAGAGTCGTGTTGTGGAATAATCATCAAAATAAATTAGACCCTCTGTAAAAAGATCCATAAAGATTCTTGCCCTCCCATCATACAAAAAATGATAATGTTCCCACCACAATGACCACAGGGTTGTGGTTCGCCAACGGTGGGAACTGAAGATAGTTTGTTATGTCTTGGGTATGGGAAAACAAGTTACACTCCGTTAATAGAGCCAACAACATCCCACCGCAAGAGCCGATCAGAAGAGGCTCGCCAATGGTAGGGATGGCGGGGAAGCAAATAGGTATATGCGTTACACAGGGGAGTTGGATAACCTATCCCAATGCACAGACTGAGACCGTAGTCTCCGAACGGCAAGAAAGAAGAAAGATTCCCCGATAACCAGGGACAAGTCAGTGATGCAAAGCAAGCGGTGCCGAGCACCCTTACCGAACCAGTGAGGAATGACAGCGCCCTTCCAGCGAGCAAAACCGGGTAAGAATTTCCAATGCTGTTCAGCAGTCCGTCTTCTCATGTGTAAGCAGTTTCTTCCACGCACTGCGTCGGTTCGCTAAGACTCTTGGGAACTGTAGTTCCAACATTTATCCATTTTGTATATTTTCCCGATTGTCAGGGATTCGTTGTGCGCTTGTAATTGGGGATTCCAGGATCACTATGAGGCGCGCTTGAGTTAATGAGTTCATGACAGAAATGAAAACCCATGCAGTTTGAGGTGCCTCATTCATAAATGTTCTTCCCTATAGGCTTCTTCTGTTTATTCTAAAAATGTTGTTTTAAATAATTGTCTTCCTTCAGAGGAATAAAGAGAATAGTCCCTGACAAATTCTCTTTTGAAATGTGAGTACCTGCCAAACAATAAATTTGATTAATGGCGATTGGTGATATCCAATCAGCCGCCACAGCTATCTTGAAAGTATCAACAAATGAATGACTAAATTGTGGACCTCCATTTATATACAGCAACTAATATAGCATTTTGTTAATTAATAACATACTGATTTAAAGGCTAGGAACATAATCAATCCATGAAAAAATGAAAAGTACTAGGGCATTAGAGCCCCTAAGGTTCAACACCCTTAATTGGTAGTGGTCATTTTGTACCTTCAAAATAAATTTCCATTTGTCACCTTCCTTAATATTCAATATCCAATGTGTTCCAGGAAGTTCTAATTTTTAACCTTTAACCTCTTCTGTTTTCCGTAAACAATGTAGTGACACAGGGCTAATATCTTTCAGGTGCAAAACTTTGTGGCTTCTGCCAGGGAGTGAGTGAAAAATTGCTCTGTAATTGTTCTTTACAGAAATGTAATGTAAAGAGATATAAATGTTCTTAATCATAATTCCTCAGGACTTCTCCATTTCTTCAGAAGAAAAGATGAGTACATATGGAATAGGCACATGGCTTTTCAGGCCTGAACCAGAATCACACTCACAATTAGGTGCCAATCTTAATAGTTTCGACTCTATAAAAATATCAACAAAAGAATCCCACTTCAACCTCGTAATGGCAGGGGTTAGTGTCAGCCGGTACCATTTTGAAAACGTTTAGATTTAGAACCAGATTTTTCTCAGGTAAATCAATGTGAGCCCCATAATCAGAGGGCAACAATCAGTTCTCATAATGGAAGAAAAACATATAATAAGTGTCAGGTTCCTTAAAAGTATTATTTTTTTTATTATGTTGCACTTGCTGTCACAGTGCAAATGTATAATTTTTTTAATTGCACTTGCTATCACTGTGCAAATTCTAAACACAGCAAATCTCAGGTGTTAGTATTATTGACTTGTAATGCAACTCGCTGTACCATTTTAAGTAGTGAAAGAATATGTTGGAATTTTGGGTTCTTTGCCATCTTTGCCACCATATAATGAAAGATAAGACTAAATGACCCCCCTTTCTTACGGTCTACAAAATGGCACACAGTGGCTTAGTTTGAAAATTCACTGGACCAGAGCTTCTACCATACCCATGTTTTTTTAGTCTGAATAGATTCTTGTTTAATCCACTCATGTTCAAGGTGCATGTCAGAAACTCATGAATCCAGAGGGAAATGGAATGCCAGAAAGCATTCAGAATATAATTAAATAACAATATGCATAAAAAAAACATAAAAACATCTGAGTGTTTGTAGCTCTGTTTTTCGCCAGATTCAGAAAGCTTGACATGTTTTATAAGACCAATGAAATAATATGTTCCCTCTTGTTGCAATAAAGACAAAACACCAAAACACCAAAGCCCACCAAACAAACTCTTTGGGGCCTCCTTTCCTGATCACAAAAATGGCTGCCTCATACCTACTATTTTCTTAGGCTGTTTAGCAAAAGCAGGAGAGAGTGAGTATGCAGCAAAATTTAAGTCTGAAAAAGAACCACGCTTAAGTGAAACAGCATTACTTAAGCGTTCCTTTCCCTTTCCATCTTTTCCTCAAATATTCAATTTTAATTTTCAGTCTAGGTCACATCAAAAGAGCAAGAAAGCCAGGATGAACTGCACATGTCTATTCTTCCTTAATAATTCCCTAACTCTCCTTTGTACTAAGCGCCTTTTAAAATTCTTGTGAGCCAAATAGTCTCAGTGGCTAGTTTGAAACTAGTAAATATAGGCAAGGCATCAATTCAATCTTTCTGGAGATCATGCATCGTTGCATCTGCAGAAGCCTCAACATATGGTCATCAAGCAATTGTTTAAATACATTCATTAAGGTAAAGCAGCTATTCAGACACGAATCATTAGCTGTAACAAGTGATGTAGTCCAAGCGAAAGCAACATTTGTCAGGCTATTTATTAAAAATATCACCTTAGCACCGCCCTATTAATCTTCACAAAGCAAAAGGTAAGATGTACTGTAAGGCAGTGGTTCTTAACCTGTCAGCCTTGGACCCCTGGGTGCCCGTGACGCACTTCTTAGAAAATTAAATATTATTACTAAATTAATAATGTACATATACACAAAAAAGACAAAATTGAAAGCTTTAGAACGCTGGGTAATGTGAAGGAATTTGAAATTGGAAGCTAAAAGTTAGGTTGCTATTTTTATCATTATTCGTGGAAGCTGCAAGGACAGCAGACTGGTATTGCCGATTGAAGCTTGAAAAAGCATGCATGCAATAGAAGTGAAAAAGGCAATAGTTTATTTTAGAATTTAGCATATTGCTTGATCTTTTTGAAATAAAACTATGGTCCTGATTTAGACCTTGGTGGGACTACCATTGTCCCACTGCAACAGCAGTTCCAAGTACTCCATCGAGCTGACGGCAGTCCACCTACTGTATTTAGATGTTGCAGCAATAGGCAATGTACTGCTGTGGCGCCAGTGTTCTCTACTGGCTACCAGTACTCCTATGCCCTCAGGCCTGCAGGTTTGCGCCGAGCTGATTTAATTGTTCCAGTTGTGCTGGCAGTGTCCTGGCGGCGGAGTCCTGACGGAATAAGGTACATGGTGGGGTGGAGATAGGTAAGTACTACTCATCATTATCTTACTACACATATATGTTGTGAATGTGTTAGAATGTATATGTAGGTAATGTGTAATGTCCATTTTTAACATATAGCATTGCACACCAACAACAGACTCACACTATTGAATGTGTGTTGGGTGTTGTGCACCACAAGCACAACACCCACAACCACCACCAAATAAATATGTTTTATGTGTCAATACAGGTGTGGTCATTTAACCACGGTTAGTTGTAAGATGAACACATATGCATGAAACATAAAAAAAATTGCATGCAAGAGCAATGTAAAAATACACAAGGCGAAAACAAACGTAAACACGCACAATTCATATTGAGACAAGTGACACAGAAGGTTACCTTAGAGTCCTGCAACAATAGGGTTGCCTGAGCATCATGGCACCGAAAGGACCTGGACAATGGGGTTCAAGATGGAAATGGAAGTGGGAAAACAAAAACAGGTAAGTTTTCACCTCTTTTTCTCCCAATCCGCCAACACAAGTTTGGAGGTTTTCCCACCACAGTTCCCTCGATGGAAAGGCACATCCTAATCGACTCAGCGGTATTCTTTGTGGGCAACTTCTGCCTCTGACACCGTCGATGTGGGAGCAAGATACTGGTGGAAGCGGCAGGACTCCCACGGTCTTCCCTCCAGAAACCCTCCAACATCTAAATATAGCAGGTAACCGCCACAACGACAGGCTGGAACAACTGGTGGGCCAGATTCGCCAAGATCTAAATCGGGCCTTATATTTTGAAAACCTCCAATCTTCACATTAAACTTTAAATTTCACTTACTGCGTTTATTTGTTCATGCGTTAAATAATATATTATAATTAGTGTATTTGTTTGATGATAAGGAGTTCTTTCTTTATTTTTGTGTATTGTTTTGTAAATGGTGGAAATGTCTTGGGGGGGGGTCCCCTGCTTGCAATACTGATTCAGTGAGGGCCTATCGAAGTCAAAAGGTTAAATACGCTGCTGTAGTATTTTAAGGCCAACTTTTAAATAAGTCATCGCCGCACAATCCAAATAATTCTTCACAGAGCAAAAGTTAAACTAGACTGTAGAAATGGAAGTGCTGTGTTCATGTTACAACTTGTTTCTCATTGTATCATTCTGGAAAGCTTACTATATTTCCTTAAATCGATAGCCAGTATCATGGGTCCCAAGGCAGGTGGTCTATATGATTTTTACATGTTGCTCGGAGTACTAAATTCTATGGGTAGGTGGGATCCACCCACATGTGTATTCTGCTTGCATGCCCAGACCATTTTTTGGCCACCTTCTGAGGTTTGTTGGTAAGTCAATCATTCATATCAAATTGAATATTCTTCAAAAAAGTATATAACACAGGGTTCGAATCTTCTCATATACAATATCCCTTGTGTAATTTAAATACAAGTCCAGGCAAGGGAGGGATGACGGTGTTTTGACCCGTAATTATTGTTCAGGTCTCATGAGGACCTAAGTCGTCCAACTATCATACCTGCTTGAAAGGCTAGAGACACGTGAACTCAGTCTATGTGCTACCATTGTCCATAGTGTAACTATATCTTATCCATAATACATCTACTCACCACACCTAGTATGAGCATCTGGGAGTCTCCATTAAATCCCTTCCAATTGCTACTAAATCTGTAAACACAGACATCCATCTGCATAAAAACCTCTATAGTGCCACTGAGTACCATTGTCTAATCTAAAGTATATACAAGGAACATGGACTACCCAGCGTGTGACCGTCTGCATGGTCAGTCATGTTACCTGCAGTGTTCGGTGTCATTTAAAAGCGTGAATCATTATCCAGCAATTTGTGATCATCTGCAATCTACTTTTCCAGTTAGATCTTGGTTTCTAAACTCGTTAACCAAGTGACCCTATACCAGAGAGTGACTTACACAAGTGATGTCTGACAAAGTAACACTGCGGGGCAGCTCCTGGTCATCAGAATTAATTGAAGAATATGAGAATGTAGAGGGACCTATGGAGTGCTATCTGAGTGTGGCAAAGTAAATATTGTCATATACATAGGAATAAATCAATTAGCTCTAATGTTCCAGGAGGTGCACGGCCCTATTAGTGCTGGTCCCTCATCCACTTCAACAGGTTCCTCAGCTTGTTTTCTAGAATATGGCCAGCAGAAGAAGGGGAGCCTTAGAGGCAGAGGACCAGGGCAAGTTCGATGATGGTGGGGGGAAACTACCAGTCAGGGGAGAGACCGGTAAAGAACCAGTTCTACAGCAGGTACATTTACCAGAACAACAGAGATCCCCAATATTCAACATTTCCAAATATGTGTTGAATCATGATGACAGTGGTATATTGAGCAAAGGTTTGGCATTTGTAATTGCTTGCAGACCAACTTTGTTGAAAATCAGAAGAGAACTATATAGATTTTTAGGACAATAAGACTCAAGCACCACTTTAAGGATGAACCAAAGAAGGGGATCATGTCAGGCCCGGGACAGGCACTACTCTCTCAATGTCACCTCCCCCCCCCCCTCATGATACACTTAAAGGGTGCAGAAACAGTAGCATTTGAAAACACAGTCCTTAGACAAGCAAAAGTAGGTTTACAATATTTCAAGAGATGAAAGACGGGAAGTGTCCACCTTTTATGACAAACAAAATATAACTATTAAACCGTCAGATAAAGGAGGTGCAATCATTGTCCAGGATATGAAAGACTATGAAGATGAAATGTATAGCAATTGGCCAATGAAAGACAATACAAAGAACTTTAGTCAAACCTCTTGAAAGGTATCCAAAAAGAGATCTAGTACATCACAAGAAGAGCCCTAGAGGGGGATGTCATTGATGACAAAGAAAATATTTTTCTCAACAAGTCCTACCAGAGAACCCTGGGCATCTATACCAAAGGTGCAAAAGGACTTGATCATTTGTCTGGGCAGCCCTACTGTTTCCAGGTGTGGCTCTGTGCTAGAATCTGGTGTGCAGATATATTGATTGCTACATAAAAGATGAGGTATCCAAGATTATGTCCTATGTCAGCGACAGTATGCAATCTATTAATGATATAGAAGCATTTGGAATATGATGATGAAGGGGATATCTTGGTTACACACTACAAATATACCTCACTTTATTCAAATATTTTTCAGAATGAAGCAATCAAGGTGACTTAGAGATCAACCAAGAGAGATGGAATAACGGACACATTGACCACATTCATTTTAGAACTAGCCACCATCACCCTCAAGAGAAACTATTTTATGTTAAAGAATGACTATTCTATACAGATCGAAGAAGTAGCAATGAGGGCTTGTTTAGCACCGAATGTAGCAACTCTCTCTGTGGGTGAATTTGAGGTGGTTAAGATTTTCCACCCTACCAATACAGAGCAAGAAATAGATCTTGGAAATGTTACGTAGATTATATTTTTCTCCGCTGGCATGGAGTAGAGTGAGAATGTTTGTAATTCATGGAATGGCTCATCGATCAGCGCATGGATCTTAAGTTTACAGCTAATTTCAACAAGAGAGGAATTAACTACTTAGATCTGTTAGTGAAACACAGAGGTGGTACACGTTATACTTCCTTAAACAAGAAACCTACAAATGATTCAAAATCCTTGTTAAGATAAAACAGTCATCACCCACAGTCCCTCAGGGATCATTTATAGGGGGTGGGTGGAACTTGCGTAGTTTCACTCCATGGAATTCCACGGAGTTACTGAAGAACTCAGGGAGATTCTGTGGAATTTTACCAATCAGGGAGAGGATGTGTGCCTAACGGGCTAGGGGGGTCGATCTCAAATCTGGGGAACAGTGTTCGAGTGTCAGCAATGACGCTCAACATCCTGTGATTCTGGGCAAATCACTTAACGTCCCGGTGCCTAACAAAAATGAATGTGTTCTTGTGTAGCGTAACTGATGTTCATGTAAAGCGCTCTGATACCTTTGGGTCAAGTTTGCGCTATATAAAACTCTGGGGAAAAAAATTGGTGGAAAATATGCATCTTGAGCTGCAACTTAGCATTAGTAGCGCGAGCAGTGCTGAAAATCAGCATGAACACCACAATTTGTAGCACAAGAGTGGGCTGTCATTCGAGTTGAATCTGCTGTTGTGCGAGTAAAAATCTACTCAAGCAGCAGTAAATCTAGTCAAACAGCAGCCCCTTGACTTCGATCCCTCCCTAACGCCATCAACTGCCGGAGTTAGAAAATTACACTTGGGGATGCCAAATCTTGTTCACGCATGCCAGCCCCCATAATTTGGAGCCTAATGGGAGAAACGTTCCGCCACGCGGCGATTGGCAGAATTTGACCAGAACTCTGTGTTAAAGAGTAATGTTGGGTGGCCAAAATTCCGCCAACTTCGTGGGTCGAACGGAACATTCCGCCACCCCTAATAATTTACTCTGTGAGCAATTTATCAGATTACGGAGGAGCTGTTACTTAAAGGAAAATTGCTTTAGGAAAGTTGAACTCCTGAAATCTAAGCTACTTGAAAGAGGCTACCCAACAAAAAAAGTTTATAGAGCTCTTAAGAGAGCGTGTTTCTGTCCAAGGGAGAGTCTCCTGACACCCAAATCAAGAAATGACCCACAGGATAGAATAGTAATGGTCAGCACTTACTCACCCATGAGCAATGACATTAAAAAGTTTTTTAAAACAGGATACTTGTAGGGAGGATCCTCTATTTGCAGTTAAAAGGAACAAGAATGTGAAAGACTATGTAGTCAGAGTTAAAGATGCCAAGCAAAAACTGAGATTAGAGGTTTATGGGGATTATCAGATTTCCGGGAACACTTCAAAAGTGGGGGGTTCTGCTGATTGTAAATTCATCGTTGACACCAAGACTCTGGTTATGGACAATACATTTTTGACACCCAAAGTCATTCTCTACTGTAACTCAAAGAATGTGACATATTTGATCAAATGTTCATGCAGTAGATTATTTGTGGGCCAGATTTCACAGATGATCAAACTACGGATCAGGCAGCATCGAAGCAAGATTCCATGCAAGACCGAGGGAGCACCTCTGGCATGACATTTCACAGTGGAAGGACACAGGGAGAATGATATATTTTGGCATGTGGTTGAAGTTGTGACCCTGGACACCAGACACAGTAACTTATCGACCTGACTTGAGCTCCATAAATGCCAGTAGATGGATTTGCTTGAGAGCACCACAAAGGGACTGAATAACCTATATGAACTCCGAAGGCTAGCAATTTTACATAGATAGACTGGGTGGACTTAGGATCATGTATGAGCCTTACATAGAGATGAGATACACACAAGAAACTACATGGAAAACTCTAATTTGGGAAGTTCGTGACTGATGGATCCCACTTTCATGTGAAATTACATATCGATGTGATATCCACTGAACATTATATGGAAAACTAATTTGTGGAGAATTCATGAGTGATTAATTAAACTTTCATGGGACTAATACAGAGCCCGTGTTTGTACATAATAGTTGTGATACTGAATCAGCCAGTGGGGGGTAAACACAATATATATTGTGTTATAAGGAATTGTGCATTACCCTGGAGGGGTTGTGCACTCTAGCAGCAGATTTGTGGAACAGGATACAAGGGTGGCAGCATTGGGTGTTGTATCAAAACGAAGCTGTGTGGGTAATACATCAGTAGGAGTGTGATTCCATACCTCCAAGATGGTGGTGGGTTTGTTACAGTCGAGTTGTTTGGGACTATTGTTATGATATTCAGAAGCACCTGCTGCACGTTCTCTGAGGTTCACACCGTTTCCTTACTCCCAAGATGGCGATGGGTTGCTGACAGTCTAGTTGTTGGGTACAATCAGTGTGATAAGCAGGAGCATCTGCCATGCGTCCTTTGAAATTCACACCACTGGCGGATTATCTGGGTAAACAGATTGATGTGTTCGTTTTAGATTAACTTGTACAAACAGATGTGACATGGCCAATTTGTGCCAGTGGCAATTTCGGGATTGATCATGATCGAGGATGTGAATTAGGGCAGACAGTTACATATCTGAGGCTGTATTATGTATATGGTGCACTTTCCCTGTTTGTGCCACTTTCAAGAGCTGCAGGGATCGCAAACAGGGACAGGACAGCTTATTACAAAGAATGCAGTGCCCCAGGGCAGCTGCGAGCTTGCACAGCCCTCAGGGCAGCACATTCAAGTAAAATACGGAGCTACTGCTTCAAAGCTGCTCCATATTACACAATGCACTTTGGAGAGGGGAGACAGAACTCCTTGCAGGCAGGTCAAGTGACTGACTACACCATTTACAGGGGGATGTCTAGGATTTCCATAGGTCCCCTTTTGCTCCTCCAGAGGGCTGTCTTTAGAAGGAGCACTTAAAGTGTGCTGCCTTTTTGTGGATCACTTTCAGAGCACCTCCTAAGGGCATGTTTGCCTCTCCGCCCACATCCACGCTATGGCATGGGCGCAGAGGCAAAGTGATTCCATCATTTCCATTGGGCCATGTCCACATGCAAATCTGGGTACGTCCTCTCTTGATAGCACTGTCACTACTACATGTGCACCAGTTCTATCAGTATTACAGAAGGGGACACACAAGCATCTGCAGCCACCGCTGAAATACTATTGTTAAACAGGGGTACACAAAGCGAACGCACATGCCTGTTGTACCCCCAGGGCACAATGCATAATAAGGGCCTGGATGTTTCCACACAGGTTGGTGCAATAATTAGAGGATTTCTTCCCACTTCTAGATGTATGCATGTGAATGTGCTAGTTAGTGACTGGGCACAAATAATGCACGGAAGATTCTTGGATTATGCATGCATTGTATAATCGGACCCCCCAGGATTTTGCGGCTTTGGGTGGCAGATTTCGCTGCCAAAAAAAAGCTATATTTGTGGCCCAAACCCTCAAATTTCGCTGTATTTTTGCAGTGAGCAAAAAATGTGTCAGCCACAAAAATACAGAAGGCTTGTGCTCTGTCACTGGTGAAGACTGTACTATGTCACAGTCTGCAACATTGCAGAGTCTCCTGCAGCGCAGTGCTTGGAATCGAAGGGTGTCTGATGCCTAGGAGAGCAGATTACAATATGAAACCTGCTTGTTTTGGCATCAAACAACCTATGCGTGCAGGGCTGCCGGGGTGGAGGGTTAAGGGGGGATGGCAGAAGAGAAGGCTGAGGGTATGTAAAATAAGAATTAGGAGACATGGAGGAGGTTAGGGGTTAACAGGAGACAATGGGAAGCAGAGGGAGAGAAGTGCAGTGGAAAGTGGGGGACAGGAGAGCCTTTCAAGGATCCGCAGGTGGCAAAAAAATGTGTGAGGCGGCCTGCAGGCTAATTGTTCAGGAGGTGGCTATGTGAATTTCAAAGGAAGGTGAAAGGGGAATTTAACACCTCTGCTGCTTGCTGGCCTATTGCTCTCCCTCCCTTTACTGGCTCAGTGGCACAACAGAACCAGTAAAGCAAGGGTGAACGCCAATTTTTTTATTTTACATCTTTTGTAGGCACTTTTGTAAAACTCACTGTATTTTTATAAAAGTGCTGATTTTGCAATTTGTTTGTAAATCACGAAATAGCTAAATCCTTGGTGGTCTGTATAATGAGTTAGGGAATGCTATCTTGTACAACAACGGTTGAGTAAGTCACTCTCTGGTAAAGGGTCACTTGGTTAACACATTTAGACACCAGGATTTAACTGGAAGAGTAGTTTGCAGGTGATAATGAATTTTTGGATAATGGTTCATTTGTTTAGGTGGTGCTGAACTCTGCATGTGACAGGACTGGCATTGCATACAGTCACCCTCCTGGTTATCCATGTTGCTTGTACACACTTTAGATTAGACCATGGTACTTAGAGACACTTTAGAGGTTTTCATGCAGGTATAATAGTTGAATGATTTTGGTCCTGATGAGACACAAACAATAATTATGGGTCACAACATCGACACCCTTCCCTTGGCTGATCTTGCATTTAAATAATACAAGGGATATTGTATATGACAGGATATGAACCCTACTCAGAGTATTTGGCAATTATATGACAACCATGTAGTTTTATACACTGTCTTTATCAATATTTTATGGTTTATATGTTTTTTACTTCAGCACTGCGTCGTCTGCACTGTCATTGTATTCTATGTACTGCACTGGGATACATGAGGGTTTACCAAGAGAAATGTGTTTTGCACTTTGTTGATGAATATTCAATTAGATATGAATGACTGACATATGCAGAATATCTCAGAATCATAGAAAATGGTGTGCAGATAAAAAGTCCCACTGGACAATTGTTGGATTTAAGTATAGTCGCTTTGATCCTCGTGGGCAAACACGGTTGTCCTTGTAATATGTACACAGGCCATTTCTGATGGCAGCTGATTATTGTTGTGGGGTACAAGCCATTTGCCTGAACCTCAATGGGAAAACTGCCTACAAGCTCTTCCTGGTAAATACATTTAGAATGTAATGACTAGACCCCTCATTCCCCAAACATATGTAAAGTGTGCAAGAGAGTGCTTGGGTTCCTGTGATGTGGGGTACTTGTGTTGGAGACCTCTGTTTGTATGTAGCTCCTAAGGTTGTTGAGTACCTCATCATTTCTTTCTCCCTTCATGTCGCTTTGCACCGCCCTAGAAATTGCCCCTCCCTCCAGGATTCTTTGTGGAGCCAAGTGCCACTGCTGGAATGTTAAGTCCAGAGAAAGGAGAAGGAAGGGCCTATTGTTGCATTAGACTTGGAGTAAATCTGTACCTAGAGCAAAAACCCCAAAAAAGGAAAGCCCAAAGACAGAGCCAAAACTGAACCAAAGGCTATTTACTCAATCTCTACATTCTATGCCTATTGTCGCTGGGAGGAGAAGGTCTCAAAGCATACGCTAAATGAGAGTGACAGTTTCATCTGAAACCGGTTGCCATGGAGATGTAGCGCACAAAGAGGAAAATGCACTCTGACCTAAGTGGTTGCAACCAAGAGTCTTATGCTAACTTTGAATTTGATTGGGCAGCTGGGTGTCGGTTGACTGGCACAATGGCAGCTGGCCCCCACAGCCTATCAAGTGTTCACTTTTCACTTGAAAATGGTAATCATATCCATGTACAGGAACACAAGTTCAAAATGAAACTCTAAATTTCTATCTTTACAAATGTGTACAGCAAGTAAATTGAAAGCATACGGTGTATGTTAAGGTGATTTGAAAGTAGCAGTATCCAGGGTCAGACTGGGAACACAGACCAGCCCTGGAAATTCAGCTGGACCAGCTCAGGAGGGGAGGGGGGAGGGGATGCTAGGGAGGTGAGATGCATTGCTGTGCCGCTTTAGCACTGCTGGCGCTTTTGTTAAAGGGGGCCGATATTGCAGCACAGCTGCAAAACTGGCCCCAGTAAAAAAAAACGCCCCCAACGCTTGAAAACCGGCTTCAACCCTTCCGGCCCAACGGGAAAATGTCCGGATTGCCAGGATTAAAGATACGTTTTTTACACGTCATAGTATGAATCATGTGCTAACATTTCCTTTAGCCTCGTGTATTTTTACATTGCCCTTAAAGGCAATTTTATTCTTATATGTGATGCATCATTGTTAATTTTTACAATTTTCATTGTAAAATAAACACACCTGTATTGAAACGTTTTTTGAAGTTGCAGTGGTTGTGGGTTTGGGTGTTATGTTTGTGGTGCATGTGGGTGTATATTCAATAGTGTGTGTATGTTGTATGTGTGCAATGCTGTATATACAAAAAGGGGTATGACACATAACCTACATATATTTTTTAACTACACACAACCTATACGTGTAGCAACACATTATAAAAGTGGTACTTATCAGTCTCCATTCCACCAGGGATTCACTCCATCAGGAAACTGCTGTTAGGCCAACTACAGCACAATGGGGAAATCTAAATCAGCTCAGCGCAAACCCACTGGCTTGATGGTGGTGGATACTGTGACCCAGTAATGGAGTCTGCCACATCGACGGAGGAGAAATGCTTACACGCCAATAAACAGTTGTTCCATGCAGACTGCAGTTCAGCCAGCACACACCTAAATATGGTGGCCAGGACTCCGCCAGTACTTGTAACTGCCACCACAAAGGGATGACGGGAGTCCCACCCAAACTCTAAATCAGGCCCTTAGTGTCCAATTGCTGGTAAAGCTTCTGGTTAGTCCTGCAGCCCATAGCTACTCAGGGCAGGCTTCTGTGCACCAGGTTCTTCCCCAGCCAGTTCTCCTGCTGGTTCTAATCCTCTTTAGTCAGGTGGGCCCTCTTGGAGTCAGTAGTCAGTCCACTTGTTGTGATCCTGAAGCAGGAAAAAAGGAGGTCAATCACTTGACGTTTGGATAGTAGTTCCAGACCTTGGGTGCCATCGGGATTTAAGGGTCCCTGAGTTCTTCTGTGAGTCCTTTTCCAGCATTAGCCAGGAGTCAGAAGTCAGGATTCTTCTTCCAGTAGGGCCTTCTTCAGATGGAGTTTCTCCAGTCCAAGGATGTTCTGAGGAGGTGATAGTGGAGGTGCCAAATTTAGACTATGTACTGCCCTCCAGTGATTAGAGAAATGCTATTATCAAATCTTAACAATTTTCTGAGTCCCTCCATCTCCTTTTGTAGCACTTATTTTTTGTTTTACTGTAAAATTACCCAGGAACCAACATTCTGAGAGCGCGAGACACATCTGCCATCAGGCAGCCATGTCTTCAGCTTCTAGACCAATCTCCTACCTGACAGGGTCAAAGCAGTTTTTTTCCTCCTACTGTCGCTGTAGCAACATTTTTAGGAGGGTTTCAGGAATGAACAGAAGAAGGCCGCATTGGCGTCTTTAAAGTCAAATGAGACACTGCTAAAACTACCCTTTGTTCTGTCAACTGTTCCTGCCCACTCCCAGATGGCTATTTCCTGCTGTGTGGTCAGATGGTAATATCTATTAGCCTTTCCTGGGTCCAGAGGCAACCTATTCTCCCCTGAGCTAGAGTTCTTACCTCTTCTATCCAAAGATATGCATTCCTCCTCTAGAACTGTGGTAGGCAGCAGAGCCTTTTTTCCTTCCTAATATGGATGGGGATATGGTGTCTAGAAGGGTCCTTATGAGAGTGGAGTAAGTACCCACTGCAGCCCACATATGACTCAACTCTCAATGCCGGAGGTACACTTAAGGTATCATTTACAACTGAACTATATGGAAGGTAAATATGCCGCCAAATAGGGAGTTGCGCTATACAGCACATGATTTAGCGAGGAAGCACATGCAACTTACTACTGTTTAGCACTGCAGACGTGCACAGAGGCCTAAAGGCAGTAAAAAGAAGGTTATAAAAAGGAAAGCAAATCCGAGGTAACCATGTAGAAAATGTGAATTTCCTGCAGTTTTTTTTAGGAGCTTTCAGCCAGGCATTTAATGCATTGGTCTGCAGTTGTGTCATTTGCCTGTTTTGTCCACCTACTGCAACCTACAGGGGATTAGCTCACTTCAGCAATTTGCTAACTTCACTGTGAGTGATGGCATTCTGCGCTTTCACAAGAGGCCCATCCTCACAAAAAGTAGTTGTCTTGTGTGCCAAGGACTATTATATCAATGTGTGGAACTAAAAAAATATTTTTACTTTAGCCAATGCTCTTTATATTATAGAGGGCCCAGCAGCTCCTCCAAACATACTGTTTTCCAGAAACCATGGAAAAAGCAAAACAAAAGAACTATTGTAAAGCCAAAAGCCTGACTTTGCCAATGCTTGTTTTGAGTTAGGCTCTATTAAGTGAAGGAAAAGGACTAGCCTCTTGTTTACCAGCTTCATCATCTCTGGACATTGTGTAATATGCAAGCACTAATGGACATTCTGAATTTTGGGCACACATACTTGCCACATTACATAGACACATTTAAACTGCTGTACAAATGAATAACTTCCACAATGTCAGGCAAGGCACACAACTTTTGGGAAGGGCTTGAGACTAACATGATAGAGGCCACACACCTACAAACTGTAGGAAGCAAGTTTAATCTAGGAATTCAAGTAGTACCGAGCAGATCAAGGTTGACATACATTTTACACAGCATGTGATTAATAACTCCTAGAGAGAACCGCACCTCAAGGATTGACTATATCATGCTTGATTTTTTTCTTTGGGGCTTGGTTCAGGATATGATAGTTTTGCCTACTATCGAAAGCGATCATAACTCGCTTTCCTTGTCCCTTAAGAATCCCTGGCCGAATGAAGTGCTCAAACCTTCTTCCAGGTCAACAGACACTATTTCTGTCTCCTCTTGCGGGAGACGTCTGAAGTGGAAGATGGCCGCAGGGGATGAAATCAAGCTTAATACTATTAACACAATCCTTATGGCTTCCCAAACCGAACTGGACAACATTGACTTAACTCCTCCCCTCATAGGAAGGACTACATCCATTTTCGAGGGAACTCTTGAGACCATCGGAAATGTTTTCCTTAAAAAAAAGTGTGGGAATAGAAAAAAAATGGCAGCTCAAAATCCTAGGGGCAAGCAGGAGTGGTTCACACCTGCCTGCAGATATGCTAAAACCATTCTGATCCGGGCCATTAAAAGCAAAACTCAAGTAGAGATCCAGGGAGCCAGGAAAAATTATAAGAAAATCCTGGCAAATGCTAGAAAGGAGTGGGACCTAGAGTACTGGTGTACCCTAAAAGAGGCTAGCTCTGGAAAGGACCCTAGACGCTTCTGGGAAACAATCAGAACCAGAAGCAGACCGGATAATGAGCTTATAACATGTAACATCACCAGCCAGGCGTGGGTCACTCACTTCTCCAAATTATATTCTAACCAAGCCAGTGTTATTGCTTTAACTCCCTCTAATAAAGAACAAGCCTGGTTGCCGGACTGTACCAATCCTGTTGTCCCACTTATGACAGTCGATCAACCCGCTGGCAACCCATGCTTAATTGTACCTCTTATTGCCTGCGGGCCAGAACTGGTAGATTTTGTTTTTTCTACCAAAGAAGTCGAATACGCAATCAGCACCATTAGGCCTCAAAAAGCCGCTGGTCCTGATGGCATTCCTGGGGACTTGCTGCGCTCCGACATTCTGAAATGGGGAAAATTGATCCATACTCTCCTTAATGCTATTAGCAGGGGTGCACCCATTCCCGCATCATGGAAGGGCGCGGAGGTTGTGCCTATCTTTAAGAAAGGGGTTAGGGACGATCCATCCAATTATAGACCCATAAGTTTGCTCGATGTAACCCAAAAGGTGGTTGGCAAGGTCCTGTTGGTCAGACTACTCCAATGGATCGACGAAAACAGTATCCTTTCCGACCTCCAGGCGGGTTTTAGAGTAGGTACTGGCACAATCGAACAAGCCTTTAGGTTACTGCTCGTATACTGGAAGGTGGTGGTCTTGGCCAAGGGCAGTCTTTACCTCGCTTTTATCGACCTGAAGACTGCCTTTGACCTAGTACCGAGAGCAACCCTTTGGAGAGTGCTCACTGATTTGGGGGTACCGCATTATTTATTATCCCTTATCGTAAGGTTGCATGAAAACACCTATGCGCAGATTAGATGGGGCAGGGAGGGAGAAAAAACTGACAGAATTCCGGTAGAGAGAGGGGTCCGCCAGGGCTGTGTACTGGCTCCCACCCTGTTCTCTCTTTATGTTAATGGTGTGGTTGAATACCTGTTGAAAGACCCCTCAGACGAACCATCCCTGGCGGGGGAACGCATTCCCACCCTACTCTTCGCGGATGATACACTCTTACTCTCCAAATCCCCAATGAGCCTCCAAAAATTATTAAATAACTTTCAGTCTTTTTGTGCAGAAAGGGGCCTAGTAATTAATGCGGACAAGACGAAATTCCTCGTGATTAACCCACCAAAGAAACCTGTGCGTCCTCCGAGGTTGAACTCTGTACCCCTAGAGAGGGTGGATGTGTTCAATTATCTCGGCATTCGCCTTACACACAATATGCTCTGGGCCCCCCATTTATGCAAAATGTTGCTAGCACACAAAAGGGTGACAGGGGCACTCCTAAAGGAACAGCGCTCTTGCGCAATTAGACCCATAGCCCCTGTTATGGAAATTTATACAGCAAGGGGAGTCAGCGCTGCTCTTTATGGGGCAGAACTATGGGGCTCATGTAACTCTAGTGAGTTGGCAAGATCTGAGCGAAAGTTTTGTAGGGCTATTATGTCCCTTCCTCAGAGTACTCCCACGACCCCACTGTTGCCGTCCAATTGATGAGTTGGCGAAATTTCGCCCTTTACTGCTATAGGCTCGGTTGTGGCGTGTCCCGGGATTAGCCAATTACGCCAAAGGCCTCTCTGAAGTTATGTCACTTCCCGGGTGGTATAAGATTAAATGGTTGAAAGATATGAAAACCCTCCTTTGCAATCTAGGACTAAGCTCTGCATGGGAAAGCAGGTCTTCCCCACCGAAAGCTACACTTAAAATCTTATATTGGAACTGGATTGCATCCCAACAGAACTCTAACTGTATATTAGGTAGACTCACGGAGGACTTTCTGAGTTTCAAAGACCTGCCCTTCCGGGAATTATATTTAGATATTATAGAGAGACCGTTTGATAGGACCCTTTATTTTAAATTTAGGACCGGGACTCTCCCACTCCATGCTTTTACATCTGGATGGAACCTTCCTGCACAGACGACAGAATTTTGTCCCTTCTGTATATCTAGAAGGGAGACTGTAGCACACTTCCTATTTGAATGCCAAGCGTACACGCTCCCAAGAAGTAGATGGCTCAAACACTTATGCCGCTCACTAGGTACTAGGCAGCATGTTGAGGCGCTACGCATTCTAAGGTCTGATTCCCGATCATTGTACGCTTGTGCCCTTTCTAAATTTTTATCTTGGGCATGGCGCATTAGAACTAACAGGCTCAAAATAATTGTTTAATACGTTTTTAAAAAACTTATTTATGATACTTTCCATTTTTATTGTAAAAAATTACTTTTAAGCTAAAATGAATTATTGTTTTTATTGTAATGCTTTTATGATATCTTTTTATCGAAATAAAGCCTTTGATTGATTGATAACTCCTATAACACAATCAGCTGCAGAAGAGCTCTTTGCACCTGTCGAGAAGAACCTCATTGAAAGGCCTACTGCCAACACAAAAAAAGATTATTGTGATTTCGCTGATCCTCACTTTGGAAGCTGCTACAAAGCAAGCACTGGAACATCTTGGATAAAATATCATCTGACAAAAAAACTAAGACCTAAATATTGATTACAGAAATATTGTCCCATGGGAGTTAATAATAGAAAATCTACACCAAATGGAGTGATATTTGTGTAAATGATATTTAGACGGATGTATGACGTTACAACGCACACTTTTACAACGCATGCACTTACAACACATTTTTTACAACGCATAATCCATTACAACGCACTACACTTACAACGCATGACACTACAACGCATTTTTAAAAACTACCTTTACAACGCATACCATTACAACGCATAATATAACATTGCATTTAAGGTAAGTATTAGATAGTATAGGGGTAAAAATTACTTTTCTAACTCCAGGGGGTGCAACAGTAGGGTAAATGTTGGATAGTATAGGGGTAAAAATTACTATTCTAACTCCAGGGGGTGCAACAGTAGGGTAAGTGTTGGATAGTATAGGGGTAAAAATTACTATTCTAACTCCAGGGGTGCAACAGTAGGGTAAGTGTTGGATAGTGTAGGGGTAAAAATTACTATTCTAACTCCAGGGGGTGCAACAGTAGGGTAAGTGTTGGATAGTATAGGGGTAAAAATTACTATTCTAACTCCAGGGGGTGCAACAGTAGGGTAAGTGTTGGATAGTATAGGGGTAAAAATTACTATTCTAACTCCAGGGGGTGCAACAGTAGGGTAAGTGTTGGATAGTATAGGGGTAAAAATTGCTATTCTAACTCCAGGGGGTGCAACAGTAGGGTAAGTGTTGGATAGTATAGGGGTAAAAATTACTATTCTAACTCCAGGGGGTGCAACAGTAGGGTAAGTGTTGGATAGTATAGGGGTAAAAATTACTACTCTAACTCCAGGGGGTGCAACAGTAGGGTAAGTGTTGGATAGTATAGGGGTAAAAATTACTATTCTAACTCCAGGGGGTGCAACAGTAGGGTAAGTGTTGAATAGTATAGGGGTAAAAATTACTATTCTAACTCCAGGGGGTGCAACAGTAGGGTAAGTGTTGGATAGTATAGGGGTAAAAATGACTATTCTAACTCCAGGGGGTGCAACAGTAGGGTAAGTGTTGGATAGTATAGGGGTAAAAATTACTATTCTAAGTCCAGGGGGTGCAACAGTAGGGTAAGTGTTGGATAGTATAGGGGTAAAAATTACTATTCTAACTCCAGGGGGTGCAACAGTAGGGTAAGTGTTGGATAGTGTAGTGTAATATTATGCGTTGTAATGGTAGGCGTTGTAATGGAATGCGTTGTAAAGGTAGTTTTTAAAAATGCGTTGTAGTGTCATGCGTTGTAAGTGTAGTGCGTTGTAATGGATTATGCGTTGTAAAAAATGCGTTGTAAGTGTAGTGCGTTGTAACAGTTGCGTTGTAAAGGTTGTTCCCCTATTTAGACCATTTGATTGCGGTCAGACAATATTTTTGTTATTAATATTCTTACATTCAACCATTCCCACCTTTAGGGCCTCACAACTTCATTATTTTATTTTGGTGGCGACCCAGGTGTCAGCTGACATAGAGTTTGTGTATAGCCCAAACTTTCAGGAGTAAACAGTTTTTAGAATATCAACAGTTTATATAGCATATATTAAACCTCCGCATCCATACCTAAACGTTTTCATAAAACAAATGTGTTGTGTAATTGGATGTTACCACTAAATGAGGTTATGCTGCTTCACGTGCAGCTGTACACTGTAGTTAAGATTTCAGAATTTAAGATTCAGAAGACCCATAATGAATCTCTGGGAGATTCCTCTGCACAAACAGCAAAGAAAAATACAGGGCATATCAGCAAGGGCCGGCGATAATTATCGCTCAGCGCTCTTAGCGTGAGGATAATTATCGCTGGCCAACTCTGAATTTTATCGCGGAGATAGCGTGCTATGAGCAACGCTTATCTCCAAAGCGATAAAATTCAGAGTGCAAGCTGCCAATTGTGAGATTATCGCTGGAAATACAGCGATAATCCCACAAGGTTTGGCGATAGCTTGCTGATAGGGATAGACATACTTAGCCATGATATCCACCTTACATAGGATATCATGGCTAAGTCAGAAAAAGACCAGACGTAAAAAAGCAGCGTTAACCGCAGTTAGCGCTGCTTTCTTTTTATCTCTAACAGGGTTAGCGATATTCTTGATAATAGGAGAAATGTTGCTTATCCTATTATTTTACTCTGGAACGCCCCCTTTGCATCTCATTAGAGATGCAAGGGGAAGCGTAGAGTAAAAGGGTGCTAACATGCGAATTTGCGTGTTAGCACCCTGTTGCTGATAGGGTGCTAGTTTTATCTCTGCTTTTTTGGCTTGTATAGCCAAAAAATGCAGAGATAAAGCCCTTGTTGATATGCCCCCAAATTTCTTGTTGCCTTTAAATCAGATCAGAGCTTTCCATCTCGAGTAGTTTTAGACTCTGCCTTTTGCCTTGTGGCATCAAGGATACAATCTTGACCTAACACGTTGAAAAAAACAATAGGTACACAGACTCAAAGGGAAAATCGAACAAGGTTAAACAGTTTTGTATTTGGATAGATGCTTTTCTGAGCCAGTTGCCTGCAGTGCACAACACAGCAGCTCTTGCCGCCAAGGCGCTGTTCAGACATACTGCATAGGAGTCATTACTCCGGTCATTGCCTATATTTGACCCATAAATTAAACTGACATCAAAACCAACACATCAGAATCATACCCTTCCCAGAAGGTTCCCAGCTAAGCATCTTAGTTCCAATGGAACACCTGCAGTCTTAATCCTGTGAGAGGATGTCTCCTAAAGAGAATGGACTTAACAATAGTGGCCCATGATGTGTAGCTTCTGCATATGCTGGTGTTTCAGAAAGACTTATGATCCTGTGCCAGTGATATTAGTGGCCACTCATGCCTACAGCTAGCAGACAATTGTTACTATGTGAAATGTGTTAATTAGCAAAGCCAGGCACCTTGGGGAACCCACCACCAGTCCTGCTCACTGAAGCAGTGGTCACCTTCAAACAATGTATCTAGACAGAATCAGCCTACTTCCACCAGTCAATAAGTACAAATATTAATTAGTCGCTTTCAATTCATGCTCTCATTTTATGTGGGATACTCCCAGCACCAAACTAAGTCATAAATATCCTATTGTGTTTTGTTGCAATGCGAGGAATTTGTGCATTTCACTTGAAGCAAGTGGCATATTTCTCCTCCCAAGTGCTAGGAGAGTCTCTAGCCACAAAGGGAAGAGAGCTGCAATTTTCTAACCTGTTCAAGCTAGAATCGAATGGAGTTGATCAGAAAGCCTTAACTTGGAGGGTCTTCAGTAATGGCTCATCCGAATCTGTTGAGAAATGGCATTCTTCAATCTTTCAAGAAATGTATTACTAGAATCCACACCCTATGAATTACTGTAAGGCTGTAGTACGCATGTTCCTGACATCCTTAGGGGCTCCGATCCATAGGATCAACCACTGCTTCACATATTGGATGAGACCCGACAGCACCTGTCCAATGCCAAGCACCCTCCCACTCTGCCTCATCTGAAGCTGTACCTGCTGGCAGGATACCAATGTTCAAATTGCTCATGAATGAGAAGATTCTTGAGAGCGGAACCTTCAGGCCTACATCTTCTTCCTGGTACCAGTAAGTGAGGTGGAAACTAGGGAAACTTTGAGCTTACCTCTGCTGCTCAGGACCAAAAAGAACAATCTTATTTCAACGACTCTATGAAGCCCATTCTCAGTAGCCGCCCAACAATACTGCCCCAATACCCGTAGAATGTTCTAAATAGGGAATATCCTTACCTGGAGCATACCTAGGGCAGTTAATTCCATGTCTCTAAATCACCAAAGGAAAAACCTTCATGTGTGCTGTTTGTGCACTCAGTCCTCACAGATTGGCTCTCTGAACATTATTTTCTTTTTTTAACATTGAGTTGTGCACCACCAATTTAACAATTGTCATTTTTGCTAACTTTTTAGTGGTTTGCCCACTTTTTCATGCAACACTTCTCTCACAAATGAAATGGACACTGATATAAACTATCTGCTCTATTTAAATTTCCATTCAATTCACCTACGCCAATCTTCAGGTAACACGTAGGGGGAGGAGGGTTTGTCATTGTTTTCACCAACTCAGGGACGGATTTCCTCAATACGTCATTCATTGCAAGTCCTTGCATGATTATCATGTAGGGTGTAGTTAAACACTAACTACTCATATTACTTATCTCTTACATCTGGTCCTAATGAACCTAACAATGCTTGTTTTATGCATTGTCACAATGATATCAAGTGACTAATACAGTGCTCTCTCATACGAGGTGTGCCTACACAAATGATTCAATATCTAGAGTGAATCACTGTCTTTTACGATATACACATGGAGTACAGCCATAACAATAATTATTATTACAAACGTGCAGCTTTTGCACTGAGTTCTTGCAAGAACTCTTTTTAATGTGTCGTTGCCATGCCACCTCTCTTTGCAACAAGTCACTAAGCAACCAGGGCCATTATTGAGTAACCAATTACTTTAACACTGCAATAGTTTACTAAGTACCCACACCCAGCAATGGGTTACCATGCCATCTTTGCCAAGCAACCACTATATCCAGTCACAAATCTATATAATCCTGCTTCTCTTATGAGAGTCAAGAGGACTTTCTAGATGTGATGCTCATCCCAAGGACATTTCTCACTGGTAAATTAGTGGTATAATCGTATAGGCTGACCCAAGGTAGGCTAAGAAGATTTTATACAGCACAACAGATATGAAAATAATAATATACAGATTGATAAAGCACTCAGCTGCCCAGAGGAGTAGGCTCACCCTTGGAGAAATACCGCATGAGAAGGAAGCATATTTGAGTATTTAGTTCTGAAACTATCTGAGAATATGTAATGAAAACTCCATGTGTCTAAGATGACTCTGAAGCACAAACAATTAGATGGGGCCCTGGGGAAAGAACATGGATACTCATATAGTAAAACAGGTTGCTGCTGCTTTACAAGTTTACGATCTTAAAGTATTGAGCTCTGCCCTATACGGGTCTGAATTGTGGGGATTTGATAGAATGGAAGAGCTCACTAGATCTGAACACAAAATCCTAAGGAGTCTACTGATGTTGCCCCAGAGCACCCCACTTCATCCTCTAATGCTGGACATGGGAAGGCATTCTATTGCTGCTAAAGCTAAGCTCCTTCCCCTGTTGTTCTGGTTGAGGATTAGACCCACACCCGAATTGTGCTAATACTCTGGTGGAAGTAAGCCACTTAGTTATATTTAACAAAGTCAGCTCATTAGACAATGTGAGGAGGCTTTTATTCAATATTGTGCTAGGAGATATCTGGGAAGAAAAATACACTTCTCTGTTCCCCGAAAAAGCCAAGTCAAAGTACGATATTGGGACTGGGTAGCACAAGCTGAGTTAAGCGGCGGGCCTTGGGGGAGCTAACCTTAAAATTCATGGCCCATAAACTAGATAGGTCTTTGGAGGGTTACCTAGATTTTATACAAATACTTAAGGAAAGGAATTATATATCCAGTTAAGGTTTGTCACTCTTCCCCTGAATGATTTTATAGGTGGATGGAACAGCAACCTACTGCCATCACGCTGCTGTCCTGGCTGTAAACCCCCAAGGAATCCATTGCCCATGTAATGTTTGCTTGTCCAATATATACAACTCCAAGAATTAACTGGTTAAGCCCCATTTGTAAACAGCTGGGAACTAGCAACCACAAAGAAGCTTTTCAAATTCTAAAATCGGATGCTAGACAACTGTTCGCATGTGTGGTTCCTAAATTCTTTGCAAGCAAACAAAAGGGACAAACCCTATGGGGGAATCTCAAAAAATCTGCAACACTGTTCCAGGAAAAACAGGAGGGAAAACCACTAGGTTTTAAAAGAACCCTCAACCACCAACCTAGTTGGTGGCATGCTTCATCATCGGGCTTGCATCTGGGCTACCAAGTGTAACCCAGGTGTGCTTCGACGACTGATTTACAGTGGAGCAGGTGGTTTCTTTGTAAAAGGGATGTGAGAATAAAAATGCCTCAAAGATCCTTTGTCGAAGGTGGGTTATTTTATTGATGAGGTCCCAGGGCAAGATTAAAAAACAAGGGTGGATACCTCTAAGACTGAATTGGTCTTTGATATCCAAAACTGGTCTACATGTTTCAGCCTTATGGAGAAATTATGAAGGCTTTCTTCAGGACCAAACAGTGTATTGGGGCCACTATAAACTAAAAAGAGGGGGCCTCGTGAAGTATCACCACACACACTAAGGTGTGATCTAAGTGCAATGGTACTGCACTAATGGTTCACACCAACAATATGAGATTTCTATGTGGCTAAAATGCAATCACTTCGATCCTGGCAGGGCGGGCACCTATAGTCACACATTCATCAGAGTGCTCCGTCTGTGTGGAAACCTACTGCTGTCTGACACGAGATCCTGTTTTGGACCGCATTAGGTTTCCACACGGACGGAGCAGGGGATTGATGTGATTGCATTTCCGTGCCTTCCACGTGAGCACTCCCCCAATCCACGTCAGGGCAGGAGGACATGGGGTGCCCAATGCCTGTCCTCATCTGCTGGCTCCTGGGTGAAGCCCCAGCTACAACCGTGCCTCTTTATCTCAGTTGCCAGGGGTACAACCTTGCAGAGCAGGGTATCTATGAGTGGCTTTTCATCAGTTGGAAAGTTCCAGTTGCGTCTGCCACCGCCCCAAGGATCCGCCTGATGCCATTGTTCCCTGCCGGGCCAACAGGCCACCACCACCTAGTAGTGCACAGGGAAGCATGTGCCAGCGCCACAATGAAAGGAGGGGCCCTCACTCCCGACCCCCCACCGGTCACCTCCGCAATGTCCGAATGAGCTTTCCAAGCCTTGGCTCCCGGTCCGTGACTCTCCTTGCCGCTTGTCTCAGATCCTTCACAGTCTTTGTCTATGGCCCGGTGATGGTGCACCGAGTTTCACCCCTCATCCGCTTCTCGTGAGCTACTTGTGTGACCTTGCCGACTGCACAGTCAATGCACAGCTCCATGCCAGCGCCAGGGGCCCGGACGGTTCTGCCACCTCCCTCGTGGCCCGTTCAGTGTCGGTTTTACTTTTGTGCAGGTGTATGAGCTGTGGGTTGGGGCTAGTATTCCTGTGCTTTTATGGGGGGTAGGATCATTGTCCCCGGCTGAACCCCCAGTCGCTGCCACCTCATCTGAAGAGGTTCCCCGGCCGGGGGCCTCTGCCCGCTCCTCACCTTCCCGTCCACACCACTCTCATTGGTTTCTTCTTCTATGGCAGATGGTGGTGCCTTTCCAGGATACCGCTGCCTGCCTCTGCCTCCTTTCAGCTTCTCTGCTCAGTCAGGGGGGAAAATGCACACGATTATCCCCCGTGCTAATCGGGCCCTCTTCTTGGGGCCCACTCCCCTCGGACGTTGTCCATTGTCTGTTTCCGCTCACGGCGTGCGGCGTTTACCTGCAGCACCGGCCCGGCCCGGCTTCAGTCTTTTCGGCTTCTCCTCTGAGAGGGAGAGGGAATGCACATGATTCGCCCCCGCTCGGCTTCAGCATTCCGGGCCTTCTCCTTGGCACCGCCGCTCACCTCGGACGTTGTTTGCTGGTTGCTACCACTCACAGAGCACGATGTTTGCCTGCGGCGCTGGCACAGCCCCGGCAATCACTTCCAGGTTGAGCCGCAGGCTTGGCTTCAGCCCTAGGGTCGAGCAGTACTTTAGGATGATCACTGCGGTGCACTGTACCGCACCAGTTACAGGGGATTAATGCCGAATTACAGGGATGGCAGGAGTGCCCGCCGCGGAGCTCCCGGTCTATGCTGACATCTTGGCTGGGGCCAAGCCATGCCCCTCTCCCTGTATTCATTTTAATCATAATGATTCGAATCCACATTTTCTACAATCAATAAGGGTACAAATAATCCCCTTAATTTAATTGCTTGTTATGTTATGCTAATATTATTATTGGATTGTGATGAAGAAGAGTGTTTATAGGCTGCTAAAGAGATCAGTTTTAGCATAAATAAATAGGTTCTGAGAAGTTTCCTGAGTGGGGTAGTGAGGGTTGACTTTAGAGACTCAAAGAAAGTGAGCTCCACACTATAGCGCAACAACACGTGTGAGAGTTCGGAATAGCTATAAGAAATTTGTGCTCTGATCCCAAGCATTTGTTTGTTTCACTTGTGTTAGCAATACATTTAGAATGCCTTGACGTGTTCTATTTGTGCAATAGCCATGACTTTAATAATTTAATTATGAACAGGCAGCCTGTGCAACTGTGAAATGTGGTAGAAACTAGTCAGACCATTTTAAGCCAGCTAGCATGCCAGCTGATGCATTTTGTACATGCTGAAGGTATAGTGTAAAGTTACTAGGAGAATTCCCATAATCCAGTTGTGACTGTACAGATGCATTCACAACAAAAATGTGAAGGTGTTCATTGATGAAATGAAAAATGGTACTCAGTAACCTTATCTGAGAAAAGCAAGAACTGGTGAATTTTGTGCCTTGAGTAATAAACCCCAGATTGGAATCCAGGGTTGATAACTAACTGAGGGCCATGGTGGTGGTCAAAGCAAATCTTCAGTAGTAAGATTTTGTAAAGTCATCAGTAGCTCAATTTTTTCTGGAATTAAATAGTTGGAGGATATCCATAAGCATGTTAGTGAAGCGAAGCCTGCTAGAAGTTGGTCTTTGTGCTGGGATGGTTTGAAGCAGGAAATACTGCAAAAATCATCAGGGTATCATCTGCGCTAATATACATTTTGCTCGGATCTGATGCTGCATAAGTGCGCAGGAGCGCATAAATATTTAAAAGTAAAGGTGAGAGAGTTGAGCCCTCAGGGACACCTAAAAAGAGTAGACATGGTTTAAAAATGAAAGGTGGTAAAGTTCTGAATTGTCGACAGACTGACAGGAATGACTTAAGACATCTGAGTACTGTGCCATTTATATTTCTCCCTTCAAATCTTGAAATGAGAAAAGAATTGTTGACATTGTCAAAGGCTGCTGAGAGGTTTAATAAAATTAAAGTACTGGAGCCTCCAGCATCAACCAGCCTTCTCAGATCATCAAGTGCAGAGACTTAAGCAAGTTCCAAATTCCTGCCAGGGTGGAAGCCAGGCTGGCAGGGATCTAGAAGGCAATTTTAATTCTCAAAAGTTTGAAGTTGAGTATAAACTAATCTCTTGAGGAGCTTAAACAGACACGCGAGGAGTGAAATGCAGGGGAGTGCTTCAGGTCTTTTGGACCACTAGAAGTTTGTTTTAGCAAGGGGGAGATGAGTGCCTACTTCCAAGGTTTGGGGATAATTCCCAAGTCAAAAAAGCAGTTGACAACATTCAAGAGCTCACCATGCTGAGACAGCACTACCGTTTCCATGTATTTTGCTGCATAGGGGTCTAAAGGAGACCCATTTGGACAATTTTGATGGATAATGTCCACAAGGGTAGAACTCGTAATAGGTGCAAAGTGGTCTTATTTCACTGAAAGGTGCATCGTACACTAATCACGGTCATTTAAGGCTGGCATCAGTATGGACTCAGCCTGGACGGTATTTTTTATTAAGGTAATTTTATATTGAGAAAAGAGGCCAGTATTTTGCATAGTAATATAGAAGGGGTTACAGTGTTTATAGGCCTGTTGGCCTTTTTAACTCAATAATTCTGAACAATATTATGGGCGGGCAAATTGGGTGCATTAAATAGATAGATCCTGAGAAAATTAAGCTTTGCTCTAGCAAGCTTAATTTGATTTTTGCATTCTTTCATAAAGGTACTTAAGATCTTGGGAATAAGACCTTTGTAATTTCCTCTCTAACTGTTGAATTCTAAGTTTATAGTTTGAAGTTCTGTTGTAAAGCAACTAGTTTAAGAGGACAGGAATGATCCAGGGCTTACATTAACAAGCATTTACAATGCAATAGGTCTCGCAATGACATTGTTTTGAGCTATTGGCATTGAAAATGTTATTGTTTTTTTTTTTACCTTCGTGAAGTATTAATCAAATGGTGTAATTGAAAATGGCAAAATTTCACTTTGTTGTAGTTGCGAAATCTATTGCATTGCATTTGTACTATAGTATATTCTCTCTCGAAACTCCATATTCTTTTACAACACAGCAAATATACCAATATTACTATAGGCAGAATTGTCATATCTTATTAGGTGTAGCCTTAAAAAACTAGGAATTACTAGTGGAATCAGTAATTCTGTACCTAATTCCACGAGCTATTTCTCAGAATATTGCTGAAATAGACAGAGTAATAATAATTTGGACACAAGTTCGAAAATTGGACTCCCTTTATTCTGAATTTCTAGAGTTATAACTCCTTCACTTTCAGAGTTTGAGAGCACTGTTTTGGCCCAGGTGAGTTTTAATTGGTATAGCTTGCCCTTAATATCATGGTGGGCTGTGCATTTACCTCTCTTTGTCTCTCTGCCCTACCTCCCTGCTTTGAATTAATCTCAGCCACTGGTAATTAATCAAAACACATCCAAGTCCATTGTTGTTTTGCACACTGTGTCCCTCTGTTTGAACCCAGACATAGGCAAATTAGTCATGACCCTGCTCCAATGGGAACAATTCAGCCCAAACTGCCAGGCAGGTCCTAACTGAACCTGACTACAAGCAACCTAGGACCGCTTTTGTCCTTATTAGAGAATATGATATCAAGAGTAATACACAACTGGTAAAGAACAGATAAAGAATGAGTGGGAAAAAGGAGGAATGGGAGAAAATAGGAGCGAGGAGCAAGTGAAAAAGGTTAATAATCTGCGTACAAATAGCAAAAGGCAAAAAAGTCAGGTTAATGAGAAAATAAAAATAAGAGAGATAGTGAATAAGAAAGAAAAGCAGAAATATTTAGTACTGTAACTAAACTTGTCATTGTCATGGTGTATGTGTCACACAGAGTTCTGAAAAGTCACCCTGGATTTACTTCTGATCTGAAACATAAGCACACATAGTGCAGTGACTCACATCCAGCTTTGTAAATGCACCTCCACAGACAGCAAGCTGATGTAGGGTGCAAGTGAAGAGCGCCACCCCTGCTTGGTGCCCCTACCTGTTTTTCATCCTCGCCTGTATGTCATCCTCAAGGCCCTCCTCAGGGCTTTGCCTCTCCAGGGTCCGACTGTCGACCGATTACTCAAAATCACATGTCGAGTTGATCTGCAGACCCGCAAACCCAGCAGTGAAAGGCTTAAACCCAAATCTCTGTGAGAGAAAAGAGAGCAAACATCAGCACATGCGTGGAAGTAACCAATCTGGCGGACGGCATTGCAAGTATTCTCCAGATAGACACAAATCGTTGAGGAATTCAGTATTCCACCTCCAACTATCCAAGTGGCTTTATGATATGTTCAACTAGCGCTTGCTTCCACAGTCTTACCGCTTCATAGCACACTATATGACTGATGATCTTATTACTCAAGGACAAGCCATCATTTGTTTTGTAAATTTGGAAAGGATGACAAAGATCAAGCTGCAGCACTGTACAAAGTAAATGTTCCTATCATCCAAGGTAATGTCAATATCAACCTCAGAAAGATGAAAGGATAACTAGGCTCCAGCAAGTATCCACCCCGTGACTAAATTACAGCACAAACGTTCTGCAGTGGATGTATTTGACTTACCAGCTACACTGAAACGAAGGAGGCCGCAGTGTCTAAACGTGCTTAGAAGCAGAGATTTGGGCACGTTGAGTGCTGGGTTAGGAATACCTAGCACGCCACTATCATCCTCCCTGGCTGATAAATCACAACACTTTTTTAAAATGCACTGGAAGGGGGGACAGTGTCACGTCTTGATACAGAGGATTTCTTACCCCGTCCTTACTCCCCTCCCTTTCCCCAGGACAATCTCAAACCTTGTGTTGCAAAAGAGGTACTTCATCCTCTAGCAATCCCCGCCAGCTGAGGTCATATTTTTTCTTAGATGAAGTTTAAAAACAAATTCCCTGGACATACGGTTCTGATTTACGCGGTCAGAAAGGAATCACCTCGACTTAGAGCATATTACTAGGTTTTTCTGTCTCACAGCAGAGGTTGGGGTGGGAATGGGAGACGAGGGAAGAGAGTAGGGTGGAAGTAGACACGCTGTGTTACATCGTTTTAACAACATGAGTTTCCTGTCTTCGAAACTCTGGATGAAACACTCAGTCCCCAGTAGCATTTACGTAATTGCTGGTTCCACAGAAGCCTTGCAAGTTCTAGAACCAGTGTTGCCCCCCACACCCCACCCCACTACCCATCGAGATTCTAGATTATGTAAAACTGTTCTATAGTGCTGGCTCTGCTATTTCCATCGTCTCTTGGCGCTGCCGGGTGTCTCACATAAGCAAAGTGACATCTGCCGGTTCTAGGTTTCCCTACGCTGACTACAGGGAGTTGGCTGGCTCTTGCGACTACCTCTTCAAGGGAGTCAGTGGTTTGTGTGCTTCGAAGCGGTGCATTTCCAAGGTGGGAACAGCTGTGTGTCTGAGTCTCTCGTTCTTGGTGCATTTGGGGTCTCGTTTGGTGTATGCGAATTTGCCCATGTGAGGACGGGGAAGGAGCCCGTTAAGGTAAATCAGGATTATCGACCAATACTTACCACAAAGGAGCCGTCCAGGGAAAACGAACAAAATGAAGCTGTTTACTCAATCTGACATTTACAATAAGTAGTCAAAAGACGCCTAGTTTGATGACGTCTGGTCGAGTCTGAAGCGTATTCTGAAATCATTAACCAGAAGACTCCTTTTAACAAGCGCTCGCCATTGTGGGAAGACAGCCGCTTGATTATATTTGCATTGCGTTTTCACTTTCACTTTAAGTGAAAGCGCGATGGAAAAATAAACATGCGGCTGAGTGAAAACAGTGCCCTTTAGATAAGAAATTGCTTCACGACAGCCGTGAAGCAGACGATCCAGTCCGGATGGGCCGTACGAAAAGGGGAAAGGGCGGCAGTAAAAAAGGCTCAGTTCAAATCCGAGGCCAGCGTTTTAAATAAACGATGACACCAGCCAATGAAATTGAGGGGCGGAGCTTCAAGTCTACTTATGAAAAACCCTCATCCACACTCTATCTCGCAGAGCGAGCAACGCATGTGCGCTGCAACGTTAGGCGAGACCTATAAATGATTTTAGTTCTCTAACAATGTGGAATAAGATGACAGCTGATTAAAACTGTCTTTTATCGAAGAGAAAAAGTATTCCTGAAAAAGATTACACCACAGTCTCTCAGTTGTTTCTAATTTGGAGGCTAGTCAATGTAACAGTTCTGGCAGCATGATGGAAAATGAAACAGTTCAATTGTCTTTCTAAATCAAAGATACTGTCTTGCCCACTATGACTGTATTAAAATTAGAAAAATTGAGAAGGTGGCCAGCCTGGTGAGCAGGATTGATAGAAAGAAGTGTTAGATTTAAAAAGAAATCCAGATTCCAGGAAGTTTAAATCTGCTTTTGTTTATTTAGGCATACATTGACCATCTCATTAATTACTGAAGAGAGTATCTTAAAGAATAAAAGGGGAGGTTGATACAGCAGGACAAAGTGTTTTAAGACATTGGTGATTTGACATGATAGAATTATACAGTTGAAGGAAGGACCTATTAGAGAGGACAGCAATGCAAAAAGTAAAGTGTAACAAAAAATAAACCCTATCTCTACTTCCTTTTTTTATCACAATCATCTAGAATTATTTTGAAATTGCTAGGGACCAGCTTATAGATAAAAAGGGATAGAATATGTGGTCAGCGAAGTTTCCGTGAACAAAAGCATGTCTAAGTTGTGTAGTTCAAACAAAGAATACATTTCATTCCTGTGGGTGAATGCAGATCTCGCATTGCAGAGCATGGATCTAACAATATAATTTGCATAACCAATTGATTTATAGTCTTTTTATTGGGGTATGAAGCAGTGATAAAACAGATTACTTTGAAAGAAGAAGTACAGTAGTGTTCAGAGAAGGGATGCATGAGGCTTTGAATAACTTTGTGACAGTTCTATATTTTCAGCTAAGGTTAACAGTTTAGAAGGAGAATAGCCATTGTAGTTTTACCCGAATCAAGTGATGGGTCAAACAAGGCAGCATCTCTAGCTGCCATGTGTGGTTGAGTGCGCCTTCAGTGAGCCTCCAATGTGCTCCCTGCATGCATCACCTGAGCATGGGTTCTGCAAGCCCATTTGATAGGGGTTGGTCTGTTGACACAAAGACACTGAAGTCTCGACGGTCAATGTCAGTTTGATTAATGATTTCAGAGTGATATAGACCAAGGACAGACGAGTAAAGACACTGTGCGAATTGGCCTAACCCGGAGAGTTAGGGAACCAAAGCTAATGGAGTAAGCCTTTAAAATGTGAAACAAAAATGCTTTTAAAATATGAAAGATGGACTGTCAACTGCACAAGTGCATATTGTAACTATAGTGGAAGGCTGGGAGGTGTAGAATTTATTTGAAAATTGGAATGTTGAGGTCTCCATTAAAGACAGTAGAGTGCTCCAGGTTTCTAATGGCTGGTAGAAGCCGGGAGGCTCACTGACCCTGATGGGATTTCAACCTCCTTGGCTCCATGGGGCCTTTGTTTTACAAATTAGAACATTCTGCTTTCTAGGGGCAGGATGTTCTAATAGCCTTAGAGCCCTCTGTAGTGGACCCTACCGACCTTTAAAGCCCTGCTCCCTTGTTAAAGGGCCTCATATTTGACTCGGATCTTTAACGCTGGTGCGAGCCTTTAATGGCTGGTCGAGCCCGCTATGGTGGGTTCTAAGGCTATAAGAAACAGCACTTTGAATCGATAAAATCAATAACATACCTTACCAGCAAAGAGCAGGATAAGTATATCAGTAGTCAAGGCATCTGCACCGTGAGCCTATTTTTATAGGGTTTAATAGGTCAAAACGTGGACATCAGTGTCTAGACCACCAAGCTTATTGTGTGTGTAATGATTCAGGTGGGTCAGGAAAGGATAGTTGCCTCTTATTTCCTACGAGTTATCTGGCAGGGCTCTTGTCCTTCAAACACCTCTCTTTCAAATGTGCATAGCCTACAGAGAGGGATGTGTGACGCTAGCCTTGGTTTCCCTTTCTCCTCAGAGGGTTGGTTACATCCATAACTGGGGGTTAGGGAAATGGAAGTGGCCGTGGACACATAATTGGGAGATATGCCACAAGTAAACATTAACATCCTAAGTCTGTATAAAATGTACTGGATTGTCCTGAGTGGTATTTAAAATGATGCACTTCTTAGGTTCTCTCAAAAGAATGGGGTCAAGTGCCCATATCAGTCTGATGAGGAGGCAAACCTTGTCAGTCTGCTGCTATACTAAAACTTATTTGCTGAGAAGAGGGAAACCCACTGAATCTCCACCAAATATACAACTGTTCTGGCATTCCTGGTTTATGGAGATTCTGAATATAGGTAAGATTAAAGATAGGTGGCTATAAAACGAAATAAATTATCTGGAGAATATAGCACGGATATAAGAAAATAAGAGGTTAGGTATATGCAATGCAAAGATTAAATGTGCGACCCATACTGCATTTCAAGACATGCATTATTTTTTTATTAATTGAGATAGATTTAAAAACATGTTTACACAGGAACTGATGTTTTTTCTGTTGTTACTGTTTTCTTGTAGGGTTCCAGGCACATTTAATCCGCTCCTGTAAAAGAATTGGGCGCAAAATGGATTGAGAACATATTTTTTATTAAAAAGAAATCTCTTGAAAATAATATGTCAAGTGTACCTCTATTGAACATGAACAAATAGCAGATTTGAGCAACAGAGAACAAATATACAGATAAGATCATGAAAACTTGAAAGTTAAAGAGAGCTGGATAGTTTAGGTCTGTCAACAAAAGCATGAGCTGGGCAGGATCTGCTACATATTACATCCGGAATTAAGTGAGGTAACCAAACCCATGTCAAATTGCCTTTAAATACTCAAATATTTGCACAATGTGAAAAGCCCAGCCTGTCTGAATAAGCCTCATTTGCAACAGCTTGTTCTTGAAACATTGCTGTCCAAAGACATGATGCCAACATAAATCTGCATGCTTAAACCCAAAGGTGAAAGCAAAAGGAACAAATGACTGACGGAATGCTGAGCAATGAAAACATTCACCCCCAGTCACAAAGATCTGGGCTTAATCCATCGTTCTGTTGCTCTGCACGCCACCCCAGTTTGGAGCCAGCCATATATAAATCAGTCTTGACCCTGCTCCTCATGGGAGCAGTCTAGCCGGAACTGCCAAGCCAAGTCCTCCCTGGACCAGAAAAAAGCATCCTGGGACTGGTTTCGGGGCATCACCCCTCATCAGCCAGGCTAGCTTGAATCCAGTGGCACAGTGAGCACAGGAACCCATGTCTGGGCATACCCTTCCCACTTAGGGCAACAAAAGCAAAAGGAATAAAGGATGGACGGAATGCGGAACAATGCAAACATTCACCCCCAGTCACAAAGATCTGGGTTTGATCCATCATTCTTTTGCTCACAATTTCTCACACACCAAAGATGTTCCAAATAAATAATTAGCACTTATTAAATGTTATAACGCAACCCAATGTTATCCTGTAGGAGATGTAGGCCTCACAGTAGTGGAAAACAAATGTAGGAGTTTGCTACTACCAGAACATGTAAAACTTAAAAGTACATATCAAACTTTTTAATTAGGCCTTCGGCAGAAATATAATCCCACTTCTGGAGTTGGTGGAATTCGGGAACTCCGTAACCTGTGTGTAATGTTTAGTTCCCTCTAAATTCCTCCATCTGGAGCGTTGTAGCATTATATTTCTGTTAGCGCCCACAAGTGTTTTTTGGCAAGTGTGAAGAGATTTGCAGGCCACTAACGAGCTAGATTTGCTGCCTGCTAGCGTGGCTTCTGGTCGTCACGGCACCTTCCAGCACCATCTTCATGAGGCTGACGAGAGCGAGCCGCTACATTCCGAGGTTGCTCTCTGCTTGAGAATCAGCTGAATCTACTGGGATTGACATTTTTGAGTTACTGCAATGGACCGTTCAGGTTGTCTTCTAGTGTGAGAAGTATTTTTTATTTTACTTTGTTTTTCAATAAGAAGGAAGTGCCCCAGAGACTCTAATTTCCTGTTCCTGTCCAGCAGGGTCCTCCTGGTCAATTTCATTTAGATTACGAGGAGGAAGGTCACTCTTTTTATCTGCTGCATTGTAGTATTGGCTTTGATAAAATAAATCCGAGAGAGAAGAACTTGAAGAAAGTTGAGTTTATTCCTTAAGAAGGACTTGTGACCATCAGCCACAGCAACAGAACATACTATGAGCCAACAGTTCCAATACATTAGAACACTTATAAGATCTACATTCTAATTATGACTTAACACCTTAAAGTAATATACACCTTAATAAATAAATACATAATAGATAAATACATTACCACATATTACATGCATATATATCATTGGATTTAAGGTCTGTGTTTTTTGTATAGGTAAGGTCCGCAATCGTGGGGCAGGAATCCATCCACTAGATCGCCAGGGATTTTTATTTGTCTGATTAGAGGAGTGACCCCTTAGGCAAGGGTCGCTCCCTGGTGGGCATTTTGAATGCATATTTCTGCCCCCCCCCTTCAGGACTAGATCAGCTGTTTCTTTAACCGATCTGCCCCCCCCCCCTGCGGGCGTGGAGGTCAAACCCCACTAGGCCCCAGGGATTACATTTTGGTGAATTTTTAAAGGAGCGACCCCTTGGGCAAGGATCGCTGCACTGGGGGCAACATTTTTTATCTGTGTTTTGGTCCCCCCCCCACCCCCCAGGGTTAGATCAGATGTTTTTTTGGCAGGGAGTGACCCCTTGAACAAGGATCGCTCCCCTTTTGGGGGTCAATATGTTGTCCATTTCTGCCGCCCTTGGGGGCTCATTAGCCTTATATTTTTAGGCTCATCTTACCCCAAAAAAGGCAGAAGACTCTAGAATACCAGGGATTCATTTTATGTGGCGCATAATGTTTTGGGGAGCGGCCTCTTGAGCAAGCGTCGCTCCCCTTTTGTGGGGGTGAATGTTTTGACAGATCAGCCGTATATTTTTAGTCCTATTGGCCAGAAACCACTAGACCACAAGGGATTTTATTGAATATGGTGCAAAATGTTTTGGGGAATGGCCCCTTGGGCAAGGGTCACTCCCCTTTTGGGGGTGAATATTTTGGCCATTTCTGCCCCCATTGTGGGCATATTGGCCGTGTTTTTTTAAGTCCAACTGTCCCCAAGGGGGGTGGAAGCCACTAGACCACCAGGGATTTTATTATATATGGCGCATAATATTTTGGGAGTGGCCCCTTGGCCAAGAGTCGCTCCCCTTGAGGGGCTATATATTTTTCCCATTTCTGCCCCCCTTGGTGGCAGATCGGCCATACTTTTAGGCCGATGGGGGCAGAAGCCTATAGCCACCAGTGAAATAATGATTTGGTGATATCCGGGGGCGGCCCCTTTGGCATAGGCCACTCCTCTTTATAAGGGGCATTTATTTGGGCCATTTTTGTCCCCCTTGGGGGCAGATCGACCATATATTTTTAGGCGCATTTCAGAAGTCTCTAGGCCACTATGGATTTTTTCTTACATGAACAATGTTGTTTTGGGATCGCAAGGATTGCTCCCTGTGAAGGACTATATATGTTGTCTGTTTCTGCCTCCCTTGGGGATTGATCAGTCATATTTGTAGGCCCATCTGCCCTAAGAGGTGGGCAGAAAGCCACTAAAAGCCAGAGAAAGTATCTGTGTGTGAACTGGAGTTCAGCTGATGGTCTGCATGCGCCTGGTTTTTGTGGGCTAGCGCTTGGCTGCGGTGTGGGTGAAGTGGCTCTTGGCTGGGGGTGTGCGTGGACTGGCACTTGGCTGGTGGTGTGTGCGGACTGGTGTTTGGCTGGCTATGTGTGTGGCTGGCATTTGATTGGTGATTTGCAAACTTCATAGTGATTAATAAAGTTAACTGTTTTGTTTTTTGTCATCATTTGTGATTGTAATTTTTTTTCTCCTTTTTATTCTAGTGCAAAGTTTTTGTTTTCCTTTGGTGTGACTCGTGCTTACAGTTTTGGCAATGGTAGAGCTGCAGTTTGTGTAGTTGCAAGTGCGTGGTAAGAAAAAAAATTTTTTGTACTGTTTACTCCAAATGAGTATCAATGAGCTGTATGAATGTGTTTTTGGAAATGCTGTAATAATAGCACTATATTTAGCTTCTGTTTGAATTTGTGTGAAATGTTTCTTGTATTTGTGCACAATGTGTTTTGAGTTGTCTTGTGTGTAATTTTGTTTTGTTTTTCCTTTCAAGTGGGATATGGTTGGTGCTTGCTGTGTCTGTTCAGAGTAGGTGCTGGTGAGTACTAGCTGTATATGGAAAGTGAGTGGTTTTTACAGTGTATAGGTGTTTGTGTGCTTTGCTTTGATTGACTTTACCTTGTCATTGCAATATGCCAGTAGTTTTACTTTTTGTTTGATAAAGCCAACCTGTAATACTTATTTTACATGATGTTGGGAATTGTTGGCTGGCAGTGTGCGTGGACTGGCGCTTGGCTGGCAGCGTGTGTGGGCTGGCATTTGGCTGGTGGTGTGTGAGTAGTAACTTGCTGCTAGTCACTACACACACTGCTAGCCACACACCAGTGCACACACTCTTGTCAAACACCAACCAGAGTGATTGCTGTGTCAGTCATGTGGGCATATGAAAGTGATCAGCTCTTGAATGGCGCTGTCTATTGATATGAGTGTTGTAATGTGCTGGGCCCATGGCTGACGGTGTGAATGGCCTAGTATGTGTCACCCATGAAAGGTGTGTGAATGGCATGTAAAGTGGTTGGTGTGAGTCATTGGTTCAGGTTTTCGATCTTTCAATTATTAACAGTGAATTTCATTTTTGTGAAATCTCTAGTTAATAAAATTGTACGCTCTGAACCTTCAGGCACCCTCATGCCAAATCAAACCTGTATGTGTATGTGCTTGAGGAACAGATGGATGGGCAGTAATATTTGTTTTTTTCTGTCTTTCTGCCTGCCAGGGTGTAAATTGTCTCTAGGGAAGATCTACCAATTCTTGATATTTTCATAAACTAAAAACCCAGGGGAGTACAGGGTGGTGTGCCTCTCATGGATCCTAACACATTTTCTTACCCACAAGGCCCTGCAAACCTCAAAATGTGACTAAAGTCAACCATTTTCCTTGCATTAGCTAAATGTGAGCTTTGCTGTGGATTCTGGCTCCCCTCAGATTCCAAAGCCCTCTATCACAGAAATGTGAGGAGAATTTGTTTTTTGGACAAAGTGTGAGGTTTGCAAGGGATTTTGGGTAACAGAACCTGGTGAGAGCCACACAAGTGCACTCCCAATCCTGGATTCCCTCTAGGTGACTAGTTTTCAAAAATGTAAAGGCTTGCTAGGTTTCAATAGGTGCTGGCCGAGCAAGTGCCCAAAATCTACTGCTTAGTACATTGCTAAAAAAGGGTCAGTTTTCAGTTGAAAAATGTAAAGTGTCAAAGTTGCATTTTGGACTGTTTCCTGTCGAAGACACTAGGAATACCTACTCAAGTGAGGTATGATTTTTATCGGGAGACTTGGAGGAATGCTGGGTGGAAGGAAGTTTGTGGCTCCCCTCAGATTTCAGAGCTTTCCATCACAGAAATTTTAGAAAAATGTGTTTTCAGACAAATTTGGTGGTTTGCATGGGATTCTGGGTAACAGAAACTGGTAAGAGCCACACAAGTCATCCCTTCCTGGATTCCCCTCGGTGTGTAGTTTTCAACAATGTACAGGTTTGCTAGGTTTCCCTAGTTGCCGGCTGAGTTAAGATCCAAAATCCACAGCTAGGCACATTGCAAAAAAACAGTCATTTTTCAATTGACAAAGGTGAGATGTCCATGTTGTGTTTTGAGCCATTTCTTGTTGCGTGCACAAGGCCTACCAACACAAGTGAGGTACCATTTTTATTGGGAGACTTAGGGAAAATCTAGGTGGGTGGAAGGAAGTTTGTGGCTCGCTTCAGATTCCAGAGCTTTCCATCACAGAAATGTGAGGAAAATATGTTTTTTGGACAATGTTTGAGGTTTGCAGGGGATTCTGGGTAACAGAATCTTGTGAAAGCCACACAAGTCACCCTGTCCTGGATTCCATTTTGTGTGTAGTTTTCAACAATGTACAGTCTTGCTAGGTTTTCCTAAGTGCCAGCATCTAGGGCCCAAAATCCACAGCTATCACATTGGAGAAAAGGTCAGTTTTCAAAGGAAAAATGTGATGTGTCCATGTTGTGTTTTGGGCCGCTTCCTCTTGCAGACACTAGGCCTACCAACACAAGTGAGGCACAATTTTTATTGGTAAACTTGGGGAAAATCTAGGTGGGTGGAAAATTGTGGATCCACACAGGTTCCAGACTTTTCCATCATAGAAATGTTAGAGAAATGTGTTTTTCTTTATAAAGTTTTGGGTAACAGAACCTGGTGAGAGCCAGACATGTTACCCCATCCTGGATGCTCCTGGGTGTCTAGTTTTTAAAAATGTACAAGTATGCTAGGTTTCCCTAGGTGCCAACTGACCTAGTGTCTGAAATCCACAGCTAGGCACATTGCAAATAAAATTGGAAAAGTGGGATGTGTCGACGTTGTGTTTTGGGCCGTTTCCTGTCACGGGCAATGGGCCTATCCACACAAATGAGGTATCATTTTAATTGGGAGAGTTGGGGGAATGCTGGTTAGGTGGACATTTGTGGCTACCCACAGACTCCAAAACTTTCCATCACAGAAATCTGAGGATAATATGTTTTGTTTTGACAATGTTTGAGGTATTCAGGGAATTCTGGGTTCCAGAACCTGGTGAGAGCCACACATGTCACCCCATCCTGAATGCTCCTGGGTGTCTCGTTTTCAAAAATGTACAGGTTTGTCAGGTTACCCTAAGTGACAGCTGAGCTAGGGTCCAAAATCCACAGCTAGGTACATTGCAAAACATGGGTCCCCTTTTAGTAGAAAAATGTAATCTGTCCACCTTGCGTTTTGGGCCGTTTCCTATACCGGGCAGTCGGCCTAACCACACAAGTGAGGTACCATTTTTATTGAGAGACTTGGGGGAATGCTAAATGAAAGGAAGTGTGTGGCTCCCAGCAGATTCCAGAACTTTCCATTACAGAAATGTGATGAAAATTTGTTTTCGATTGACAAAGTTTTAGGTTTGCAAGGGATTTTGGGTAACAGAACCTGACGAGAGCCTTACAAGTCAACCCATCCTGGATTTCCCTGAGTGTCTAGTTTTAAAAAATGTACAAGTTTGCCAGGTTTCCCTAGATGCCGGTTGAGTTAGGGTCCAACATCCACAGCGAGGAACATTGCAAAAAAAAGGATCAGTTTTCAGTGGAAAAATGTCATGTGTCCATGTTGCGTTTTGGGCAGTTTCCTGTCACAGACACCAAGCTTACCCAAAAAATAAGGGGACATTTTTATCAGGAGTCCTAGGAGAATGCAGAATAGTAGAACAAGTGTTATTACCAATTGTCTTTCTATGCTTTTCTGCATTCCAAATGTAAGACAGTGTTTTTGAAAAATGTCCTCTAATTCACATGCTTGTATGGGTGAACACAAATTCAGAGATGTGCAATAACCACTGCTTCTAAACTCCCTATCGTGTTTCCATTTCGGAAAAACATAGGTTTCCTTGATACCTGCTTTTCACTCTTTATATTTTACCATATGAATTGCTGCATACCTGGTACACAATCAAAAACCATTGCAAGGTGCAGCTCAGGTATTGGTTCTGGGTACCTCAGATTCTTGGTGAACCTACATTTACATTTTCCCTCCATCCACCCCCTGCCTGCCATAGGTGACTGCCGCACCGCACACCTGCATTAATTTTTTAAGGATTGTCATTTCTTATTTTCCTTTTTGACCTGGAGTGGTGGATCCCATGCCTGCCATATTTGCACAGCCACACACCAGCATTCATTTTTAAGTATTATTCAATTTTTCCATGGACTCCTGGCTGCCATACGTGAACACACACCAGCATTCATTTTTATTCAATTTCCTCCTGGACCCCATGCTTGTCATAGGTGCACACACCAGAATTCATTTTTTAAGGATTATCCCATTTCCCCCTGGACCCTCACCTGCCATAGGCGCAGACCAGCATTCACTTTTAAGGATTATTCCATTTTCCCCTGCACCTCCCTGACTGCCACAGGTGTCTCCCTTAGATTCACATACATCATACAATTGCATCTGTTTGTTATTATCCATATTAAAAATTAAATGTTATGGTGGTGTGGTTTAAATTTAGAATGGATACACTATTGTTGTTAATTATTTAAGGTAGTAAGTAAATAAGGTAAATGTTACTGTGTGTACTATGAATAATATAAAACTGAGGAATTGCCATGTTCCACTAAATGTTTTTCTTGCTTGTTTGCTGCAAGGTGCACAATAGACATTCACCCACACTACTGTCCGACAGAAGGCCTGTACAAAGTGAAGTGGCCACAACAAATTATGTGAGTCCTCCAGCCTCTTCTATTTTTACAGCTATGTACCACTGCCAACTCACAGCTTCAAGATGATCCCAAAGAAAGTTGCTGACAAGAATGCAAGAAAGAGGCCTGTTTGGAGGAGAAGAAGAAGCAGATTGCCTCCACTGGCTTGCTGCCCCCTCTTTTTTCAGGAAACTTCATGTGCCTGCCACACCGCCCTCTGGACAAGAACCTGGGATTAACACTCCCACATCAAAGAGGGCACCACACCAACCTAAGCCCAAGCCCAACCTAAGCACAACCTAAGCCCAAGTCTCTCAGCTAGGTAACCACTCCAATCATGGCAACGAGCCACGATTCTGAATTGGATTTGTCTCAGCCACAAACTAGTACCCAATTGTCACAGGAAACTATGCAAAGTGGATGACAGGAGCTGCAGCCAGCAATAGTAGATCTTACTGAAGTAGGAAGAGAACAGGAGGTTGAGCTTCCTGCTTAGCAAGTTGTACCTGTTGTTGAGCTATTGGTTTCCAGATTGCCAGCAAGAAAAGGAAGGGTACTCCATCATCTCTGCCATGCCCCCTTCTGTGATCTGGACATTGATTGGACCCTACTGAGTCTGAGACATGCCACAAGAGACAAGGGAAAAGGAAAGTTCCTGAAAGCCTTAAAATTATGGAAGGGGATGAGGATGACAAGCCAGTCATTGTCATTGAAGCTGTCTCAGAGGACACCGACATTACCTTTCCTATTCAATCTGCTCCGAAGGATGTGGCACTGGTCACCACTACCACCAACCCCAACTTCCGTATTTGTGTCAGTTGAAGTACACACTGCAGAGAGACAATCAATGACAAACCCTCCTTCCTTCAGTTCTTCTTCAGTCATTGGCAGTGGTACACTAAAAAAGTTTTCCTCCCCAGTTTGGGACTTCTTTATGATTAGCAAGCAGGAGGATAATATTGCAATATGCTTCATTGGTCACACAAGTGTCCGTGGGGTTAAGCCTGGTTCACACTATAGTACTGGAGGCCAAATGACCCATATGACAAAACATCACACAATCTAGTGGGAGGTGCATCTTAACAAAATTGCTGCAGGTGGTGACGGTGATGAGAGAGGGGAATCAGCACTGATCACGGTGGGGGGTGAAGGTGATGAGGAAGTAAAGGGTGACAACTTTACACAAAGCAGCCCGTCCCCAGGAGTGTGCCAGTATCACCCATCTCAGCAACCTCAGAATGGCCCAAGAGTAAGGTGGAGACACCACGGCATACGGTGACTACCCTAAGACACACATTGAGTCTACCACCTCCTAGTTCTCTCTGGAAGTCACCTGTGACAGTGTCACCACAAAAAGAAAATCCAGGCTATTATTATGGGCATGTTTAGGAAGGAGGGGCCCTACAAAGGCGACCACCCAATGGCACAATTGTACAATGGTAAGCTGGGTCAAATGTTAGCACGGGACCTCCTCCCTTTTTCCTTTGTGGAAGGAGTGGGATTTTAAGACTTTGTAGCGGCCATCTCCCTGAAATGGAAGATTCCCAGCCAGACCTATTTTGCCAGATTTGCTGTTCCAGTGCTCCATCATGATCTGCTGCAATTGGTTGGACAAGCTTTACAGTAGAGTGCTGTTCACACTATCAACCTGTCGACAGACATGTGGACCAGTGTTCAGGCCACTGATTACATGTCTATCACTGCACAATGAATCTCTTTTGTGGGGGTTAGGCAACAGCTATCTATAGGTATCAGTGCTGAAGAAACTTTTAATGCCATTCAGTGGCATGAAACAGTAGCCATGTTCACCATGGAAGAATCCCATACAGCTGTTAACATCTTGGAAGACTTTAAAAGCAAGGTGTTTAAATGGCTGTGACCCAGAGATCTCAGAATTGGATTTGTTGCCACGGACAATGGCAGTAATATAGTTAAGACCATGGCAGATGTTGGCTATTTTAGAGTCCTTTGATTGGTACATTACATCAACCTGATTGTGCAGAAGACATAATTGGCAACATACTGACCACCTGCAAAATAATCCACACTGAGTACAGCCATTCTTTTCAAGCCTGGTAACAACTGAGGAGCATTCAGCATGCTAACAGAGAACCAGTTAAAGCACTTATACAGGAGGTTTCAACACGTTGAAACTCAACCTAGTGCATGTTGCAAAGTCTGTTTGAGTAGTACAGACCTATTACTGACTATGTCATTCAAAGAGGAGGGGATGCAACTGGGAAAAGCATGACCATGGAGACAGGCAAATGGAACCTAGTCAAATGCCCAATACAGTTGCTACTTCCTTTTGAGGTTTTTCCCTGGGAGGTCAGCAAGGAAGACAGTATGATAAGCCAGGCTATCCCGTTGTTGCACCTGCTACAGGACTAGTTAAAGAAGGGTGTCCCACAGGTTTCACAGGTGTGGACGGCAACAGAAAAGCACATGCCTTGTTTGAGAGCTTAATCCTTCACCTGGCTGTTACAGTGCAAAGAGACATCATGTTGCCCAAAGAGTACATCTGTGCCACAAATCCACTGTACAACAAAATACTGGCCACTTTCATTCCTTTTTCTGAAATTGATGTTTCACTATACAAGGTGTGGCTTGATGATCAAGCAAGAGACCTTGAAGAAGAACGGCTGGTAAATAGAGTGCTGGGCAGAATTTCTGGGGTGCAGCCATCAACTTCCAGAGAGGGCAGTGATGTTGCCTCAAAGCAGTCAACGCCAGCAACAAGCACCCCTGCAACAAGAGCTACAGGAGCAGAAGAATCGAGCCAACCTCTGAATTGGCTTGGTTTCAAGTGGCATGGCTCAAGTCAAGTGCAGAGGTAAAGGCAAAAGAGGTGGAGCAAGTGGCAGCACCACTGACCATTCAAAGGATACTCCAGGACAATCTGGATGACCCAAAAGAGGTCTACATGGATCAAAACCCATTGGTCTATTGGTATGAAAAGATATGTCAATGGGCAGAGTTCAGCAGGCTGGCAATAAAGTATCTGGCTTATCCGGTAGCCAGTGTGTCTGCTAAGCGTGTGTTCAGTGCAGCTGGCTCACTTGTCACAGTGAGAAGTACCAGTCTCTTGCCTCAAAATGTTGAGAGATTGGCCATGATCAAAATGACCCAACACTTCATACCACACAATTACACTGTTCCTGAAATACCACAGGAGGAAGATGAGGGCGATAGGTCAGACTCAAGTATATTAGCTGAGCAACTTCTGGGCGAACAACCTGAGTTTGAGGATGAACTCTACTTCCCTGACTGAGTAGACCATCATAGTACTTTTCAATTATTTATCATTAAACTACTTAGTGCTTTGCCCAAAAAAATGGATATAGCTAGAGGACCATTATATATTTTGTTTTTGTCTGACTTATGCAGCCCAAAGAGCGGCTGCCACGGCTGCACACCAGCGAGAAGTAGCTGGGTCCCTCAATGTCCTAAAGACCATGCTCATGGCATTGCTGCCACAAGGCCTGGCGCTGATGCGTGCTGCTGCTACCACTTCATCCACATTTCCGGCCCCTGATGTGTCAGTGCCACACAGTGCAGCGGACATTCCAATTCCGGACCCTGAGGTGTCATGCCACACAGTGCTGGAGACAGAACACCACCACCCACATGTGAGGCACATGCAACAGCAGAGGATGAAGATGCGGATGAATCTGCCTCCGTGGTCAGAAGGACGCAGTAGCATCCATCTCCGCCATATGGCCTCTTTCTGCTTGGTTATGTCCTCTGCATCATCACCTTCCACTGTCCCTGATGCACTTTGCGACACTCACCTTGGACCTCGACATGGACTGCCATATTCTGTTTGGTCACCAATGACACAGCTATCAGACTGCAGACTGAACTCCTCCTCTTCTGATGTACCTGCCATTCCCTGAAGGACTCTGGCTGGCCCGCCACGAGCAAAAAACAATGTAAGGTGGGGTTTGCATGGCCCTGTACTGCTCCAACTTCAAAACTCCACTGAATGTGCAATAAAAATTCATGTTCACACAGATGTGTCATGTCTATGATCTTTCAAGTGTGGAAGTGTGGATGAATGTAGGGTTTGTGATTCCCCCTTACGTCCATGTTGCTCATGTTGTGGGACTTGGGTCACAGGGTGACACATTGCCAATTGCAGTCCGGGTGGCGCAGACACTACAATGGAGACACACACATTCGTTACTTCCTTGTGCAGCCCAGGATGGAATCACGCCCAGGGCCCTGGGGTCATTGTTCCCACCCTTACGCAGGCCAGCCCACTCCACTTACGCTCACAGGGGGGACGAGAACGCTAATGTCCCAGGTTTTCCCTGTAGGGATCTGCTGCTCACAGGTCTAGTTGTCAGCATGCCACAGCCACTCCCTCATGGCTGGGTTACACCCACACCACACCCATCCAGCACAGCCGTCACAGGACATGTGACCCTGCCAATAAAAAGGACCTGGAGTATGAGCTGGATGCCATTTCCACTATCTAACTGGGTGACTCAGTGTGGGTATCGTGTATGCATGAGGGCCTTGGGCCCTGCCACCTCACATTGCCCAGTGCTGGGGCTGACATGATGGCGTCCACACCACGGGACTCAATCATAAAGGGTCCATGACTTGCAGTGTACAGACTTGGTGGCACCAGATACACTGCAGCAGACACAGGCACACTGCCATGGGAAGGTGCCATTCAGTGCGCTGAGCAGGTGTGCTGCCTGCGATGATGCGCCGTCCAGGTGGTCCGGAATGGTAGGATTAGTGTGAGCCCTGCTGGACTGGAGTGTAGACCTGAGCCAGCGGGCAGTGTGGGCCTCCCTCCACATGGGGTTGCCTCGCGGTTCACAGAGTTAGTGGCACCTAAAGGGCTGAGGGGGTGTGCAGCCTGCGATGAGCCTGTGTGCGCTGACATGATCTCTGCCATTGCACAATCAAGACCCTGAATCAAGTGTGTGACCTGGTGGCCCACGGTGGAGGGTGCCATGGTTGCGGGCCCTGGGCTTAAAGCTAGCACCGGCATGTGGTGGGCCCTCTTGGAGACACGCCGGTAGCGGAAGTTGAGCAGTGAGGCCTGGTTGTGCAGCGGCGGGCAATCACCGCTGGGCGGCGGGAGGGGATGGGGGTGCAGCAGCCTGTGTGCGCAAGGGCGGGCAAGCAATGATGGTGTGTGCAACTGTATGGACTCTGCCATTCATGTCTCTGGCAACTGTTTCAGATAAGGGACCTGGGAGACTGCAGTGTATACCGGCACGTGGTTGGAGACACACCGGTGGCAGCAGGTGAGCAGTGCGGCCTGGGTCCGCAGTGTCGGCACTCTCTCTCCCTCTACCCCTCTCTCTCTCTCTCTTTTGCTCTCACTCACTCTCTCTCCCTCTCTTTCTCTCTCCCTCTCTCTCCCCCCCTCTCTCTCTCTCTCTCTCACTCTCGCTCTCTCTCTCACTCTCTATCTCACTCTCTCTCTCCCTCTCCCTCTCTCTCACTCTCTCTCCCTCTCTTTCTCTCTCCCTCTCCCTCTCTCTCTCTCTCTCTCTCTCTCTCTCTCTCTCTCTCTCTCTCTCACTCTCTCTCTCACTCTCTCTCTCCTTCTATATCCCTCTCCCTCTCTCTCTCTCTTTCTCTCTAACTCTATCTCTATCTCTCTTTCGCTCTCTTTTTCTGTACTTTGATGTGCGCATGACACACCTTCTTATCTAGATTTTTGTCTTGCAGGCTGTGACTTACAGAATGTCCTGAGATGACCTGCCATGACTCTTCGGAATTGTTGTTTTGGGTTTATTCTGTAATAAACAAATTATTTGGATGTTCTAAGATGAATGTATGATTCTCATTTTTCTGTCCACACATGTTTGTTAGGTGTTGTGATTGTGCAACTTCATGCGAATTGCTTGGTTCGGGATTTCGTAGAGTTGATGTGCAATATCTATGTCCAAGGGGGTGGGGTCCTAGGGGTGGTGGCGGTGGGTGTTGTTGCCCTAATGGGGTTCCGAGCTGCATGTTCATTTGCTCCAGGGCATCTGTTGTTCTTCATGTGTGGCTCTGGGCTGTGCTCCGGTATCTGGTGCCGGTTGTCGTCCGACTTTACACCAGGTAAGGGCAGGTGCTAAAACCTGCGTCTAACGCGCCTTATCGCATGTTTTGTCTTCTCATTGCCAATCTGGCTGGTCATTGAAAATGTCGCGGAGTGGTGGTGTTGTGGCATTTGGCACGGGAAGCCCTACTCTGCATCTAATTAGCGTTAGTTGCCGGGGTCATCTGTGGCAATGTTTTTTGCGACTGCTATCGCAGGTAATCTGGTGGTATGGGCTGTTAGCAGCAGCTTGTGAATTGGCCGATAAATTTATCGCGACTTTGGCTGCGATAAAGTGCCGATAACTCTGCGATAGATCCTTGAGAATATGCCCCAGTGTTGCCCAGTGAATAAATCCTGGATGTCAATGTAGTTATACCATTTTCAACTACAGCTAACGCCTTTTCTAGGTTAATTTTATCTATTTCACGAAGTCTCTCCGCAGTTTCGTGTTGAGAAATTTTCCAGATTTCATTATAGACAGCGTAATAGAAACGTTTCTGACTTTGCTTTCGGGGACCTAGTAAAAAATTCCTTATATCCACCTCAACTGAGAGTAAGGATAAGTGCTGTTTCACCTGAGATAGTGTTGAGGTTTTTAGCCAATCGAGGTATAACTTCCCGACACTGTAGGATGTCACTACCCATATTGTGGGCCTGGCCTATGGATACTAAACCCTTCGGTTGTACCCCTGAATCTTTTTCATTTTTTAAATTTCTTTATTGAGTGTTGCTATAGAAACAACTTACAGAAATAAAAAATACCACTTCACAGTAATGACATTGCAGGTAGATCATTCGAACATCATGACAAATGCTGTTAAACCCATGAGGGAGATGACCATAGACCCAAGTGCCCAGTTGTCTTAGGCCGTGACCTCTGAGTAGGCCTATATGTGGGGTGGTAGAAGGAGTTTTTCATGCGCTATTTCCACTCCCCTCAGTGCGTGGCTCAGTGTCTGCGTCCTTCGTGACGGGGTGTTCTAGGAGATATGATTGACGGCGGGACCAAATGTCACGCGGGCAGAAGGAGTGCGGTATAAGATGAGCATATGTGGTCAATTGTTCCTGACAATATAGGAGGTCCTGCAGCCATTAATTAAATTTAGGAGCCCATCCCCTGCCCCATCTGCAGGCGATCCGTCTCTTTGCGAGAAGGAGTGCCAGGGAGATATAGCGCCGCACCGAAACAGCTAGTGTCGCAGTGTGGCCCAAAAGCGTTGCCAGAGGGTCATCGGGAACGTGTATTCCAGTCATTTGGTCAAATGCCGCAAGCACTTCCATCCAGTAGTTTCGTATAGGAGGGCAGTCCCAGGCTAAATGTCTGAAATCTGCCCCTTCGCAGCCACAGCGATCACTGTCGCCGAGATGTAGGCGCTGTAAGCGTGCAGGTGTGTAGCAGAGTCTATGAATATATTTAAAGTGTATGATGCGCAGTCTGCTGTTGGCAGATATTTTTCAAGTCTGCCAGCAGCAAAAGGACCACTGTTCGTCAGTTATGGGGGAGCCCAGTTCCTCCTCCCACCTTGAACGAGCCAGAGAGGAAACGTGTGTGCTGTCTTGCTGGGTGGTGCGATATAATAATAATAATAATAAACAAATTTATAAAGCGCATGGTTACACTAGGCTAGTGTGTCCCCGCGCTGCGGAACAGGCCCATGACACCCCTGTCGAAATACAATCCCTACCCGTGTGAGCTCCCTGCTACTCTATTCAGAGGGGAAAAGATAAGTTTTCAGCTCCTTACGGAAGGTCAGCTCTGAGACCTCCGTCCTGAGACCCCACAGGAGTTTGTTCCATTGTTGTGCTGCCACAAAGCGAAAGGAGCGCCCGCCCATCCTTGCTCTCTTGATGGTAGGTATGATGACCTGCCCTTCCCGCTAGACCTTAATTGACGGGTAGGGTCATAGGAGGTGAGGAGGTTATGCAGGTAGGTGGGCCCCTTCCTCTGTACTATCCGATGACTCACACAGAGCGCTTTGAACAGAATTCGCTCCGTAATTGGAAGCCAATGCAGGGTGGCCAAAGCCCTCTTGGAAGGGGCTCTCTTGGCCAGCATCAAAACCAGGCGGGCTGTGGAAATGTGGATTTTCCTGATCGGTTATGTCCCCTATCTTGGACCCCAACGATTCTATATGCATGTTACAAGTACATGTATGTTCCCTCCAGTTCCAGTTTCCAAGACGCAAACATATGTGCGTCCACCATCAACATGTTCTCTGTCAGATCCGCCATCAATGGGCTGGATATTCGAGTATGAAGTATGAAAGGCCACCGACTTTATATGGCTAAGTTACTCTATTTTTACAGTTCAGGCAGAATAGGCCCGATTCTGTCCTCAAAGCCTTTCCCTGCTCTCTGTCTCTGACAGCTTCAGCTTGAGCTCGCATCTGTATCCATGAACTTTGTCCTACTCCCTGTGCAGCTAACGGTGCCTGCCTCGGCCAGTTTCGCCTGCCTGCCAAGAAGCTGTATTTCACCTTCGAATTATCTACTTTGCTTTTCAGCCGATGCATTCCTGTCTAGTGATTTAGGCAAACATTTCCTTTAGCTCCCAAGCAAAGGACTCGGCCTTTCCGTCCTCATGCAAGTAATTCATAGCCCTGTCACCATGGAATATTCCCATCCTCTCGCATTCAGTGTAGACATTTAGACGCTTGTACACACGCACAGTCAGTATAGAATAGATTCTGTCCGAGAGTCCTTCCTTGTGGATAACATAGTTCTCTAAACATAGGATGTTAGATATGATTTGGGATTAGGTTGACTTGACCCCCCAGACTTTTCGTCTCCACATGTAGAGCTAAATGTCAAGTCCCCTTCACCCCCTAGTTGCACGTCAATTACACGTCATGCTGCTGCGCGCGCATCTATGTTAAGTATTATCTTATAGATCCACCTATGTGTGATAATCAGAGCCAATCATGTTTCTTTTTGCTCATTATTACGCCTAGTTTCGATTACGTATTTACTATGTCATTTCTCTTATCAATTGTTACGCCTTCTACATTCGTTTCATTGTAATGTATGACCTATAAAAGTTACTTCTTGTCAATAAAGTATTGTACTTCACTTCCTGAACCCTCGTGGTGACGGAACCTGAAGGCCGCCACTCGAGTCGGCCATTTTGGAATAAAGCCCATTCAGAAAACCTCTTATACCACGGATTCTGCCTCTTATTATTCTGAGCTATTTTACTTTATTTTAGATTCCGTATGAAATTCAGTCTAGGTAAAAGAATATTTACCACATAATGGCGCCCGAACAGGGACACTTTCTCATCTCACGCGCCGGCGGCGCGTTGCAGGCCCGGTCTCCTGCCACAGCTGGACGGACCATAACGCGTACCAGCAGGATTTCCTGTAGCTCCCTCCGGTCAAGCGGGGGCGACTGAGGCTGCGATCAACCCAGACGAGGCGGTGAGAAGTGCGAAGTATCCCGACCAGAGCCTAGCTGAGAGAGCAAGATCCGAGGTATACAGAGGCCCACCAGGTTCTCGAAGTCCCGATGTCCAGAGGGTCCGCTGTCCGCAGTCATCGAGTCCCGTCCATTCTCTGAGGCCTTCCGTTTCAAGGAGCTACTCGGTGAGTACCATCGCCGGGGAGGCGTGTTGACGCGCACATAGGTTGTGCCGGTCAAGACGGATTTGGGTACACAAATCCGGTCTGCACTGTTTAGCAGTGTATATGTACTGTTTAGCAGTATATCAAGTATTCCGAAGTATCTAGTTATTGTCAAGAATTCTGCTTGGTGATTAGTTATGCAGACTGTCATCATTGTTGGTCATTTTTAAAGGTTAAAATGTTTAATGTTTAATGTTTAAAGTGTTTAAATGTCTTGCATATTGTGGTATGAATGATTGTTCATTGTTCACTGTTCATTATTGTGTTTTTCGTATTAAGTGGGTTCAAGAGTAAGTATCAGATCAGTTGTCAATATGCCGCTCTTCTCGAAGTTAAGACAGATTACTACTAGAAAAGGGGTGCTTGAAGAAGCAGTTCCTATTCCTCCTAGGGACACTCCAGGGCATTTTATGTATCACAAGCATGGCTTAGATGCCATATTATTTCTTGATTTATGGGTAGATTATACCAAGGGATTGCCAGAAAGTCAAAGGTGGCCCGCAGCGGGAACCTGGGATGCAGAGTGCATCATGAAAGTGGAGGAAGAGTTATGGAAAAGAAAAGTCAGACAGTCACAGAAAGACGCTGTTGAGTTATGGCGTAAGGAATCTCATAGACGTACAGAAAAAGCACGTAGACAAGAAGAGAGGAGTAAAGAAAGTTCAAAGGAAGTTCAAGAAAATCTATTAATTGAGGAGGGTATCCGAATGAAATCAGAACAAGTAGATAGACAAAGAAATGCTCTTATGAATGGTATGTATCCCCTTCTAGCCGAAGGACTACCTAAGGCTGTTCCAGAAATGCCAAAAGACTTGCCACCCCCATTATTTCCAATTAAGGTACATCCTAAAGGGCATCCCAGAACCGCAGAAGATGTTTTTCTTTCCTCATATCTAGACGACGCAGCTCCCGAGTATGCCAACCCCGCACCACATAGACCGTCTGGCGGAGGGGTTCAACGTCAGGATCAGGTATCTGTTCCTGTGCAACAGCAAGTCCCGACACAAGCTCCGGCAAGCACATCTGTTTCCGCATCTGTTTCCGCAATCGATTCTACACTGGTATCGACACCTATAGTTGCTGTGTCACGTTCGACGAATCCATTCACACCCGACGCCCCAGATGGGGCCACGGGAGGTGCTAGCAATACTTTTACGCCACCTAGAATAAATAAACTTGTTTTTCAAGAGTCAGCGCATTCACGTACACCCAAATTCGTAAGTGAACGTACGCTTAAGGAACTCCTTATAGATTGTAGATATGACCCGGTGGTCGGTAAAGAGGACGAAATGGTCCTGGCATCATTACGTATCAGACGAGCCGCAGAGTATTTAGCGAGGTTACCAGGAATGACTGCGCATCTAGATAAAATATATCATTTTGTTCAAACAGGGCGAGATCCAGAATGTATTAACAGAGCTATGGAATTCCAGAAAGTAGAGATACAGGGGGAACTGTTACGTTTCCTCATAAACTGTATGATCAGAAATCAAGACCGACCAGGGGTAGACCCGAATGTAATGCTTATTCTTACAAGATGGAGCCAGAATATATCAGAAGGGAGACACGATAAGCAAAACTGTATAATAGCCATGTGCCGAAAAATCCGTAAAGAAATAGAACGTATTCATGAAGAAAGATTGGAAACAGACGAGTTGGAGCAAGATGAAGTGTCCGAATCAGGGAATTCCGCAAGACAGTCAGAGACCATAGCCTACGTAGGCAGAGGAAGATCCTGTAATAATACTAGATGCTTTTCTGATCCCATACACTCTGTATGTCCAAATAATAGCAGAACGTATCTGACGCCTGTAATAAATCTGAAGTCTCCTGAACATTTGTTTCAAGCCGCAGATAAAATACTACGAGAACGAAGGGGTTACCACCTCCTCGATTCCATGGATGAGAAAGAATTAGCCAGATCAGCCGTTCACTGGATTGACAGTCCTGAAAAATACGGTGATGAGACCGTAGCACACACGTTTTTTAACCTCAGTGCAGATGAACAACGTTTAGCTGGAATCTATATGATTCAGCAACTCCTTATATTATATAAGAGCCAACATGCTGACCCTGGTCCTTTACCTAATATATTAACGGAACTACTCGCGAACAGATGGAGAGGTTCTAGTAACAAGTTAATTAAAGAAATACTAGTGTCACGTAAACAGTATGTCCTTTTTGTAAGTCCGGATTCATTCTCGCTGTCCCGCAAAGAAAGAATGCCGTATTATATGGATAGACAAAATCCCTTACGAGAAGTGCACCCAATAAAAGGCGAAGACAATCAGTTTCACCGTGTATTTGTATACACACCCATAACAAAAATTGAATTGTTAGAAATGAAGAAAGTAGTACCCAGTCATGACAAAGACCCAGCGGGTTTCCACCGAGAAATTAAGGACATGTTACTGATGGGAGAGTATACCTATCCTGATATTATGACGATATTAAAGGTGCTCTTGCCTGCTGGCATTTACGAAAAACTGAAAGAAAAAGAGTGGGAAGTGGGCGACCAAAAGATAGATTGGACAGCATTAGAAACGGAAGAAAAGGCCCGAACTGCAGGTTCAGGGCTCGGGGATAAAGTTAAAGCATTACCAGGTTTACTAGTACAAGTACTGCCACGTTTATTAACTACGAAAAAGGAAGATTGGGGTGCAATCTCAGCCTGTAAACAAAAGCATGATGAAGACACAAGTGATTATTATGCCCGATTTGAAAAATGTTTTGGAATAAATAGTGGTATAAAAACAAGTAGTGAGTCGTATCCACATTTATTTGTGACAAAATTAGTAGAAAATGCATTACCTCCAGTAAAGAATAGAATATTGAAATTCGAGAGTACCTGGCAAAGTAACACTCCGTCACAAATGCTACAAATGTTACAGTATCATCACAATAGAATTAGAGATGAACAAGAGCACGAACAAAGACGTATGAAAGATACAAAAATGAAAATGCTAGTGTCTCAGACAGTACCAGCTGAAGGACATAAAAAGGGTATGATACATTCCGATTCAGCAGGACCGGTAAAAGGGACATGCAATTATTGCAAAAAGCCAGGTCATTACGTACACGATTGTCCAGTTTTAAAACATAATATCGCCATAGGTAAAACACAAGAAAGACAACGGCCACTCAGACAGGATCAGAATGAACAAGGAGCTATGCAGCATGCCCAGGCCATGCCAGCCGCACAACAGCCAATACAGTTTGTGCCAGCTGCACCACCGTTGCCTGCTACTGCCACACAAACCACAACACGACAAATGTATCAGACCGCACAGTATGAATACCCTGAGTATCAGCGTTACGCATGAGCCAGCCTAGAGAGGGAAGTTGACTTACCCCTTATCGAGATTCCTGTAGATCAAGAAGGACCTTATGTACATAGTGAATTGTTAGGTCAAGATAGAAAATTCTTACTCGATACAGGGGCAAGTCGAACAACTATAAAACGTAGTGAAGTTCCAGGGGCACCCCTCTCAGGCTCTCAGAATATCTCCCTTGGTTTTTCAGGAAAACCTATTGTTAATGAAGTATCACAGCCTCTTCCACTTACGATAGGACCTTTGACACGAACTACAGATTTATTGCTTACTAAATCATGCCCAGAAAATCTGTTAGGAATTAAAACTCTGAAAGCCCTAGGAGCCATAATATGTTGTTCTCCGGAAGGAGTAAGGTTGTTTTTACGCGATTTTAAAGGTCACTATGTGTCTAGAGACATGGATCCCCGACTACAGACTTTACCTACACATCTATGGGCACAAGGCCCTACTGATGTTGGTTGCATGAATATTACACCATATCGAGTCACACTCAAGGCAGGAGTGGTACTACCACGAATGCGACAATACAAGTTACCGCAAGATGCTGTAGTGGCTTTGCTGAAAATCATTGATGAGCTAATTGCCCAAGGAGTAGTTGTAGAAACAGACTCCAATGTATGTAATTCACCGATAATTCCGATTCTTAAACGAACTGATCCTACTGCTCCGCCAGTATACCGATTGGTTATTGATTTGCGTGAACTAAACAAGTGCATTGTGCCACAATTTCCTGTGGTCCCCGATATATCATCATTATTGACAGCAATTGATTCCGAAGCAACATTCTTTACTGTAATTGATCTCAAGAATGCCTTTTTCAGCGTCCCCATAGATCCGGAAAGCCAATATTTGTTCGGATTCAGTTTAAATGGGCGCAGTTTTAAATTCTCACGCGCTCCCCAAGGATTCACAGAAAGCCCCAGCATCTACAGCCAAGCACTGAAACGAGAACTTGACAGTATCCACATGCCAGTCAATACTGCACTACTTCAATATGTCGATGATCTACTGATCACCGCGAGAAGCGAACCCGAATGTGAAAAGGCTTCTCTGACAGTTTTACATTTTCTAGCCGACAAGGGGCACAAGGTGTCTCCTTCTAAGCTGCAATTCTGTGTCCAGCGAGTTATTTATCTTGGTCACTCGCTGTCCAAGGAGGGAAGGCAGCTTACACCAGATCGCATCCAGTTAATTGCTAACATGTCAATACCCCAGACACAAAAGGAGGTGCGGGCTTTCATAGGCCTCACTTCATATTGTAGGCAGTGGATCCCTCAATATGCATTCCTAGCAAAACCACTCATTCAGTTAACCACACAGGAGGCAGCCACATCGACTGTTCTCCCTTGGACTCAGGAACATACACAAGCTTTTGAAAGCTTAAAGAAAGCTTTATGTCAAGCACCTGTTTTAGCAACACCATGTTATAGCAAACATTTTACACTCTTTGTTACAGAACGCGAAGGTACTGCCTTGTCAGTACTCACTCAGGAACAAGCAGGATCACGCAAGCCATGCGCTTATTTTTCCAGTACATTAGATCCCGTAGCTCAGGCTTTGCCTGCGTGCCTGAAATCAGTGGCAGCAACAGCTTTAGCAATCAGACAGAGCGATGCCATAGTGTTAGGTCATCCATTGACAGTACAAGTACCACATGCAGTAGAGGTTCTTGTGAACCGAACGCAAACACAACACTTGACCATAGCGAGACTTACCGGTTATGAACTGACATTGTTTCAGCCACACATAGAGATCCGACGTTGTAATACATTGAATCCTGCTACACTGTTACCTGTAATTGGAACAGACCCACTAGCTCATGATTGTGTTGAGATTATTGAAATAAAGACGAAACCTAGACAAGACTTGACAGACGTTCCATTGTTAGATCCAGACCTGACGTTGTATGTAGACGGATCGTGCATGAGAACAAGTACAGGAGATTTAGTGGCCGCGTATGCAGTCACAACAGACACTGAAGTTATTGAGACAAACTGTATAGATACTTTGTCAGCCCAAGCAGCAGAACTTATTGCTCTAACACAAGCCTGTATTCAAGCCACAAATAAGAAAGTTAATATATACACTGACTCACGTTATGCATTCGGAGTTGTACACGACTTCGGCGTGCTGTGGCGAGAGAGAGGTTATTTAACTTCCCATGGTGCCCACATCCAGCACGGACCCCTCATTCATGCCTTGTTAGACGCAATACATCTACCCACTGCTATATCGATTATGAAATGTAAAGCACACACGAAGGTTACTGATATCATTTCTCAAGGCAATGATTTAGCTGACAGAACAGCTAAACAGACTGCTCAGACTCGCACATTCGACATGACAAAGCCAATAGTTCAGACACCAACACAGTGTATGACAATTAAGGATCCCGCACTTGACGTAATTGACATACAGACACATGCTACTGCAGAAGAATTAAAGAAATGGACTGAACTAGGAGGGATCCAGACAGATCAGGGATGGATGACGAAGGAGAAATCTGTATGGTTTCTTCCTGACTCTATGGTCCAAGCCATTATAGCTACAATTCACAGTCCGGCGCATTTAGGGGAGAAAGCTATGCTAGATAGCATTCAACACATTTGGTTCAATAAACATTTACGAGCAGCAGCTAAACAAAAAGTCCGTACCTGTATGATATGTTGTCAGTTCAACCCAGGAAAAAGTGTTCCCGTAGAACAGGGTGGATTTCAGACTCCTGATCATCCTTTTGAAGTACTCCAGATGGATTATATCCAGATGGAACGATGTCGAGGATTTAAATATGTTCTTGTAGTTGTCTGCGCTCTCTCCCGATGGACTGAGGCGTACCCAGTATCAGATTACACGGCCCCGACTACTGCCAAACAGTTAGTTCGAGAATTCTTCCCACGGTACGGTTTACCACGTGTTATATATTCAGATAACGGCCAGCCTTTCTCATCCGAATTAATGAAACATGTCTCACTTTTGTTGGGATATCAGTGGAAATTCCACTGTGTCCGACACCCCGAGGCAGCAGGTCTCGTGGAACGACATAATCAAATTTTGAAAATCAGATTGTCTAAAATATGTAAGGAGAAAGGTGTTGACTGGATAGTAGCCTTACCAGTTGCACTGTTTTACATAAGAATGGTAGCACACTCTCGAACAGGGCTATCCCCGTATGAGGTGATCTTCGGAAGACCACCAAATATGTGGGGGACGCCTATACCACGTAAAATAACTGATGTTAATTGTGATATGCTAACAGATTACTTGGCTTCCTTGATGTCTGCACTACAATCTTGTCGTTCACAGGTGGCTGCAGCCTTTCCTGACAACACTGAGGTGAAACCCCATGACGTTGTTCCGGGTGATCTGGTGTTTGTGAGGAATTTCGACCGCAAGACCCAGTTGGAGCCCAGGTGGAAGGCACCCAAGCTAGTCCTGTTGACCACAAGAACAGCCGTGAAAGTTGAGGGCCGCAAGGGCTGGATACATTCCAGCCACATCAAGAAATTTCATGGACTATCCTCGGATATAGACACTGTGCCCTGCACTCCCTCACAGACTGATTCAAAACTTCCCTTTGTTGAACAGAATGACTCTCAGAACTATAAATTAAAGCTTAGGCCCAAACAGTCGAGCAATTTGATTGTTTAAGTCCTCTCCAAGGTGAAGCGGTTGAATTGTCTCTGACATGTATCCCTTGGACCTGAGTAGAGAAAATACCCGAGAAATGCTGAAACGACAGGCGTATTGTAAATCACTGCGTAGCTACTGTATGAGGACATTATTAATTCTGTTTTTATTGAGTCTTTTAATAATTATTACGAGTGTGATTTTGCACATATATCATCCTATTTCTAGACATGTTTATAATGTTGCTGCTGAACATTCTTTTAGTGACCTACCGCCACATGAATTATCTTATAGACTTGCGCTGCGCAATAACACTTTCATTAGTATGTTGCATCATTCCCATCAGACTAGTAATGCCACCAATTGTTGGGTGTGTGGCCGACTCCCTCCCTATCAGAATAACAAAGGAGTTCTGCCTTTCTTTCCACATCCGTTCACACATAATGGCTCCTGTGGAGCATGGTTTAGCTTACTAAATTCCATAGACCCAGACATAGCAGTTTATCAACAACATTGGATATGGGGAAATCTGAATCTAGTTTTATTCAACGTCTGTCACCCTAATAAGGAGGGTCACCCCAGTAGAACAGGAACTGATCTAGAAAATGAAGTGTATAAATTAGGTAATTTTACACCTAATCTTATGATTCTGAATGTCAAATCCGAAGTTGAAATAATTCTGCCCACTATGTCAGTATTTCCAGTTAAGGGTGAATTATGTGTAAGAAAAGTTGGTTCCATATATATGGGCCATAGCCAATGCGTTACTACAGTAGAATATAGTGATCGAGGTAAATCTTCATTTAGAGCTTCTCGCCATTCTTACTTTATATGTGGTCAGACGGCATATATGCGTCTGCCTCTAGATTGGGATGGTACCTGTTACATAGCATTCCTTTTGCCACCTGTTTTCCTAGCTCCTCCTGATTATTATCGAAATGTTCATTTAGTACACAATAGAAAGCGAAGAGATCTCCCAGTTGTCGATTATACTGAGACGGCATGGGACAAGTATGTAGATTTCAATAAAGGTATCTTTCCCTATATAGGTACAATATCAAATAGTAAGCTGATACGTAGACTAACCAAGACTCTTGAAGCTGTAGTAAACGAGACTATAGCCGCCCTAGGCAATCTGACAGAGGAACAATCAGCGATGAGAATTGTTGTTCTTCAGAATCGTCTTGTTCTTGACGTCATCCTGGCCGATAGGGGCGGAGCTTGCAGGGTCATCGGATCCAGCTGCTGCATATTCATACCAGAAAATTCGCCATCTGTATATAAAGCTATAACACGCCTTCATAAGATTGTGAGCCAGATACACGAGAATCCAGGCACTTGGACGTGGTCCGGGTGGTTTTGGAGTGTGATATCAGCCTGGGGATGGAGAGTTCTATCCTTCCTAGGAATTGGCCTTCTTATGCTCTTCAGTTGCTGTTTATGCCTGCAATGTGGACCAGCGATTTGTGGTCTGTGTGCCACATCGTGCATTCCATATCAAGGTTCTCGTTCAAAATGCCGGAAGAAGAAGGAAGAAGAAATGATGCTCCATGAGCAAATCGATGGAATAATGAAGATTGATATCTCTTGAAGGGCAAGTAGGGGACAAGGAGGGAATGTGGAAATGTGGATTTTCCTGATCGGTTATGTCCCCTATCTTGGACCCCAACGATTCTATATGCATGTTACAAGTACATGTATGTTCCCTCCAGTTCCAGTTTCCAAGACGCAAACATATGTGCGTCCACCATCAACATGTTCTCTGTCAGATCCGCCATCAATGGGCTGGATATTCGAGTATGAAGTATGAAAGGCCACCGACTTTATATGGCTAAGTTACTCTATTTTTACAGTTCAGGCAGAATAGGCCCGATTCTGTCCTCAAAGCCTTTCCCTGCTCTCTGTCTCTGACAGCTTCAGCTTGAGCTCGCATCTGTATCCATGAACTTTGTCCTACTCCCTGTGCAGCTAACGGTGCCTGCCTCGGCCAGTTTCGCCTGCCTGCCAAGAAGCTGTATTTCACCTTCGAATTATCTACTTTGCTTTTCAGCCGATGCATTCCTGTCTAGTGATTTAGGCAAACATTTCCTTTAGCTCCCAAGCAAAGGACTCGGCCTTTCCGTCCTCATGCAAGTAATTCATAGCCCTGTCACCATGGAATATTCCCATCCTCTCGCATTCAGTGTAGACATTTAGACGCTTGTACACACGCACAGTCAGTATAGAATAGATTCTGTCCGAGAGTCCTTCCTTGTGGATAACATAGTTCTCTAAACATAGGATGTTAGATATGATTTGGGATTAGGTTGACTTGACCCCCCAGACTTTTCGTCTCCACATGTAGAGCTAAATGTCAAGTCCCCTTCACCCCCTAGTTGCACGTCAATTACACGTCATGCTGCTGCGCGCGCATCTATGTTAAGTATTATCTTATAGATCCACCTATGTGTGATAATCAGAGCCAATCATGTTTCTTTTTGCTCATTATTACGCCTAGTTTCGATTACGTATTTACTATGTCATTTCTCTTATCAATTGTTACGCCTTCTACATTCGTTTCATTGTAATGTATGACCTATAAAAGTTACTTCTTGTCAATAAAGTATTGTACTTCACTTCCTGAACCCTCGTGGTGACGGAACCTGAAGGCCGCCACTCGAGTCGGCCATTTTGGAATAAAGCCCATTCAGAAAACCTCTTATACCACGGATTCTGCCTCTTATTATTCTGAGCTATTTTACTTTATTTTAGATTCCGTATGAAATTCAGTCTAGGTAAAAGAATATTTACCACAGGGCTGCCACGTTCTGGATGCGTTGTAGCCTCTGAATGCACTTAATATTAGCTCCCAAGTAGAGGACATTTCCATAGTCCAGCCTTGATGTCACTCCATGTCAAACCATGGTTTTCCCGAGTGTGGTAGGTAGCAGGTCCAGCGTTTTCCTGAGACCCCGCAGGACTCCAAAACAGGTGCCTGCCACTCGTCTTGTATGGTGTTCAAACGAGAGCTTATTATCAAGCCACACCCCTAAATTCCTAACCTGTTCGCTAGGCGTGGGTGTGGGGCTGTTTGTTGGAGGAGGACATGCAGTGGGGTCATGAAAGGGGGCTCCTGCAGAAAGCATGGGGTGAGGGCTTTCACATCTTGCCGCATCCTGATATAATATAAACACTCCAGGGGGGTGGGTGGGGTAGTGCCAAAAAACTCTGAGCTGGTGCAGATAGTTCCTTTGACATACAATTTCCCCCATGTTTGAATGGAGAGTCTTCGGAGAAGCCGGCAGCAACCACCCTCGCATGTGACAGGTAGATCAAGTTGGCCCTGGCGGGGGGCGCAAGGGGAATTAGAGAAAAGGTGCTTGGAGGCGGCAGGCTAAGTCCCGCCAAGCGCTGACGGTACGCTTCACTGTGGTGGAGGCCAAGCGGTGAGGGGTGGCAGGTGTACTGAGGAATGCAGCACAGGGGGTCGTGAGCATATAGCCTTCTTCGACTTCGAGGTGCAGCATGTAAGGGGGGTTCATCCAGTATGACGTGAAATGGGCCTGGGCACAGATAAAATATAACTCCAGATCCGGGATTTCAAAACCCCCAGCCTCGAAGGGTCACGTGAGAGTGTCCCATTGCAGTCTACCATGTTTCCCTCCACACGTGAGCCATATGAGTTGAGTTTTTAGGTTTTTTTTAGAAGTGGCGGCTAGGAGCATGTGGGATGTTAGTGAATAGGTAGAGCAGTTTAGGTAAGATGATCATCTTAATCAATGAGGCCCGCCCTGCTAACAAGATTGGCATGGAGATCCATCTTGTGATCTTGTCGGTGAGGAGGTCGAGTACGCGCCCATAGTTAGCTGTCATCAGATCGTTCCAGTTACGGGTGATGACTATACCGAGATACTTAACTGTGTCATCGTACCACGTGAGCGGGTAGTCTGGGATGTATCGCGGAGTAGCATCCGTGAGAGGGAACAGCTGGGACTTTCCTCAGTTAATGCTGACCTCAGAGAGGTGACCAAAGAGGATAAACAGCCGTAAAATAGAGTTGAGGCTATCTTCTGGATTGCGAAGGTAGAGGGTGAGCTCATCGGCGTATAAGGAAATAAGAACTTGCCTATTAGGGTATATAAGGGCATGCTCTCGATAATGTTGGCAGATTTTGGCAGCTAGGGGCTCGATAGCCAGTGCAAAGAGGAGGGGCGAAAGAGGACACCCCTGGCTGGTGCCTCTGGCTATTGCGAAGGGAGAGGATCTAGTGCCGTTTACAAGGCTGCTGGCTTTTAGGCCTGTATATAGCAAGCTTATCCATGCCAAAAAGGGGGCGGGAAATCCCATACGCTGGAGGACATACGCCAGATAATCCCACTCTAGGGTGTCAAATGCTTTGGTGGCATCAAGGAAGACAGCCACCGCGTTTGTGTCAGGGTCCATGTCCCGCAGGACAGCGAATAGGGTGCGCAGGTTATGAGATGTTCCTTTTACTCTGTACAAACCCAGACTGGTCAGGGAGAACCAGGGCGATCATGAGGGGGGCTAATCCGTTTCGCAATCAATTTGGCTAATATCTTGGCATCTACATTTATGAGTGAAAGGGGTCTATATGAATCGCATTGTGTCGCCGGTTTCCCAGGCTTCAGGATGCATATTATGAGTGCCTCTCGCATTGTCTGGGGTAGTATGCCCGTTTCGCGAGTTTTCTCGAAAACTTGCTGCAGTATTGGGATAGGTAAGTGGGGATAGGTTTTATAAAATTCGACCGGTAGGCCATCAGGGTCAGGGGCTTTCCCTGATTGTAGCTGCATTATAGCCGCTATGATCTCTTCGTCTTCGTGGTGTGCAAGGAGGAATTCCCGTTGCATGTCCCCAAGTCAAGCAATCGCGGTGTCGTCGAAAAAGGGAGTGAAGTCGACGGGGTGTGTCCTATGTAGGTGTATAAGGTTTTGTAAAAGGTTTTAAAATCTAGATGGGCGAATTAGGGCTGCGAGCGCCTTCCCCGGTCTCTCCCCCTCTCCATAGCGGCGTGCCTGGTGATATTTCCCCCTAAATTTACACTCTCGTTCCACCATCTCTTGGTATTCAGAAGCAGGTCTGGCAAGTGCGATTTTAGTTCTGTATCAGGGCTTCCATTCGTTTGAGTTCAGCTTCTAATTTTCGAAGTGTGGTACGAATGTCTTTCAGAACTCCTCCGCCTTTAGCGATGCATATGCCACGTACAGTGACGTTGAAGGCCTCCCAGATTACAGAGTATTGTGTGACTGAGTGTTCATTACGGGGAAATAAGTCCTCAATCGCCTGCTTGAGTTCAGATTTAAATACGGGGTCTAAGAGGATGTGTGGGGGTAGGCGCCATGACAAGTACGGCGCTTCTTCATGAGGGGGGAGTGAGTGTGATGAGCACCAGCAAATGATCAGAGTATGTGCGGGGGAGGTGAGAGGCCCAGGATAGCCACAGAGTCAATCCCTGAGAGAGGATCCACCTATCGATTCGTGACCAGGAGGAGTGGGCAGTGGAAAAGCAGGAGCCCTCTCTATTGTGGGGATGGAGTGTGCACCAGGCGTCAATGAGGCTGTGGTCAGTGATGATTTGGTTAAGGGTGTGGTGTGCATTGGAGTAGTGGTTAGGGTGTTTATGCGACCGGTCTAAAGCCAGTTCTGAGGTAATATTAAAATCCCCTCCCCACACTAGAAGGGTCGAGTCGATAGCCAGGATTTTGCCCCAAAGTATCCGGAAAAATCCTGGGTTGTCCACGTTCGGTCCATAACATGAGACAAACGTAATAGACTGAGCAGACAATCTGCCCCATATGATACTGTAGCGGCCCTGTGGATCAGCATAGGATCCAATTGGAACGTAGGGGATTTGAGTTTGACCAATATAGCTGTGCCTCGGGTGTAGGTAGAGTAGGAGGAAAAAACCCTGCAACTCGCCCAGCGAGCTGCGAATGTTGCTGGGACGGCAGGACTGAGGTGCGTTTCCTGAAGCATGGCGCAGTGGATTTTGTGTCGATGTAGGTAAGAGAGAATGTGGCGCCGCTTGCGGGGGTCCCCCAGCCCTCTCACATTCCAGGTCAGAAAGTTGTATTTGGGTGTGCTAGGTCGGTACGCCATAGGCAGTTGTCAAAAGGCTGTTAGTGAGTGTTAGGTGTATGTCATGTAGGGTATCAAAACAGGTCATGCAATATTTGGTCATGTTAGTAGGAAGTGGCATGTAACAAACTCATCCCCCTCCCCCCACCCTCATCAGCAGCCCAATCTTGCCGTGTCACAGTGCCCCCCCATTCATCCCAAGTTCCTCGCCCCTCACACTCTCAACAGGGAAGGACGAACGCAGGGTCATGTAAACACTAAACCAGAACAGTATAGGGATTCTCTAAGTGGGTAGCATCTAGAGGGCAGACCAAAAACCCCTCGTATCGGCGAGGGTGCTCAGGGGATATGGGAAGTAAGTCTCAGCTGTCCCAAAGGCATTGAGGTAAAGTCCACCAGCAAAGGGAGGACCAGTAACATACTTGGAGAGAGCTCAGCAGGTTCTATTTGGCATGTCCGTATGAGGCATGTGATAATCCCAGCGCCGAGTGGAGAAATGGTCGGCAATCCCAGCATTCTCAGATGAAGGCAAGGACGATAGTCCTAGTACTGGGTGAATATTTCATTCTACATCAGACGTGCCGCCATCATTGACTTGTTGAGGGGGAGGCGCACCCTGTGGCTTCCCTAGGCAGGGTTTTGATGAATTCAAAGACGTGCTGTGGGTTGGTAAAGAAGTGGTGCTTCCACTGGTGAGTGACCTTTAATCGCGCAGGATAGAACATGGCATAAGCAATGTTCAATTGTTGAAGCTTTTTCTTCAGAGGGATGAACTTGCGCCGTCCCTCCTGGATGGCCATGGTAAAGTCCGGCTATAGGGAGACCTCATTGCCCTCAAAGAGAACCTTTCCGCACTCCCTGGCTAGGTGGAGTGCAGTATCTCAGTCTCTGTAGTTGAGTAGCCTCGCCACGATGGGGCGGGGTGAGGCGCCAGGGACTGGGCGAGGAGCCAGGGAGCGATGTGCCCGTACGATAATGAAGACCGGCGAGAAGGCTTCTCTCCCAAATGTAATGATCAGCATGCGCTCCACAAACTCTTCCATTTTGCCCGTAGCAGTGGACTCCGGTACTCCTAGGATCCGCAGGTTGTTGAGCCTTGAACAGGATTCAAGGTCTTCGTTCTTTGCGGCTATGACCTTCAGGACCCTTTCCATATCCAGTGTTCTGTCCGCAGTCGAGGTAGAGGTATCTTCCAGGTCAAAGATGTGGCGTTCCATCTCCTTGATACGCTCCTCATGTCTGTCTCTTTTGTGAGTGAGAGCATCCATGTGAGCGTGCATGGCGTCCATTTTGCACTCAATGGAAGACAGGCTAGATTAGATGACCAGCAGTATCGCTTTGAGGTCTTCTGTGGATGTGGGTTGTTCTGGGGCGGAGGCACCAGTCTGTTCTCCCTCCATGTCCGCTTGTGTCCTCGTGGATTTTCGGGCTTTGAAGTTCAGTTTGGGTTGCTTGCCATCAGTTCATCCCATGGCGGCACGCGCAGCGCGATGTGAGACAGGCGGGTGAATACGTCTCCGAGGCCACCTTCTGGCGCGACGAGAAGAGGCACACGATCCACTGCAAGTTCAAGTTGCAAAGCGGGGATAAGCTTACACAGTCAGGGGCGTGCAACAGGTCCCGTAGGCCGGCAGTACAGAGGGCAGCAGGTCACAGTATGCCCGGGCAGTGAAGGTGGCCAGGTCCCAGGAAGCCCACCCAGAGTGCAGAGGCAAGGTGGATGTCGTTGGCCAGTGGGTCACAGGGCAGCTGTCCCTCTAGTTGCCGTGGTGGTCACAGTGCCACAGGTGTCACGGCCAGTGCGGCAGTAGAAGCCAACAGAGAAAGGCACCAAAGGCTGGTCCCAAATGGTGCCCTGTAGCGTAGTGACCAAAGCTGCAGGCCGCGGAGAACCGCGCACGCCCTGTAATGGTGCTGTTCACTCCCAGAGCAGGCGCGGGCCCGCAAGGTTGTGGTGCACAGGCGCGGCCTTTGTGTGGATACCGCGGCTTCAAGTGTCCTGCAGGATAGCGATGTTGTAGGCACTAAGCTTAAGAAACGCAGAGGGCCCTGCTGTGGGGTTTCATCGTAGGAGGCAGCACAGGTATAGCGTTATCAGGCGCGTGGTGGGATGCGGAGAATTAACTATACGGTTCTTCATACACTATTCACACCTTATTTCAGTGTGAATACATACCTATGATTGGATAACATTTAAGACTACAAGCAATACTGATACATGAATGACTTTGAGCTCACGTGAATTATTGTTTATACACTATGGAGATGTCTAAATTGATCCGATATCTTATTTTCGATATCATGTAGTGAAGTCTGGATTTATCAAATCAATAATTAGCCTTGAGAAAGTCATTGTGACGAAACACATGTTGGCTGCTTTGGATATTGGATGGCTGTTTTGAATATTGAATATGGGTTTCAAAACCAATAAAAAGAAAATTTTTTGAAGCTTTGACGACTATCTCATCTTGTCCGGTGGAACTTTGGAATACTTTGAATCCTCCAAGGACTTTTGTGAATTGCTCTTCTATTTATCAGGAATATTGGTCCCTATATCAGGTGTTGTGTTTAGGACCTATTGTACCTCAAATAAGGGTGTGCTCAATGAGCTGGCTTTTCTTTTGAAAATAGCACAGGTATATTGTAGAGCCCAAACGAGGAGGAAGCAGGGTGGTGACGGTGAGCGAGATGCAGATTAGCCCCTGGGTGCACTCACCAGCTGAAGGCTCTCCGGTCTTCGGGGCAGACAGTGTAGGCGGCGAAGCACGGGGCGGTTCCTCTCATCCCCAGGCAGCCCCAGACAGCTCCCAGAACCGGGGCAGCCGCAGGTCAGGTCTGAAGTCCAGACAATGGAGAAGCAACCACCAGACAGTAGCAGCAGCTTGAACCCTCTCGCAGGCGTCTCCTCTGCTATGGGCCTCCGCCGAGGCCTCAGGCCATGAGAGCGAGCCGCACCAGTCCGTCCATCATTTGTTTGCTGTAACACCAGTCATGGCAGCGCCAGACCCAGGAGGAGAGTGCCACTCCCAGCGATGCGGGGCAGCCACCCCGGTGTCACAGGCAGTGCCGCGGCCTCAAACAGTCACCCGGGTGTCAGCTGCCCGAAGGGATGGCCAGCCGCAGCAGGAGATGGGGCGGAGCGGAGTCGGCTTGGCCCATGCAGGTCACAGCTCCGGACTAGGTGGAGGTGGCAGCTGCCATCTTAGGCTACCCAGGCCTAACGCCCGCCGCAGCACTCTTCAGGAGAATCAGGCTTCGCTCAGGAAGGATGGCGGCATCGGCGGATAGCGGAGGCCCTCCGCTTCAGATTTATGTCATTTGCAGCGGTGTGGGACAAGTGAAGACCAGGATATTTGGCGGATAGTGCCCCAAGCAGCAGGAGCCTCACATAAGTGTGGCCATCTTGCTTGGCGCCCTCTAGCGCCCCTTGTACCCCTGAATCTTGATTGATATCTATATCTGTCTGTGGGCCAAACTAACCATGCCTTCCAATTGGGGACTGAAGTATTGTACTGCATGATGTCATCTATTGTATCCTCTCCACGTGATGTAAAATTGATGTGTGAAGGTGTGGAATACCGTGGTGTGTTCAAATCCTTGTTCTTGGCTAGTCCAAGACAAGAAGTCTGTTGCACAGTTTCATTCAGAAATATTGGGCCCGATTCACAGAATTAATTTAAGACAAAATCCTAAATGTACTACTTTTGGTATTCACAGAATGCACTTACTACTTTTGGTATTCACAGAATGCACTTACTACTTTTGGTATTCACAGAATGGATTTACGACTACTAACTTTACGTCCGCACTCGGGCCAGAAATTCCGGCCCGGAGGCGGAGCTTCCGGCTTGGAGGTGGGGATTCCGGCCAGTGGCAGAGATTTAGCCATGGCCGAAATCTCCACCTTTGGGCCGAAAGCTCTGCCTCTGGGCCGGAAGCTCCGCCTCTGGGCCAGAAGCCCCGCCTCCTAGTCGGAAGCTCCGCCTCCGGGCCGGAATAAGTTAGTAGTCGTGAATCCATTCTGTGAATACCAAAAGTAGTAAGTGCATTCTGTGAATACCAAAAGTAGTAAGTTTAGGATTTTGTCTTAAGTTAATTCTGTGAATCAGGCCCATTATCTTTTGCGGAATGAGGCACCCTCTAAATAGTGCATCTGTTCCATGAACTTGCCATTCTATAGAACCCCAGACTGATTTTGTGCCTATAGTGTCCTTCCATAAGTCGAAACCCTGTTCAGACAGTTGGGAAATAAAGGATGCAGCATAAATCTGTTTGGAATTAGTCAGCATATTTTTCTGTGCAGATGTAGGTGCAAGCGTATAGTAATATGAGATCAGGTCAGAGGTGTTAAACACTGAAAAAACAAAACTTTCTGTGCAAAAATTTTAGAACTACCTTTTGGTGGTGTTGCGCAATGTTCCCATTGGTGGTATGTGAAAACATTTTGTGGGATACTGGATTTGTGTAAAAAGTGATGACCACAATGATGGTAACAGTACATGATATCAAAGTCAGATGTGTCCTCTAACATTTCATTGTTTGAAAATGCAGCGGATTGTTCCAAATCAGACAACATATTATTTACAGTTTCAAAATCCCAATCATCAGAAAATGTACTGGAGGTATTATATCATTTAGAGACATTTAAAATAAATGTGGTATCTTCAAAAGTTCAGTGGGGCCAAAGACATCATAATCAATTTTGTCCCAAACTATACCATCGGAAATTGGAATAGCTGTAATGTTCACAGAACACAAGTCCCTTTGTTCACGATGAGATGATGTATGAAGTTTCAAGAACGAGATATTTTCCATGTATTAGTAAGCAAAAAGCAGTTACTAGGCCAATCCAGAACAGAAAAAACAATATTCCAGTTTTGATCCAGAGCTGGAGCCAAGGTGATACTAAGTTGGGGGCATATCAGCAACAACCGGCGATAATTATCGCTAAGTGCACTTAGCGCTAGGATAATTATCGCCGGCTAGCGTGGATTTTTATTGCTGAGATAGCGTGCTATTAGCAACGCTTATCTCAAAAGCGATAAAAATCCTAGCGCTAACTGCCAAACGTGTGATTATCGCTGGAAACCCAGCGATAATCCCACGAAGTTTGGAGATAGCTTGCTGATAGGGCCTCACATACTTAGCCATGATATCCAACTTCCATAGGATATCATGGCTAAGTCAGTTTCAAAGCAGGCATAAGGATAGTTGCGATAACAGAGGTTATCGCTACTTTTCCTGTCGCTATGCTGCTTTGCGTGAGGCTTGATAATAGGAGAAATGTCGCTTAGCGACATTTCTCCTGTTATCCTGGGGAGGAATGCCCACTTTGCATCTCATTAGAGATGCAAAGATGGGCGTTAAGGGAAATGGAGATAAGGCAAGGTTTGACGCGATAGTGTGACCTTGCAGATAAGGCGATAAAATTATCGCCGCTTTTCATCCGAAAACGGACGCAAAAGCAGCGATAATTTTTCAGCGCCTATTTGCTGATATGCCCCTAAGTCTTTTTTAGAAAAGTGTAGAATTCACAAATTCGTTGCTTACGGGAAACTGGAGCTGGCGTTGTCGCAGGCTCACTGGGATCAAGAGAAAAGGTATACAAATCGATGAAGTGGCCAGATGCAGTTCGATCAGTCTTTGGTAGCTCAGCAGGTTTTGTTGAACAGGCAGGTGTCTCTTGTTGAGACAAATTGATGTAGACATCGGTGGTAGGCCGAATTGATATTTGTCTTTCACTTGTAGTTTGAATTTCTGTTTCCAGAGGAACAAGTTCCATTTCATTGTTGGAAATTCCATCACTTCGAATTGGCGACTCTTCGAATGTTATGAGTCTATCTGTCTGAACCTCCTGTATGGTAGCGAGAGGAGAGCGTCGGCTAACCAGGAGCCCACGAGGCCCACTATTCTGTATCGGCCATATAGAGTGGTTTGATCAGATCAATGGAGACAAATCTCTTTTCTTTTTTTACGGAAGAATTACTGTTCTTGTTCCTTCGACAGCCAGGACAGGCGTTCTGTAGGATGGCCCAAATTCTTTTTTGTCCTTGATCTTTTCTCTGACCAGATCTCCGACTTTAGGGATCCAGACAGGTCTTGCCGTGATTGATTTGACTTTCCCAGTGGCGGTGTGATTTACTTGCACATTGCTTAGTAGTGCCGGGATTCATTTAGATCCTGTAAAACAGCGAAACGTTTATTGATATCAAATGGTTTTTCATCCACCACCATGTTTCATAATCGAGATCAGATATCCACATTCTCGTCCCATTTAAGACCTTGTAAGGAGTGACACCCCCTAGAGAACTACTTGGCATGTTATTAAGGGCTCGTTGTACCCCATATAAGTGATTGACCCAACTACCACCTGAACCTAATACTCTTGCTGTTAAAGATTGCTATAAGACTCGGTTTTTCCTCTCCACGACCGAATTTCCCTCTGGATGGTACAGAGAGGAGTACCGCAATGCCACACCCAAACCTTCCATGGCTTCCTTGTAAGCTCTAGAGCTTAACACAGGGCCACAGTCAGAATATAGTATGCCAACTGCATATATCCCTATAAAGACGCACAAATCTTTTATAACAGTTAGAGCGTCAGCCGAGCACTAAGACCATACCCATTGGAATCTGGAGCATGAATCCACTGCCACCAAGATATACTTGTAAGCCCCATCCTATTGTAGGGGGCCAAAGTGGTCCAAAACGACTCATGCGAGTGGTCTATATGATATTAGTAAAGATGTCTGCGCTGGACGCGTCACGGTGGAACCCTTCATCTGCTGGGAGATGTCACAAGACAAAAATCTTCGTCTGTTTTGTTAAACCAGGCCACCAATAGCGTTGTTTCAATAATGAAACCGTTGCGGTAATCCCTGCGTGTGCAGAACCTAGACCCTTGCTTGCAGCTAGTATTAAACCTAATCTGCAATCCATGTTTGGTATTACTCTACACCCCACTCCTGGAATCTGAGCATACGGAATGTTGTTTGCATCTAACTTTGTAGGAGTACTTGAGTGGAAAACCTTTCGGTAAGGCTGGGCCGTTTTTGTGTGAAGCAATGACAGCTACCATTATCTGTCCGTCTATTCTCATTTTTGAGCAAGTGATTGCAGCTACTGCAGGGGTGGGAAACATCCTTTACCACGCAACCATTACAACGCGGTATGGTTACATCGTGGTTTTTACAACGAAAGTCGTTACACCGACTTGCACTGGAGGGCGCTCTAGACTAAGGAATAGTGTGAATTACTATTCCAACACCTTCCCTACTGTACGTAGCCTGGAGTTGGAATAGTAATTCACACTCTTCCTAAATCCAGCGCCCTCCAACGCAAGTCGATGTAACGACTTGCGTTGTCAAAACCGCGATGTAACATACCGCGTTGTGATAGTACGCGTTGTACCATCATACATCCCAGCAGTACATCCTGCCCCCTTTGCGGCTTCATCAGCTAATGTATTCCCTTCAACGTGAAGGACATCACGTTGAAGACTTTTGGTAGTTAGTTTTTCAACTCGGCTACCTGTTCCCATAGCATTTTATGCATAATTGTGCCACCTTTTGAGTCTTTAAACCCATTTTGACCACAGTAGTGAAGATATTCATTGTATGACTGAACACAATAAAAAGAATCGCACACGAACAGTATGAGGAATTCTCAATCCGTATTTATTAGTGCCAGTAATAGGGCTTTTAGTTCTGCCAGCTGAACCATGCAATCTCCTAGAGGCTGTGTCTTCGCAACACTGGGATGGAACTTGCATTCTGCATACAACTCTTTACAATCGTACAAGCAGCGCTGTATTGCTGTTTACTTCCTATGGCCGGCTGAGCAGATCCGTCAGTGTAAATTATATATTCATACTGATCTAGAGGCCTTATTTTATTTGGTAGAGGATATTCTTGTTCATATTGCAGGAATGCTTGTGTCTTTAGCCTTGGGTCATATCTGTATTCTACATCCGTTGCAGTGAGAGAATTAGCCCAGTCTATCCATCTGGGATGTAAGCCTTTAGCATTAGGAATGCTTGCCTTTGAAGCAGCCTCAAAGGCCGGTACCGGAGTCATGACAATTATTTGTTTTCCTTGAGCTAGTGCTCTTTCTCTTACCACAGCGGTCTGTACTGCTATCAGTATATTTTCTGTAGAAGCAAAACACATTTCAGCGCTTGTGTATAAATGTGATTTGCATGCTATAGGTACTGTTTCTCCTTCATTGAAGGTTAGGTAAGTGTACTCAGATTGACCCGCTATAATGTGGATACTAGATTGTGTATGTTTACGCGTGTCTGCAGGTGCTTTGTAGCCATCATGTCAGCTTGTAGGAACGAAGGATATCTGTGTGTTCCTGTGTCCAATCCATAACTGAAAAATCAGGTCTTATTAATTTGTAGCAAGGTTTTACTCTTTCTGCATAATCTAAAATGTATGTTCTGCCAAAATTTAAAAATCCCAATATGGATTTTAAGTTCTTCAAAGATTTAGGAGGTGGGAGCAGGACTCACTTTTCTAAAAAGTTAGCTGCAAGGCTTTTTCCTTCACTTGATAACTCGTATCCTAAAAGTAGGACAATGAGGTGGGCTATTTTTGATTTTTTTAAGTTGCATTTGTAGCCCTCAGAGGCAAACCCCAAAATGATGGTGCTCACCCTGGTCAAGTGATCCTGTATATCATCATCCGTCACATAAACATCATCTACATTGGACAATGGCTCTTCATCCAAATTCTGAATTAATTCTGTTACCCTAGCAGAAAACAACTCAGGGCTATTCTTATACCCTTGGGGGAGTCGACAAAATTGCTCCTGAGACCCTAGCACTGAGAATGCAGTTAGATACTTGCTTTCAGGTGCTATATTTTGGCAGAAGAATCCATTTGAGATATCTAGTGTTGTTTTGTATTTTTTCCGCACAATGTTATTCATTAACGAGGCACTGTGTGCATTCTGTACTGCAAATGTTTTAGTGCATGTGTTCAGATGTCTGTAGTCTAAAACTAGACGGTATGAATTATCAGGTTTCATTATGGGAAACAAAGGATTATTCATTGGAGAGGTGCACGTTTCTATTATACATTGGTATTCAAGTTGATCTAAGATCTCCCTGACCTGTTTGTTTGCTTCTTGTTTTATTGGGTACTGTCTCTGTGGAGTTGGAGTAGTTTTTACTGGGATTGTATGGTGAGGTGACTCAGCATCCCACCCAACATGGTTGCAAAATAATGCTGGAGCAAGGGCTACTGCCTACTCCTGCGCGTATGTGTGTTTTAAGTATATTGGAACGAGGTTGGAAAAAGCTGATAAAATAATCGTTTTTCCCTTTGGGCAATCCATAACAATTTCAGGCGGCTAATCTTTTCCAGCTAAAAGGATTTTATAGCCAAAAGTCAGGTTCTCCCAAAAGAGACCTTTAATTTTTCTGGGTTTGTCCCCCTCCATTTGGATCGTCATTTCATGCAACCTATGTGGGACACCTACCCTCGTAACAGGTGTTTCCATCCTGATATGCTCATTCAACTCCACTGTCACCAGAAATTCCATTCTGGCGAGCTATTGTTACTTCTGCTGTGCTGTCTAGCATCGTCAGAGCCCATTCCCCGTTCAGAAGTTGAGTCCTCAGAATTTTGGCCATATTTATCTTTAAGACCTGCTAATTTCTCCTTTTTAAATTGAGGTTTTGATTAAGGCTTCTCTTCTTTTTTAGAAGTGTAGTTTGAAGCGCGTTGCATGTCTCTGGACTTTGAACGCTATTCTTGTCTGTGTTCTGACCGTCCTTCACTCTCGGAGTTTCTTGGTGAACCCTGAAAGGAAGGAGAGGAACATGTATCAGTATCCTGATACCTGTCAGGTTTTTTAATGTTATCTCTATTCCTAAGGTTGTGCCTCCTTTCAGAGGGCTCCTGTTGAGGAGACCCACTCGTAGATAGAGATCTATTTTCTCTAAACTTTTGGTTTTTGCTGTCCTTATCCCATTTCTTCTTGGAAGAATCAGGTGCTTGTTTCGTGATATTTTTTTCAAGACCACCCGTGAGTTCAGGTTTTGTTGCTCTAGATCCCAAACTATCTCTACCTAATTCAGCATAGGTGTCTGTGATAATTTTAGGTAATTCACGTTCCTGTTGTAAAGGAGTGAAATCCCTCAGGCGTTGGCGTATTGCCACTGCTGCTGCCTCCCCTTTTATATTTGCTAATATTATAGCTGATACCTAGGCAAAATTACCTATTCATTTCATCCTTCGGTTCAGAGCAGGTTCTGGTCCATACTCATTTTGTATTTGTCTCAATACGTCTGGTATTACTGCTAATGACAGAATATTTTGTGTTCTGGTATATATGGCAGCGAAATCTGTACCACAAGTGGTACAATCCTCTATCTGGGGAGTTATCCCCTCTGGCAAGGAGATTGTTAGCATTCTGTGTTTTTCTTGAGGGCTTGTGTCAGTTATGTGCGGAAAAACTGCCTCTAGCGGTGCTATTTTCTGAGCTATCCAGAATGGCATTTGTTCACGTTTAGTGGGCATTTAACCCATAACTGTGTATAGCATTTCTGGTGTAATTTTAGTTGTAGAACCCTGAATTTGTCCTGTTTTGTAGCTCTTGTTCGCTGAAGCGTGAGTGTTCTCATCACAAACTGCATCAGGTTTCTGTAAAGTTTTATCATTTCTTTATGAAGTGGACGTAGGTCTGCTACTTGCATTGTGTCAATGTCTGGATGTGGTGTGGAAACTTCAAGGACCAGCCAAGTGGCTCCATCTCTTCCGAGTGGACCTAGTCTTACTTTGTTTCTTGTGTGGGAGAGGGTGCCTTTAAACCAATTTATGTGCTCCTGGAAGGTGAGCGGAGCTTCAATGTCCTCATACGGACAGTATTCATTTGATGTTTTATCTTCAGTGTAAAAATGAAATGTATTTGATTGTGCATCTGCTTGTGGGAATTTAACCCATGATTAGAATATCTCTGTTCTATATGATTCGTGAGCCTCAATCACAAATGTTACTTTCACACCCCTTGCTATGATTCCGTAGTCTGCTTGTTTAAGAGTAAGGGCATTTCTAACATTTTCTGAAATGTTGATTTCACCTTCCTCTTCTTCTTCCCTGACTACAGCAGGCTGTGCTCGCACAGTGGCGTCTTCGTCAGCCATTGTTCACAAAGGTTTCTCAAGGAAGAGTTTCAAAGAAGCTGAAATAAGGTTTTATGCACAATAGGAACTGATTGTCCTTCAAGCTTGATAAACATACAGCCAATAAATAGGAATTTTGCCTACTGAGCTGTGGCAGATAATTCCCTTCCCTCTCCAGACTTCTCTGAAGACATGTGAGTAGGGGTCTCTGAGAATAGCACAACTGAACTACTCAGATTTGACTGTTAAATAAGAACCAGTCCAACGTTGGTGGCGGCATGTCGTGTAGTTCCTATAAACATATATAGAATCTGCGCATTTAGACAACATACACTTTAGGATTGGTATCCAGACTGATTCTAGACACCCCTAACGGGTATGTTATCCTGTATACCAGCTAGCTCACAGTGCCACTAGAAACCCCTCTTACCAAGGAGAGAATATTTCTTGGCAACTATCGAATATGACAACCCTGATCCCTCAGGATCGTGGAAACAGTGTACTACTTTTCGCTCAGTCACTCGTGCTCACTTCGTCTCAGAGAGATACACAGAATAAACAGTGGGGACGTTTTTCAATAAGCATTTATTGATCCAGCGTCATTCTAGTGTAAAATAGGTGTGCTGAAACAACCATTAGATAGTAACAGATATAAATGATTATAAGCACTAACAGAGTAAAAGAATTATAGATTTCTACCATCATGCTAAAAAAATGAAAACAGGCAAGTATATAAAATACATGACAGTAGTAAAAGCGTACTCCTACGATGCGACCCTAACTAAATGTACCTAAGTGTGCCCAGCATGTATGTGGGTGTGAAGCCAAGAATCCCTCTAGGATAAAGTCAACACCATTACCTGAAGTGAGAGATTGTGGGACCCCATCTTGGTCTTGAGATGGACACCCCGTAAGGGATGTCAGACCACTGCGAGCTGGAGTGTCTGCGTGCAGGAACCTCAGCGTCTCACGTCAGTGTGTCAGCATGGAAGTCCTTTTCTCCTCTGGCTACCTCAGCAAGATATGATGTATTTATACCTAAAGTGGTACCCCCTGGTGATATACTTTGCTGTGTCATGTCGGACTAGGATAATGGAATGACCCTTATACATAGTTATTATGCAGGAGATGGTAGGCCTGCTGTCCTGCTGTGATTCTAAGAATCCTCATGCATTATGAATGAGGATTAAGCTTTTCGGAGAAAACCCCATGTCATCTTTGGATATTACTGCAACTAGGTAAAAGGTCAGTACTAAGAACCGTTATGTAGTGTAATATCAGGAAGAATGTAGGTGAAAGGTGCATTCACTACCTGAGCCTATATTGGGGTACCTACATGGAACATAACAATATGCTCAAACCATTGCCTCGTTCCCAAATCTTGTTGCAATCATCTACGTTTCGATACTGCCCACAAAAAGGATGCAAGTACATATCATAAATATATGGATAAAAGCTAGGGCTGGGAGATAATACTTAAAATTATATTTCTGTAAAAAGGTACTATAAAATTATTTCTTTGAGGGCTACAAAAAGAGCAGAAAAGTAAAATATGGGAGTTTGATTGTGCTGCCCTCCCATCGCATGGGTAAGGGGGTAACTCCTTCATAGAAAATACATTGGAGTCGAAATCAAACGTAAGCGGAATATCGTTTAAGGGGAATCTTGTCAATATATATCTGTGCTGGGAATACTGTACAAAGGTCAGATAGGCCTGAGTTCCCGCATTCGAAAAGGGCAATGTATGGTACATGGCGACCATGCTTTATTTTTCTCCCATCTCTCCACTGAAGTCTTTTTTAGAAAAATCTCTTCAAGCTTAGCCTTCGGAAAATGAGCACACAACAACGGGGAGTCAAACAATGTTTGGAGGCCTAGTGCTGACTGGATGGTGTCTATGTAACTCAGACAAGGTATTTTCTGGGCATAGTCCATTGTTAAACAATCCCTAAGCACTGCTTGGTTTAGTGGTACGCTGTCTGTTTTCCATATCGACTACCATAATAATAGTGGAGCCAGTCTAATCTGATCCTCGAGATATGGTAGACCGAATTCACTACGAGGGGCATAATTAGTGCAGGTGTGAAAAAAATCTTTTACAGAACGCATCCTCAACCTGCTGCAGTGGTTCCACGTCCACTATGCCCGAAACTGCTACCTCATACTTAGCAATGGTTTTTTCTTTGACCGAATAAATATTTTAAATTCAGGGACTGACTTGACACACAGGGGCTTATTTATGAGCCCTTGCGTCACTTTTGCGCTGTTAGTGTGCCACTTTTTGCGACGCACCAGCAGCGTAAAAAATGCACCATATTGTGTCATATTTACAAAGTGATGCATCCAGGTAGATGCGTCATTTTGTAACCCCCTGCGCCACATTATACCTGCGTCAGGTATAATGTATGCAAGGTGGGCGTTCTGACGCAAGTAAGCCTCGTAGAAGTGACACAGTGAAATCTATGAGATTTTACTGCATCACTTCTAGGATACAAATGCGTCAATATCTTATGCCTGGCTCATAGCAGGCATAAGACTGACGCAGGCACATTTGAAATGGGACTTGCCCATGTGAAATGACCCATTGATGTAGTTGCGTCACTTTTGTGAAACACTCCAGCAATGCGTCATTTGTGCGCCTACAGATACGTCAGAAATACTGACTTATCTGTAACTCCTTGCGACATGATGCGACATACTGTAAATATGACGCATCCAGCATGTCGCAAGGAGGGCAAAATGAAAAGTGACTCATAGCTGCTTTCACGCAGCGATGCGTCACTTTTCATAAATGAGGCCCACAGTTTTTAGGAAAATTTAAATATTGACGCAATGCTATTTTCCAAAAGGGCCAATCTATTAAAAACCATGGGGCATATCAGCAACAACCGGCGATAATTATCGCTCAGCGCAGCGCTAGCGTGGATTTTTATCGCTGAGATAGCGTGCTATTAGCAACGCTTATCTCAAAAGCGATTAAAAAAAACAGCGCTAACTGCCAAACGTGAGATTATCACTGGAAACACAGCGATAATCCCACAAAGTTTGGTGATAGGGCCTCACATACTTAGCCATGATATCCACCTCAAACAAAGCCAAAGCCAACACGTGTTTCGTCCCTGAGGCTATCAGCCCAGAACTTCATCAGGGCTAAAAACAAAGGATAGGCTACATTTATTTACATGATTCAAAATAATACACATGTGGTAATGACTAAAAACATATCTTATTCCTTCTCCACATGTGTAGGCAAAATCCAAAAGACAAAATTCAAAAGAAAAACGAAGAAAAAGGAAAAAGGAACAGAAGAGGGAGATAACCGCACATGTGTGTCGTACACCCCAAGTAAAAAGAGTCGACAACGAAATTAGTCGTTAGAGAAATTATCATGAATAGCAAAAAGGCATATCACCAATCACCCAAATTAAGTGCAGGTAAGTAAAAAGAAAATAGGTAAACTTCAGTACCATGAATAATAATGAGAAATGCCATACTAATCCCTAGAGTTAAAGGTTCAAGGAGAAAGTCGGCAAGGTTGCTGGCTAAGATTAACCAGCATTAATCGTGAACAGTAATCATGCATCAGTACTAGAAGCGTAATGTGTACTCGTGTACTACACTTACCCACTCAAACAAACCAATATCAGAAAGTAGAATAAAAGGACAGTCTTCTATCTCTGTAAGGTCAGAAGATACAAAGACTCACGTAAGTATATCCTGACAGTAAGCAATATTTAGTAAAATAACAAACGAACACCCGATATCTACGTAATCAAGTACCATTGTAATATAACCTGAAACTTATTGCACGAGCAAATCTAAGTTGTTTAATCAATTCAAACTAAAGGTTAAAGAACCGCATGTACCTTGATAGAAAAGTAGATCGGTAGCTTCGAAATGTCGTCTTTAGATTCCAAAGTTAAAGGCTTCTTAAATTACGGCAAATTCATAGCCTTATTGTCCTAATGGGTGTAATAAAAAGGAAAAGATCTCAAATTGAACATAAAGGCTGCACCTGGTAATGTGCATAGGTTGTTACACTTTTGTGTCGAAACATTACTGTCTAGGAGATGAGAGAAACTCATAGCAGGGTAAGCGGAATAAAAGTGTACATCTCTGTGTAAATTGCATTCATAATAACGAAAAAAACGCCAAAGAGAGATATCACAACTCCAACTAAACATCAACTATTAATGTATTGTGCTGGTATTAAGATAGTATCAACAGTCTAGGCTCAAATATCATGAAATCCGTTACTAAAAGTTAAGTAAAATTCAAAAGTTAAAGGAAAACGATAAATAAACAGACCCAATAATCACGAGTAACGGCTGGTACTACTAGTACGTCTAACGGGACAGGAGTCCTATTTACCTTGCACTGACTAGCAGAAATCCGCAATCTGGATCCCTCGTTCGAAACTCGGCGTCTAGCCCTCGCGCCATATTGTCACGGGCTTAAATTGTATCGCTAGGGGTGTAGAAATAGACAATGGAAAAAGAGTAAACTACCGGTATAGGAGCACCTTAACGAAAATGAACGCCATATTGGAGTGGCTTAGTATAAATACACAAGGAGTATTTACTTGCGTATCAGTAGCAAAATCAACGAAAGAGCTTACTGTAGAACAATCTAAATTGACGCAACCTAGCACTTAAATTATTAATGGCAACTTACAGTCATATTGAATGTTAATGAATTAAAGTGATAAACATGCATGTGAGTTCAATATTTAAATTTAAAAAAATACAGAATAATAAAGAAAATAGCTAATTGAGGAAAAAACATAGAGAGAAGGAAAGGGGAAACCCAGTGGGGTACAAGTAGGCAAAAAAGACTCATTAAAACATATATCTAAGCATAATGTGAAACCAATATTGTTATATACTGATTAAACCATTAGAAGGGTCACCATAAGTCCCTACTGTTACAATATTCTAATGTAGTTATACATGTTCAAACGTTTGGTAATAAGATATAATATATAACACATTACAGTTGGTAACCGGGTTAACATCATATTCATTACAGGGAGAAGAGACTAAGTTCACAACAAGATCATAAGCCCAGGAAATATTGCAGTTCATTATCAACATATGATAGCCTCAGGGACGAAACATGTGTTGGCTTTGGCTTTGTTTGAAGACTTTTGTTGAAGGCACAAGCTTGAACCATATGTACAAGGATAAGAAATATTTGAAACACGATTGGAATAAAGAAGAAGAAACGATTACCTTATGGACATTTGTTTGTTACGTGATCCTCGATATATGAGCTACGTTGCTCGATTTGCCTCTTCTTAATGAATTTTCAAGTGGGCTTGCCCATAATTTACGACGTGGGGTGGTCATCGTAAGGTTGACCTTGAAGCAGCAGCTCAATTAAGATAATTATTCTCTGAACATTGTCACTTCTCTGCGCAAAGTTTTCCCAACCACCTCTTCTTGTTTATTTGCCATGATATCCACCTCACGTAGGATATCATGGCTAAGTCAGTTTCAAAGCAGGCGTAAGGAAAGTAGCGATAACAGAGGTTATCACTACTTTTCTTGTCGCTATGCTGCTTTGCGTGAGGCTTGATAATAGGAGAAATGTCGCTTAGCGACATTTCTCCTGTTATCCTGGGGAGGAATGCCCACTTTGCATCTCATTAGAGATGCAAAGATGGGCTTTAAGGGAAATGGAGATAAGGCAAGGTTTCACACGATAGCGTGACCTTGCTAATATAGCGATAAAATTATCGCCGCTTTTCGGTAATTTTATATTGCCGCCTTGTAGATATACCCCCATGTTTTTCCATGACAATTTATTATCACCAAACACCCCTAGATGATAAAACGTGCCTACCACTTCTACCCTCCTCTTATCTATATACAATCGTGGGGCACTTTGGTATGTAATCCCAACAATTATCACATATGATTTAGATTTATTTACACACAAGTCCAAACTGGCCATAAATCTCGTATACTCCTGTATGAGGTGTTGCAGTGCCAATGGTGTCCTAGTCAGGAGCACTGCATTGTCTGCATAGAGGAGAATCGGGAGTGGGGATGCCTCGACATGTGAAGAATCCTTGACCCTCTCAATATCCCATCTATCCTGTTTATATAGATAACAGAAAGAGAGCAGGGATGCAACCCTGCCTCATGCCTCTTTTAATGTTAAAAGGCTTTGTACATTCCCCTTCTCTGCCATAGCAGTTGCACTAGATTATAGCTGTCCTAAATAAATAATAATGGCGGGGTCAACTCCCATGCTCTCCATGATGGCCCACAGTTTACTGTGGGCCACACAATTAAATGCGGCCGAAAGGTCCATGAAGGCCATGCAAAGCTGATCCTTTTTTGCCACTGTGTATTTGGAAATTATCATGGACAGATTTAAACACTGCTCAATTGTTCCCTTGCCCTCAGTGAAGCCGTACTGGGCCTGAGTAAGGACATCCTTTTCCCTTGACCATTCCTCTAGCCTATTTAATAGTACTCTTCCCACAAATTTTGCTGTACTATCAGTAAGGGTAAGGGCCTTTAGATTTGGGGATCCAATCTATCCCCCTTTTATATATTCGGACAATAGTGGGGTGTTTTCATGATCTAAGAGGACCTGATTTCGCTACTACATTGAATACATGTGTTAATACTGGTCCCCACAGATCTTTTAATCTCAAGGAAGATATCCGTAGGAACGCCATTGGGTCCAGGGACCTTCCACAGGGATGTTTGTTCCAAGGCTTGCACTACTTCCAATATTTCAAAATTTATAAATGGATTATTCAGCTCCTGCGTATTACAATTCTTAGCCCCAGAAGAAGTCACATTTTAAAAGATATTTCGAAAATGCATGATTCATCAATCCTCCTCTATGGGTACGTCTAGCGAGTAACCCCACCCCCCTCATCTCTTAAGAATGGAGCGTTCACCACCTTCCGGAACTCACAACTATATTTTTTCTCTGATGCCAGCCTTAAATCTTCCAATGCTTTTCCTTTCAGGCTTCTTAAATGCATCCGCCTCACCTCTTTGTTGTTAGCGCATAAGGCCTGAATTAACAGAACACCCCAAGGCCCCTCACACGGTGCTCTGCAAAGGTTGGAGGATGTTTTAGTGCACATTGCATCAAACCAATGCACTTGCAGGCCTCTCTACTTCTACATGGTCGAGTTAGCTGCTTTTTAAACTCTTTTAGGACCTCTTCAAAGGCTTCCACCACTTCCTCCATACTAGCATTGCCATTAAGGCAAGTCATAACCTCTCTGTACTTATCTGAGATTACCACTGTCAAAATATCTTGCTTATTCACTCTATCTCATTTCATTTTAGGATGTATTAATTTTTCCTTGCTAAACACGATTTTGGAGCTCTCATTTCACTCTTGCTGGATTAAACACCCATTTCAAGTTGCATGCAATATTGGCATGGTCAGTAAATTCTGTAAAGGTGACCTGCATATTGCTAACTCTGCATATCAGAATTTCAGATATAATTATATAATCACTTGTAGACCCCCTCCTAGTGCTCTCAAATGTTTAATCCGTAGCTCCTGTCACCGGATGTATGTCATTATTTATCCTCAAATTCCAAATGGTTAGAATCATGTTAAATGCATTTCCGTATATATACTATGATTAAAGTGAACAATTAGGTCACCATCACAATCCATAGGCTCACAGACTAATTTCTCTACTGAGGGCAATTTCTGACATTGAAATTTCCCATAAAAATAAAATGTACAGTTTTTTTTTATGTTGGGAGCTAGCTCCATTAATCACCCGCCTCTTTTCATCTACCACAGAATCAATTTTTCCCTCAAAGTTATTACTATAGCAATTTGTAATGATCAAATCCCAATCCCCTCTCTCCTCACCTATCAAAACATGGAAGTAGGGAGACCCATTAACATTTTTAAAAACTTTAATACTAAGAGTATTCGCCATTAATGTTAGAATGCCTGCTCTTGCCCTTTCAGCTCTGGACGGTGCTTCTGGGGTGTGATAAGGTCTATACCCATCCCGGAAGGTTGGAGCTACTTGCCATGTTTCCTGGAGGCATATAATATTATATTTAGCTATCATTCCTGTCCAATTTGTGTCATCTCTCCTGCAGCTGAGGCCAGCTATGTTCCAACTTATCATCTTGATGTTTCCTTGCCCCACTATCTCCTTATGGTACACCTCTTCCGAAAGCGGAATCTGATCCCCACCACTCACCGTCGCAATACCCCTCCCTGGAAGTCAGTCACAGCCATCCAAGCTCTCTAATACAGCAAGCCTACTCTGAGTAGACAGTTCTGTGATTCCTTTAAAAGGATTATAATTAAAATTAAAATTGGAGCAGGAACGCGAGGTTGCTGAAATGTGGTTCCCCCCTTCTCCAATTCTGCGCAGACCATCAGGTTTAGAAAAAAAACCTAAGGGCAAAGCATATATCTGCACACCTCTGATTGTACGATGGGTATTTGACCTACCAGGTTCCACACTAACCCTGGGTTATCAAACTTAAGGACATACAGTCAATGTTTTTTAAAGCTGGACCTACCCAGGAAAACTCATCTGGATATGTCTACATATTAACCTGCCCATCCCAGCAAATTTGTACAACCAATGGCATGATTTATCCATGAGTTACTCATCCTGGGACTTCCTTTTCACTGGTACATTAACCAAAATTAACACATATGGGCATGCTGCAGGCAGGAGGCATAACGCCTGACCCCTTACCCCCTTCTGGAGGATTTTCTTCACTGCTCCCCGCCTCCCTTGTGATCATCTGAATATTTACCCCATGTCTGGTAGGTGGGTTAGGTTGCATATGTGAAACCCTGAATCATAATGTTGGATTTAGGGATTAAACTACCAAGGGACCAAATGAACCTAACTGCAGCGAGGGGAAAGGCGTGTCTTTAGTGATTATGTTTAGAGTATTCCCTCCCTCATCTAAGTGCTGAGTTTCTCTTCTTTGGTGCACTGGTAATAGTGAGGGTTTTTTCTTGGGAGGTTGCTGTTGTTCACCCAATTCACTACCATTACCCCCTCTCTCATTGCCCTGCATAGGTTCAGATACCCTTGGGTAAAAATTCAAGACTTTAGTAGTGACATTTAGGGAATTTTTCTGTATTGCTCAGCCCTGCTCAATTAATTGAGCTATAGGCTGCTCTATAAGCTCTGAGTGTTCACAGGGTGAATCTGGGTTAATAAAACACTTTCGACCTTGCATAAAAGTCATTAAAATGTACAATCTTCAACCCCTGTGACTGTGGAGAAAGTTCAAATGTAGGGTCCTTTTTTGCTTTCCTCACTTTAAGGGCCTGCTGTTGCCTAGGACCACCTTTTACCTTTTTACAGGAGGCTCCACCGGTGAAATAATAGCATTTTCGTTTCGCCCAACTTCAGGAAGATAGTCCTCCGGCAGAACATTGGTGACATTAGGTGTCGTTCTCAAGAGACTTTCGTCTACAGATTCTCGGCTTCTGATATCACCCATACATAACCTGTGCTCTGTGAGTTAAATTTATTTGGATAGAACATTAGCTGCCCTTACCAGGAATGAGTCCAAAGTTGTTAGAAATGGGGCTCTATAGTTGGCAGAGGTAGGTACCTTTGTCCAAATATGGACCCTTGTTTCTAGTCAGGGTAAGGGATACACTGGGGCTACCGTGATACTGAATACGACAGAGTCTAACAATTCCAGCCGACTGCATCGATACGAGCCAGCTAAAGCGTTGGCAGACTCAGGCACAGTACCTTTCTTGTTGCGTCCAACACGTCGGTGCGAGTCGGTCGGGGCAAATGTCGTGGTTGTGTTGTGAAGCTGAGCGTTGCGGCGAGCGGTGTCCTCACGATGCTGTGCAGGCAGCGGCTCGTTGACAGAGCCGGTGAGACCAGTGTTTGCGTTGAAGGGTGAGACGGTGCTAACGGCGGTGCTGGCAGGTCATGGTGCGGCGACGGAGCCGGTCTATGTTCGGGTCGGGCAGCAACGGAGTCGGTGATGTCCGTGCAACATGTAGCGAAGAGTTGCGGAGTGCGGTGCCCTCAGGACGCAGTGCAAGCAGCGGCTTGTTGATGGAGTTGATAAGACCAGGGTTGCGTTGCGAAGCGAGGCATTGCTCTCGGCGGGGCTTTCAGGACACGGAATCCAGCAACGCCTCGATGACAGAGTCGGTTATCCTTTTCTTCTGCTGCGACGATCAGAAAAGGTGCCCACAGACACGGTGAGGTCTTTGCTATTCCTGAGACCTCTAGAACAGGGGGCAAGCTCAGATCAAGCCCTTGGAGATATTTTCTTCAAGAAGGGGACAAAGCAAATAGCAAAGTCCTTTTCTCATTTCCTTGGCAGCAAGTAGCCACTGCAGGCCATCCCCAGACAGCAAACAGCACAGGGGCAGTATTCCTCCTCAGCTTCTCCGGCTCTTCTCGTTGGCAAAGGTTCTTCTTCATTTCCCAGAAGTGATCTAAAAGTCTGGGGTCTGGGCCTCTCTTTTTATACACAAAAATCCTTTGTTCTCTGAAGACAGAGAGTGTCTGTACCCAGCCAAAACCGGTTCTGTCCTCACTGGGGCAGCTTCCTGGTAGGAGGAGGGGACAGCATTGTTGAAGGCAGACCAGGCACATTCAGGTGAAGGGAAATCTCCTCCCCCTACTCTAAATGCAGCCCCAGTCTATTCAGCCCAGCCCTGAGTCATCAGACGTCTGGTGCCAGTGCCCCTCTCCAGCCCCTGTAATCCAAAAGCCAGACATGCAATACACAAACCTAGCAGAGGCACACTGAATGGTTAGGCAAGAAAATACCTACTTTCAAACACAAAATGTAAAAATCACTCTCACTAAAAGATGCATTTTAACATTCAGATTTCAGGCATGCTAAACTTTCTTTTTCTACCTTGTTCCCAGGGCCAATTATGTTTAGAAGATGTTATAAACAAACTCCCCATTCTGTTCTCTGGGAACAGGTACCCTTGCAATAGTGAAAACCGAAATTGGCAGTATTTCACTTTTGAGGACATGCCACACACATCAGGGCATGTCCTACCTTTCCCATACATTGCACCCTGCCCACAGGGGTACCGTGGGCCTACCTTAGGGTTGATTAACATGTAGAAAAGGGAAGGTTTAGGTGAGTCATGATCATGGGGCAGAGATGGGGTTTGTAGTCCCCCTGCAGTGCGGCAAACTCCAGGCAGCACAGCTTTTCCCCTCCTCCTTCACAGCAGCTACAGTCTGCCGCAGGATTGTAGCATGGTTTTGAGCACGTAGGTGGTGAGTCACGATCACGGGAGAGAGATGGGGTTTGTAGTCCCCCCTGCGGTGCGGCAAACTCCAGGCGGCATGGATTTTCCCATCCTTCTTCAGAACAGCTACCCTTTCTCAAGTCTTTTAAGTGGCATTATGACATATGATGTAACCAGACACTCATGGCTTTTCAGCCAACAGCATGTTGCATTGTGGGGTTTGTATTTTTGCTTTTTTACACTTTCACTATGGGCTCATATTCCAAACATGCAAAATGCTGTTGTCTAAAATGTTAGAAATAGCAGAAGGTGTTATATATGACATGCAGTCCCTTATCTTCAGTGGGAATTTTGCAAAGTCATCTAGTAGTTTTTAAAAACTGCGTGTTCCACACTTGTAAACTTTGCTCACATATTTTGTAAGGGTTCACTGACATCATGTATTAAAACCGTAATTGGCAATACAAATTGTTTCTTTTTTAGGTAGTGGAAAGTTGTATACAGAGCTTCACAACAAAATACATGTACAATATAGACAGCAACAGCACAACCTTCTCTGACACAATGAATAAGTAAAGGACAGATGTCATAGGAAGAAGGGACATCACACATTTCTCTCACACATACACGCCAGGTAGACCACAATTGACTAACAAATTAAAGAGGGAGAGAGAGGCTTTAAAGGCTGTTGTATGCTTTTCATAAATAGACATAAACATACAAGAAAACGTCCCTAGTTTATAGGGTATAATAACCATGGTCAGAATGGGGAAGGTGGGACAAATTTCCAGAGCTCCTACTCCTTTAAAAAGAACGCAAACTGCTATTGGTGGGGACGTGTAGCATATTTCACAGGGTGGGACACTGTAATCATAATCTATGTATATGGTTCTTAACTTGTGGTCCTGTGGGTGAAGCCTACTCAGGAGATCTGTGACTGCTTACAAAATTAAAAACCCTTGGCAGATTAGTAAAGTTTATATAAATAAAGAAACAAAATGTAAAGTTGAACATTTTGAAAGTTCTGTAAAGGTGAAGAAATTTGAAACTAAAGGCTTAAAATTAATTAGTACCCTCAGATTTATTTGTGAGAGCAGTGCATGTGCATCATTCAGATACAGTATAGACGATGAGTGACCTGAAATTTAGAAATGGTTCAGCCTTTCCATTAAATTGCAAATGATATTTTATTTATATTTGTTTGTGAATTAAATAAAATATTTCATCATTTGTGTATTTGTTTGATGAATGGTTGTTTAAGTTTTTTGTATATTGTTTTTAGGTTCAAATCATGAGAAATGCTTACATCTGCGAACATGGCATCCAGTAATGACTCAGTGGGGGTCCCCAGATTTTAATAATGATTCACTGGGGGTTCCTGGGTTTGAGCAATGATCGAGTGGGGGTTTGCAGAAGTCAAAAGGTTAAGAACCACTTGTCTATGCCATGAAACGGACCATAGCTCCACTGACAAGCCATACTCGCATCTCTCTGGGTCTGCGTCATGAGATTACCAGCCATGCACCCCACACCAACGCATCTCCTGACTCGCTCCGGTGATAATAGGGCAGCAGAGGTAAGGAGTGTAGCAGATGTCTCTCTATATTATGGTAACAATAAGAATAAGAATAAGAATAAGTACACCTTGGGCAGAAAATGTGCAAGCTTACCTCCTTCAGAGGAGAGGTACAATTTTGGAAGCAGCAGCGCACGCATTCTCCATCACAGAACAGGTACAAAACGGGCAACCGGAGTGCAAGCTTTGCTATAGCCTTAGAGCCAGAGTAGCGGGCTCTACCACCCACTCTAGTATTAAAGGCCCAAACCGAAGGCGAGGAACTTTAACAAGGGAGCTGGCCTTTAATCGCTGGTAGACCCCGCTATGGAGGGCTCTAAGGCTATTAGAATATTCCACCCCTAGAGGGCAGAATGTTCTAATTTGTAAAACAAAGGCCTCACAGAGCACAAGGGGGTTGAAATCCTCTTGGGTTTCATGAGACCTTTGTTCACAGCAACAGCTGCAATCAAACACTGGAATGCTGGAGCTCCGTGCTGCTACCGGCCATTAAAAACCCAGAGCACTCCATTGGTTTCAATGAAGTGCCCAACATTCCAATGTTCCAATTCTTTATAGAAGATGCACAGTATGGCAGAAGCAAGACAAGCTTTCCTTTTTAACAAAGGGCGGTAAGTGTAATCTTCTATTTTCAGCCTAACAGATTCAGGACTGACTAATACAAGCTTTCAACGGTTTCAGAATATGTACAGTAATGTCGAGTGACATGTAGGTTGCAGGCAATTATGTAGAGAGGGTGCATAAGTCAATGAAACAAATGTATAGTTGGATAGGTGAGGGAATATGAAAGTTTTTAAAGCATTTTCATCAAGGTGATATACTACATCAGCATCCATGGGGTGCTGCTGCTATCACTCAGAGACTGCTGTTTAAATTGGTTCTTTGGTTTTCCACAGATTGAGAAGTAGCTATAACCTAGTAGTTCATGCGTCCATTACTATTGATAATGGCATTAATCCTAGTCCTACTCCCTCACCTTCCTGCAGTACAAATAAGGCCCTGCCTCCCTCTAGACCTACCTTCAGCCCATAAAACCTCTGCACGCCCCCAACTCCACCAGTACGTAAACATGCCGAGCTAGCAATCAGATATACCACACCGGGAGGGTGGGAGGGTCCTAGAAGGGAGGCGAGGGAGTAGGACTAGGAGTAATGCCATTATCAATAGAAATGGATGCATTAACTCCCTTCCCTCCCTCGCCTTCCTTCAGCACAAATTAGGACATAGCAAGAAGAAGAAAACAGAGACGGACAACTGAGTGATAAAGAACACCAAATTTTATAACGTACCCCAAACACAGCAGATCAACATCCATAGTCCTTCATAGAGGACAAGACTCTGTGGCCCAGAACATTATCCAAACGTTCCAGACCAGCAATCCGATAGTGAAGGACAAACGTAGAAGGGGAAGACCAGGTCGCAGCCCCACAGATCTCCACCACGGAGGTACCCTGCAACTCAGCAACCATAGCAGCCATACTGCGAGTAGAACGGCCCTTGAACCCCAACCAGAGGATCCACCCCTCGAAGCTCATAAGCCAGCAAGACCGTGGTCCGAATCCAACGACTCAACGTAGCCGTGGAATGCTTCACACCCTTCTTAACAGGACCAAAGTTAACAAACAAAGCGTCCCTCTTCCGGAAAGACTCCACAACCTGCAAGTGCCACAGCAATGCCCGTCGCACATCCAGACAGTGCAAATGAGACTCGTCAGCCGAGGAAGGATCAGGACAGAAGTCAGGCAAAATCACCTCCTGACTGAGATGAAACGCGGAATCGACCTTAGGAACAAAAGAAGGTACTGACAACAAAACCACCCAATCCGCAAAGATCTTGCAGAAGAGATACTTACAAGGCAAAGCTCTCAGCTCACCCAAGCATCACGCTAAGGTAATGGCCACCAAAAAACTAGTTTTAAACATCAAGAGTTTCAACTAAAGACCCTCAAGGGACTCAAAGGGAGGACAGGACATCCAACACCAGCTGCGAATTCCAAGAAGGAAAAGATCGGACAGGGCGCGGAAACAAATTCAACAGACCCTGAAAAAAAGGCATCAGGTCCCCGTAATCCCTCAAATTACGCCAGTAGCCCCGAAAAGCCTGAATGGATGCCCACTGCACCCGCAGAGAAGCCACCGACAACCCCAGATGAGCCCCATCCTGAAGGAATTGCATCACCAAAAAGAGGTAAGCCACCATGGGATCAACCTTCTTATCAGCACACCAAGCCGAAAAGGCCCACCAATGTCTAACATAGGACAAAAGAATGGAGGACCTACGAGAAGCCTGCAAAGTAACAGCCAAATGGTCAGGAACTCCCAAAACAGCTAAGCCCTGCTGCTCAACTGCCAGGCCGACAAGTGTAACCTCTTCAAGGAGCTGTAGGGAAGGACCGGAAACACCAAAGGAGACGGAACCACAGGAAGGACCTACTCCCGGTCGCAACACAACCAGGCCAGGAGAGGAAACCAATTCTCCCGAGGCCAACGGGGCACAATCAACAACACCTGAGCATGGTCCCTCCGGACCCGAACCAGAAAGGGGAGGGAAGGCATACAAAAGAGGCCATGGAAAGGTCAAGCCGTCGACTCCCAGAGCCCTGGGACACCGGCCCAGAGAACACAACAGGCCCACCTTGGCATTTTCCTGGTCCGCAAGTAGGTCCACCAAAGGGAGGCCCCACCGACCCACCAAACGGTCGAACAAACTGGGAGGGAGGGAGAAACCCTTTGACGAGGGAATGTCCCTGCTGAAGTCATCAGCCCGCACATTCCCCCCCGAATGTAGAGAGCAGACAGACCCTGCACCCAGATCTGTTCCCACAGAAATATGTCCCTGGCAATCAAGTTCAAGCACCTGGTCCCCCCTGTCTGTTGACATAGGACTTTGCCACCATATTGCCTGCCTGAACCAACACCCAATGGCCCCTCAGAGAGGGCTGAAAGTGAACCAGTGCCAGGCAAATTGCCCACAACTCCTGCCAGTTTGAAGATCTCCAGGAGTCCTGCAGGGACCAGCACCCCTGAACTTGGTCCGACCCCAGCCAAGCACCCAACACAGACTGGCTGGCATCCGAAGTCACCACAAGCGGATTCGGAGGTGCCAAGGAAATCCCAGCCAGGAGATGATGTCGGCAGAACCTCCCGGATCTGGACAGTCATTGGCAGTGGAGACAACGGACTCTGAGACCCCGGAAGACCAACTCAACAGGATCCAGTTGGCAAAGTGAAGAAGGTGAAAGTGAGCCCAGGGAACTAGAAACACCACAGAAGCCAAATACCCCTGCACCCTAAGACACTCCACCGCCATAGAAGCCTCCCAGGACATCAAGGCCAGAACCAGCGACTGAAGTCTGAAAACCAACCCCGATGAACACCATGTCTCGAGAGGGGGCCAAAGAAGATTTTTCCCAGTTCACCAACAAGCTGTGTCCTTGAAGAACCTCCAAGGCCCTCCTAACTTGAGCGAGCCAAAGAGACTCCTCGCAGCATGCAGTAAGAGGTTGTCCATATAAGAATGAATTAAAACCCCTTCTGCATGAAGGAGAGCCATGAGGGGTGCCAGGACCTTCTTGAAGACCCTAGGCGAGGACTTGAGGCCGAAGGGAAGAACGCAAAATTAAAAATGGGCATCCCCCACAGCAAACCTCAGGAAACGCTGAGAAGAAGCAGCGACAGGGACATGGAGATAGGCGTCCTCGAGATCCACGAAGGCCAAAAACTCGCTTGGCCGTCCCAGAGGAATAATCGCCTGCAGGGTCAACATAAGGAAGCAAACTGGACACCCCATCCAGCAGAGCCACTCTGCGTGGAACTGAGACAGGCACTTGAGTCAGCCAAACCCCAGTATATGGAGGAACCTGCCAAAAGTCGATCACGTAACCATGATCCACAGTGCTCGGGACCCAGTCATCCTAAACGTCCTGCTGCCACCATGAAAGAAAATGCTGGATTCAACTTCAAACCGGCAGTGAATCATCCAGACAGTAGTTGTCAGGGACCCTTCTTGGCAGAGCCCCTAGGTGTGGAGGCAGCGTGTTTGGGAGAAAAATGGGGCTGAAAACTTGTCCGCCGCAAAGACTGACGAGACTCACGCTTCGGGGATGACCGAGGGGCTCTGTTTCAAGATTTACTATACGGAGCTGAACCCCATTTATAGGGCAATGCATGCTTCCATTCTTTGAAAGCCTTAGAGATCATGGCCGGCAATTGGTCCCCAAAAAGAGCCTAGCCATCAAATGGCAACATCAACAAAGCAGCCTTTTCCCCAGGATCAGCCTTCCAGTGTCGGAGCCAAAGGGAACAACGCGCCGCCACCAAGGCCCCAGTGGACATTGCAGAGGATTTAATAATGTCAGCTGAAATGTCAATCAACAGCTTAGTCTGCTGTTCCATTGCGGCCAGAAGGTCAGAGCACTCTGAGCTGTCTGCACAGACACCGCCAATTTCACGAAATCCCGCACCAAAGACTGCGCAGAATAAGCAGCGAAAAGGATAGCCCCAGTTCTAAATTCTCAGCAGCAAAAGCCTTTTTAAGGCCAGTGTCCACCTTTTTATTTGTAGCATCAGTTGGGGTACAATCTTCAGGCTGAATAGCCATTTTGCCAATCAGTGTGGCCAGGATAGAGTCCAATTTCTCATTGTGAGACAAGGGGTCCTCCCCCTCCAATAAGTAAACTTTCTGGAGGAAGCGAGGGACCTGCAATTTGTACACCTCACGCCATTCCCTTAGCGCCATCTCCTTCAATGGGCCCTGAGAGGGCATGCCCAACCGAGACGGCTTAGTGTACTGAGGAGAAAGAGTCCCACAGGAACGGAACGGAGGGAATCCCAAATTGTCCAGAGGGAATCCCAAATTGTCCCATACATGAGACAGAACGTCCCACATCTCCTCCCTGGAGACATACTTGCCACCAGAGGAGGTAGAAGGACCCTCACCATCCAACGGGGATAAATAACCACAGGATCCAATGTACGAGGACAAAATGAACCAGAAGCCACTGGACAAGCCTGCAGATCTCTAGTCACAGCAGCCTCAATCATGCCCTGCACCTCCTCATTAGACATGAGATGCACGTCACCCCCAGTTTGGCTCTGGCTTCTAGGGTGCTTCAGGGGAACCGGAGAACCATCAGGAGAGGAAGAGGAAGAAGAAGGCACCAGGTTGTTCCTCTTGAATAACCTCTTGCGACCCATGTTTTTTGAAGAATTTAGAAGCCACACCCCAGCACCCTCCTTTAAGGGTGAGAACCAATCCAGCTGACAACCAATAAAAAACTGCCATAAAAATGACACAAAACCGGGGAAAAAAAACACAATTTCCCCAAAAATAAATAAAATATCGGCCACAAACCCGTCCTACCAGGTCTCCTCGATGTGTGCAGGCACGGGCGTAGAGGCTGTTTTGCAACTCTGACCCGGAAACACAGCCGCAGGAGGACCGCTGCACACCGTCGCTGGCTTCCTGAGCAACGGCTCCGCCCCTGACCATGAGGGGAATGAGGAGAGGAAGCAGCGCTGGGAGAACGCTGCTGAGGACCCTGCTGTCGCAGAGAACCAGACCAAAGACTCCCCAGAACGACCACAGGGAGGAACGCCAAAGGTAAGTTTCACTATGAAGCCCTATGAATCCCTCTATGAAGAAAGGAAGTACCTAAGAGTCCTTGAGAAACAATGGAGACAAGCGCCCTCCACCGAAAATTTGGCCACGCTTCGTTCAGCAAGATCCAAGTACCACAAGCACATCTTCCTTGGAAAAGCGTCCCACTTCAAATCCCTCCTTGACTCAGCCAAAAATAGACCCAAAAAACTATTCGACCTCATCAAGAACCTAAACAGCTCTCCCCCAACCTCCAAATTGGAGGATTCCACAAAGAAAGCAGCGGAATTTGCTATATTCTTTGACGAAAAGGTGAAATTACTTGTAGACCAGGTTATTCATCCTACCCCTACAGAGGAGCGCAAATCCTTAACCATTTGGCAAAACTTTGACCCCATCTCTGATGATGCCCTCCTTAAATGCATCCTCGATACAAAGCCCTCTAACCATTCTCTTGGCCCCATCCCTAGTGCCATTGCCATTGGCTTCTATACACATTCTCTTTCCTATTGGACCACCCTGGTCAACCTCTCCCTCAGTCAAGGCTCCCTTCCTGTTTCCTTCAAAACTGGGCAGGTCACCCCTCTGCTTAAAAAACCCACTGCTGATGCAAACAACCTCAACAACTACCGTCCCATCACTAACCTACCCTTTCTTGCGAAAATCACAGAAAAATGTGTAGCGAAACAACTCTCTCGCCATATCAAGGACAATGATCTTCTTGACAATTTCCAGTCCTGCTTCATTCAAAACTGCAGCACTGAAACAGCCCTGCTGCTAGTGATTAATGACGCGCTGCGGATACTCGATTCAGGGGAGTCTTGTCTTCTAATTCTTCTTGACCTTTCTGCAGCCTTTGACACTGTCAATCACAACACTCTCCTTAACACTCTTCAACAGAGAATGGGCATGGAGGGCACTGTGCTCAAATGGTTTGCCTCCTTCCTCTCTGATAGATCCCAAATGATCAAAATAGCGAACAGTCTTCATCTCCTTTAGCGGTCAGTCAAGGTGTCCCTCAAGGCTCTATACTTGCACCCACACTGTTCAATCTCTATTTAGAACCATTGGGAAATCTCCTGAGTAAATCCGGGATCCACTATCATCTATATGCGGACGACACTCAAAACTACCTTAAGGTGGCCTCCAATCACGATCTCTCCTTCCTAAGCTCTACTCTCGACTCCATTCAAAACTGGATGTTAACTCATCAACTGATCCTGAATCCCTCCAAAACTGAATTCCTCCTCCTCTCCTCCTCACTTTCTCCTCCCCCAGTGCAATCATGGATGGATCAGATTAATCTACTGAACAATAAACCCATCATTGTCGAGAGCGCAAAATCCCTTGGTGTCATACTCGACAAAGAACTCAATCTACTCTCCCACATCGATTCCATTGCAAAGTCTGCTCGATACCAACTACGCCTTCTTTGGGGGATTCGTCGCTTCTTCCCGGAGCACGACCTTAAAACCCTGGTCCAATCGCTGGTTCTCTCCAGATTGGACTACTGTAATTCTCTTCTTGCTGGCCTCCCCAAAACCCACCTGTCCCCCCTGAAGTCTGTTCTCCATTCAGCAGCTCGTTTCATTTATGGGGCCAAAAGAAGCGACCACATCACACCCATTTTATCCACCCTCCGTTGGCTTCCCATAGAGGCAAGATCTATCTACAAGACTGCCTGTATCACCCACAAAGCCTTGCACTCCTCCTCCCCTCACTACCTGGCGAATAAACTGAAACTCTCTGGAGGCTCCAGACCATCACGTAATGCTGAAAATGTATTGCTTGAACCTCCCACTTTCAAGAAGGAAAGATCGATGGCCCAATCCTTTTCAGGCAACGTGGTGAGAATCTGGAACTCACTTCCGCCTCAACTCCGGACCACCACCTCTTCCGAGGCCTTCAAAACTGACCTCAAAGCTCTCCTCCTTCAAATACACTTCCAAATTTAATTCACGCCCTCTATTTTCTGAAGGAAGTCCTTCCATTATAGGAAATTCTGTTCTCCATGCCTATAGAAGTGCCTTCCCAGTTTGTTTTTGTGTTTTAAGTGTCTGCCATTTAGTGCAGTATTATACCTCTACTTGTACCTTGTACTCTTTTGTAACATGCACACGTCACCTTTCCTTTTGTAACGTATCGTTTGCTACCTCTTGCATTTTGTTTGCTTTTGATACATGCACAACGGCCACCACTGCCTCATGTAACGTAACTTTTGTTTTAGTCTTTTGAGTGTCTGCCATTTATTGCAACTTTTTACCTCTGTGTACTTTGTATGCTCTTGTAACCTGCACACGTCACTTTTTCCTTTTGTAACGTATCGTTTGCTACCTCTTGCATTTTGTTTGCTCCTGATACTTGCACAATTGTCACTATTGCCTCATGTAACGTAACGTTTGATTTTGTAACATGCTCACTTGTAATTTTTCTCCTTATGTATCATTACTGCTCCTATTGTGAAGCGCTCTGACACCTTCGGGTAAAGTCCGCGCTATATAAAAACGCATTAAATAAAAATAAATAAATAAAAACCTAGGGAGACAAAAAAAACAGGTGGAGGTGGGTTTGGGCTTAGTTTTTTGGGCTGGGGGAGGTCTAGAGGAAGGCGGGGCCTCATTTGTGCTGAAGAAAGGCGAGGGAGGGACAGGAGGTCATTGTTATTTGTAGAAGGCTAGCCGCAGCCTAAGAGGCCATGCTCTGGTTAGGCACATAGAGGCCAACCACTTCAAAAGGACTTGCCTTCACGTAGACCTGGATCTGTGCAATCTCATCCTTCGTGCTGCAAATTTTCAAAATGTTGATAGCCGCTGGGGAACTGCAGGCCACATCCGAAAATTCACCTGTTTCTCTATTGAACAAACCGAGCAAATGTTGGCACTTTTCGGAGCTCAATTTCGCTCTGCAGACAGATTGTAAGAAAGAGTGGATTATTGGCTGTTGCAGAATTAGACATTTATTTCACCCATGTCTTGTAGGGATCATACATGATATGTTGATGCTATAGCATGGTTTAGTGACAGGAAACAACCACACACGCATGGAGTCGGGAAATGACAAAATCTGGGAGCACAACAAATGCCTTCAGATCGATTTTGTGTCTGAGCCAAGGGAAACCCACTGTTCAGATTCTCAGTACCTGCAACGCACAGTCAGTGCTGAGCATTCAGGAGGCATTAAAACTCAATGTGCATGACACTACAAGGAACAGCAATTCATATTCCAGGAACTATCTATGAGTCTATTTCAGAATGCCAAGATTCCTGGAAGCAGAGAAAAAACAGATTTATGGCAGTATTTTCAGAAAGGGATGTATCCAAGGAACCAAGATATACTGCAGAAAAGGGCACTCTCAAAACCAACTATGGCAAATATTTTGAAAATCAATTTCTAAGTAGGAAAAGGGGTCTGTGTCCACTGTGCGTTTGGCACTAAGAAGGTTTAAATGTACCCAACCTTTGACTGGAAAGTGGTTAGCTAATCCGCAATCGAGTCAATCCTGGAGCATTTACGCTAGATTTGCACCTCTCCTTAGACTGTGGGCCTCATTTATGAGAGGTGGCGCGGATGCGACACTACTCACTGCGCCCTCCTTGCGACATCAATGATGCGTCATATTTACAATATGACGCATCATGTCGCAAGGAATGAAAGATACGTCAGTATTTCTGTCGTATCTGTCGGCGCAAAAGTGGCTCATTGCTGGAGTTGTGTCGGAAGCATGACGCAACTCCAGCAATGTTCTTTTCATATGGGGCAAGCCCCATGTGAAAGGGCCTGTGTCACCCTTACGCCTTCCGAGAGGCAGGCGTAAGGTTTTGACGCATTGGCGTCCTAGAAGTGGCGCAGCGAAATCTCATAGATTTCGCTGCGCCACTCCTACGACCCTTTCTTGCGGGAGAACGCCCACCCTGCATACATTATACCTGACGCAGGTATAATGTAGTGCAGGGGTTTACAAAGTGATGCATCTACCTAGATGCGTCACTTCGTAAATATGGCGCAACATGGCACATGTTTTACGCCGCTGTTGCGTCACAAAAAGTGACGCAACGGAGGCGCAAAACTGTCGCAAGGCCTCATAAATAAGGCCCTGAGTCTCAAAAAAGAAAGTTGATCAGACATATTGCTTGCTATTAACCTCACCAAGTGCCAGATGACATTGCTGTAGTTCCAAAGTCCTCTCCAGACATACTGCATGCTTATTCTATGCATGTGCACATTCTCTGCGTTTGCATAATACTTGCATCACTCATAGCACATTATTTGTTGTGGCGTCCTTCGGGTCCTCTAGGATGCAATATAACAGCAAGGTTTACCAGACACAGGGCTTTAAGTGGGCCGGGTCCATCAGGGCCTCAGACCTGGTAATAATTTAAAACGGATTTTGAAACTGGTACCTATGCGCTCTATATTGATGTTCTTTACCTTATTGGCAAAAACACTGATGGATATCTGAGCAATTAATGTAAATAATGTTAAGGTAATCCATTTCAGAGATTTAGTTTCTGACAACATTTCACATGTTTAACACCGTTAGGGAATGGAAGATGAAGTAAGCATTTCAAGGATGTTGGGTTTCTATATTTTTTTATTGTAGCGTGTTAGTCTTGTATATTGGATACTTTGAACTGGGTTGCCTCTTGGTGTTTATAACGGGCCACGATTCCTAACAGAGAGTGAACATAACTGGAGTGATTGAGAGACTCTGTAGACCCCTACCCCTTCTACAGGCCTCAGTAATGTTTAATTCACAGTCTCAATTCAGCATTGAAACATTTTCAGTAATATTTACAAAAAAATTGTTGTCGCTCATTTACCTTAAACAGCTAACCATTGACAAAGTAAATCGTTCTGGCTGGTTAGTTGTATGTTAGTTGTTGTGTTATATATCTGGATGCATTAATAGAATACTGAGAGAGGCACCAAAATACCCGTCGAGTGGTAAGTAATGGGAATCGCACAAATAGTTTACATGTTAACCCCTTCAGTGCCACGCCCTTTCCCCGCCCTGTGCCGGGCGTTGCATTAGCGGGCGGGGTTCATGACGAGATAGTCTCGCCATGGGCACAGCGCAACCGTGCTCCATGACAAGACTATCTCGTCATGGGCACTGAAGAGGTTAAGCCAGGATCTTATTTACATAGGCCACGCCCCTCTAAGACTCCGCCCCCCCCCAATCATGCATACTGTTTTTCATCCCACTTAAAGACCGACTGGGCAGCTCTTCCAACAGCGACCCCGTTTCAACATGACTACCAATCATTTTTCTGTATAAAGAATGGCACTTTTCAAAGTCGAAGTCAATGTTTTCTTTATTGTTAGATTAATTCCATATGAGGCAAGGATGGTTCAAGTAGCCAAGGTGGAGAAAGTGCTATGCTGAGACGGAAAGACCCATGCAAATGGTAACTAAAACACAATGGGTAAGTTGGGGATGCTAGTCCAGTGCTGTGATTGACAGAGGAGGTACTTCGCCCTTTTCCCCGGTGGAGACCCGAGGTCAACGCGGGGTGATCAGTACAGACTGATGGTGTGCCTTCTTTAAGACCTGGTTGACTCCCTTGAGATATTTTACGGTTCAGGAGATTACTCGAGGGTCCCCAGAGTTTAAACATGCTATAACTTGCCTGCAAGAGCCCACCACACCCTGATTACAAAAGGGCCTTAGTCAGTGGTGGTGCAGATTTAAGGTGGACCTGCAAAGGCACAAGGTGTGGGTTGCATCTTCCTTTGGTTAACCACACAACTTCTAGTAAGCTTCTTCAACGGCCCTTAGCCAAGGTGGTGGGTGCACGTTACTGGGAAGGACACCAGGGCAACGTTTAAGAAAGGTTTCCATAGTACTGCTACTGAAAGCCACGCCCAGGTGTAGCTGTGGTTTTAGGTGTGTGTAGCTATTTAATACCATCCATGCGTGGGCACAGTTCTGGAGAGATGCCTTGTCCCCCGTGAAGAAATTAGTTGTGACATTTTCCAAGTTGTCCCTCGAAACGACTCGAGAATGTGCTTTGAAGGCCAATGTTGAGGTAGTCCTAGCAGGTCAATAGAGTTTTTAAGATCTTTTCCAGCTGCCGACTGAGGTTTATTGATCTCCAGCCAGACGCTGTAGTTGATGGTGTTTTTTTCTGCAGACAAGAGCCTTCAGAATATGATGGTGAATGCTGCACGTCTGGCTATAGACTGTTTGGCTAAACCAAATTCTAGCCTGATTTGGGCAGCCGAGGTATATCTAGGGAGGTGGAAAGTTTCCCTGTAGATTCTGATGACCTTGTTGTATAGAGTACTTGAAGCCCTGCCTTGGAGGGCTTCGCTTCCATACGCCAGAGTTGGGACTATCTTCGCCCTTGCGATTTCTAAAATAGGGCTGTATGAAAGCCCATTCAGGTTCCTAAAAAGCGCCCTGAAGCCTGCTGTCAGTGCAAGCCTTTTTCTATTTCTTTTCTCCCTGTGCAGCTTAAAGTTTCCTTTGTTGTCTAATGTAAGTCCGAGGTATTTATAATCGGTGACTTCTTTGACCTTGGTGGATACAAGGAACAAGCTAATTTTGCCACTTGTTCCTCTAGAGCAGTTCTTGATTTTTGTTTTCTTGGCGCTGATTGTCAAGCCATTTCCTGATGAATAATCATGGGTGGCATTAAGAAGGTGCTGCATAGTCCAGCTAATCAGCACCAAGTCATCGGCATAAAGCAAGTTTGAGAGGAGGATAGTGCCAAACTTCGAGGTGTGAGAGTTAACCGAAGCGAGTGATGGGGGATGGTTCGCAAGGAATAGGTTAAAAAACACGCCATGGCTAGAACACAACCCTGCTTGAGCCCATAGGTTGTTGATATGCCCCTTTTCTCAGCTTTACCCTGACCCGGGTGTCCATATACAGGTTTCCCCTAGATAGGCTTTCAATTGCTCTTCATTGCAGTTCTTTAGGGGCATATCAACAAGGGCTTTATCTCTGCTTTTTTGGCTTTAAAAGCCAAAAAAGCAGAGATAAAACTAGCGCCCTATCAACAACAGGGTGCTAACACGCAAATTTGCATGTTAGCACCCTTTTACTCTACGCTTCCCCTTGCATCTCTAATGAGATGCAAAGGGGGCGTTCCAGAGTAAAATAATAGAAGAAATGTCGCTAAGCGACATTTCTCCTATTATCAAGAATGTCGCTAACCCTGTTAGAGACAAAAAAAGCAGCGCTAACCGCGGTTAACGCTGCTTTTTTACGTGTGGTATTTCTCTGACTTAGCCATGATATCCTATGTAAGGTGGATATCATGGCTAAGTTTGCCTGTCCCTATCAACAAGGTAACGTGAGATTATCGCTGGGTTTCCAGCGATAATCTCACATTAGCCTGTTAGCGTGAGGATTTTTATCGCTATTGAGATAAGCGTTGCTAATAGCATGCTATCTCAGCGATAAAAATTCACGCTAGCCGGCGATAATTATCCTAGCGCTAAGTGCGCTTAGAGATAATTATCGCCGGTTGTTGTTGATATGCCCCTTAGTTTGCTCCAGAGCAGATTTCAGGTAACAGAGTTAAAGGCTGCTTTGTAGTCTATGTAACATAAATAGACTGGTTGTTTAGTTGCTTTTGAGGCATCAAGCAGAAGGGTCAGTGCCATGATATTTGTCAGTGTCCCACTTTTTTGTGTGAACCCCGTCTGATTGATCGGGATGATAGACGTGGCGTTGGCCTAGTCGAGGAGCCGTTCCAGTAAAATGCCCACGTAGTACTTCCCCTTGTTGTCAATGAAGAGCTATCAGTCTGTAGTTTTGGGGTTTTGACTTGTCACCACACTTGAAAATTGGTGAGATGATGGACCCTTTCCAGGAGGTTGCATTGTGGCACCTGATAGGGCATGAGTGAATGAAGGGGCCATGCACCCTGCACTTTTGGCTGGGTTGGTCTTATGAATGGCCTGAGGGATTCCGTTTGGACCAGGAACGCCAGTGATTCTGCCTTTAGTTATTTGTCATTTCACTGTAGCCTCATCTACAGTTTGCTTCTCCTCCAACACACGGGCGGTGGATTTGATGAGTGCTCTTTGCCTGAAGCCACCCCTGAATGGCCCCATATGTCAGCTATGTTTGTATTGTTTTTAAAATGAGTGAGGATGAAAAGACCTTGGCATCTTCAGATAGATTTGAACCAGGGCATGGCAGCACTATATTTTTTAAGGCTTTGACAGATCGCCAGACTGCATTTGAATTGGGATGCTTAGTGTCCCTGGTGAGCTTGGCCCAGAAAGAATCCAAGCGTTCCCTCTTTTTGCGCCAGATCACCAGTTTTAGTTCCTTTCTTGTGCCTTAGCTCAGATATAGTGGTGTTTTTTTGGGAACCATCGTAATACTCACAGTGCTCTGTTGATCTCCCTCTTCAGTGTTTTAATTTCTCTGCTCGTGCACTTGCTTTGTCCTTGTGTTGGGTGACCTGTTGATGGTTGAGCTGTGTAAGGCTTGAATTTTGAGGAGTGTTGTTGAGAGAAAGATTTTGCAAATGTTTCCCCATCCCAGTTACTTTTCGGAGATATCCTGCTGCTGTCAGCCAGATTAAACTGTTTTTCAGCTTTCTGGTCCATGGAGCCTATATTAGTTGTAGTCCATTTTACCCTCCTTATGTTGGGCAGATAAGTTGATTCCAGAAGGGTTATGTTGTGTGTATTCTCTGTCACAGCAAGGGCGAGTTCCAGCTCCTGGAAGAGATGCTCACTCTCTGTTCCTTCCCCCATTTTGAGATAGCGCACATGTAGTATCAGCAGGGAACCAAACGTATAGTCAAGCAGGGAGTTGCAGTAGGTGGAATGAAAAGATATGGCAGGTGGGAAATCTCCTCAGTATCAGCTGTTAAGGGCCTTGAGACTCAGGTGTTTCAGTTTGCCAAGCAGGTTAATTCCGTTTGATCCCTCCTTCCTGACTCAGTGTTTACCTGTATTGGAATCTCCCATTGGTGCTCTTGTGCCTCGGTGTTCTCACTCTTTGGTGAGGAGCCTCGTAAGTTTAAGTGTTAAACTCACCAGTGGATATGGTCAGGGAGTGCGGATGAGATGCCCGTACTCTAAGAAGGTTATCACATAGCTTCTTAAAAGTGTCTGCGTGGTCTTTGTGGTTTAGCGGTGATTAGAAGTTTACTAAAGACACTAGGTCTGTGCTGACTGCACGCCCTTTCTGCGTAGTTATGTGCAGTATTTGGATGCTGTCTGAGTCTATTATTTGCTTGTTTATGCTAGCTTTGATTGATGTAGACAAGTACATTTCGAGCCCCCTCTACTGCGTCCACATTTTGAATTCTTGGTCGCCGAAGTAACATGATGTGAGAAGCCTAGAATGGCAATCGGCTCTTGGGCCCAGGTCTCCTGTAAGGCAGTCACTGAGAAGGTTTGTAGATAGGATATGAAGTCCTGGTCTTCAAGATTGTTTGCTAGGCAGTGTATGTTCCATGAGCAGAGTCGAAGAATAGCTGTTGCGGGTTTCGTGACATCTGCTTGGGCTACCTCTGGTCACCTTGCAGGCTGTGGGTTGTTTAGTGATTCTGCAATCCACCCCCACTCACATGTCTGTGATCCTCTCCTATACTAAATTGTCGAATGGGGTACGGGATCTGATTTGCTCGCTTTTTCCTTGCTGGGTGGGCTTGCACCTGGTGTGTTTTTTAGCACTGAGAAAGGTTTCTTTTTAAATTCACTTTCCCTGGTGCTCTACCTTCTTTCCTCCTGAGTCGGTGCGGGTAACCTGGTTCTAGGTATTTTTCCATGATTATACCCCATGTCAGGAAGTGGTTGCTTTCACGCTGTACCTGGTCCGCCATGTCCAGTGAGCTCCAGGTTAACTTTGTTGAGTCTCTCTGTTGCCCTTGATTTGTATTTACAAATTTGACATATTGAATGTCGTCAAAGGTTGCCCCTGCAAGATCTGGAATCTGATTGTTTCCTGTTGAGCTATAAAGTGGGTGGAACAAGGTTTCACTGTGATCTCTTGCTTCGGAAAACTTGCAGGGTCTACTCTTGGGCGGCAGCTAGAAGTTGGTTGAGGCAGCAAATACTTTGCCCCTATGTGCCACTAAGAGTCCCTCTGGTTTGATTTGAATAGTTGTCTTCAGGACCAAGCTGTCATTGTTGAGCGGGCTTCCGGGGCAAATGCTGAGTATTTTGTTTTCTAGAGGGGGCAACCCACTGCCATCATACCCTGGATTTCTTCCACAAAATTTGCTGAAAGTGTTGTGTGGATAGGAGGTGGCTTTTTTCTTGAGTTCAGGGCCGCTAGAGTGCCACAGTGCGTTGTAGCTGGCATTAACAGACCGTGGGCTTTCCCATTCACATTTTCTTTCACTGTATTAGCTAGCAGAGGGTTGTAAGTGGAAAAGAGCATGCTGGGCCCCTGGAAGGAGGGGTGGGCTGGTGTCCGTGAGCTCAGCCCTGGACTGTTCTGAGTCCTGAGACGCCAGGTCCCAACCTTCTGCAACTGATGCAGTTTGGGTTGAAGGAGTTTGTTCTCTGTTGTGTGGGCCACCCTCCCCTGTTCTCATCGGGGGAGTTGACAAATGCCTTTCTGGAGTTGGAGTTGTGTTTTCAATGATAGCGTTGTTCCTCAGCCAGTTGGTTTTAGGGACATTTTTTTCCTTGACTTCCTTTTCTGTCACCTTTTGGGTCTTGCACCTGAATCTTTTGTCATTGAGATTGTCGGTGATGAGTTTTGGGGCGGTCTATTGGGGCTGAGCTTACTTGAGTCTGCACTGCTGCTGAAATCGATGTTGATGATGTCTCCTTTTATTTTCTGGTTGTCTGCTGCCTCAGGTTCTATTGCTCTCTCTTGAGAAAGATTTGAGGACGGTGACAAGACGGGAAGAGGTTAAACTGCTGGGAGAGGACTAAGTATGTTGAAGCTAGTCATTGCATCAGGCTGAGTCATCATTAGGCTGCCCCTTTTGTCTGCTGTTTCATCTGGTGTGGGAGTGATCCCTTTATCTGTTTGAGGCCTCAAATTGGCAATTAGATTGTCAAAGGAGCAGGCGAGGGAGGCTGGAGGCGTACTCAATTTTTCCTGCATTGGGGAGCATGCACACCATTGGGTTAGCTCTTTAATGTCATTTTGGGCCCTTCTGATGATATTATTTAAGTCAGAGATCTTGCCATAAATCCCAGCCACATGGGTGGCTACGGTGTTCAATATCTCAATGTGGATGTCCATTTTTTCTGAATGGTAAACCATGGCATTGACGATGGATTGAATGGTCTTCAACATGGAGGGCCAGACTCCTGTGTCTGGGGGGGGGGGGGGTTGTTGCTTTCTTTTTGCAGTAGTCTCTGGTTTGAGAGACCCTGCTATAGAGTTAGATTTATCTGAGGTGGCTTCCTGCTCGAGGACAGTGGCATAGGAGGCTAACATCTCAGCCTACTTTTCCTATGTCAAATAAGAGGTCTCCTCGCATACTCTAGATTTTGTCTTCTTGGCCTGGGTCTTTTCTGCATGAGTCTGTTAGCACTTAATTGCTATCTCTGTCCAGCTGGAAGGGAGCTACAATTGTAGGTGTGGTATTTGATTCCTTTAGGGAAGTCACTGGAGTCGGAGATTAGATGGCTTGATGGGGAAGTAGAAGTACACTGCTGTACTTAGCAGCTAAAGTTCTTGCTGCCACCGGGGCTAAATTTGTGTGAGGAAGTTGGTCCGCACCCTGGCTGATCAGGCCGAAGGTGAGGCTACTGGGCACCTCCAGGTCTGGTGTTCTGCTTTCTGGGCTTGCTGCACACCCTTCTTTTGCTTTGTCTATGTCACTTTGTTAGCACAAGATAGAGAGTTGGAGGTTAGATGTGCCTTCTGTTATTGCCACGGGTGCATGCACAGCCTGGCTGATCGGGCTGGTGGCTAGATCAATAATCTCCTCCAGCTCTAGTGTTTTGCTTATGGGTCTTGCTGGGTGCCCTATTTTGACATTGTCGCTTTGGTGCACCAAGGGTAGAGGTCGGGAGTAAGGTGTGTCTAGTGTAATCGGAGCAGGCGCCAGGACCAGCAGGGGACTTTGATGTGCAGTCCTTGTTTGTACTACTATTATTGGCACTATAGGGGTGGCAAGGCCCTTGCTGTCCGATGTATCTGAGAGAATGGCCAGATTTGCGGCTCCCAGATACTGAACTTTGGAAGTAATTTAAGGTTGATTATCAGGGCAGGCTGCCTGCTCTGAGAGGTGGCGGTCCGTTGGGTGAGCTTCCTCCGCTTGCTACTTCTCAGCAGTGAGTTTCTAGCCCTCCCTGATCTCATTCCATTGGAGCTGCATTGTCTTTGAGGTGTTTTTGCTGCCAATTAGTGCTAATTACTGATCTGGTCTTCGGGGTTGGCCTCAAGGAGCTAGCTGACCAGTCAGAGTAGGAGTCTTTCTTAGCGCTGCCATACCCCTCCCATGAAGTGTTTGCCTTATCTGGTGGGAAGGGGACAGGTGCACACTTGTGGGGGTAGAAGCACAGGAAGAGAGTCGCCTGATGCTCTAAATTGTGACCTGGTACAAGAGTACTAGGCCCAAGGTTTCTGAGTTAACCAGTAGTTTCCTAGGGTTCTCAGGATGCAGTGGCAGAAAGTAATAGCCTTATTAGGCCTTTTCTGGGCTGGTCAGGGCCTGTACCCTGGGGCTTCAATGAGTTTCTGTGTGCGAGGACTGGGCACAAGTAACAATTAAATAGCAAGGCGCTGGAGTGCACCCGTCCCACAAGCCGCACCGGAGCCTGGTTGGGCTGCCTCCACTGGCTGGGAGTCAACCTAAGTGCAGTGCGGGCCTACCCCTCTACCGCCTGGTAGTGCACCCTCCTTCTCTCCTCTCTTACCGAGCTTCTGAGGTCACATGACTCATGGCCTCCGCCATGCTTCCTGCCCTCAAGATCTGAGGTTTGAGGATTATGGCAGCCTCGGACACCGAGCCTTAAGCCGGTGGAGGAAAAAGAAGCAGCTCCTGCTGCTCAGTGTGCAGCATGTGCTTGCAGTGCGGTGGCGGTGGCTCGGCAGCTCCGCAGAAACATAGGGGCATATTATCAAGAAACACGATAAAATTATTGCCGCTTTAGTGTCAGAAAACTGCCGCTAAAACGGCGATAATGGGCTTGATAATATGCTCTATGGAATTTCAATTGAAGCCCATGTTAGATGTCCTTCACATCTAACATGGGCTTCAATTGGAATTCCATAGAGCATATTATCAAGCCCATTATCGCCGTTTTAGCTGCAGTTTTCTGCCGCTAAAGCGGTGATCATTTTATCGCCTGTCTTGATAATATGCCCCTTAAACCGGTAGGGCCTGACCGCCATCCAAACTCAGGAGTGCTCTCTGTTCTATAGACCCTAAGTGCCCAGCCTCAGCACCCAGCTTGGCCCGGTCTGAACCACTGGCAGAAGAGACTGTGGCGGTGGCTCCAACAGATTCAACATGTTCCTTCATGCTCTGTGACATCGGCCTTCCACAAACATTTTCTGCAGCAAACACAAAATCCACTTGCCCCCACAAGGGTCACTAGGCACTCACCACTGGTGTCGTGACCTGGGCACAGGGCACTAGGACCCTGGACCCGACTGGTGGGGAAGGGGACAAGGAACCGGACACCACTTCCGGTCAGGGGGTGGGGGACGGGCAGAAAGGGAAGATCAGGGATGAGGCAGGACACGTAAGCTTGTACTGCAGGAAACGAATAAAGATACCTGATTACAGAAACCGCCTCCTGTCGTGCTTCACGATCAAGACACGACAACTGGCGACAGAAGGTGGCAGAATCGGCGCGTGTGTCCATTGCACCCCAGGAGCGACGGAAAAGACGCCAGGAGCCCACCCTGGGTCAAGTGCAACGACTAACGGAGTGGAGAAACGGCGCGGGAGCCCACCCTGGCCGTAACAACTACAGTAAATAGAGGAAAGAAACAAGCGACCCGGCCGTGACTGCAAGCCGGTAAGAATAACAACAAAAAAGCGCGCGCGCGCGAGCAAACGAAAGGAAATCTCGCGCGAGATCTGGCGAGAAGAAGGCAGCCATTTTAGAGTCAGGCGAAAGCGGCCAATCAGCGCCGCGGAAGGCCCGGCGGCCATCTTAGAGTCAGGTGGGAACTCACGAGGTCCCCGCGATCTCGCGAGACTTGGCGGCCATTTTGAAACCAGGCAAAATCAGCCAATAAGGAGCGAGAAAGGCCTGGCAGCCATTTTAAGGTCAGGAAAGAAAGGAAAAATAGAAGATAAAGTAAAAAAAAGAGACAGTAAGGACGAAAGAAGAAGACGAAGTGCATCAACAAAAGAAATAGACAATAAAGAAAAAAAAAAGGGGAATAAAGCAATTTAAAGTAAAACAAAAACACAGAAAAGAAGTAAAAGTGCGGCAACCGCAGAAAGAAAGCATAAAGAAGAAGAAAAGCTGCGCAAAACAAAGAGACAACAATGACTGAACAAGCGAGTGACAAACCCAGCGCTCAATACTGTAGACCCCTTCCATTCAACCTTTCAGAACCACAAGTAGGCATAAGATGGGAGCAATGGGTTCGCAAATTCGAACGATACATGCGTGCCACAGACGTAGCAGACGCTAAGCAGTTGGATCTATTCTTAAACCTCGTAGGGGATGAAGTAGACGACCTACTAGTCACATTCCCTGATGACCAAACGGCAACATATAAAGGGCTAATAAAGTGCCTCTCAGACAGATTTGATCCGCAAAGAAACATTGATTTTGAAAGGTACACCTTCACAATTGCATTTCAGCACACAGACGAGTCCCTTGACGACTTTGCGACAAGACTGCGTAAATTGGTCACACACTGCGAATTCGACAAGTTTGACAACGAACAAGCAATTCGTTTGCGCATCATTGAGGGATGTCGGTCAATGGAATTCCGCACACGAATTCTGAAAGAGCCGACTTCGCTGGAGAAAATTCTAATGATGGCCAGGGCAGGAGCCAGGGCGACGGCGCAAGCAAAGCAGATGGAGCTGGGCAAAGAGAGGCGAATGGAGCAAACAAACCGCATGGTCAGAAGCAGCCGCATGAACAATTGGAAGAAAGAGAACAATGAGCAACCGCCAAGGAAACAACATGAAAAAACATGCTACAGATGCGGACTTGAGTTCCCACACACCGGCGTGTGCCCGGCAATGGGTCAGACATGCAGAAAATGCAACAGGAGCAATCATTTTGCAAGCGCGTGTTTGGATACACAATTCAGAAGTGAGAGAGGATGACCTGGAAGACAACGGATGACGACAAACAGATATGCCAGGCACATGGACACGGCAAACCGCAGCTCGTCAACTGAATCTGATGGAGAGGTGGTGCAAGAAAACGTAGGACGACTATACTTGATGTCCGAAGTTGCTTCTGCAGAAGAAGACAAAGGGCGAGAAAGCATCCACCTAATAGAGAAACATCAAGTTAAAAAGACAGCAACGGTGAACATAGATGTAGGACAACACAAAACACACTTCGTGTTAGACAGCGGCGCCACATGCAACATCATGTGTGTATCAGAATATGAAAAGATGGCAATAAAGCCGGCACTAGTGCCATCCACGGTTGACGTATTCACGTGGGGATAAAAAAAAACAGTGATTAACATGGGGAAATTTACAGAGACACTTATATACAAAGACAGATCAAGCAAAGAAGACACACATGTACTGAAAGGTGACATACCAGCACCATGCTTACTAAGTAACGTCACAGCACAGATGATGGGCCTCCTCGCAATGACATACCACATGTCAGAGAAGAAAAACATCCTGAGAGATTATCCAAGTATCCTACATGGACTAGGAAAATTAAAAGGACGGCAAATAACACTGCACATCAATGAAGCAGTAAAACCAGTAGCTCAACATCACAGGCGAGTGCCGATACACTTGCAACCGCAAGTCGAGGAAGAAATACAAGCATTGCTAAGTCAGGACATCATAGAGCCGGCGGACGGACCCACGCCATGGGTGTCCCCAATAGTGGCAGTCCCAAAAAAGAACACATCAAAAATTCGCATCTGTGTAGACATGAGGATACCAAACACAGCAATTGAACGAGAAAGACACCCTGGACCACACCTAAATGACATGATCAGCTGCCTAACTGGCACATGCCGATTCTCAAAGCTGGACCTGTGCAAAGGATATCATCAGCTAGAGCTTGACCCACAGTCAAGGTACATTACGACATTCTCCACACACATGGGTCTATTTTGGTACAAGCGGCTGAGTTTTGACATCTCAGCGGCGGCAGAAATATTTCAAGAAACAATACGGCAAATCATAAGGCTGGTAAAAAACAGCCTCAACTACAGTGATGACATTTTGGTATTTGGTCGAACAGATGACGAGCATGACAAAGCATTGCGGGACGTATGCTCCCAACTGAAACAGGCAGGACTAACGCTGAACGAAGACAAGTGCGAAATAGGTAGAAATGAACTGGTGTTCTTCGGACACATCTTCTCTAAAAAAGGGATGCGACCAGATTGCAGCAAAGTGGAGACGCTGGAAAAAACAAAACCTCCGAGCGATGTTGCAGAAGTGAGGTCATTTCTTGGGCTTGCCAGTTACTGTGCGAGATACATAAAAGACTTTGCCACGGTAAGCACACCGTTGAGAGAACTAACGAAACAAGGCCAGACATTCATGTGGACCGAAGACTGCAACAAAGCATTGGAGGCCATCAGACATGCAGTGATAGCGGTGGACCATCTTGCGTACTTCGACCCCCTGCTGTGCACAGAATTGACGGTGGACGCCAGCCCGGTGGGGCTAGGAGCGATCCTGGTACAACATAGGCCAGGTAAAGAGTCCCCAAGATATAGTGGCATACGCAAGCAAAAGCCTGTCCGAAATCGAAAGGTCATACTCACAGCCAGAAAAAGAAAGCCTCGCAGTAGTATGGGCATGTGAACACTATCACATGTTCATATATGGGAAACCATTCACCATTATAACGGATCATCAGGTCCTAGTAACGATCTATGGAAATCCCAATGCGAAAATACCACCTAGAATAGAAAGATGGGGCATAAGGCTAATGGACTACAACTTCAAGATCGTGCACAAACCAGGGAAAGAACATAACCCGGCGGACTACATGTCGCGGCACCCTTTGCCACAGACAACTGAAACAACATCAATAGCGGAAGAATACCTGAACTTTGTACTAAAACAAAACACTCCAGCATCAATAACGATGGCAGAGTTGGAGCTCGAAACAGAGAGGGACACCACAATGCAGGCGGTCAAAATGGTAACTAGACAACAGAGATGGAGGCATGTCAACAACAACAACATCATGGAAAATGGAGTGATCAAAGAAGAAATGCTGGCATTCAAAAAGATTAATGAAGAGATATCAGAGACGAAAAATTGAATAAAAATGCGAGGAACAAGAATAGTGATGCCAAGAGCTCTGCGGAGACAGACTGTAAACTTGGCGCACGAATCACACAGAGGGATGGTGGCAACAAAGAAACTACTACGGGAGAAAGTGTGGTTCCCGGGTTTGGACAATATGGTGGAGGCCACCGTCACAAACTGCCACATCTGCCAAACGACGGGGCAGCCAGCAAAACCGGAACCATTACAAATGTCAGAACTCCCGCGGGCAGTGTGAACCGAACTGGCAGCAGACTTCTACGGGTGTCTGGAAACGGGAAACTACCTGCTCATGATAATTGATGAATTCTCCAGATTTCCCATCGTGCGACAAGTATCGTCAACATCAGCAAGCGCAACGCTGTCCACTCTGGACGACATATTTTGCGGTGTGGGGCTCCCCACAAACACTAAAGACAGACAATGGCCCGCCATTCACAGGGGAAGAATTTCGAAAATGTATGGACTATATAGGGATCCACCACAGGAAAATAGCGCCTCTGTGGCCACAAGCAAATGGCATGGTGGAAAGATTCATGGGGAACATAAAGAAGGCTGTCCAAAGAGCAAAGCTGGCGCAGATATCAATAGGAGATGCTCTGTGTCAAGTACTAAGGGACTATCGGAACACCCCTCACAGCTCCACAGGACGGTGTCCCGCCGAGCTAGTTCTGGGCAGATCAAGCAGGACGAGGCTACCGCAGATGGAAGCAACAACAATGCCAGAGCACAGCAGCATCGCCATCAAAGACCAAGAGGCCAAGGATAAAATGAAGGCATATGCCGACGCAAGGAGACATGCCACTCCTGCGCACCTCAAGCAAGGCGATACTGTGGTGGTGCGGCAGCGACAGTTAAGAAAATCGGACAGCCCGTTCTCAAAGGAGCCGTTGACGGTGACCGAGGTAAAGGGGCCCATGATAACAGCATCAGCAGGACGCTACCATATCACACGAAACAGCTCACACTTCAAGGAACTCAAGATCATCGACGAAGACGGAAGAGATGTTGCAACAGGAGACGCAGGCAGGAGACAGGATGAGGACGAGCAGATGGACAAAGGAGAAACACGCCAAAGAAGAGAGGGCAAAATACCAAAGACTGATTGAAGAAATGTAAAGAGGGCACTCTCTCTCTCTCTCTCTCTCTCTCTCTCTAGTTGGCATCAACTATTTCTCTGTCATTTCTGCAACAAAGGGGGAGATGTCATGACCTGGGCACAGGGCACTAGGACCCTGGATCCGACTGGTGGGGAAGGGGACAAGGAACCGGACACCACTTCCGGTCAGGGGGTGGGGGACGGGCAGAAAGGGAAGATCAGGGATGAGGCAGGACACGTAAGCTTGTACTGCAGGAAACAAATAAAGATACCTGATTACAGAAACCGACTCCTGTCGTGCTTCACGATCAAGACACGACAACTGGCACCTGATATTACTAAATCAAACATGTCTTGCACAATGAGAGCCATGGTGGCAGCACTGTCGTTTGCAGAGGGGGCCAGATGGAGCCTGTGCTCCAGCTCAACTTCTGTTTGTCCTGCCCCTATCCCCCTTTGGCCTCTCCAGCACATTTGCCATGCACAATAATTTGTCTAAATACCTTTCACTTCAAAAGCATTGTTTGAACTTGAATTAGTATGTTTGTAGGCACAGGAACATATTTCCTGAGAGCCAGCTACAAAACGGACTGCTTTTTGCTCTTGCATATCATGCTTATGGGCGATCAGGCAGAGTCTGAAATCCAAATGCAGCCTTTGGTCACATTTAGAAAAAATATAAAGTCGCAGTACCCCCTGAAGAGGGCTGAACTCCCTGGTTTGGGTGATGATAGTGACATTTTTTCCAGAGCTGCTTTGTTTTCTCTGTCTTCCCTTCAGCATGTGCAGCTCCAGGCCTGCTGAAATGCTGAAGGCTGTGCTTGTTGTTCCTCTTCCTAAACAGCAATGGAAACAGTGAAATCACTGAGCAGCACTGCAACAGACTGTCATTCACTCAATATAAAGTCAGGTCCAGATGTATGAAGCCCTTACATTGCCACTGCATCATGCAAGGTGGCACAAGGCAACCCAAGGACTTCAGTGAGATTTACTAAGCCACACAAAGCCACCTTGAATATCTCTGCATGGCATAGTATATCTGGAGTAGCCCAAGGCAGCGCAAGTCACCGCCTTGTGTTACTCTGCCCTGGCAAGCTGTTCCATGGGTGGAGCGTGGACGTGACCAAGCATCCACCCATAGATTTTGGTGCATTCTCAGATTTACAAGGACTAGTAAACCTGGGATTGCGCCAAAATGCTATGCCTTTCCAGGTGATGCATAACGAGGAGAAATATGTTTGTTGCGTTGCATTGCATGACTTGTTAAGTTAAACTGCCCCTACGTTTCCCAGATTTCAGTGCAGGGATAAAACTTTGATTGCGGCTGGTATCCACACAACAAAATCTGGAAATTACAATTTTTGTCCCCAAAATAGGGAAATGCTTGCTGGATAAAGGAATATCGAGTCTCGTCTGCTGATTTCTCCCTGAATCTGTGGTCAAATATGCTGATGCTTTTCACCTGCTAAGAGTAGGCAGAAGATGTCTGCTGTAGTCCCGGCGATAGTTTGCTTAAGGCAGAATAGGGATGAGCAAGGCCAGAGGTAGTGTTGCCTGCTCCCCCCACCCCACTTGATGCCGCAGTGGTCCTAGCAGTGGTTTCACTAGGGTGCAGATTTTCACCCGAGCCTCGTCTTTCCAAACTCAGAGTAATTACTGCCTAAGAGACACCACCTACTTATAAAGGTCTAGTAACTATAACTTCTGCCCTAAAGTAACTATAACTCGTGCCCACGCAATGCACAATCTTGTCATTAATCATGTCGTTTCAGATCTTGCAGTCATTATCTGTGCTTGGGAGGGTGCAAGTTACAGTTACTTTAAGGCACTGGTGCATTTCAGTGCTTTGTTTTCAGATTAAAACGTTACGTTGGCAGTGAAATTATCACCTAACTATAATGTTACTTTAACCTTTGCTTTTTTCAATTAATTTCTAAGGTTTTTAAAAAAATAGAAAATAAAAAATAATTATAATTCCAAGCTATACTGCAAACTCAACCATTATTTCTTTCAGTGAATTTTTAGAGTTTTTCTTAACATAAAGTAATATTTTATTGCCATGTGTACTACGATCCCCAAGCAGCACACGGTTTTCGGGGTTTGCCGCATGCCTCGTGGCCCCCTCCCATAGTAATTATTTTTAAAAGGCCCCCCTCCCATGTTTTACAACTAAAAAAAAAAAAGAACTGACCAGGCCACGGGGGATGGGGTCCCCTGACCGAAATCATCCCAGGGAAGTGGGGCTACGCAGCCCCTCTTCCCTAAAAAAAGAAAGCTATTTCTTTTTTTTAAAAAGCCCGGCAACTTGCAGGAGGCCCCGCCCCCTTTCTCCACTACCCTGCAAACGCACCTCCTAGGGAGATGATCTCCACTTGACTCCTGAGTGTCCTTGGGGGCAAACAAGCCCTCCTGTTACCTCTAGTAAGTCCCACACATGGGGATTGCTGAGAGGTCTTTGGAGGCCACGCCTCCTTTCGCCACCACATTGCAAATGTAGTTGGAGAATTAATCCACTTTACTCCTGAGGGCCTCAGGACAAAAGTGGACTTCTTACCCCACCCAGTAGTGCGGCAAGAGGTGTATTTGAGAGTGATGGAGAAAGGGGGTATAACCACTGAGAACCTCTCATCAATCCAGCTGTGTGGGTCTTACTTGGAGTTACAGGAGGGGTAGCTGGCCCCAAGGACCCTCAAGAGCCAAAGGAACAACATCCCCAACTAGTAGTGTACCAGGAGGCGCGTTTGCAGAGTGGTGAAGAAAGGGGACGTTGCCTCTGACAACCTCTCAGCAATCCTGCTGTGTGGGACTTACTGTAGGTAACAGGAGCAGTTAGCCCCCAGGATGTCCTTGGGGGCCAATTACTGTCCTGTTATCTCCAGTAAGTCCCACACAGCTGGATTCCTGAGAGCTGGTCAGAGGTCCAGCCCCCTTTGTCCCCCACTCTACAAACGTAACTACTACATAAAAGACCATAGAAATTCACTAAAAAAAACAAAGGTTATAGGGACATTATAGTTAGGAATTAGCATTTAAAAAACCCTAGAAATTCGCTGGAAATAACACATGTTACTGGGACATTATTTATACTTAGGCTCAGATTTCACTTGCAGAAAACCAGTGTAATTCAGCCGTTATAGTTAGTTAGCTGGCTATAACTCGTGCCCCCACAATACACTGCTTATGACCACACATATTACATCACTGATGACTTGGTAAGTGACATCACTGATGACATCACTGATGGCATCTCAAATGACATCACTGATGGTATCACCGATGCCATCATCCACAGAATCCCTGACGCACCCACTCACACCCCCATATAACCTTTCATAGACCCACTCCAACTTCCACACTACCATTCCCAAACCCATTCACACACCCATACCAGTACTTACAGTCACTTACTGATTAATAGGTCCACACACACATCCACTCACTCACCCATACAGCCACTCATATACCCACTCACTCACTAGGACAGCCACTGACATATCCACTCATACACCCATACAGCCACCTACACACTCTAAGTCACCAATAGAGCTATTCACATACCATCTCACTCGCCCATAGAGTCGATCACACAGCCGCTTACTCACCCATATAGTTCCACACACAGCCACTCACTTACTCCTACAGCTACTAACATGTACTCACTCACCTATGCAGTCACTGACACAAGCACACACTCATCCATACAGTCATACTCACAATCGCTCTCTCACCCAGTTACTCATATACTCCAACACTCACCTATACTGCCTTTTACATACGCAGTTACTCGCCCATATACCACTGACATAGCCACTCACTCATCAACACAGCCATGCACACACTCAGTCACCCATAGATCCCCTCACACATGTACTCACTAACCCATGATGCCACTGACTCACACACCCACTCACCCACCCACACATACACTCAGACACCCATACAGGTATTCAGACAGCCACTTAGACACCAACAAAGCACTGATGCCTAAAGCTGAAGCCTGAGTGCATCAATGGGGGTGGGGCAATGGAAACGGCTGAGGAGAAAAAAGCGAGAAGCCACGTAACAATGGGAGGTTTACATTGCCCCGCCCGCATTGGCTCACTCAGCCTTCGGCGGACATACCATAAATACCAATTGCTCACATCTTATGTCCTGATGAAGAGCTCAATCTCTTGAGATCAAAACGCCATCGACCTCCTTACAACAAAAAACTCCTTTTATTCCAAATGATTTGTACCAAGGAGTTTTTATCTAGGTTGTCAATGCAATGTATTTTTTTTTTATTTCTTCTTTCACCACATCACGCTCTTTTTCACTTCTATGTGAGTACTGGATCTATAAACCCAAACAACCTATATTGTTAAATAAATAAAACTGATTCTATAAAAAAATCTCTTTTTTGCCTATCTTTCAACATTATCCAGTAGAGGTTTTACTGCCAGACTGTATATGATTAACAATCACGTTTGATGATAAGCCTTTTTAAGGCCTTATGGGCCTTGTATGAACCATTGTCTCTCTCAAAACTATCATAAACCCCAGGTTCAAAGATTGGGGTACCCTTGTTATGTTATACACGGAATGTTGGGTCATTGATGGAAGGTTGCCCAAAAGAGCGTATGTTCAAGTTTGAATGTGATGCAAAATCAAAACAGTAATTCACTGAAAAAACAAAGATTAAAGTGATGTAATATGTGCTGAAATGAGACAAAAATAACTTTACTGAGCTAATTATAACTTGTGCCCTCGTCAGGCACTGCTTATGACCTCACATTTTACATTACCCAAGGCCTATTAAATTACATCATTTGTGACATCACTGACGATATCTCAATCAATATCATTGATGACATCATTGATAACACCATAGTCTTATTAGCATAGAGTTACTACATGTATACATGTGGGTGCACAGCATGGAAATAGCATAATTCCCAGTGAAAAGTGTATTTCTGCATATTGAAAGTTAAATGGCACTCTATTTACGAACTAGTAAAGTCACCTTAGTCATCAATGTGCATAGTTATGGCCGCATTTCCTGCGAAATAGGGTTTTTTGTTTTGCCAATAAATTTGTTGCCATTTGACAAACCTTCACGAAACGTTCCCAAAAACAATCCATTCACCTCAGCTCCTTCCTGGCAAGTTTTAGGGTGATCTGTCAAGCGGGGGCTGAGGGAAGGGTTGGTCCTAAAACCCTTTTGCCCCCGTGCTATTTCCATAGGTAATTTTAGCCAGCGGTACAGCCAAAATGGCTTAACGGAATTACACCAAATTTGGCAGGAAGCTAGATCTTTATGTAGAAAGTGTTCTTTTTGTGTTTCGGTGTAAATCCATTAAGTATTTTGTTTTAGAATTCAAGGTTAAAAATGTATGGATATATTAACAGTTGGGCTGAAATAAAAAAAAATCAAGCCTTCTGATTGGCTTAGTGGTCTTTTTGGTGCAAGTGGTCTGATTGGCTGGCCACAAGATGATCAGAAATGCTGCTGCAGCCATTACAGGAGTCTGGAACTTGGTCCCCTGCACTGAAATAGTTTTTTACAGAAAATAAATAAGTGGGCAGGTAGAGATACCATGAACACCTAGCCAAAGGGACCATCAATGGGGCCCTTTTGTCTTCACTGTCCTGCGGGACACAGGATTTTTTTTTAAGGGTAGGCCGTCGGGGAGGATAACGGTCTGTGTGACATCACATATTTATTTTTTTATTTGGGAAGGTGTGTGGAACCTCCTTTCCCTTACCATCATATGGCCCCGGGGACCCCATGCCTCTGGGCTAGATATAGCTTTGTCTCAGGATCCATATCCTCTGAGAATGAGTGAGTGAAACAGTGTTTTCACTGTTCTGCTCCTTTCATGGGCGGGAAACAAGAGGAAGGCAGTTACGGCCCAGTGGGAGCACAAAGGCAATCATTGCTGGCTCCAGCATAGGCCCAGACTATAAGAGCTGCGTGCCTGGAGCCGGTGGGGCTATAGGAGCCTTGGGGCCCCGCAGACTCCCCCCAAAAAAAAAAGCTCTAAGGGGCAAATGTATCAACATCACCATTTGCGATTCTCAAATAGCGATTTTTAAAGAATCGCTATTTGAGAATTGCAAAACGGGATGTATTTAAAAAATTGCAAACTTTTTGCGATTTCTTAAAATTCCTTAATTGCGATTAGCAAATTGCGAAATCGCAATTAAGGAATACCTGCCCATTAATTTCTATGGGCCAGGAGACCCATAGGAATGAATGGGAAGTAATTCTCAAATAGCGAATCGCAATTTGCTAATCGCAATTTGAGAATAATTTCAAAGGTGCAAGGGTGTCATGATGACACCCTGATGCACCCCTGAAATGAGCATGTGTGTGCATATGGCGCACATACATGCCCTAAGGGCATGTATGAGCGCACGTGGCACTTTGTAAAATTCAAAAAAGTGCATTTTGAAAGGAAATCGCAAATTACCACCAACTGGAAGTTGGTGGTAATTTGCGATTTCTTAAGGATAATTCGCACAACTTGGGTGCTTTTTACATATCATTTAAGAAATCGCAATTTGCGATTTCTTAAATGCTTACGCAAAATTAAGAAATCGCTAAATTAGCAATTCCTTAATTTTGCGATGGGATTTGGCTCATACATCCCGATTACCGATTTTTTAATCGCAAACGCTGTTATTTTGCGAATCGCAGCGTTTGCGATTAAAAAAACGTTTGATACATATGCCCCTTAGTGTCCCAAATGGAACCGGGTTAACAAAAAATACCCTGCTGTGGGCCAAGAGGGCCCTATAAGGCCCTTCGAGGGCTAATTTACATATTTGTCCTGCTTTGTGGTCACGAAATCTGGGCAGGGGCACCACCAACATGCTACAAAATGCTGTGTGGGGCAGCAGCTGTGCGTGGGGCTGCAGCGAGTGCAAATCATTTATTGAAAGTAACCCTATGTTTCCTGGAGCAAATAACATGACCCGCAGGAAACGTTCTAGCCTTCCAAGAACTGGAGTGTTTGCTCTTTCCCTAAGAATTGTAGGGCCCCCTTGTGGTGAGTATCATGGCAACATTACATAGCATGTAAAGCATAAAAGAAAGACACTGATAGTGTTTACTACTGTTAACAAAGCAGTAGGCTTGTCTTCATATGTTGATGTGATCACTCCTGGGCAAAGCCAATAAGATTGTTTCATTTATCGATGGTGGTCATAGACATCCATATAAAAGGCATCAAATCAGTGATGTCATGAATGATGTCATTGAAAAGCTCATGAATGATGCAATATTTGAGGTCATGCATGACGGTGACAGAAGTAATAGTTAGCTCAGTAAAATATAACTAGTGGATTTCAGTGTTTTGTTTACTTTAAATGGTATTTTAACTGAAATGTTTGCTTATATATATGCACACACACATACATATGTGTATATATATATCTATGTTTCGTAATCCTTTCTGTCAACGGTCTCTCCACGATCCAGTCCCCAGAACCAAGAAAGGCGCGAACTCCACTTTTTGCAGTGCAAGTATAGTTTTTTATTATTTCTTTCAGTGCATGGCCGCCATGACGCGTTTCGAACCTCCAAGGGTTCTTGATCACATGACACACCACGTCATTTCCCCCCGCTTTTAAAGTGACAAGTGCATAGTTTTTTTCTTTTTCTCTTTTCCACTGAAATAATGGAGCAAGAAAACATACTATTCGTGCGATTTCTGCAATATTGCAAACAACAATATTAAATTCATGACAATTGTGTTTACTTTATGTTTGCATAAATGCCCAACATTATTGAAGAGTGGAGATGTTATTTGAATTTTGATAACTATTGTCAGTTACTCGGTAACATTTCTTTGACGATATCATTAACATCCCTGCAATGACCATTGCTATAAATGCGTAATGCAAAAAATGCGTTCAAAGCACAGTACATCATTATCTAATATACCAATTGATTATTATAACGATATAAGTACGAGTTCCAAATACATCATAGCATAATGACTGTTCATCTCTTTGTTATACTCATGTTATTTCTGTGCAAAATACGCTAATGGATGTAAACATTTCCGACTTATGTAAACAATCAAATTATCATACTAATATGTAAACTCTAATGTTTGTGCAAAATGGCAAAAAAAGTGCTGGTGCTTAAACTTTAACTGTGCCTATAGTTAACTTTATCTAGAGGTGTATTGTACAGTGCACATGAGCCCATGTGCTTACCATAAACTCCTAGACTGAGGAAAACGAATCTGGGAGGGGGGAGGGGCGTTTTTTTTTTTTATTGAGATGCCAACCTTGTACCGAAATCAATGATGTTATAGCCACGTATGTAAGTCCTCTGTTGTATTTAAACCATGTGGGCTTTTGCTGTCTAGTTCTAGAATATATTTGGTTTCTAGACGCCTCAACATGGCTTCCCTGTTTCCTCCTCTTCTTGGGGGTGGCATGCTGTCAATTGCATAAAACTTTAAGTGGTCCATATTACTGGAATGGACTTCCTCAAAGTGGCGGGCCACCGGATAACTAATATCTTTGTTTGTGATGGCCCGCATGTGCTGGAGTATTCTCTTGTGGACCTTTAACTTTGTGCTTCCCACATAACGCAGTTCACAAGAGCACTCCAGCACATACACAACAAAGTCTGACTTACAGGTTAAAAATTTGTTTATAACAGAGGGCTTGCCTTTAAAAGCTGTTGAAAATGATGTTTTATTCTCACCGTGTTTACATGCTTTACATACCAAACAACGGACAAATCCTTTTCGATTGGTCAGCCAATTGCTACTCGTGGTGACCTCTGGACTACTGCTGACTAGGTGGTCCCCTGTGCTTTGTGCCTTTCTGTATGTTATCTTGGGTAGTGCTGGCATTTGACTCCCTATGACTGTATCACTTTGCACTAAATGCCAGTTGTCTTTGATTATTTTTCTTAGGCTGTCTTTTTGTTTGTTATACGTGAGTATTAAGCGGGGGCTACTCTCTGTGGCAGAAATTTTCATTTTTTATATATATGTATATGCGTGTATATATATTATCTACTGGCGGTCGCCAGTAGATAGTTATAGTTAGGATCGTGTTTCCATAGGAAATCCGCAACATTCTATTTGGAATAACTTTGGCGCCGATTGACGAATCCTCGCAACATTTTCAAAATAGGTGGGGCGCTCCGCTCCTTCCCTGAAAGTCTCGGGGGGATTCGTCAAGCGGGGGCTGAGAAAAAGGGGGGGTCCCAAAACGCGTTTTCCCCATGCATTTTTCCATAGGACCTTTAGTCCAAGCTACAGCCCGAACGGCTGAACAGAATTACTTGAAATTTGGCAGAGAGGTAGTCCTCTGGTGTAAATCTGTTCAGTATTTCCTGAGAAAATAGCATTTAAAAGCATATATATATCTATAAGCGCGCACCGTGCGCGTACGGTAAACTTACCGTACGCGCACGCTGCCGTGCGCGAGCGCGATTCTGATTGGTTGTTAGATCTTAGTAAACATTCGAATCGGTCGAAACCAGGAAGTGTCGTCCGCCATTTTGTCTCTCGCAGTCTGAGGGGGTGAAAAACAAAGGTGGAGAACGTGAAAAGGGGGCAGGGTGGACAATTCCTGACCCCCTAGCCTTTGTCAGGGGGTCCCAGAAGGCCCCCAAGGGCCAAAATTTCTTTTAATTTTTTTTCGAAAAATCGCGGAGTGTGCGTAGCGTGCGTGTACGGTAGAAACGGAAAAATTCCGCGAAATGTGTAACGTGGGCGTGCGGTGCGCGAAGCGCACCGTATGCCCACAGCGCGCGCACCGTGCGCGTACGGTACGCGCACGGTGAAAAACCTTAAAAAAAAAAACAAAAAAACATAACTTAGCATTTAAAAAACCGTACAAATTCACTGAAAAGACCATAGGTTTCACACACGTTATATTTAGGAATTAGCATTTAAAAAACCTTGCAAATTCACTTAAAAAACCATAGGTTTCACACATGTTATAGTTAGCTGGACATTTCACTCATGAAAAACCATTGAAATTCCCCCGTTATAGTTAGTGCAGGCAACTATAACTCACGCGACCGCAATCCTCTGCTGATGACGTCAGATATTACATCACTGATGACATATGTGTCTTTCTGAAAAAAAAACATTTGTAATCTATGTATAGCTAAAAATTAATGGAAAAAGACATGGGTAAATAAGTGTCTAAATACAGTGATGTAATATCTGACGTCATCAGCAGAGGATTGCGGTCGCGCGAGTTATAGTTGCCTGCACTAACTATAACGGGGGAATTTCAATGGTTTTTCACAAGTGAAATGTCCAGCTAACTATAAGATGTGTGAAACCTATGGTTTTTTAAGTGAATATATATATATTCACATATATACACACACACTTATATATATATAGAGAGAGAGAGATAGACAGACAGATAGATAGACAGATAGATAGACAGATAGATAGATAGATAGATAGATAGATAGATAGATAGATAGATAGATAGATAGATAGATAGATAGATAGATAGATAGATAGATAGATAGATAGACAGACAGACAGACAGACAGACAGACAGACAGACAGACAGACAGACAGACAGACAGACAGACAGACAGACAGACAGACATACACGTATATATGCCAAAACAATTCTGCCACAGTCAGTGAGAAGAAAACGGGTCACTGTGGATTATCATTTCAACTAACTTTCTTTATTGCGGCAGAAAACTGATAGCACGGTTGACCTCTCCAGGTCTTGGTCACATGACCACAGATTCAGAATTGTGCACTTTTAAACCACGTCACATAGGATGCGACAATAATAAACACACTGAAAAGAATTACATTTCCCAGACCCACTTTAAAAGCATAATTGTAATATAAGTAGAAAATTAAAAGGACGATATTTCATTGACTTCATGTCAGTCACATGAAAGGTGACAAATAATAAACAATAACCATGCGTAATAACAATACGAGAATTGTTAGCATGACACAGGGATGTGTGGTAGGTAAACACAGTTGAAGGCTAGTAGTAGCCAAAACTACATGCATGTCCTAAGATCCCATTGCACTAATGAATAAACCGAAAGTTTGTGTGACCTTGTTTTCGGCCATCTGGTCATTTAATAATCTTTACTACAGGGTCTAGTACACATAAAATGTAGTTTGACATAAATGGGGCAATATATTATAAATACATTTGATAGGCAACGTAGCACACCACAAAGTCACAGTAATATCACAACTTTTCCACTTAACAGATCATATCCATCCAAACATATAGTTTACGTAAGACTATAGATCATTGCCCAGTTCTTCATTTTGATGTTAGCTTCTTCTTCAACATTCTGCAGCTCTTCAGTCTGCAGCTCTTCAGTGCAGTGTGACCGGCCCGGCGGCCTGCCTGGATCAGAGGCGGTGCAGTACCACTACCCCCGCACTCTGAGAGAGAAATTGGCAGTGCCGTCTGCCATTATCCTTGGGCGGAGCTTCGGTAGCAGAGCAGCAGGGAGGCTGTTACGGAGTCCGGCTGGTGCTCAGACAGCTGGTCCTGTGTTTCCACGTTGGAGACTGTAGAGCTGCAGAATGTTGAAGAAGAAGCTAAGGTCTCTCATGGAGAGAATGAAAATGGCCTTGAAAAAGCCCTGCGGGCGAAACGCGCGTCGGCTGCTGTGTTGAAATTGGAAATAAAATTGGAAATAAATATTGAATACAACATCAAAATGAAGAACTGGACGATGATCTATAGTTTTACGTAAACTATATGTTTGGATGGATATGATCTGTTAAGTGGAAAAGTTGTGATATTACTTTGCCTTTGTGGTGTGCTACAAACAAATGACAGAAAAACAAATGTGCAGAACAGGAAAAGGGGGCAGGGTAGAAACACCCTGACCCCCTAGGCCTGCTCAGGGGTTCCCAGAAGGACCCCCAGGGCCAAACAAAAAAACATTTTTTTTTTAAATCGCGGGATGCGGTGGGGAATCCGCGGATCTGGCCGTAAAAAAAAAAGAAAGCGTGGGGTCCCGTGCTTCGTGTTAATAAAGCCTGGGGCAGTTGAAAAAAAGTGTGGGGGGCCCCAAACCCTCCCACACTTGCCCCGGGGACCGCCACCTCCCCGGGGCTTGATGAAATAGGCGTGGGGGTAATGCACCCCCCCCGCAGCCCCGGGGACGTTACGGACCCCCGAGCCTTGGGGACCACCACCCCCTGGGGCTTTGCATTATGTGGGAGGGGGGCGCGCGGCCCCCCCTCCTGGAGCCAACGATGGCCCTGGGGACCGCCACCCCCCCAGGGCCTGCTCCTGCAGTGTCCCGGGGTGCCCACCCCCAGGACACTGCTGTTTGCAATGACAGGATGGAAGCCTCGCGGCTTCCACCCTGTCATTGCAAACTCTGCTCTTCAATGAAGCAAAGCAGAATTGCTTTTCCTAAGGGTAGCTGCATGTCAGCAGCTCCCCTTGTGGAACAGCAATGCCGGCTCCCGCAGGACGCGGGGTGCCGGCGGGACCGTGGGGGGATTGGGGACCCCCCACGGTCACCAACGGATAGGGCCGACCCCGGGGGATGGGGTCCCCAGGGCCAGAAGTGGCCCGGGAGGGGGGCCACGCAGCCCCCTCCCCTAAAAATGGTTTCAAAAAGGCAGGCCAGCTCCAGGGGATGGGGTCCCCGGGGCCATAATAGGCCTGAGGAGGGGGGCCACGCGGCCCCCCTCCAAAAAAACAAAACAAAAAAGCAATGGCCAGGCCCTGGGGGATGGGGTCCCCGGGTCCAGAAGTGGCCCAGGAGGCCTTAGTAGGGGGGCCACACAACCTCCTTCATAATAAAAAAAAAATTCCATGCCCGGGGGGATGGGGTCTCCGGGGCTGGAATTGGCCAAGGGAGGGGGGCCCACGCGGCCTCCTTCCTGTAACATTTTTATTTATTTTTAAAAATGGGGGTCAGGCCCTGGGGGATGGGGTCTCCAGGGCCCATAAAATAGAAAAGGAAGGGGTACATACAGCCCCACTTCTTTAAAAATAAAGAAATTTAAAAAGACTGGCATCGCGCCGGAGGCCCTGACCCCTCCCTGCAGCACTCTGCAAACGCGCCCCCTGGCGCATTGTAAGATGGGGAAGTAATTCCCCTTGAATACTGGGGTCCCTGGGGGCCAACTAGCCCACCAGGAACCTCCAGTATGCGCCACGGAGCTGCGTTGCAGAGAGGTGTTCAGAGGCCACGCCCCTTTTACACCTCTCTGCAACGCAACGGTACCTGGTGGGCTAGTTGGAACGCAGGGACCTTCAGGGTTCAAGGGGACTTAATCCCCCAATTTAAAACGCGCCATGGGTCACGTTTGCACAGTTGTGATGGGAGGGGGAGGGGCCTGAGGTGATATGTGTGCAAATACGCCCAGTGGCGCGTTTGAAGTTGGGGAATAAATTCCTCTTGAATCCTGAGGGTCCCTGGGGGCCAACTAGCCCACCAGGTACCTCCAGCAAGCGCCACAGAGCTGTGTTGCAGAGAGATGTAAAAAGGGGCATAGCCACTGAACACCTTTCTGCAACACAGCTCCCTAGCACATACTGGAGGTACGTGGTCGGCTAGTTGGCCCCCAGGGACACTCAGGATTGAAGAGGAATTAATTCCCCAAATTACAACCCGCCACAGGGCGTGTTTGCACACATGTGACCTCAGGCCCCGCCCCTTTCCTTCACCACTGTACAAATGCGCCCCCTGGCAAGTTGTAAGTTGGGGAATTAATTCCCCTTGAATACTGAGGGTCCCTGGGGGCCAACTAGCCTACTAGCTACCTCCAGTATGCACCAGGGAGCTGTGTTGCAGAGAGGTGCTCAGAGGCCATGCCCCTTTTTACACCTCTCTGCAACACAGCTCTGTGGCACTTACTGGAGGTACCTGGTGAGCTAGTTGGATCCCAGGGACCGTCAGGATTCAAGGGGACTTTATCCCCCAACTCAAAACGCGCCAAAGGGTGCGTTTTTGCTCAGTGGTGAAGGGAGGGGGCGGGGCCTGAGGTGACATGTGGGCAAACACACCCTGTGGTGCGTTTTAAGTTACGGAATTAATTCCTTTTCAATACTGAGGGTCCATGGGAGCCAACTAGCCCACCATTTACCTCCAGTAAGTGCCACTGCGCTGCGTTGCAGAGAGGTGGCCAAGGCCATGCCCCTTTTTATACCACTCTGCAACATAGCTCTGTGGCGCTTACTGGAGGTAAGTGGTGGGCTAGTTGGCCCCCAGGGACCCTCAGGACTCAAGGGGACTTAATCCCCCAATTTACAACACACCAGGGGGTGCGTTTGCGCAGTGGTGCAGGGAGGGGGTGTGGCCTGATGTCACAAGTGCGCAAACGCCCTGTGGCGCTTTTTAAGTTGGAGAATTAAATCCCCTTGAATCCTGAGGGTCCCTGGGGGCCAACTAACTCACCAGGTACGTCCAATAAGTGCCACAGAGTTGCATTGCAGAGAGGTGTAAAATGGGGCATGGCCTTGGACCACCTCTCTGCAATGCAGCTCTGTGGTGCTTACTGGAGGTGCGTGGTGCGCTAGTTGGACCCAGGGACTCTCCGGATTCAAGGGGACTTAATCCCCCAGCTTAAAACGTGCCACAGGGCGCCATTGCACAGTGGTAAAGGGAGGGGCGGGCCAGAAGTGACATGTGCAAAGACGCACTGTGGCACGTTTTAAGTTGGGGAATTAAGTCAACAAGGCTTTGTTGCAGAGCGGTGGTCCAGGCCATGCCCCTTTTTACACCTCTGTGCAACGCAGCTCTGTGGCGCTTACTGGAGGTACCTGGTGGGCTAGTTGGACCCCAGGGACCCTCAGGATTCAAGGGGACTTAATCGCCCAACTTAAAACGGCCACAGGGCGTTTGCACACATGTCACCTCAGGCCCCCACTCCCTTCACCACTGTGCAAACGCACCCCATGGCGTGTTTTATGAGGTAGTTTTAATCCCCCTGCCCTTTAATGTACTAGGGATTTACAGAGGAGGTAATGCTAATCACAGGGGTACCCCAACGCATAGTGTTCCCTAGTGTACGTAGGTGTTTTCACTGTATTCTAAGTGTCTTTTAGCATAGCACTGGCTCTAGGCCTGGTTAGTCAGAGTCAGTTACCACCAGTACCAATCTGAAAAAGTTGTGGGCACAGGATGATTTTGCAACAAGGCCTCTTTCTGCTCCTCTGTCGGTTCTATCTGCACGTCTTTCTTCTTCCTGCACTTTTCTTCATCTTTGTGGACTTCTGTTGCTTCTTTCTGCATTTCTTTTGTCTCTTTCTGTGCTTTTTTTCTTCTTTCTTCACATGTCCTACCTCTGTAGGCATAGTTAGAAACTAGCATTTAAAAAACCTTTGAAATTCACTGAAAAAACCATAGGTTTCAGGCATGTTATAGATAGAAATTAGCATTTAAAACGCCTTTGAAATTCACTGAAAAAACCATAGGTTTCAGGCACGTTATAGTTAGAAATTAGCATTTAAAAAACCTTAAAAATTCACTAAAAAAACCATAGGTTTTAGGGAAAGTTATGGTTAATTGGACATTGCACTCGTAGAAAACCCGTGAAATTCACCTGTTATAGTTAGTTCAGCTAACTATAACTCGTTCCCCCGCAATGCACTGCTGATGATGTCACATATTACATCACTCATGACATGGTCAGTGACATCACTGATGACATCTCAAATGACATCACTGATGACATCATCCATGTGATAAATTGATGCATCTTCTCACACCCTAATATAACCTTTGAGACACCCACTATAAATTACAGACGGCCATTCTCAAAACCATTGACACTCCAACACCAATAACTACATACCCACTCGCTGATTCTTAGGTCTACACACACATCCACTCACTCATCCGTACAGTTACTCATACTTATGGTCACTCAGTACAGGACTATCATATGCACTCATACACCTATATAGACACTCACACACCACCACTCATCCAGAGAGGTACTCACACATCTAGTCAGTTATGCAAATAAATAATCACACACCCATTTACTCACCTATATAGTTATACACACACTTGCTCACTTACTCATACAAATACTAGAACATTCTTACGTTCTTATACAACCACTGATACAACCATACACTCATCCATACAGCCACTCTCACAATCACACACTCGCACTTATAGCCATTTAAATACTCTAACACACATATATACTGCATTTTAAATATGTAGTTACTCGCAAATGTACCACTGAGATATACATTCACTCACTAACACACCCATACACGCACTCACCCACCCATGCAGTCCATCACAGATGCACTCTTGAAACCATGCACCCAGTGAATCACCCACTCACATATCTATGCACAGAGTCACACACACCCCACCCACACAAACACTCAGCCACCCATACAGATACTCAGACAACCAATCAATAACACATATAGACACTCATGTAGCTATTCACAAACCCATGCTGCCACTTACACACCAACAGACAGATGGATACAGACATTCACACAGTTTACTCACCAACCCATGCATTCAGTAAGGTATGTTTAATCACTCACTTATAGACTCAGTTACGCACCCACTAAATAAATCATCCATTCAGACACTTATACACCCACTCATTCTTCAATACGCCTTTCCCTATATATATTAAACATAGTTAAACTTTACAGAAACACACAGTCACTGGATGATGTCACCAGTGATGTAATTTGAGATGTCATCAGTGATTTTATCAGTGATGTCACTGACCATGTCATGAGTGATGTAATATGTGACGTCATCAGCAGTGCATTGCGGGGGCGCGAGTTATAGTTAGCTGAACTAACTATAACGGGGGAATTTCACGGGTCTTGTACGAGTGCAATGTCAGGTCAGGCACCTGGGGGGAGGAGGGTGCGCCTGGGAGGGGGAGTTGGGTTTTTCTATGTTTTAATCCACTGCATGTTACCTGTGGCTGAATGTTGACGTCAAACTTGCACATCTTGCTGTCGCTTTGAACTACAGTAAAATGTACGCAGTATAATTATAATATTAAAACAAATTTAAACAACAACAAAAATTAACATACATGGCAAGACAAATACATGTCCTCATGTTGATGCTAATGTATTAAGAACCTCTTTTAAATGCAATAACTGTGATTCACACTGGCAATCTCTCCGTGCCCACAAAACAAATTCCCTAATAATGATTATTGCCTCCCAGATTAAGTCGCTGCCTAAAGATGGTAATTATAAAGTCAATTGCCTGCTTCTCAATACTCGCTCCCTGATAATACACACTGTAGAGCTTGTGGAGCTATTGGAGCAAGGTGATACGGATATCGCTAACTTAACAGAAACATGGGTAGATGATGCATCTGACCCCGACTTCATTGCATGTCTGCCAGAAGAATACGAGCTAGTTAGGCATGACAGACTACATAGAAGGTTATCAATAATTCATCGTAACACAATTAAAGCCAAGTTTAAGCCTCTTCCTCACCTTAATTCAGAGGCTTTGCTCTTTGTGCTAAAGATTCAAAACACCTACACCTTTTATAGTCTACTGATCTATCATCTTCAAGGCCCAAAAGAGAATTTCATACAGTCCTTTTTGGACTTTATGGAAACCTGTGTTGACTATTCCTCATTCGCCATTTTAGGTGATTTTAATTTTCATCTAGAGCGTCGGGATGATACAAATACAGAAACATTACTGGATAACCTTCAAAGATTTGACCCCCAGCAATCAATCAAAGAAACCACTCATGCTGCTGGTCACACACTACACGGCATGGTCTCTAACAACTTTACCTTAGGGATTGATAACTTACTCCTATTTACATCAACTGCCATCCTGTTCAAACTAAATATACCCACAAGCAATTCCTGTCATAATAAGGAACCAATGATACGTAAACATCAGGTTTAGAAAAAGGTTGAAAGTGTCAAACTTGATGCCTTACTGAAAGAAACAATCCTTCCACTGAGTGATGATTTAGAGCAGGCCTCAATGGTATATAACTCATGGATAAATGAGGCTATATCTCAGCTAGCCCCGGCAATGAATAGAGTAAGCCATTGTTAAAAACGTCCTCCGCACCATGGTTCTTCCAAGATCTTTGTGAGCTAAAGAAAAAATGTACACACCAAGAGCAGGTGTGGAGAGCGCAATATAGTCCCCAAGAAAAACTAAACTATAAAAAATTACTAATATTACTAACTGAATAGAGAAAGCAAATTAAAGTAGTTAAAACAAACTTTTACACAAACAAAATAAAAGCAGTTAACAATTCCTCCAAGGAGCTACTTAAAACAGTTAAAGTGCTAACAACGTTTGGGAATAAAAATAAAATCCCAGCCAGCTAAGACCAACTCATCTTTCACTTTTACAATTAGGAGAGCTAACAAAACTCCAGCAAAAGACGGCCAAGATTCTTCCCAGTTCTTAGTACTTTTACACAAATCACAGTAGATCAAATTGCTTCTACCTTAAAAACGATCAAATCTGAATCTCACACTGATCCCTGTCCTCCTGAGGTGATGCACTTGGTCTCTGAAACAATTGCATCACACCTAACCTCAATAATGAACAAGATTTGGGAAACAGGATGTACCCAAGCACTCTGGAAAAAGCTTCAATACTACCATTGATTAAAAAAAAGCCCCCTGGATCCTTTTGAAGAAAGAAATTATAGGCCCATCTTATGCCTACCACTACCAGCTAAAATACTAGAGAAAGTAATGAACCAAGAGATTATCTCCTTCCTAGACAATAAAATCTGCCTTGACCCTACTCAACATGGGTTTAAGCCTAGGCACAGTACAGAGTCTGCTCTTCTGGCGGCCACAGAAGAGATTAGGTACATTGTTGATAAAGGAGATAGTGCGGACCTAGTCCTATTGGACTTATTAGTCGCATTCACTACGGTTGACCACTATTTTCTTGTACAATGCATAGAACAATAGGCATAAAAGAAACAGCTCTTAATTAAATCAGATCCTTTCTCATCAATATATAGAACAAGTTGTGTCACTGGGTGGATATACTTCTACTCCTTTTAAGCTCCCTGTGGAGTCCATCAGGGGTCTTCTTTGAGACCAACTCTTTTTAATGTTTAGATTACTCCCCTTGTTCAACTGATTTGATCCTTTGGGTTCTCGTTGTACTCATATGAAGATGATACCCATTTAGTGGCATCGGTCTCATCTGACCCAGATAAAGTTGCATTTCAGTTCAAGGCATGCATGAACAGCATCGCTCAAAGCATGAGCGTGAACTTTTTAAAGCCTAGCGCTGACAAAACATAGATGCTGTTGTTTGGCAACAATAACACCTTTTGGGATAGGGCCTGGTGGCCACCAAACTTAGGACCTCTATCAGTCTGGCACAGAGGCTAGGAATCTGGGTGTTGTGTTCAACAGAAGATTAACATTTGTTGAACACTCAAACCAGGTAACCTCCTCCTGTTTTCAAATCTTGAAGATTTTAAAGAAAATTCTAAGAAAAATTCTATCCTATCTTTCACATTGAGTTGAGTAAAACAACACTTATCATTTTTTTAAAAATGACTTCTGCAATGCTTTATTTGCAGGATCTCAGATACGAGTCCTCCATAAACTTCAGACTCTCCAAAATGCAGCAGCCAGAGTTTTACTAAATCTCCCAAATGTCTGCTTGGTGTCTTAATCTATGAGAGAGCTTCACTTGCTCCCTATCTAAGTATGCATTCTGTTCAAAGTGCTCTGTTGGCTCCTCAAAGGATTACATCAAGATGGTCCATATTTTCTTCTTTAAATGATACTCTCCCCCTCTAACTGGTCTAGCACAGCCAAGAAAGTGCAAGTACATAGAATAAGTAAATCTCATTTGCCGGAGAAAGTTTTCCTGCTCCGCCTCCAATCAGTGGAACCTGCTTCCAGACCACCTGAGATCCCAATCTAATCAATTAAAATTCAGGAAATATCTAAAAACCTGGATTTTTAAATTTACTGTCTCATTCCTAGTGCTGATTCGGGTTACTGTTCTTTTTAAGATGCTAGCGCCTCATTTGCATTAGCACGATCTATTAAACCCCCATAACATTATATATATATATATATATGTATATATGTATATATATATTACCTGCTGGCGGTCGCCAGTAGGTAGTTATAGTTAGGACCTATTTTCCATAGGAAATTCGCAACATTCTATTCCCAAAAACTTTGGCGCCGGATGACGAATCTTCGCGAAATTTTCAAAACTCGTGGGGCACTCCGGTCCTATATATATATATATATATATAAACCTAATGGTGGTCGCCAGTAGGTAGTTATAGTTAGAACCAAAGTTTCCATAGGAAAATAGTTTTTTGTTTTGCCAATAACTTTGGTGCCGCTTGCCGAATCTCCACAAAACTTCCCCTCTTTGGTTCAGCTGCTGTGTTGAAAGTTTCAGGGTGATGCCCCAAGTGGGAGCTGAAAAAAATGGGGAGTCCCAAAAATGTGTTTTCACTATGTTAAGTCTACAGTGATTTTTCATTTTTTGTACACGCCTACAGCCCGAACAGATGAACGAAATTACATCAAATTTGACAGGAAGATGTTAATCCAGAAAGCGTGCTTTTTAGGTCTCGCCTGCGCCAGCGCATGCGCTACTCTGCGAGACATTTAGTAGGTGGGTTTTCAAAGTGCTGCCACAAGCTTTTGGTGGCCTAAAGCTTGCGTGCACGTGAGCGTGCACACATGCAGCTGCCATCTGTCTTTCCTCTGTTGATCACGATTGCAATCACTTTCACTTTCACCGCACGGCCGTGTCACTTTCATGGCCGCGCGGCCAATGCTTGCTTTTAACCCTATGAGGTGGGATGGGCTGCGTTACACACAGTGGCTGGCTCCCAGGACTCGCCTACTTCTGACGTCAGTGTTTACACACTGTGTTTGAACCTGATCTGTATTTCATGTCTGAAATAAAAGTACAACTAACTGCCTGAGTAAATAATACCACTGCATAGTGTGTGGCAAAGAATAAAGCAAATGTTGGAATTTATCATCACAGCATCGCAACGATGCTTTCAATTATTTGAGAATGAGAAATTATGATAAACACTTGGGTCAACTTTGAGTGTTTCCTATTTTCAAGGAAGTCAGAAAACAGCACCGTTATCGTTTTTGAGTGTAAAGCTGTGCGTTACAGCCTACATAGATCACGGTACTCATGGCATCATCACCATTGTGCCCTGTGCCTTTCTTTTCTTCTGCACAGCACCCTCTTGTTTTAAAACTCTTATCAGTGCTTTGCGCCACCCCAGTCACCCTCCGGCATCTTGTTGCCTCTCCCTTGATCCGAACTCGCTGCTTGTTATTAAATGCAACACCTGCGAATGTTGTGCTCCTGGCGCAGCATGCATCGGCTTTGTGTTCTCATTTCATTTTATTTTAATTCTGAAAGAGCACTCGATCAGTGCACGTTTTATGGACGCCATGCTTTATCTTTCAGCATGGAAGCCCAGTGCCTTTCTTTTCTTCTGCAAGGCGCCTGCTTGTTTTAGAACTCCTAGCAGTGATGGAAATTGGAGTGTGGATAATGGTAGACCAACTCCTTCTGAAAGGCGGTTTAGCTGTTTTTAGGAGATTAAATGCGGCGGTGTTGGCCTGCATTATTTTTCATTGCAGTCTGTTTCCTAGTTTTCCCTCCCAAGACTGCTGCGTGCTTCTGTGAAACCCCGACCCAAATCCATATTGCTCTCTCTTACCCCCTGCCACTTCGTATTCCTCCTCCTTTTTCGTATTTCTCATTGTTTTCCCCTCCTATTTTTGCCCTCTTGCCCCTTCCTCTCTGCATCCTTTCTTTTTCTCCCAACCGTTTTTTAAATGCACATTGGTAAAGCGCAAAGAAGAATCCGAGCACTTTACATGAACATCAGTTGCATTACAAAAGGTCATATTTATTTTGTGTTCACGGGGAGATGAAGCGATTTTTTTATGTTAGGTTAGGTGGTTGACTTCAGTGTAATTTTGTAATCTGCATCTGTACCTTCTAAAAAATTACATTAGTCCGGCTGAGCATACCATTGATGTTGGCATCCGCCATGCTGGCGGTGTTACAGGGAAGGGCGTTCATTACACATGTTCAATGTTTTTGAAATGTGCCTGTGCTCCTCTCTGTGTTGCTGCACGTTAGCGTGCCACCCATTCAATATTGGGAAACTCATCTACCTTAGGTAACCTGCCCCAATCCCTGTGTGCGGGCTTTCCTGCTTTCCTTCCAGGAATATATTCTACTATTTCTGTTAAGCAGTTAAAACCGCATGTATATTTCGGCTTTTAATTGACTCCTCCCGCCTCCAAGTTCTCCCCACCAGCATCCGGGCAGTATTTTCACAATCAAAGTTACTTTTGCCCTCGAGGCTTGGACAGCATGTTTGGTCCGGAGGCTTCCTGTGCTGGGAGAGGATGTGGCATAGCGGCCAAAGCTGGCGATTAAGGGACTGGGGAACCAGGTTTGATTCTCGGCATCGTCTCAACATCCAGTGATTCTGGGCAAATCATTTAATCACTATGTGCCTTTAAAAAAGTGTTCCCTTGTTTGCAATAGGGCCCGCTGTATATTTGCTATGCTGCTGAAACCAGCTTCACAGTGAAGCAGCACCCAGGCCCCCACATCACAGCTATCCTCATTTTGAGCCTTTCATTCCCTCGGTTGCACCCCGTGCTTCCTGATCGTAGTTGGAAGAGATCATCCTCATTTATACTGCCTGTCAGGTTCAATGTGCATTCAAACCAATCTGCTGACTTAAGGGAAAAACAAACAAGCGTTTGCAGTGCAATAGTTCTCGCAATAGTTCTCGCATTTACACGAGTTTGATCTATTGTCATTATAAATGACAATGCCTTTTATTTTTTGTTTTGGTTTTTAAAACATAAATAAAAGGCATTGTCATTTCTATTGCCAATAACTTAAACTAGCATAAATGCGAGACCTATTGCATTGCAAATGCTTGTTGTGAATTGGTGTGAATCCGTTCAGTAGTTTTTGAGATATCAAACTTAAAAAAATATAGATATCTGGGGATGCGAGTCCTTGCAGTGGACTCGTAGATCCTACTAAAATTTGATTGGCTGCCAACACTTTAACCATGAAGTGTCAGCAGCCATCTTGGGACTCGGCTTGAAGCTGAGTCCCAGAAAAAAAGTAAAAAACTAAAGAAAAGGGGGCAGGGTAGGAATACCCTGCCCCCAAACATGGTTGGGGGTCTCTCAGGGACTCCGCCGAGGGGAAAAAGCATTTATTTATCTTTCATTTTGCTGCAGACTCCAAGGTGGATCTGCAAATCTGTAGCAAAAATGTTCTTAAAAAGCAAGCGGGGCTTCCGCGCTTGCTTTAGAATAACACCTGGGTGGGCCAGGTCTTGGGGCATCTGATAAATATAGGAGGGGGCACACCGGATCAAAGTCTCAGGGACCTCTTCCTCACTAGGTCACTTTTAATTATGTTTGCAGGAGGGCCCACTGGGCCTGTGTGCAGCCCCGTGGACATCCTCCTCCCTGGGGCTGATTACAGCAATGTGGGGGGCCTCGTTGACCCCCCTGTCCAGGTACTGCCACCTTCCTGGGGCTAATTAGAATAATATGGGGGGGCCTTGTGAAACCCCCTGCCCTGAGGATGACCACATCCCTGGGCTAATAAGAATGAGGTGGGGGACCGCCACCTCATCGGGGATTTATATATTTGTGTTAGGTTCCTCACAGACCCTACGCCAGCCCCGGGGACCACCACCTCCCTGGTGTGGCCCCTGTTCCCGGGCTGTTCTCAGACCCAGGGACTGTCACCTTCCAGGGCAAGCTCCCAGTCAAGGAAGAAGGGAGGCCAGGTGGATCTACTACTGTAGCTGTACATGGCCCCAGGGACGGCCACCCCCCAGGGCCAGCTCCAGCAATGTTCCAGGGTGCTTACTCCCGGGACATTGAAGTTTTCTATGGTTTGGTGGGAGCACCGGTCCCGTCAAAACAAAGCAATCTCTGCTTTCAGCAAACAAGAGCAGAGTGGCAGAGAAAGAATGCGTGGCCACCAAAAACCTCTCAGCAAACCTACTGTGTGGGACTTGCTGGAAGTAATAGGAGGGTTAGTTGGCCCCCAAGGACCCGCAATAGCCAAGGGGACTTAATCACCCTACTAGTGGTACAACAGGAGGCGTGTTTGCAGAGTGGTGGAGAAAGGGAGCATGGCCTGCTCCAGATCTCAGCAATCCTGCTGTGTGGGACTTACTGGAGGTAATAGATGGGGTTGTTGGCCCCAAGGACTTCCTTGGGCCCCAATTGCCCCTACTATTATCTCCAATAAGTCCCACACAATGAGATTGCTAAGAGGTCTTCGGAGGCCATGCCCCCTTTCTCCAACACCTCTGCAAACGCGGCTCATGGTGCACTACTAGTTAGGGGATGAAGTTAACTTTTCTCCTGAGGGACATTGGGGGCCTAAAAACCCTTCTGGTACCTTCTTGTGTGTCCTACACAGTGGGATTCCTTAAAGCTGGTCGGAGGCCCACTGATTCATAGGTTTACACACACATCCACTGACTCACCCATACAGCCACTCATACACCAACCTACTTACTAATAAATCCACTAATATATCCACTCATACACCCATTCAGCAACTCACACACTGTCAGTCGCCCATAGAGCTACTAACACACCTACTCACTCACCCATAGACTCAATCACACAGCCACTTACTCACATACACTGTTATACACAGGTACTCAGTCAATCAATCTCCCATACAGCCACTCACATACCAACTCACCAACCTATATAGCCACTTAGACACCAACTGACAGACTGACACAGACATTCACACAAACTAGTCACTCACCCATGCATTCCTTGTGACTCCAAATCACTCACTTATACAGTCAGTCACACACCCACTTCATCATCCATACAGGCAATCGTACACCAACTGATTCACCATTACACATAAGGGTTATTGATTGGTTGTCTGAGTACCTGTATGGGTGCATGAATGTCTGTGTGGATGGAAGAGGGGAGTGTGACTCCCTGCATGGATGTGTGAGTGGGTGAATCACTGGGTGTGTGGGTTCATGAGTGTATCTGCAAGGGGCTGTATGGGTGAGTGAGTGTGCGTATGGCTGTGTCGGTGAGTGAATGGATGTCTCAATGGTATATGGGTGAGTAACTACATATGTGAAAGGCAGTATATGTGAGTGTTGGAGTATATAAGTGACTGTATGAGTTAGCGAGTGACTGTAAGAGTAGCTGTATTGATGAGTGTGTGCTTGAGTCAGTGATTGTATAAGAGAGTAAGTATGTGTTAGTATCTGTATGAATAAGTAAGGTGGTGTGTGTATAACTGTATAGGTGAGTAAGTGGCAGTGTGATTGACTCTTTGGGTAAGTGACTAGTTGTATGAGTAGCTCTATGGCTGGGTGGCAGTGTGTGAGTGTCTGTATGGGTGTATGAGTGGATATATCAGAGGCTGTATTGGTGAGTGACTGGGTGTATGAGTGGTTGTATGGGTGAGTCAGTGGATGTGTGTGTAGACCTTTGAATCAGTGAATGGGTATGTAATTACTGGTATTGGTGTGTCTATGGTTTCGAGAATGGTAGTCTGAAATTTGGAGTGGGTGTATGAAAGGTTATATTGGGGTATGAGTAGGTGCATCAGAGATTATGTGGATGATGTCATCAGTGATGTCATTGACCATGTCATGAATTATGTAATATGTGACGGCATCAGCAGTGCATTGCGGGGCTACGAGTTATAGTTAGCTAAGCTAACTATAATGGCTGGATTACCCGGTTTTCGTACAAGTGAAATGTCAGCCTAACTATAAAGTCCCTGTAACCTTTGTTTTTTCTGTAAATTTCTAAGGTTTTTCAAATGCAAATTTCTAACTTTAACCTCCCTGAAACCTGTAGTTTTTTCAGTGAATTTCTAAGGTTTTTTTAATGCTAATTTCTAACTATAACGTCCCTGAAACCTGTGTTTTTTTATGTGAATTTCAATGGATTTTCTAACTAGCAGTCTCGTTTGCAGAGTGGTGGAGAAAGAGGGCTGGGCCTCCAACCATAGCTCAGGAATTCTGCTACGTAGGACTTACAGGAGGTACCAGGAGTACTTCTTGGACCCCAAGGGCCCTCAGTAGTAAAGTGGACTTCATACCCCAACCAGTAGTGTGCCAGCAGGCAGGTTTGCAGAGTGGTGGAGAAAAGGGGGTGTGGCCTCCGAAGACCTCTTAGCAATCCCACTGTGTGGGACTTACTGGAGGTAACAGGAGGGGTAACTGGCCCCCAAGGACATCCTTGGGTGCCAACTACCCCTCCTATTACCTCCAGTAAGTCCCACACAGCAAGATTGCTGAGTTCTAATTCCAGGCCACGCCCCCTTTGTCCACCACTCTGCAAACACGCCTCCTGGCGTGCTCTTGGTTGGGGGATGAAGTCCGCTTTCCTGTTTGGGGTCCTTAGGGGCTAACTAGCCTACCTGTTACCTCCAGTAAGCTCCAAACAATGGGATTGCTCAGAGTTGGTCGCAGGCCACGCCCCGTTTTTCTGCCACTCTGCAAATGCGCCTCCTGGTGCACTCTTGGTTGGGGGATGAAGTCCCCTTGCCCCTTGAGGGTCCCTGGGGACCAACTAGCCCTCCTGTTACCTCCAGTAAGCCCCACACAGATGGATTGCTGAGACTTGGTCAGAGTCCACATTACCTTTCTCCACCACTGTACAAACGTGCCTCTTGGCGCACTGCTGCTTGAGGGATGAAGTCTACTTTAGTGCAGAAGTCCTCAGGACACAAGGGGACCTCATCGCGTTCCAGCAGTGCGCCAAGAGGTGTGTTTGCAGAGTGGTGTAGAAAGGGGCGTGGCCTCTGACCACCTCTCAGCAATCCCACTGTGTGGGGCTTACTGGAGGTAACAGGTGGGCTAGTTGTCCCCTAAGGATCCTCAGCATTGAAGGGGACTTCATCCCCCAACCAAGAGCACGCCAGGAGAAGAGTTTGCAAAGTAGTGCATTGAGGGCGGGTGGCCTCCGGCGAGTTGCCGGCTTCATTTTTTTTTTTTTGGAAGAGAGGCTGTGTGGCCCTACTTACCCTGATTGTTTTAAGCCCCAGGGACTCCATCCACCGGGGCCTGACCCATTTTGTTTATAACAAATACAGCGAAAAAAGAAGGGGGGCTACAAGGTCCCCCTTCTGAGGCCGATTTTGGTCCCGGGAATCCCATCCCCTGGGGCACGCCCATTTTCTACATTCATTTTCAAGGGAGGGGGCCCAGCGGCACCCCTCCGGGCCTTTTCGGCCCCAGGGACCCCATCCCCCGGAGTATGGCCACTTGTTTGGGTACCGCAGGCGGAGCATGAAGGCCCCGCAGTTCTGCCAGCTCCTGCCTCCTGCGGGAGCTGGCATGGCTTTTTACCCCCCGCTCCCTTGGGGTAAAAAGCAGTGTGCTCCACTTTGAACAAGTGAGAGAAAAATACTCCCACCATCCCATAGCAAACTGCAATGTCGGGACACTGCTGGGCCTGGCCCTGGGGGGTGGCGGTCCCCAGGGCCATTTACAGCTCCATGAGGGGGGGTTACATGGCCCCCCTCAACATTATTAAAGCCCCTGGGAGGTGATTTTTCAAAATAGGAGGTGGCGATCCCTGGGGCTCCGTGGGGAGCCACTTGGCCCCCTGCATTTAACATAATTAGCAAAGGGGAGGTGGCTGTCCCCGGGGCTGTGTGGGGGGCTGAAGGTCCCCATGCATTTATTTTAAAAATAAAGCCGTTCCTTGGAGGTGGCTGTCCCTTGGGCTGCAGGGTGCCCGTGGGTGCCCATGTGCCCCCCCCTGCATTTAATAAACACAGCCCCGGGGAGGAAGCGGGCCTTAGGGCTGCGGGGGCCTCGAGGGCCCCCACATCTATTTTAATTATTTTAATTATTGCCCCGGGACCTGGCCCACTCGGGGCCTTACAGAAATCTATGTGCTTCATTTTTTAAAAATCTTTCTGCCAGATTTGTGGATCCAACATTAATCCTGCTGCATTTTTTTAAATGCTTTTTTGGACCCTGAGGGTCCCTGTGGGACCCCCTGAGCAGGCGTGAGTCCCGTGCTCTCCATGCCACTGGAATCAAGCTATCCTGGCTGAAGAGGGGTGAAACCCCAAAACCGGTTCTAGGATGCTTGTTTCCGGTCCAGGGAGGACCTGGCTTGGCAGTTCGGGCTGGACTGTTCCCATGAGGCACAGGGTCAAGACTGATTTGCATATGGCAAGGTCTAAACTGGGGTGGCATGGTGAGCAAAATAACGATGAATTTAGGCCCAGATCTCTGTACTGGGGTGAATGTATGGCATTGTTCTGCATTCTGTCCATTAACTGTTGTTTTTGCATTTGTCACCCCGAGTGGGACGGGTATGTTCAGACGTGAGTCCTGTGCTCTCCATGCCACTGGAATCAAGCTATCCTGGCTGAAGAGGGGTGAAAACCCCGAAACCGGTCCTAGGATGCTTGTTTCCGGTCCAGGGAGGACCTGGCTTGGCAGTTCGGGCTGGACTGTTCCCATAAGGCACAGGGTCAAGACTGATTTGCATATGGCCAGGTCTAAACTGGGGTGGCATGGTGAGCAAAAAAACGATGGATTTAGGCCCAGATCTCTGTACTGGGGTGAATGTATGGCATTGTCCTGCATTTTGTCCATCAACTGTTGTTTTTGCATTTGTCACCCCGAGTGGGGCGGGTATGCTCATACGTGAATCTCATGCTCTTCATGCCACTGGAATCAAGGTATCCTGGTTGAAGAGGGGTGAAACCCCGAAACCGGTCCTAGGATGCTTGTTTCCGGTCCAGGGAGGACCTGGCTTGGCAGTTCGGGCTGGACTGTTCCCATGAGGCACAGGGTCAAGACTGATTTGCATATGGCCAGGTCTAAACTGGGGTGGCATGGTGAGCAAAACAACGATGGATTTAGGCCCAGATCTCTGTACTGGGGTAAATGTATGGCATTGTTCTGCATATATATATATATATATATATATATATATATATATATATCTTCAAGCGAGTATATTGCCTCAATCTGAATTTATTTGCATACGCGCAAATTTCACCACAACCACCACCGACGCATTTCAGCCCAAGCGGGTCTTGCACCCGGTACTGTGAGTCCATCCTCTCTTTCTCTATTTATGCTCATTCCCATAGTAGCCCATTATAAGGCATAATGGGATTTGTAGTTTCTCTTGCAACGGTTACAGCTGTAGTTAGTCCATTTAGTTGCTCAGCGCTTACGGTTACACAGTTCGTTGAGTTCTATTTTTATTAGGGGATTTTATCTTCCGGTTGGTTCGTATTTATTTCCACCATATTACTTACGGATATTATCTGACGTTAGTAGTTATCTGGCTTAGTGCCCAATGTGATTCCATGTACAGTTACACAATGCTAAGTGCTCATGCCAAGTTTATTTGCTATCCTGTGTTTATATAGTTTAAAACACTGACGTCAAAGTGCCTTCTGAAGTCTAGTGCTTCAGTTTACTTTCCTTTTTTCCCTTCATACTTGTAGCTATTGTCATTTAGCGCTTAGTGCGATTGTCATATTGAGAGCTCAGTGCTCTTGTTTAGCTTATGATCTGTAGTAGTTGGATTTATTCAATTCTTGTCTGGTGTTTTCATTACACTCCTTTCCTGTCCGGCATGAATCTCTGTAATGTTTCCACATACCGCATGCAGAAGTTCCTTATGTTTCCATAATTAATGTTTCTGGTTATTTCTCTCCCCTTCCTTTTTCCGTATTCATCTCGCTTTCAATGTGTGCCATGCTCAATTTATAGATTGATGTACAGCTCTTCATCTCCATTTAAACCATAAGGAGTCTTTGTTCTGAATCTGATAATCATTCTTAATTCGAGTCGTCTTAATTTCAGAGTTCTATTTCCCCCTGTTTCATTTTTTGGGACCGTTGCTATTCCAAGGTACTTTATATCTTGCGAGTTCTTATTGGAATGGGTGCAGAGATGTTTCGCAATGGCATAGTTAATATCACCATTTTGGATCACTCTCAGGTGTTCCAGGATCCTCTTCTCGAGGGGACATATAGTACTTCCTATGTATCTTAGTCCACAAGAACACTCAATAACAGACACCGCATACGTTGATTTGCATGTGATTCTCTCACTGATGTTGAAGTTTCGTCCCCTGTAATCCTGTATCTCCTTCATGTTCTTCCCAATTCTGCATGCTTTGCACTCATCACAAAGGATAAAGCCCATTTTCCATTTGGTTAGCCAGTTATTTGTTTGAGTCATAGTGAAGTGGCTTTTAACCGGGAAACAGCCATTACATCGCATGCGATTATAACTCAGTTGTTACAACAATCGCGTTGTTTCATCGCAGTACCACAACTACGGAAGTCGTTACAACGACTTGCTGTAGGGGGCGCTCTAAGATAAGGAATAGTATAATTTACTATTCCAACACCTTCCCTACTGTTGCACACACTGGAGTTGGAATAGTAAATTATACTATTGCAACATCCATCTCGCCCTACAGCAAGTCGTTGTAACAACTTGCATAGTAATGGTACTGCGATGTAACAACGCAGTCGATGTAACCACTGTGTTGTAATCGCATGCATTGTAAACGCATGCGATGTAGAAGTATATATTCCTTTTAACCACCTTATCTTTAAGCAAGGGAGCTTTACGCTAGGTTACACTCAGTCTCATTCCTATTTTGTCCCCCATGTCAAGGTCCTTTTTTTTTTTTTGACTTTTGCTCCATGTCCAGGTCCTTTTTGAGAATATTCCAGTATTTTTTTAGAAAGTTCACAATTCTGTAATTCTTTTTGCTATATATGAGTATCCCTCTCATCGCATTATCCTCCTTGTTCTTTTTTGTTTTATCTTTGCTGACAAGAGTGGTTACTCGTGCCAAGGATCTTGCCTGTTCCTGGCCTTGTTTCATGTCTCTGTGCTTGTAGCCTTTCTGAAGGAATCTTCTGTCCGTCTCTTGAAATGTATTCTCCATTACCGTGTATTCAGGGCAATTACATCTCATCCTCACAAACTACCCATATGGAATGCTTTTTTTCAGTTGATGGTGATGAAAGCTCAAACCATGCAGGAGGCTGTTGGTTGATGTTGGTTTTCTATATACCTTGGTCTTAATTTGATTGCTCTCTAGGTACACTGTAACATCTAGGAATTGTATTTCCGCCCTGCTGATGTTATATGTAAACTTCAGACCTACTGATTTGTTGTTGAGGGTCTGGACATATTCAATTAATTCATCTGAGCTCCTGTTCCATATCAGGAAAAGATTGTCTATAAATCTCAGCCATTATGCAATTTTTGCCGTACATTTTTCGTTCTCCTCTCTCCAAGCTATGATTTTTTCCCACCAACCCATGGTGAGGTTGGCATAGCTTGGAGAGAAGGAAACTCTCATGGCATTTCAGCATTTCTGGGAGTATATTTAATGATTGACTAGAAAAATATTATTTCTGAGGCAGATTTAAATCATTTCCATCAGCATCCTTGTGTGTTTCAGTTCTTGGATGTTTCTCTGTTTTAAGAAATTGCTAATGGCTTTGAGGCCAACTTCATGACTTATTGACGTGTATAAAGAAACCACATCTATTGTTCCAAGGTGGAATCCTTCCTGCCATCCTCTGTTGGTTAATATCCTCAAAAAGTCACCGTTATATTTGATATATGAGCTCAGGTTCATTACCATTGGTGCCAGGAAGTGAACCACATATATGGAAATGTTCTCATATAAGGAGTTGCAACTCAAAATTGTTGCTCTACCTGGAGGGTCTTTTAGAGTTTTATGTACCTTTGGTAGAAAGTACATTGTTGGCATTACTGGGCTGTCATTTTTTAGGAATGATGCCTCCTCCTCGTTTAGAAGTCCTTCATGATGCCACTTATTGACTTTGAATTCTAGTTCCAAAGTCAGATCGTTTATTGGATTTGAGGTTCGTTTTACGTAGCTTTTACTTTCATTGAGTTGTCTCATTGCTTCCCGAATAGAGTACTTTTTGTTCTGTAGCACCACATTTCCTCCTTTGTCCGTAGAAAAAAGAGAGGATGGTCTCACAGTACCATGAGCAAGACCCACTTGGGTTGAAACATGTTGGTGGTGATTGTAATGAAACTTACACGTATGGAAATAAATTCAGATTGAGGCAATCTACTTTTTTGATTCTTTGGTGATTCATATGTTCAAGAGACAGTCCTCCCTCGACACCGATATATATCCTTGTGGCAGTTGACACTCCATAGGAAATGCATTTTTTGTGTTGCAAATAACTTTGGCACTGTATGACATTCTCCCCAAAACTTTCCTAAAAAGGTGCTACTTTTTCAATAGTTTGTTCATGAAACTTTCAGGGTGATTCCTCAAGTGAGGGCTAAGAAAAAAGGAGGGTCCCAAAACTCAAAAACCCTATGCATATTCCATAGACTTATTTAGGCAAGGCTACAGCAAAAACCTGTTGAAAGGAATGACAGATAATTTGGCAGGAAGCTAGATTTTGGTCGGCACATTGTGAATTTTTGATTTGGTGTAAATCCATTCAGTAGTTTTCGAGAAATTAATTTAAAAAAATATTTGTATATCTGGGCAGTTGAATCTGCTAGAGGCTTGCAAGAGTCTTGTGGGAGCGCCAGTTTAAAAATGAAACATTCTTATTGGTTCACAGAACTTTTTTTCCCTTGGGTCATCTCACTCCCACTGGAGTCAGACTCCTGCGGGAGCGAGAGCTCTGATTGGCTGATATCAACATGAGAAAAAAAACTCTGGCAGTCATTACTGGACTTCAGGAGTGGGACTTAGTCCCCTGTCCTGAACTTGTAGAAAATAAATAATATATGTTGCACAGTAGGGATACCCTGCCCCTGAAGGCTCAATGGCAACACAACGAGGGACCTCCCCGGCCACATTTTTCTTTTAATGGCTGCTCTGACTTCATTGTTTACTTAAGGGGAGAGGGTGCGTGACCTCCCCCTCCCGAGCTGTTTTTGGTCCTGGGGACCCATTCCCTGGGGCCCAATCTAATAATAATGGGGAGGGGAGCATTCAACACTCCTTACAAAGCTGTTTCGCCCTGTGGACTTTATCCCCGTGGCCGAAGTTCCTTATTATGGTGAGCTCCCACTCCCTGAGTTATATTCGGGACCCTTTCGGCAAGCCTGTGCACACACTACACAATTCAATACTTCTTTCGATATAATGTATAATTTTTGTAGAAATCAAGAACACGTATCATATCAATAATATCAGAGAACAGTGTGGTTGTGATTGTACTATCGTTTTTAATCCTCAATGGTTGCCCAGCCAACACGTATTTCTTCTGGCGAAGTACCCCACAACTTCTTCAGGGCTGAAAAGATGTACAATAGGACATAATGTATCCTTCACAACAACAAGATGATATGTACATACCATATTTCAACACAAAATGAGAACCCTAAGTGAAAACATGCACTTGCCTAAAAGTGCACGCATGCTTCAATGAAGCATAACATAGTATTTATTCTTAACACACTAAGCCTGTGGGGTCCAAAAATAATAGTACAATACCCTTTTAACATGTGATATTCTATGAATGTCAATAATCGGTGGGAATAAAGACTGCAAAATTATTGAGCCGGTAGTCTAGCGACAAAAAAGGAGAGAAGCAGAGATCTGGAAGAGAGAGAGATTTATCTCCCTATTGTGACACATATGTATCTGTGGTATGCACATATCATCTCGTTGTTGTGAAGGATACATTATGTCATGGGGTACTTCCCCAGAGGAAACACGTGTTGGCTGGGCAACCTTTCAGGATTAAAGAAGATATTACAATCAAGACCACACTGTTCTCTAATATTATTGATTGGTCCTCCTCCCGGTGCCTTTAACAGGCCCTGTTGACCCTATCCCCTAGGACATCTAATCAAAATATAAGGGAGGGGGTCCCCTTCCCTGAGCCTTTATTGGTCCCAGCACCAGCTCACTAGCTGTGAGCCAGGGCGCCAACCTCAGGATACAGTAGTTTCCTTCAAATCACCCGCCAAAGGGAAGCAACCACAAAGTCTGCTTCCAGCAGGTGAGAGCTTCAAAAATGGTCCAACTACAAGAAAGTGTGTCTGAGTGCACTTGGTCTGCTGTGGGGTGTCTGTGCTTTGTGTTGTGAGGAATTTGTTGCGTGTTTGTGAGTTGGCTGAGCTACGCTGTAGTCTTACGGGCAGAGAAGAATTTCACTGAGTTTTTATACAACTCCGCGGAAGTGAAGCTCTACGATCTCCGCCCACCCCTAGTTACCAGGGACCAAAAAAGGATTCTGGGAAGGGGGCCACACAGCCCTCCTCCTTTTTTAAAAAATAAACAGCCCCGGGGATGGGGTCCCAGAGGCCTTAGAACGAATGGAGAGGGGGCCGTGGAGGCCCCCTCCCCTTTGTTATTACATATGGCCCTGGGGGCAGAGGTTCCCAGGCCTATTAAGGGTCAGGTAGGGGGGTTTCATGCCCATTCTGTGCCTGTTTAGTTGTGTTTGGCCCTGGGAGATAGGGTCTCCAGGGCCAATTAAGGGTCTGGGAGGGGGCTGCATGCCCCCTCCCCTTAAAAAATATGTTTTGCCCCAGTGTATAGGGTCCACGGGGTCTGAAGGCCAACCCTACACTACACACACACCAAAGGCTGTGCATGGTGTAGGGTTAGAAGCCTGCTGGGGGGCCTCACAGCAAGAAAAACCCTGTGCCTAATACCTTGCCGTGCTTGGCCAAAGGTTGTGTGTGGTGTGAGGTTGGCTGCCTCTGGGTAGGCTGATCTGCGGCCAATCCTTGTTGCCAATCCCCTGCTATGCACAGCTAAAGGCCTTGAACGGCATGGGGTTGGCTGCCTGTGGATGTTTTGCCGCAGGGCCTTGCGGCATGTTGGCTTTACGTATGGTAATAGAAGATTACTTTACGTTAAAAAAACTTGAAATTCACTGAAAAAAACAAAGGTTAAAGTAATGTTATAGTTAAGTGTGATAAAAAGATCTGTTTTTGTTTTTAAAAACACCTTGGAAATTCACTGAACAAAACAAAGGTTAAACTAACGTTATATTTAGATGAATATGTCAGTGACAAGTATAGCATAGCATGTTCTATGAAATCATTTATGACATCACTCATTCATCTCAAATAAAATCATTGATTACATCACTGATTACATAATTGATGACATCATCTAATTAGTGTGTTAGTTTGTTTTATAGTTTATATAGTGGTGGGTAACTACTGTATTACTTTTCTACCTAATTTTGTACAGCATGTGTCCAGCTATTGACAGTAAGTGTTTATAAAATGCAAGTGCTCCTAATGCATCATAGGTGTGTAGAGGAATTGAACACTTTATACGTCTTTGTATTGAAGTGTAACTCAGTGTGGAACTTGTGTCCTGGATGTTCCACACGCTTTTTTTCGTTCTGAAGAAAATGTTTCTAACAGGGCAAATATTTTACAGAGTAGATACTAAGTATTGTAAGCAGCCTTGAGTTAATAGACAGAAGTGTCTCAGAGTGACAATTTCTACATAACATTAAAGAGTGTGTACAGCAGGTACTTATCTATGTACATATACTTCTTTTTCTTCAGAAGATGGGCTCACTGTAATGTTTTCACCACAGTATGAACGCTGCAGATAGTATGATCTTTAGCACATTTAGACCTTGGTTAATTTAAGTGAATTGGACAAGTTTTGCATTGAGTGTTCTCTGTTCTTAGTAGATACTTTGTAATACTCTGTGGTATATTTCTGCAAACTGTGTGGTACAGAGTAAACTGTTTCCGAAGAGTAAGGAGTATTAACAGCACCCACATTTCTACTCATGTCCACTTCATTTCTCACGGTAGGTTCAGTGACTGTGAGGGTTTTGATACAGATAAAAGCTGTCTGTAGTAAGACGTTAATTTTGGAACAGACATTGAGTATCTTAGGGAACTTGGCTTTGGCTTTCTCTGAACAGTTGTGTATATATTGAACACCAGGTGCAATGAGAGTTTCCCAGATATCTGTGGTTGATTGTTAATGTGAACTAGGCTACTCGTGAAGTGTATGGTATACGGACAATGTGGCACATAACCCATGCTTTCTACACCTAAGAGAGTTGTTTCTGTGATGGCATTAATGATGCTTCATATTATTCTGAGCTATGTTCTACTTACCTTCAGGCCACTAATACTATGCTAATTTATAAAGTAATGTGTACAAAAGAAGATTGAATGATGTCATCAGTGATGTCACCAATGTTTTTGCAGAGTGGTGGAGAAAGGGGAAGATGCCTCTGACCAACTCTCCGCACTCCTGCTGTTTGCAACTTACTGGAGGTAACAGGAGGGTGTTTTGGCACTCAAAGACCCTCAGCTTCCAAGAGGCCTTCATCCCCCAACCAGTAATGCACAAGGATGCACATTTGCAGAGTGGTGGAAAAAGAGGGTGGGGCCTCTGACCAGCTCTCAGCAATCCCCCTGTGTGGGACTTACTGACGGTAACAGGAGGAGCTCTTGGCCCCGGGGACCCTACCCTCGGGGGTCCGGTCTTTTATTTTATTTATTCATTATCATGAAGGGGGTCTACGCAGCCCCCCTCCCCCGGATGATTTCAGCCCCTATTTCTCCATTTCCTGGGGGCCCGGGCTTTTATTTTATTTATCCTACATTGAGATGGGGGGGCGCGCGTCTACCCTCCCCAGGCCGGTTTTGGCCCGGGGACCCCATCCTCCAAGGCCCAGTCTTTTTCAAATGGAGGAGGGGGCGTGCACCCCCCTCCCTCCACAGGCCAATTTCGGCCATGGGGACCCCTTCTCTCATGGGCTGGCCATGTATTCTGGGTGTCCCCGGGACACCCAGTCTCCGCTGAGACCACTAAAAGGAGCATGAATTCCACCGCAGTCCGGACCGGCTCCCGCCTCCTGAGGTAGCCGGCATTACTTTCAGACACAGGGAGCTGCTAAAGATGCAGCTCCCTGTATCTGAAACCAATTTGTCAGTTTCCCTGTTCGCGTGATGGTGGGCAGATAAACAGACGAATGCTCTGCTTCCAGCAAGCGAGAGCATTTTCTCAGCTCAAGCCGAGTCCCAAGATGACTGCCAACACATCCTGGTTTGAAGTGTTCGGGAGGGGTCGCGGATCCTCAGTGTACCTATATATACAAATGAAAATGTATTTTAATAACTCCACAACTACTGAATGGATTTATACCAAATGATAGAAAGGCACTTCCCTGGACCAACATCTACCTTTCTGCCAAATTTGGTTTAATTCCGTTGAGCAGTTTGGGCTGTTGCTGTGTCTAAAGCTCCTATAGAAATTAATCGATGGAAATGCATGTTTTTTTCACCTCCCCCCTCCTTTTTCATGACCACCGCTTGAGGGATCACAACAAAACTTTACATGCGCAACAATAATCACCAGCACACTTTGTTTGGAAAATTTTGTGAAGATTCGTCAAACGGTGCCAAAGACATAGGCAAGTCAAAAAATGCTTTCCTTATGGAAACATGGTCCTAACTGAAACTACCTACTGACGACCAGTAGGAAAAACAAATACATATATATATACTTTTGACATTTTGAACACCATAAGTATCAACCAACGAGGTACCTAGTTCCCTTTCCCTGCTTTGTTTCTGTCTTTGTGGAAGGGAAGGAATGAGGCATACAGACTGGCTGGAGCCTGCTCCTAGCTGTGTGCAGCAGCAGAAACGTTCCTGATGCCACATATCTCTTTGCAGCTTTTCATGCATTTTTGTTTTTTTACATGTCTACTTTGCAGTTTACAAAGCACTGAAGTTTAAAAGTGTGGTGCAGTAAACCCTCTGACAAGTTTGCACACCCCTGCCTAATAAAATAATTCAGACTTTACAGTTATGTATCCTCCCTTTCTATGCACATGGTCAATAAAAACAGTTAAAAATTGAGTTATGGTTTTGCTAAACGTGCAAAACCAATGAAACTCACCAGTTATGCTAACCAATGGACACATAACTCACGTTGCCCGTCATGCTCCAAACCCTTTCACAACTGGGCCTGGGTCTTTCTCCCATCTCTTTTGAGGCCATCCAAGTTTGTTCTGAGATATTGCTTTTTTGCCCTTATAGCCTCTGGCTGTCTTCCCTGTAGAGGTAATACTCCCAGCATTCACATCTCCCCTTAATGGAAGAAGCAGCAACATGCTTGAAGTGCTAATATTGAGTTGCCTGCTTGTTTTGTAGTGTGTATTTGGTTTGCGATGTGTAAATGGTAATTAGTGTCTACCAAGTAATAAAAGAAGCTTTATTCAGGAAACAAACATGCCCAGGATAGACAACACTACACTGCATTACAGAGCTCTGTTTAGCCACTCATCTAATAAAAAAAGACTTCAACAGGAGTTAAGGGTACAACAGGGGTACAATATGAACCTTAAAACACATCTTGAAGGCACTGAAATACATTAGGAAAGGTGCTTTTGAAAGAAATCATAGTGTTATGATACAAAATGGTTGCAAATTGAGCATTCAGCCTCATCTGTTAGAGTGATTGTGAGTGTTGAGGATATCTGTGCTGTTCATGTGTGCATGCAGCAGCTACCATTCCTTCTGACAACACGCTTGTCCCTCAAGCCTGAGAGTAGCCTATGTCCTGGGTTGAATCACGGCCAAAAATTGGCATGGGCATCCACAAACAACTGCCCCACCTTTGCAGATCACAACTTTTCATGAAACATTGCTTGGATAGTATCAGGGAGTAAATCTGGGGAGACTTTCGTGAAAAATTAAACTTCTCAAATGTTCTAGGACCGTTAGCATTCTCCACTTGCTGGAAACACTATTTATTCTCTGCAGCTCTCTCACACATCTTCCAATGAATCTGTCCCTGAAATAGTTGCACACTCTTCGATCTTCTAAGCCCTTACTCATCCTCCGAGTCTCTGAATCCTCTCTCTGCAATCAGGTCCTAAACCCCTGGTCAGTCCTATGATCCTTGCTTGGCCCTGACTAACGTGACCCCAGAAGCTCATGCGGATCCTCTTGCCAGTAGGCTTCTGTTCACACTTAAGAGTCCATAGTTGCTGCTCATCCTAAGGCCTTCAGACTCTTGCTCACCATCAGTTGGTCTCTAGCCTACCCACTTATTAAAGGACCCTGAAGCTCATTTCCACTCTCCGGTCCTCTGAGACTCCTGCTCAGGCTCAGATCCTTAAGGTTCCAGCTCACTCTCAAGTGCCTTTGGATTCCAGCTCATCATCTGGTCACCTGATTTCCCTGTTTGCTGTCAGACCCTGGAGCTCTTGTTCACTCTTACTTGGAAGCTCCAGGGCATCCTCCTTTAACCATGAGATTCTGCATAACTTATATATCCATATAGCTTCCTTGATGTTTTGCTCAACCTAAGGGTAGTGTCACCACCAGATGACTGAAGCTCCTGCTCTCTCTCAATCCTCACAGGGGACATTGAGGGTGAACATTTGCTTCAGAGGTATAGCGGAGTTTAGGTAACTGAGCCTCAAGCTCACTCTCAGGGTCCTGAGGTTTATGCTTACACCAAGTTGCCCGAAATCCTGCTCACTCCAAGGTCTTCAAGGCTTCTGCTTGTCCCAATGGCTCTGGCCCACCAGGGGGTGGTAAGGTTCCTGCTCAGTGTCATTTACTTGTGGCTCCTGGCCACGCTCAAGTGCCCAGAGGTTCCTACTCAAGGACATTTATCATTGAAGATCCGGTCCACCTTAGACCCCTGGAACACATGGCATCCCCAGGTTGCTGAATCTTCTGCTCAATTTCACATACCAGAGGATCTTGTTTACCTTCAGATCACTGACTTTCCTGGTCACTCTAAGGTCTCTTGATATCTCTGCCCACCCTTCATAAGTCAGAAAACTCACTGCTAAACTTCAGGCTTCAGTGGCTGTACAAATCCAAATCTTTCATGGACTTTTTTGGTTGCCACACAGAAGTCTCTATGTGTGTGATGTCTTAGGTGGTATAACAAAGCTTTGTACTAGGGGACTTTTATACTGTGGGAAGACAAATGATATGAATCTGCTTGACTTGCTGAAGGACTTCACTTCAACTATATGCTTTCCTTTCATTTTCCACAGGTTATCTGTGCCTTTGCTGCCTCTTTCATTCCCCCATGCGTATCAACAGCCTTTCACTCCTCCTGCTAGCGTTTATCCCTCTCTCTCCCCTTTCTTTACTCTCTTATTTTGCATGTACTCTCACGTTCTCACCAACCACATGTCAGGTTCGGAACTCTTTCTTCTAACCTTTAGGAGTGAAGATGTTTATCGGTTCCGTGTCTTGATAGTTCTGGTCTGTCTGAGGTAGGGGCTACCCTTTCTGGTAGCCACAGTGCTGCTGACAATTCAACGTCAGGGCAGACAGTGCCTTCCCGAAGGAGTCTCCAAGATGAAAAAAAACAGAAGGCAAAAACTCTGATTGAAGCAGTGACTCCAGAATCCAGGTGACAGGACACACCAAGGAGGATAGTCAGCAAGGCGACAACAGACCTGGGAAGAAGAGGAGAATTGCAGAAGAAGGAACCCACAGGAACGAAGTACCAAACTGTAGCAAAGTGTCACCAACAGAAGCGAATAGATATCAACAGGAGAAAACAGACACCAACAGAAGTGAAGAGACACCAACAGGAGCAAAGAGGGTTGCAACACAAGAAAAATGAGAATTCCACCCACTTCTATACACAAGGACAGCAAGGAAGTGACGCAACAGGAAAAGGAGAACCACCATCTTGGTTTAGGAAGAAAAAGGAAAAAGGTTAGAAAACCTCCATCTTGGAATGGTGAAGGAAAAACAGTACTCAAGGCATTCAGGGAAGCAGACAGAAGAATTTTGGAAGGCATGAACACGAAAAAATAGCCTCTAACCATGACTGCAGGCAACTCATTTTAAGGTCCCTCTAAGATTCAAAAAAGTCTACAGCACCTGGTATTCCCAGGCAGTTTCCCATCCAGGTACTAACCAGGCCCGACCCTGCTTAACTTCAGGCGAGATCAGGTGCTTTTAGGGTGGTGTGGCCGCAGGCAGGCCACTGCCTACACTGGCGGCGTGCCCCAAGAGAAAAGAGAAGTACTGAAGGGCGCATCTTTGTGCCCCGAAAAGAAACGGTGGGGCACCGCACTGAGTTGCAGCATACCCAGTGTCCAGAAATAGGCGCCGTAGACTGAGTTACGGCCCACAGTGGTGAGGCAGGAGGTGCGCGAGTCGTGACCCTGTCCACCGCGTAACACCACATCTAATAGATTTTCAACGTTTCTGTAAGTATGTCCATATATCATACCAACTTTTCATTCTGTCTCCCTCCCTCTGTCTTTCTCCCATTCTACAAACCCCTCCTTCATCATACTCTATCCCATTATTCCATCTCTTTCGTTATCGATCCCTCTTTTCCTCTCTCTCTCTCTCTCTCTCTCTCTCTCTCTCTCCGTAGTTACCCTGATTTTCCCCATTTCAATTGCCCCTGCGCTATTTCCCTCCCTCTCTCTTAGTCTACAATGCACCCCTCTATCTCACTCCTGTCTCCCACATACATAATAATAAACCAATATTTGTAAAGCGCGAACAAATCACCCCTAAGGGTCTCAAGGCGCTGGGGCTGTCAGGGAGATTAAGCGAGTTATTGCCCAGAGTCACATGGTGCTGGGCTGAGCTGCAGCCAGTGCCGGGGATCGAACCGTGAGCCCTGTGCTCCGGAGTCAGCTGCCCTGGCGGCTGCACCACACACTCTATACTTTGTTCTATTTCTACCTCCCATGTCCTTATTCCCCACTCTCTCAATTCCTCTTGCCTCTTTGAGATTTCTTTCTCCTGTCTTGAAAAGTCTCCCTTTCTTCAGTTATGTCTTCTCGTGCCAGTCACCCTCATTTCCCTCTAGCCCTTGAACTTATTTGTGTCCTACACCTAAGGTTATATTTCATTGTGTCAAAATTACTGAGTTGCTGCTGTCAATAACTACCTGCTTTATCAAACCTTGTCCTTTGCAGAAGACCACTCTCTGTAGACATTAAATAGATTCATGTCCCTGTGAGTGCTTTCAGTTCTGCATGCTTCTAAAGGTTAGGAAAGTGAAAAGACCTTGTTCTAGCTTTGGTAGACATTAGACCAAAAGAATGTTTATTGCTGAGTGGTAAAGGAAAATCCACCTATTTCTGGAGGAGTTGTTAGATACTGTGGAAACTCCACATGTGGCATTTCTTTTACCATACTATCCTTTTATTGAAGTGATAGTGCCATATTAGCCCTTTCTTGGGTTCTACTCCTGATTTGGCACTTCTTCAAGGTATCGCCAACCTCTAAATCAAGCTGTAGGCTGCTCAAAGTCAGAACTAAGAAGTGTGGGTGAGGACTTGATTCATCCTTTCCTTATTATTACTGACCAGGAAACTTCTAACATCCTTTTCTGCATCCATTCTTCGCTTTGTCATTCACTATTCTTTTTCTCCCTTTTCCATCGCCCTTCTCCACTTTTGTTTCCTACCCTATCTTTACCAATCTCTTGCTCTGACCTTCTCTCCACTTAGTCTGTTCTCACTTCATCTTACACTTGGCTGTTTCCCTCTCTCATTTCCCCCCTCTCACTCTCTCATTGTGCTTATCTATAATTATTTGCCTCCCTTCTCGCCTCTTTTCCTCTCTTCTCTCGTCAATCATTTCTCCCTCTTTCCTATCCCCCTCTCCGTTTGTCTCTACTCCCCACTCCGTCTCTTATTTCCTTTTGGCTCTGTCTCTTTTTTATCTCTCCTCTGCTCTTACCTCTCCCTTTGTCTTAAAATGGAGGGTGAATTACATTTTTCACTCCAACATTGTCAAAATCGAATGTTCATTTTTACCATTTCTAGTCATATTGTTCTTTAGATGTAGTTATTTCAGTCCGAAGTGTTTTTTCGGAAGTTCCTTCTCTCTTAGCTGTTGTATATAGCACTCTCCCCATTGCACAAATGGATGGAATTTCATTAGAATGAAATTTCCAATTTCAATCTGGTCTGTCACTGCGCAGTTTGTAACCAAGAATATTGGCACTAGCCCCTTTCCCCAAACCTCCCCACCCCCGCCCCGTAGCTTTCTACCCGATCGTTGTGGCCTGCTGCGAGAGACTGAAGCTCACGTCAGGCGGGTGCAGCTCTGAAAACCAAGTAAGGGGGCGCGCTTTAGCTTACACGAGGGACGCCTGCGCACGACCTCGACCCCATACCTCTCACACTTATCATTTCTCTTTCTGCAGAGTTTGACTGAGGAGCGCACTCCTCCCGAACCCCGATCAGCGATCAAGCTCAGCCATTGTGTAAATATCGTTTTCCACCCTAGCGCTGCCTACAGGAGCGACGCCGCTCCACTTGTTTCTTTAAAACTACCCTGATTGAAAGAGCCACGCGCTCCGCACTACGGCTTTCGCCAGCTTTCTCATATGTGTGTTCACGCACCACTGGGTTTTCCACCGTGGCTAGGCTCCACAATTGTATGATGCCTCTCTGCATTTCACGGTGTACAAATACTTCTTCATGACAACCCTCAGTTGCCGGTAGTCTAGCATGAATAATATGCACAGCCTTAGATCAGACATATTTTCCATCTGCTGCTGCACCTTCTCAGCATGCGATATGCTCACTGTATGTCCTGATTGCATCCACAGGTACGATCACTTGACAGATACGTTTGGATAATCGCAGCACCTAAGATAGCATTTTATAATTGCTGAAACACTTTATTTGTTATATATGTATACATGTTGTGTGCTGTCTCCTTCTCTCCCACAGGTCTTTTTCGCTTCGGTGTCCGCAAGTACGTAGACACCCGTTCCACACACCTTAGCGAGTGTGTAGGTATAAACATTTTTTTCATTTTTTCACTTCTCACGTGGCACTACTCACTTTGCCACTCACCACTTTAACTGGTCCTGAAGAAAACCCCACATAGATTTCCTTGCGGGCTGAAACATGTAGACCCACCACACATACAACTATAAGATAATTATTACTTTCTTAGTTGCATCACGTATAAAGTTTTAACCATATCCTGAGCCGCCAGTAATAAAATTAGAACGGCAAGGATTCTCAGAGGTATTTTTAATCCACACCACATCACACTTTTGCACCACACCAGCTCCGCTGTAACCAGGCGTCGTAGCACAACCGGGGGGCATTCGGCCACCCGGTTGGGACCCCAATGATGAAGCATGACACCAACCAGGTTGGTGTGTGAGGGGTCTTTTAACTAACCCAGTGGGTTCCCAAACACTGCACCGCAGTGATCGTACCACACATACTTGGGTTTGTCCACCATTGATTAAACATGGGAGGAGATGCACCATGCTGTGCCTCCTCAGCCGGCCCATTGACATTCTGCCCATGACAATGGACCGGCCTCACTCTGTGGCTTGTTGAGAGTCACACTCGAGCTGTAGCAACCTTTCAGGTTTTGCCCCAGCAAAGAAAGTCGGCACAGGTATGTGGGCCTGCTTTTCCACTTCTGAATGGCCTTGGGTGGGCCAGGGCCTTCCTTGGCTGGGCCTGGCCCACCCTCTAGAACCGGGCCTGACTGTTTTTTTACGGGTCTTCTTGGGAGAGGGCGAGAAAGTAGCCGTCCCCGGGCTCCGTTTTGGCTCCTCGTTTAACAGACCTACAGAGCACTGATCCCGACCTTCGCCAAGTTTGCAGCCGCCTAGACTCGCTGTTATATTACATCTTTGAACAAATATTTCACCTGTATTGGTATCAATGCATACAGGCGCGTTAATATATCACTGGTGCAGCTGGTGCAGCGGCTCCAGTCCCTAGGGTTTGTAGGGCCCACAGCAAGCTGATTATGGGCAGCTTACTAAACCAATTCCAAGCTCGGAGAAAGCATTTGAAGGCCTCTGGAGAGTATTATTAAATACAACATAAATGGCATTTTAGTCTCCAGAACCTACTCGTCGATGTCTCCCGTGGAGACGGCAGGGGTGGGGGGAGGGGGCTGGGGGGGAATCCGTGGGTGAGTTTGAGTGTAGTGGAAACATGCCTGCATCTCTTCTTGCCTGACACTGGAATCAGCTGCCACCAGCAGCGGCGTGCGCAGTTGACGTCACGGCGCATTACCTTGACAATGAGGCGAGCCCGGGGGTGCAGCCTGCGCACAGTGGGATTCGAGGAACTGTGGGTGTGCCGCGAGGAGCTGACATGCACCGCTCCAGGAACTGGCGACGGGGGAGCGGCAGGGGCTGCGGCGCTGGCTTTCGAAGACAATCCGCCTCATTCCTGCCTTCTGCAAACACAACCTTTTCTCGTGCCGTTACCACAGCAGCAGATTGCTGCTGAGTACAACGCTCAGTTCACCACAGGGATGGAAAAGACTAACGTCCAGTTTCCAAGGGTCATTCAATATGCAGTATGTGATTACGTTATGCAAATATAACAAGCCCTAAGGAGTGGATTAGTGCATCCGCGTGGTGCGATTTATATATTTAATCATTTGGATTTATTAAAGCTATGGAGGGCAAGAAGCGTATTAAGATTCAAGGGTAAAGGGACATTTTTAGCAGAATGTCACGATCTCGCGGACGTCAATTAGGAAAACGATGGTAGCAGATGTTATCGCCGACTTGCCACTTTGTTACTAGGCTGACTATATTTTGAGAAGCAAAAACCGGGACAGGCCGGACATAAAAATAGGACTAACGCATTTAGGGGCATATTATCAAGCACGGCGTTAAAATGATCGCCGCTTTAGCGGCAGAAAACTGCCGCTAAAGCGGCGATAATGGGCTTGATAATATGCCGCAGAGAATTCCAATAGAAGCCCATGTTGACACCAGAACATGGAGTCCTATGGGAATTCTGGAGGGCATATTATCAAGCCCATTATCGCCGCAATTTTAACGCCGTTTCTTGATAATATGCCCCTCAGTTTCATTATCTGGCCTTTCCTGTTGTTTGCATTGCTTTGTAAATGTGTGGACATGAAAGCATACACACTCGTTTGTAAATGTATATGTGTTTGTATATGTGTGTGCACAAAAAAAAAATATATATATATATATTTTTAAAAACACACGTGCTAGGCTTGTAACTGTATATATACATATATATAAATATATATGAATATATATATATATATATATATATATATATATATATATATATATATATATATATATATATATATATATATATATATATATATATATATATATATATATATATATGGACCCTCATGCCCTCCTCTCCCTGTCTCTGCTGGGAGCAGGCAGCCACCCCCGTCCTGTGCTGCCTGACAGAAACAGATAAATTACTTAAGTTAAAACATTTCAGTCTTCAGAGACACCTGCTTTAAAGAATTACTTGGCCTTTGTAAAAAAAAATCGGGACGTTTACATAACATTAAGAAAATTGTTGGGACTCTAGGACAGTCCTCTTAAAAGCAGGACTATCCGGGCTGTGGGGCACGACATGTCCCTACTTCAACAAAAACAGTTCCCCTGTTTTTATGTTATAAGATAACCATCCCGGGTCTGATAATGTCTAAAGCTGAGAGGTCTCACTGAAGTGGAGAGGAAAGAATCTCTGGGGCATATTATCAAGAAACGGCGTTAAAATTATCGCCGCTTTAGCGGCAGAAAACTGCCGCTAAAGCGGCGATAACGGGCTTGATAATATGCCCTTGAGAATTCCCATAGAAGCCCATGTTCTGGTGTCAACATGGGCTTCTATTGGAATTCTCTGCGGCATATTATCAAGCCCATTATCGCCACTTTAGCGGCAGTTTTCTGCCGCTAAAGCGGCGATAATTTTAACGCCGTGCTTGATAATATGCCCCTAAGTTCTGTAAAGTGGAGTGAGGGACAGGCAACTAAACCAGCAACCTTACCAGGGTCCCTGCTGCCTGAAAGAAATATACATGTGTGTGGCTGATTAATCTGCAAATGTAAAGGCTCCTTGGAATCTGGTTATCTAAAAACTATTGGTTTGCGTATTTAGTGGCACCTTATTTTACAATGTATGTAATGCAAGTTAAAAGTAAAGACTTACAAATTCACAGTGCGTTTTAGCGCAGGCTGGGACATCATAGCACTAAAAATACACAAATCACTTCCACCACTGCCCCAACCAAGATTCATTTCCCACTTATTATTTTAACTTTCCTTGATTTTTCATTCAAGGTGCGCTTTATTTTATTTGCAGTTACCTGAAGGTGAAAGACCTAGAAAATAGTTTTAGAACAGTTTGTTTCTTTTTAGCCATGCCTTTGGACTCTGCCCCACTGCACTCAGGATCACAGTTCCCATGTTTTATTATGCGCTTCTACCGCTGGGTTAAAGGGGAATGGAGGCTGTACAGGAACAAATAATAAACTTAGAATCCTGTTTAAATGTTGTATCTATCCACTCAGTGGCTTTTTAGTGCTTCCCACCAGCAAATAGGAGGCTACTGAGGGACTAACAGTAGGATAAGGGGGTCAGTTGTTGGAAGTCTGCATCATGTTCAAGGGCGTAGCTTCCACAGCAGGTGCACCAGGGCACAGAAGTTGGATGGACATTCTGATCTTTGAATATTGCTATATTTTATCATTCAAAAAGCAGCCATGGGGGCGGTGGGGGGCAATTCCTTGCTTGCACCAGGTCCCATGACACCCCAGCTACGCTACTGACTGTGTTTTAAAATATGAAGGCAGGGATTAGTTGAAAGGGTTCAATCATGTCCGTTTATGCATCCTCCAGCAGGCGTCTAGCTACCTATGCCCTCTAGACATGAGGGTGCTGTTCTCGCCTCCTAGACAATTTGTTGTGTGACTAGTGCCAAAGGCTCATCCATAGGGACAAATGAGAGTTTCCCTTCCTCCCAGGAGCTGCCACACAATGTCTGATAGATGCTCTGTCTGTTTCGTCAAGTTTTAATTCACCTTTCAGAGTTAGCATTGTGTAGTGGAGGAGGCGTGGTCCTCCTCTTGAAGTGCTTGTAGAGGATAGGTCTGCAGGGCTGCCATGAATCAAAGTGTGCATGTTGGCCTGCACAAAAGCTGTAGCTATCGGAATCTGACATGCGAACTTTTAAGGCCTCTAAACCGCGCCGTACTACAGAGCCTGAGGGAGGGCTTTATTTGTAAAAAAAAAAAGTGCCAGGGCTCTAGTCAGGAGGCCTCTGCAGCTTGCACCATTCGATGCCACTGACGTTGTTGCCAAGGACAGTACCTACACAACTACTACTAACTAGCACACCACAAATGTGACAATTGAGCCTGTTCCAGACCTCCAAAGCTATAAAAATATCTTGGGCGGCAGTTATTAATTGTTTTTAATGTGTACTGAATTAATAAACAATTGCTGTTCTGCTCATCTCTAATTTACACAAACAGCACCACGATGTGGCAGCTGTCATAAGTGCCTGTGTCAACAATTAAGTGCCAGTGCCAAGCACCGGAAACCACTGGCTTAAATTAAGCCCTGGCCTGAGGGACTAAGACGGCAGGTTTCTCGTTTCCAATGGAGAGTTGACTTGCTCTTCTCAAGCCAATCCCAACGCCACTCCCATATGCTTTTAATAAAAGTCTTGTACTCTTTATTTTAAAGAGCAATGTTGGGATTGGCTGGGCCAGGCCTACACAAAGCAAGCTTCACCGCACTGAATGGCATGCAGCCTCAGGGTGGTGGAATAGCATACGGCTCAAGGCTCTGAGAGGGGCTGGTCCTCCGCATAGCAGGGTGAGAGCATCACTGAGTGGGCATCGCTGCAGGACTTGGTAAGTAGCACTGCTGAAGACAATCGAAAGAGCATGGAGCCCTGTTAGAATCATCACTAGATGAGTGGTAACAATCACAAGAAGGCTGCACTGTTGAGCTGCTCTGTCAGAAACTTTGAAATAATGTACTGTGTATCAGTCCGCAATGAAGGAATATACGATGTTACATCGCGGTCTATACACCGCGATACCTTTACAACACAGGCATTTCAACGCAAGTCGTTACAACGACTTGCGCTGGAGGGGGCTGGACTTAGGAATGGTATGATTTACTATTCTCCATTCTTTCTCTATTTACTCCAGTAAATCATACTATTCCTTAGCTTAGAGCGCCATCCAGCGCAAGTCATTGTAATGGCTTGCGTTGTAATGCCCGCGTTGTAAAGGTATTGCGGTGTGAAGACCGCAATGTAACCGATTTTTACCGTGATGAAGCATCAGTCCTGATGTGCATTAAGTACAGCTGCGTGCATGTCTGTGGCCAGGAGGCCTCACTTAATATTGAAACTAACCAAGCTTGCTGCACCACTACCTTGTACAGGTGAAGTGACAAAAAAGCTGCTCACATTGGGAGTTATTTTTATTTTCACAATCTACAACTTCATTAAACTCTTTAAAAAAAGTTAAAATGAGGGTTTCTGTTCTTTTCTGAAAGGTCTCCCAATGAGAATTTGTGTTGCTCAGTGATATTCAACTCTCTTTCAGATATCTGGAGTTTTGAAGTAAGGCTTGCAACTGAGGATTTCTTATATGTTACATAAAAACATCTAAATTCAGACTTCTGAAGGTTTGAATCTTTTTTTGCGCTACCCTTATTGGTTGATCAATAACAGCAACTCTTAGTTTTCTTTTTAGTCTGCCAGGTACAAATATCTACAGCTTGTTACGTTTAGAAATGTTTGTAATTAACTCTTAATGTTTTTGTTAGGCCTGGGCTAAAATTCCGTTCCGCTCGCGGAAATTCCGATAATTTGACATTTTCGTGTTCCGCGGAGAGCGCCAAAATGTCAAAATTTCCACAATCCGCATTTTACCGGAAATTTTTTGCTTGCTCGCGCTGTAAAATAATACATTCTCGCGTGCGCGCGATCGCCTTACCTGAAACCCGCGTTCGCCGACAAGTTTTCCCGATCCGGTCGCGTTCTCCACGAGATGTTGGATTGTTCGTAGCCATTTGCGCTGTCTCGCGACAGTTCGCGTCCGCAGTAACATCATTCGTTGCGCGATCACGTCTTTCTTCTCGCGATCATGCACCGCGAGACAAGTGAAAACAAGATGGCCGCGCCCGCGAGCAACCACGTTGGGTAAGTTGGCGAGCTGCGACCACGCAGAAAATACCACGAACGGGCGGGAAAAAAACTTCTGCATCTTCGCGATATTTCCGCGTGTTTGCAGAGATTTTTTACATTTTCGCGATAATTTGCGAAAGTGAATTTTGCAAATTCCGCCCACCTCTAGTTTTTGTTAAAGGAGTTCAGTGGGTTACTGACCCCGCTGCTATGATCATTGTTTCACCTCCAGGATTGTAAGAATTGGGTTCACCCAGCACATGGCAGTCATACAGTCGTTCACGCCTCACCACTTTAAACTATATCCAGTTGCCACTGGTAAGTAGGATAGTTGAAGTTTGGTACCACTTCATATAGTTGACCAAACTGTGTAGTTCTGGAAGCATACAGTTATGCTGCTATGTGCCTCCATTTCCACCGATGCGGACAATTTGAGATCACTAAACAACAAGATGTTTTTTTGTGTTAAGACTTGTGTAGAAACAGCTTTTGCATGATATGCACCAGTGGTTCTTAACCTGTGGTCTGGGAACCCCTGGGGGTCCGCGAAGTCTACGAAGGGAGTCCGCGACTGCTCAGAAAATAAAATAACATAAACAGTTTAATAAATTGTATATAAGTGAAGAAGCATAATGTAAAATTGAAAATTTTAGAAAGTTCTGCATATTTGAAGGACTTCGAAATTGGAGGCTAAAAATTAGCTTAGTATCCTCCGATTGATTTGTATGGGAGATGAGTGACAATTGAATTTAAGGAAGCTCCAACCTTCCCATTACAATTACAATTTTGTTTTTTATATATATTTGTGAATATAACATAATAAATTATAATATAGTATAGTATTTTTTCTGTATTTTTGTGGGGTTTTTTGTAGCACAAATCATTAAAAATGCCGAATCTTGGTCACCAGATTCCCAGAATGAATCAGTGGCGGGGTCCTCGGGTTCCAGTAATGATTAAATGGGGGTCCACATAAGTCGAAAGGTTAAGAACCACTGATGTACACATTTGCCACAGAGGTTGCAAATGCAAAGCCGGGACTTGACTTAACTAGGAACTCTGGTTTTCCTTTATGCAACATTCCCTAAGAAGGAATGGGCAAGGAGCATGCTTCAGACGGTGAATTATAGTGCCTCTAGATGGCGCCAGAGGTTAGCAAAGGGGCAATGGTCGTGTTTTTCCACAATGAAGGCATAACACCTGATCTAACGCGGTGGTTCGAGGTATTCTGGTACCCTGAACTTGAGCATTACATCTAGCTTGAAAAAAACGACGACGTTCCTTCCCTTGTGCCCTCTGTTTTTGCACACGAGTGTGGGGGGAGAAGGAGAATCTCTGCTGTGGCAGGGGCGGACGAGGAGGGAGTGCACCGGATAGCGCGAAGAGCTAAGGGAAGGGTGGAGCTGATAAGGAAAAAGAAGGCGCTGTCGGGGAGAAAGGAGGTCCGCACACGGGAGGGCTGAGCCAAACTGGAGTAAACAGAGGAAAGGCAGAGGAAAATGGCGACCGTGGAAACGCCGGAATAGTACGAGAAGCAAGGGAGCAGCGAGGGAAATCCGACTGCTGATGAGACAGGGGCAGAAGGTAGAAATGATGAAGAGCGGAGCCTACCGGGACGGCAGGCGGGTGAAAATTCGGAGCGTAAAAAAACTGCAGAGCGGAAAGAGCGACGTATGTCCGAAAGAATCAGGGAGAGCAAAGGATGCCGACATTAAGGAAGCAGATAGGGAAATAGAGGGAGGGAATGAAACACAGAAATAACACAGCAAAGCAAAGAACATGCACGTGTAAGAAAAGGAGGACGTACAGAGAAAACTTCAGATGAGAAGGAGCGCAGAGACAGACAAAAGCTGAACAGAGACTGAGGAGAAAGCAAAGAGTAAAAAAAGGTAGGACAGAGAATGCTTAGAAGATAGAGGACAGAGGTAAGGCAGTAGGTAGAGGGGCTGTCCAAGCGGCGGGCGAGGTAAGGCCTCAACCACCAGCAGGGGACGCAAAATAAGAAGAAAATAAAACGGGAAAAAACATTTTCTTTTAGTGGACTAGGAGTTCACCAGCAGCAAAATTGTATTTTCCCGACTCCCCTGACAATTTCACTGCTCACGCAGAAGGGAAAAATAACGAAAAAGAGGGCGAGGTATGGTAAAGAAAGACTACACAGGTGAAAAACAAGTAGTTTAGGAACTGTAGAGGGTAACAAGGAAATCATATCAAAGAGAGAGAAGAGGAACAGGGTATTGAAGCACATGAGAAACAGAAGAATCAGAAGAAAAACGCGGTGGATAGGAACTTCGCCAGACAAACCCTCTAATAAAAGTATGGGGAAAATATTATTTTAAACGAGCGGCCAAGAAAGGAAAAACATGTTTAGTTGTGTTCTGGGATCACTGCCATAAAAAAAGAAATACATCCTCGAAGCACAGCTGGGCTATAAAGAGAGAACATTTAACACTGCATTAACAGTTTTGAAGAAGCCTTTTACGAGGATTACCAAAATGAAGAACATTCCTGACATGCTTTTTTTCCTAGATTTAACCATAACACCTTTCATAGCACTACTCCAAACCCTAATCCTACCTGCAGGTCTAACTTTTAGGAGAGTTCTCACCCTAAACCTATCCCCAACACTGTCAATTTAAGGATAACCTGAAGAAAAATTCCAACTTTGACTAAACTTTATCCTTACTAAAGTCCAGGACAAAAACCTTACACCCACTTTAACCCAACCCTTTTATTACTCATCACCCAAGTCCCAACAAAATCTTTACCCTAGCCTTTTCTTCAAGTTTAATCCAAACTATTACCCTAACCTGGGGCCTATGTGAACGAGCTTGGGGGCATATTATCAAGGTCTTGCTATAGACTTATCGCAGCTTTTAGCGTCCATTTTCAGGCGAAAAGCGGCGATAATTCTATCGCACTATTATCAAGCAAGCGCTAAACTGCTTTAGCGCTTGCTTGATAATGTAAGCGACCGTTTTCAATTACGCCTTGCATGTCATCGCTAATGACATGCAAGGTAGGCGTTCCTGACTTAAAGTCCATGAAAACGGTCGCTAACACAACATCGCCTTATTACCAATGCGGCCCGAATCCAGCGACACAATAAAAAACGTGCGATAAGCGCTTTTATTTCCCTAACGCCTAAATGAAATATGACTTAGCCATACATTACAAGGGAGCTGGATAGTCAGGTTACGACCACGCTTGCCTATTAGCAAGCTTTTTTTAATCGCACTGGCTTTATTGCAGGATTTCTCCCTCTATCGCTGGCTTTCACATCGCATCTTAGCGGCGCCTTGATAATAGGCCGCTAATGATGCGATGTGAACCAGTGATAGATGGCGATAAAAAAAAATGCGCTAAACGCCCTTAGCGATATTTATCGCATTTTGTTGATAATATCCCCCCACGTGTTTGTGATTCCAAGATCTCATGGTAATCGCTATGGTGTAGTGAAGAAAGAAAGACAGTGGAGATTTACTGAGAATAGAGTGTTGGGGTTCACAGAAGGACCCGTTGGGAAGGAGGATACAATTCTGAAAAAGTATATAATATTCTTACTGTTATTAATAATATATCAGACCATAATCCCCAGCCTACAGAAAATAAATGGCTCAGAGAGATGGTCCATTTAATAGCTATCACACAGTATAGTTAGTTTTTAATATTGCATTCAATCTTACATTGTACATATTAAAAATCTGGACTACAAGGCTATGTAGTGACTTGCCCACAATCACATCATTTTTGATGACATGGAAACACCATGTTTAGAAGTTAGAACTCACGAATCCATGTTTCAAAGTCATGATAAGTCGATGAGAAAGGCTGTTTTGGGAATTGGACGGTAGAACCAATGTTGCCTTTTCACTGCTTGACTCCACAACCTCATAAAATGTCCTTGCATCATTCAGTTGACTCAACTTTGACAGAAGGAAAAAAGAAGGAACATGAATACTATTTACTTTGTTCCAAATGACAGTATTATCTTACTAAAGAGAAAAAAAACGAAACTAGGAAGCGGGATGTAATATTTCTGGGGATTCTAAGCACATTCCGTACTTCACGATCAGTGCATAAACATACAGGGATATTTGGCACATTTCTCTCTATCCCTCTCTCCCTCTCTTTCTCTCTCTCTCCCTCTCTCTCTCTCCCCACTTCTCTTACCCTCTCGAAAATCCAAACACTTTCCCAGCAGAATGTTATTGGTATGTTGCCTGCTCTCCCTCACCCCATCACAGCAAATATTATTTTACAATGTGTTTTTTTTTGGACCGCAACGCAGTAGAAAAAAAATAAAAACGTGAAAAGTACTTTCTCGGGGTAGAAGGGGAAGAAACATCGGTTTTACTGCAAAGAATTAAGGTGTGCTACTTCCTCCCCTTACTTTCCAATTCCCTGTTGGGTGTGTTAGATGGTGGACGTTTCTGAAAACACCATGAACACTTCAGAGAGGTTGAGTCTGAGACACATTCCTAGAGGAAATCTAACATTAGACATAGCAAAGGCCCCAAAACACTCAACTCTGAGTCCACTGACCCGCCTCAAACCCAGCACACATCCTCCAAGAAGACCATGAGCCAAACCCAAACCAAAACCCTAGAACTAAATGTACACTCAACCCTACCCCGTACCCAGCCTTCAACACAAACCTTCGAGGGACTCTACTGAGACCCTCAACTGGTGTTACAGGATTAAAAGTATTAATGATGAAAACATTGTTCTATTCTTTAACTGGTGTTCTTTATTGTAACATAAAGAAAAGAAATAAAGCTTAATTTTCACTTATTCGGTTCGTTTTGGTTTCGTGACACCAGCATCTTTCAGGGGAAAAAAAGGGTGAGGGACTTAAGAATATCAGAGCAAGACTCTTGCTTCACCATTTCTACTCTACGTTCTGCATAACAAATAATACATGTATGAATAAATACTCTTATTTTATCTTCACCTTTATAGGTTTTTCCATGACTGAGAAGGTGGAGTGGGGGTGGGGTGGTCAGGAAGATGAAATGAGAAGAATGGTAGCTGCTGAGAATATGTAATGGGAAAAAAAAAGAAAAAATTATGTCTTGTGGTCAAAGGAAAAGGGAGGGAAAGAGGACCAATCATAGATAGTAGGTACTGCCGAACATGTGCCGATTTACCTATAAATAATGAACTCAGATCCTGATGACCATAGTTACGTTTCGGCGCCCCGTCTGTAGTTCTTCCACTCCGCAAGGTCTGTCATGTATAACAGAGGGCCCACCCACACTGTATAGGGATCTCTTTAGGAGTTCAGTCAGATACTAAATGAACATCATTCTACTATGCTCTCAATTCTGTTAATAATGTGCACACAGTGCTTAATTTGAGCTGGTTGTTGCATGTCGGGCCCAAACGTTCTCATTTTTGGGCAACGTCAGTTATTGTTCCTTATCAGACTTTGACCCTTGTACAGGAGAGTGAAAAATAAAGATGAAAGGAGGGAAAGATGGAAAGAAGGTGGCAAACAGTAAAAGCAGGGACCTACAAGAGTGGGATAAAGGGGCAGGGAGTGCCTGGCAGGGGATTAAAACGATTTAAGACTAGCCATCCTTGGTATTCTTGACACCGAAATACAATAGCGTGCCCGGGGGGCTTCTTAGCTAAATCTTGGGCCATAGAATTTTTTTTTTTTACAAATTAACAGGCATATTATCAAGAAAAGGCGTTAAAATTATCGCCGCTTTACCGGCAGAAAACTGCTGCTAAAGCGGCGATAATGGGCTTGATAATATGCCACAGAGAATTCCAATAGAAGCCCATGTTGACACCAGAACATGGGCTTCTATGGGAATTGATAATATGCCCCCAAGTACTGTGTACACACCAGTACTCTAAGTGGGAAGAAGTGGGAAGGTGGGTGGGAAGGGGTCGATGATGGGTGTGACTAAGAAGGATATCTAAGAAACCTGAAAAAGAGCCTCGACCATTGAGACAAAAAAGCTTGATGTAATGTCCTATTACTTACCAGTAATCTTCATTACTCCGGGTCCCGTAGTCCTCGACACCGTCATGGACAAGTGAGATGTAACTATCTCACTGACAGAAAAAGAACGAAGGAATGCTGGACCTACCCTTCCCCCTCCCACTGGGAGTACTTAAGGAGTACCGTCCCAGCATTCCTCCTGAAATACCAAGCCCCAATGAAGGCCGGCAGACAGGGAGGGAGGGAGGGAAGTCATGACGGTGTCGAGGACTACGGGACCCGGAGTAATGAAGATTACCGGTAAGTAATAGGACATTACCCCCAGGTCCCTCCGTCCTCGACACCGTCATGGACAAGTGAGAAATACCAAAGCAAACACCGGCATTCATACCAGAAAACACAACAAACCACCAGGATAGCAAACAAACCCAGAGATTTATTGGAAATAAAGTAGAAAAAAACATTAGGAGCGAACAGAGCTCAACACCCCCAATGCAAAACCTCCATCATCCCCCAACAGATTGAGGAGGCGATAATGCCTGATGAAAGTATTGGAAGAGGCCCACGTGGCAGCCCTACAAATCTCAGAGAGAGGATCACCCTGAACCTCCGCCCAAGAAGCAGCCACCCCTCTCGTAGAACGACCCTGAACCCCCAAAGGAGGAGGAGAACCAGACAGAGAGTAGGCCAAGGAAATGACTTGCTTCAGCCAACGGCCGATGGACACAGAAGAAGCCTTACTCCCAAGCGAAACCGCACCAAAGGAGACAAAAAGGGAGTCCGACTTGCGAAAAACCGCCGTACGGTCCAGATAAATGCGCAAAGCCCTGCACACATCCAACAAAGACCACTGGGGACCACCAGGAGAATCCAAAACAGATCCCAGGGCAGGTAAAACCAACTCCTGACATCTGTGAAATTGCGAAGAAACCTTCGGCACAAAAGAAGAATCCAGTCGGAGCACCACACCCTCCTCCGTGAAGGAAAGAAAAGGAGGCCACGCCATCAAGGCTCCCAACTCCCCAAGACGACGAGCAGAGGTGACAGCCACCAGGAAAACCACCTTGAGAGTGAGAAATTTTAAATCCACCACATCCAAAGGCTCAAAAGGAGGACCGATCAAAACCCGCAGGACCAAAGGCAAATCCCACAGGGGAAAAGAAGGACGAGGAACAGGCCGAGAAACAGTAAAACTGCGTAGAAGACGAGAAACCAAGTCTTCAATATCCGAAAGATTCCCCCACGGGGAACGAAAAGCCCGAACAGCGGCCCACTGGGCCCGCAGAGTAGACACAGCCAAACCCTTCTCGAAACCTTCCCACAAAAATTGAAGGACAACCTGCAAGGAACAGAACAAAGGGGAGACCCCCAACGCCGAACACCAACGATCAAAATAACCCCAATGCCTATCATAAGCCTTAAGGGTATGAGGCCGCCGGGAACGCTGAAGAGCCACCGCTAAATGTTCCGGGAAACCGCGCCGTCTCCAACCCTGCCTCTCAACTTCCACACCGACAACCGCAACCGGAGAAGTGACAGGCACGGGGAAGACCGAAGTGGAGACGGAGACAGGGGAAAAAACCAGGGACCCTGCACCGCCAAAAGACGCACCGTCGGAAACCAAGACCTCCGAGGCCAAAACGGCAGGACTGCCACCACCTCCCGATCCTCCTGACACAAACGGGCCAGAAACCTGGGAACCAGAGCCAGGGGGGGAAGGCATAGAGGAGACGCGACGGCCACGGGAGAGACAGAGCGTCCACCCCCCAGCAACCCTCCTGCAGAAACCGGGAGCAAAACCGAGGGAGCTGAGCATTGTGCCGGGAGGCAAAGAGGTCCAGAAAGGGATGCCCAAACCTCCTGCACACAAGCCGAAACGCAACCGGGGTGAGAGACAACTCCAGAGAATCCGGAAAGCACCGACTCAGGGCATCCGCCACAAAGTTGTCCACTCCCCGAAGATGAACCGCCGTCAGAGACAGCAGATGGCCCTCCGCCCAACAAAACAGGGGCACCACTATCGCATTCAAAGAAGCCGAACGAATCCCCCCTTGATGATTCAGATAAGCCACCGTCACCATATTGTCAGACTGCACCAACACGTTCCGACCGAGCAACAGATCCCGAAAACCCATCACAGCTCGGGACACCGCCGTGAGCTCTCTCCAGTTGGACGACCGGCGGCTTTCCAGGAGGGACCAACGACCTTGAAGGGAGCGAGACCCCAAGGTCGCCCCCCAACCCAAGGCGCTGGCATCCGACGTCAAGACCAGAGAAGGAGAAGACTGCAGGGGCAGACCCAAAGACAGATGATCCCTCACAGACCACCAAAGAAGAACCGGGAGGACCACCGGAGACACAGGAATAAGAACATCCAAGTCACGGGACAGGGGATCCCAGAGAGACAGGAGGTACACCCAAAGGGGGCGCAGATGAAAACGTGCCCAGGCCACCGTAAAAACTGTTGCCGCCATCAGACCCATAAGACGCAACCAAAGGCGCACCGGAAAGGCACCCCCCACCCGGAAACGACGAGCAAGGTTCACCAACGTCACAACCCGAGGCTCGGGGAGGAACACACGGTTCAGATCCGAATGGAAGCGGGCCCCAATGAAAACCATGTCCTGTGACGGAGTCAGTTGACATTTGGGCAAGTTGATTAGGAAACCATGGGCCCGCAACGCCGAGCACACCACCTCCCTGGCCTCCAGCAACAGGACCCGAGATGAAGCATGGATCAACCAGTTGTCTAAATAGGGGTACACCATCACCCCTTGGAGATGAAGCCACGCGACCAAAGGCGCCACCACCTTTGTAAACACCCTTGGCGCCGACCGGAGACCGAATGGCAACACCATGAACTGGTAATGACGCCCCTGAACACAAAACCGCAGAAACCTGCGGGAACGAGGATGGACCGAGACATGGTAATACGCATCCTGAAGATCGAGGGTACACATGAAGTGACCCGGCAGCACCAATGGAATCACCCTCTGCAAGGTCTCCATGCGGAAAGGAATCTTGGCCACCCATTTGTTCATAACCAAAATCAAGCGGAAACCCCCCGTGTTCTTTGGAACCAGAAAGACCAGGGAATAGAAACCCAACCCCGTCTCCAACGGAGGAACCTCCTGAATGGCACCCTTCCGAAGAAGGTCCAGAATCCCGAGAGAAAGATGAGACCGCTTCACACGACTCGAAGGCCAAGGAGTCGGCCGTACACCCGAGTCTGGAGGAGGAGCCGTAAACTCCAGAACATAACCCTGGCGAATGATGTCCAACACCCAGACGTCGGAACAAGACTGAACCCAGGCATCCAGGAAGAAGCGCAGCCGCCCTCCAACCAACAACCCGGGAACCACCGCCAAAGAGTCAGGAACGTGGCTTGGCAGGGGGAGGGGATTTAGCCTTACAGTCCCGACCACGGCCAGAAGCAAACCTACCCTGGCCTCTCACAAACTGCCTACGAGAAGCAGGGCGAAAGAAAGATTTGGGTTTAGAAGGGACAGGAGCAGTAGCAGAGACTTTAAAAGAAGAAGAATGTTTCTTTTCCTTAAACAATTTGTGCAATTTCGCCTCCAACTCCCCCCCAAACAACATTGTACCCTGAAAGGGCAACCTCAAAGCGCATGCTTTCTGCGCAGAGTCAGTTTTCCAGTCCATAAGGACAAGACTGCGACGTGCAGCCACACAAGCCCCCCCGGACAGAGCAGAAGCACGCACAACGTCAAAGGAGACATCAGACAGCAGCTCCACTTGACGCTCAATCTGCTCAAGTAAACCAGAACAGTCCGTGGCATTATCCATAGACTGATAGAGAGACTTCAGGTCAGACAACAGGGACTGCGACACATAAGTTCCGTAGATGCCCGCCCTCAAGGCCAGGTGGGAACCAGAATACACCTTACGGAGCGCCACATCCGCCTTCTTGTCAACCGGATCCTTCAGCACAGCATCTTCAGCAAGGGAAGTACGCCCCACCAAACTAGCCACAAACGAGTCAATAGGAATTGAATCAGGCAGTTCAGTAGCCATATCCTGCAGAGGATAGAGTTTAGTCATGAATCGCGGAATCAGAATGCGATCAGGATCAGCCCACTCGCGCTTCAAAACATCCTTGATGAAGGGATGGACAGGTACATCGACAGTGGCAGCACTCTGAAATTGTCGCAACAAAGGGCCCCTAGAGGTACTAGGTGCGTCCCCGTCAGGGAACCCCATGTTCTCTTTAACATGCTGCACAATAATGGTCATAGCATCCTTGTCCACATATTTGCCCTTCAACTCTTCATCCCCCAAACCAGCAGACTCATCGCCACTAGAGGCCGAAGAAACAGGAGCAGGACACCTGCGACGGGATCCAACATCACCCATCTCAGTCAAAGTTTCCCTGATCAAGCGCTTAATATGCGCATCAGCACCAGCATCACGGCGCCTGGACCTGGCAGGTGAGGGAGACCTGGAAGCACTAGAAGAAGAGGAAGACCTCTCCCGGTGATGTCTTTTCCTGGAATGCTTTCCCATCGTAAAGAACACACCAACAACAGCAAAATCGCCAGAGATAACAACCGCTATGCAGTACTCACCCCAAACGCTCGTATATAACGAGTTTCCCAAAGCCGGTAACCTCGAGGCGCCTGACTTCCGTCCACACGATCAAAAACCGGAAGTCAGGCATGACGACTTCCGGCCGGGGAAGTAGCTCCAACCAATCCAGAGGAACAGCTCGGCCGCGCCCCCCAGCAAGCCCGGCAGGCCAGGAGAGGCGGCCATCGGGCCAAGATGTAACCAACGCGGTATTACACCGCCGCGAGGCTGACGAAAATGGAGAGGCCCGCGCCACTCCCCCCAAGCCCAGCAGGGAGTGAGAGGCCAACAACGAAGGGCCGCCGGCACCAGGTAAGAACCAGCAGCCACAACGCGCGATCCAGAAAGAAGGCAGGAGCGCCCCCGCTCCTGCCGCGTCCTCACACTGTCAGGATGACAGAAAAAGAACAGGAGGAATGCTGGGACGGTACTCCTGAAGTACTCCCAGTGGGAGGGGGAAGGGTAGGTCCAGCATTCCTTCGTTCTTTTTCTGTCAGTGAGATAGTTACATCTCACTTGTCCATGACGGTGTCGAGGACGGAGGGACCTGGGGGTAATACATTTGAAATGTAACCCCATGCTTGAGAAATTCATAAACAGTGTCTCACAGGACAAAGAATAACTGAACTCAGCAGGCAACCAAGTATTTATTTAAAAGTTATATATTTCTGTTATTGTCGACCATAAGGTACATTTAAAAGTAAGTGGTGATACCTTAGTTATTCAATGGGAATAAAAGTGGATAAGCAATGGGGCAAACAATGTTTATTAAAGTCTACCGAGCACAATTTTAAAACAAGTAGTAGATGGGGTGATTAAGATCATGTTTATCTTAATGTGAATGTAAACATGTTTCTGCCCTAGCTTATGTGCCACTACGTTGGGGTATTCATCAGGATCAATAATGTACCTATCCTTTCCCCCAAGACAACCACTCACCATGCACTAGTATTTATTCTATATAGGGATTTTACAAGAAACACGTATTTATGAGTATGTTGTGGGGTTGGTGGCAAATCAGTAGCATGTCAGGTTTGCTGTATCACCTGACATCATATTAACATGACCAGTGTTTTGGGGACAGACCTATTGAAAATCCCCAAGCGCAGAAATGGATTGAGAATCAAAGCAACCCTGACAAAAATGCTCAAACCAACCCTGCTCCCTTCATCTCCTCGCACATCTCACTTTTTCCATCCATTCTCTCCTCTCTGATCCCTTTCTCTCCCTCTGCCACTTCCCTCTCACCCTCTATCGCTCTCCTTCTCTTGAAGCCTCCTGTGCCTGATGCAATTATCCTGGGGAATCAGGGGGGGGGGGACTGACAGAGGCACCAGGAGAGGCCCTGGGCTTTCCAAAGTGGGCTCTAGCCCACCAGAAAAATGCCCAGTGGAATAAAATGCCTGTCCGGCACTGCCAAAGTGTCCTCACCACTGCTGCCCAGAGTGAAGGGGGCAGAGTGGGAGTAGTGATGATGCAGAGCGCAGACAAGTGAACAAACATCCAATAATGTTGCACTTTAAAAATTGGTTTCCAGTAGAAAGACACACACACACGTACGTTATTAGAGCGTAGTGCCAGGGGGTGTTACACCCCTAATAAATATATTTTTTGATGAATAGTTGGGTAAAAGTGGTTTCAGTTGGGTATGGTGTGGTGCATGTAAGATTTCACCAGTGATGTTTACATATACACAGAATAAAAACGTGCACACACTCTCCCTCACTCTGTTTTCCAACTCTTAAAAATTGTTGGTTATTTTGACAAAATCTGGGGGCATATTATCAAGCAGCAGCGATAATTATCACTGAACGCGCTTAGCACGTTTTTTTTTACTAACGCTGGCTATTGCTGGAATTCATCGCCATGCTAGCGCTCTATTAACAACGCTTAGCGCAATGGCAAAAAACATTCCAGCGATAGCGGGGAAATGGGACAACATCGCTGGAAAATCTGCGATGTTTACTGAAAAACGGCGAAAAGCTTGTTGATACCACTTTGTGGCCGTGTCCCCATAATCCACCTCCCATGTTAGGTATGCCTAAATCAGGATTTTAACCCCTTCCACGCGTGGCAAATTCCACCGCGATGCAAGTGGGGCGGGGCTGAGCGTGGCGCTCAGGTACCCAGGACGGCTCCAGGCCGTCATAAATCACGGTGGGTGTGTGCTCGTGAAGGCCGGGAGCCGTCCGAACTCCGCCCACTAATTAATTCGCCCGCACAGGCGGGGAATTAGCCACGCGTGGGCAGAGCGGCAACGGTCGGACAGCTCCTGGCCGTCATGAGCACACGACTACCGTGACTCATGACAGCCGGGAGCCGTCCTGAGCATGGATGTGGTTAACAGACAATAGAAACTAGCGTTAATGGCGCGTTAGCGTGATTATGTTTATCGCTACGCCAGACGGGGCCTCGTGGTTAATATCCCGATGCTGCCTTAGCGATACTTTCCCTGTGAAGTTTTGTCAGGCACGCCTACTTTGCATTCATTAGCGATGCGATGGGATGCATAATGAAAATGTGCGCTAAGACTTGGAAACATGCGCTAGCGCGCCCTTGTCAATAATGCAATACAATTATCGCCGCTTTTCGGCCGAAAACGGACACTAAAGCAGCGATAATGGGCTTGATAATATGCCCCCTGGTGTTTTCTCTCACTAAGGGGCATATTATCAAGAACGACGTTAACATTATCGCCGCTTTCCTGCCTCTAAAGCGGCGATAAGGGGCTTGATAATATGCCCTTGAGAATTCAAAATGAAGCCCAGGTTCACACCAGAACATGGGCTTCTATTGGAATTCTCAAGGGCATATTATCAAGCCCCTTATCGCCGACTGCCGCTAAAGCGGCGATAATTTTAACGCCGTTCTTGATAATATGCCCCTTAGCGCTCCTACCAATCCGCGCTCCCCTCCCTTTCCACTGCTCCTTAAGCCTCTCTCATGCGCCCTCCTCGTTTTATACTGGATTTTAATTTACAATGCCAGCTTGACTGTTGGGAAATCTGAAGCCACCCTCATCTCACTGACCGAACGACGCCCCTGCGAGTTATCCAGCCTCAAAAAATGTAGGGTCGTTTTTTCGGGATTTCTAAAGTGTTATTACTGTTATTTTGAAAAACAAATGTGCTCTGAATTACTCTACGCGGCTCCGACGATCATCGAGAACATTTACTTAACGTTCCCCTAAGGCCTGTTTTCTAGAATTGAGGAGTACGCTGGAAGCCTCGAAGTACCCTTCGCGAGACCCTTTAATGATTTCCGGGGGCCTCTGCCCCCCCACCTCTTTCTTCTCGAGGCGGAGGGACTTCCACGGATGAATCAGAAGTTGGTCGCACTCTGCTCGTCACACCAGCAAGTTGCCCCAAGGAACTGTGGTCAATGTAGTGGCGACGGCGAGTACGCCTATGCCACGGTGTATGTAGAAAAGTATGTGTCGCATTAGCCATCCCTGGACACGTGTTTCGAGGTAGTTGCCTCTCGTCAGCAGGGAGCAGGTCAGTGTAAAGGGGTGCCGCGTGGACTGCCAAAATGTAATTAAAACAGGTAGAGTACCTCTCATGGCGCGCAGGTGCAGGTCCAAGGCTCGTCAGCCCGTTGGCTCAAGGGAGCCGTAATAAATGAATCAGAAGTTGGTCGCACTCTGCTCGTCACACCAGCAAGTTGCCCCAAGGAACTGTGGTCAATGTAGTGGCGACGGCGAGTACGCCTATGCCACGGTGTATGTAGAAAAGTATGTGTCGCATTAGCCATCCCTGGACACGTGTTTCGAGGTAGTTGCCTCTCGTCAGCAGGGAGCCGGTCAGTGTAAAGGGGTGCCGCGTGGACTGCCAAAATGTAATTAAAACAGGTAGAGTACCTCTCATGGCGCGCAGGTGCAGGTCCAAGGCTCGTCAGCCCGTTGGCTCAAGGGAGCCGTAATAAATGAATCAGAAGTTGGTCGCACTCTGCTCGTCACACCAGCAAGTTGCCCCAAGGAACTGTGGTCAATGTAGTGGCGACGGCGAGTACGCCTATGCCACGGTGTATGTAGAAAAGTATGTGTCGCATTAGCCATCCCTGGACACGTGTTTCGAGGTAGTTGCCTCTCGTCAGCAGGGAGCAGGTCAGTGTAAAGGGGTGCCGCGTGGACTGCCAAAATGTAATTAAAACAGGTAGAGTACCTCTCATGGCGCGCAGGTGCAGGTCCAAGGCGTTAGCGTGATTATGTTTATCGCTACGCCAGACGGGGCCTCGTTGTTAATATCCCGATGCTGCCTTAGCGATACTTTCCCTGTGAAGTTTTGTCAGGCACGCCTACTTTGCATTCATTAGCGATGCGATGGGATGCATAATGAAAATGTGCGCTAAGACTTGGAAACATGCGCTAGCGCGCCCTTGTCAATAATGCAATACAATTATCGCCGCTTTTCGGCCGAAAACGGACACTAAAGCGGCGATAATGGGCTTGATAATATGCGCCCTGGTGTTTTCTCTCACTAAGGGGCATATTATCAAGAACGACGTTAACATTATCGCCGCTTTCCTGCCTCTAAAGCGGCGATAAGGGGCTTGATAATATGCCCTTGAGAATTCAAAATGAAGCCCAGGTTCACACCAGAACATGGGCTTCTATTGGAATTCTCAAGGGCATATTATCAAGCCCCTTATCGCCGACTGCCGCTAAAGCGGCGATAATTTTAACGCCGTTCTTGATAATATGCCCCTTAGCGCTCCTATCAATCCGTGCTCCCCTCCCTTTCCACTGCTCCTTAAGCCTCTCTCATGCGCCCTCCTCGTTTTATACTGGATTTTAATTTACAATGCCAGCTTGACTGTTGGGAAATCTGAAGCCACCCTCATCTCACTGACCGAACGACGCCCCTGCGAGTTATCCAGCCTCAAAAAATGTAGGGTCGTTTTTTCGGGATTTCTAAAGTGTTATTACTGTTATTTTGGAAAAACAAATGTGCTCTGAATTACTCTACGCGGCTCCGACGATCATCGAGAACATTTACTTAACGTTCCCCTAAGGCCTGTTTTCTAGAATTGAGGAGTACGCTGGAAGCCTCGAAGTACCCTTCGCGAGACCCTTTAATGATTTCCGGGGGCCTCTGCCCCCCCACCTCTTTCTTCTCGAGGCGGAGGGACTTCCACGGATGTGGACCCTAGATACAGCCCCTCTTTCACCACCTGCTAAAATACCACGGCGCTTACCAAGAAGCATTTATGCTGCCTTTTTCCAGCGTTCTATAATTGGATTCCTTTAAAAATGTCCGACCTGCGCTCTGATTGGCTGCCCGGGGAGCGCCGAATTTCTTGGAAAGAAGAGATTTCTGGTGAACTGCAGGCGCTGGAGACAGAGCGCGGGGGGGGGGGGGGGGGCGTGGGGGAGTTATTTTTCCGTCCGATGAGCTCATACCGCGAATACCTATAGAGAGTGAGGCTTAAGGGGGGGGGGGGGGGGTCGTTGGCAGGGTAGACGTGATGGGAAGACATCGTGGCGGGACAGGCAAGAGGGAAAACGGTGATCTAGCGTTCGGGTGGGGGCAGAACGAAACAATTCTAGGGAGTTTGGTGACCGAACGAGAGGACATTACCGAAATGGGGGGGGGGGGGGGGTTGAGTGTGCGTAGAGAACAGATTAAGGAAATGGGTGTATTAGATAAATGGTGGTATGTAGGTGTCAAGTTTGGGTACAATGTGACTGCGTGAGACGGTGTGCACGATTTTGGGGAGAAAGGGGGTTAATGCGTGGTTAGTCTGAGCCGGTGGTGTCAGTTGGGGCACGCAAGCACTCATTTTGGGCCGGCAGACTTTGACCCAGAGCAATAGAGTGAGAATACAAGGGGGGGGGGGTGTCGGAGAAACATGGGAAACATGAAAAAAAGATAAAGCAGACACCCGCAAGAGTGAATTAAGTGTCTGGTGGTGGACAGGTGCGTAACGCCCATTAGGCTCCCCCCCCCCACCCTCGTGTGTGGCAGCCCGGGCTCAGACAGCTTCCCTGGCACACACACAGCCGCACCTGAGTACTTCACAGGTCTTTAAAATAACAAATACCATTTACTTGCTAACGAGGCTTTTTTGTGTTTGCACCCCTTCTTAGAGCTTCTGCATCTCCACTCTACATATTGCTGGAAGAATTACCCCCCACACACACATTTTTGGGTGCCCCTCCCCCGAAATGTGGCTCTAGTTGCGCCTCTGGTGGTGGATAAGAGGCCTGAGATTGAATCCATAGTGCATGGCCTCAGTTGTATTGGCCTGGCATTCATTAGCGTACAAATTAACCACCGCTATACCCTGATAGGATGAAAGGGGGGGTGCTTGTACTGCACATTTGATGAATTACTGGAGGGTTTTAGGGGACAGACATTATTTTGGGGTCAGGGACTGGAAAAAGTGCGATTCTAGGGTAATAAAAATATTTTGGGGAGGGAGAAGTGGAGTTCAGGAGGGAAGTGGGTTTATGAAGGAGCAAAGTTATTATTGGAGTAAAAAAATGATAAGTGAATGTCTGACAATCTCAGCTACTGGTAATTATTTGGCTGTATTAAAGCCCATTTTATTTTGCTCGCTAAGGAACTCTCAACTTATGCAAATCGGCTTCTGCTTTAATGGATCCCTTTAGATGAAAAAAACAAGCACCCCCAAACTGAGTTTGGACAAGGCTTCTTCAGTGAGGCATACCTTGAGATCTACAACACAGTGATCACAGGGCGGCTCCTCGTGGACTTATCCATTGCACTTTGAGGGGCCTGGGGAAATAGAAAGATTCTGGGTGGAGTGCAGGAATCCATCTCAACCACTGGCAATTGCTTGGGCAGTATTCATGTCCGTCTTGTTTTGCCAAACATGCCTCTATAGCCAAATCTCCTGATCCTGGGCCAATGGAAACAGTCCTATCTGACTTACCAGTCCAGGTCCTCTCCTAATGGACCACTGGCAACCATAGGCTATATTCAGTCTACATATGCCTCATCAGTGAGGTGTAGCATGAGTTCTGTGTCACAGTGGGCACCAGATCTGGGCATACCTGCCGCACGTAGGGTGTTCCTATTAGAGTAGGAACAAGCAGATTTTACTCTGCCTAGAGTGGCATGGTGGGTGAAAAACAATAGAGTGGAATGCCAGTGTAGCAACTGCCAGCGGCTGAGACTAAATCAAGCATTCCTTCCATTGCTGTGCTGTTTGGGGTTGACGTTGGGTGTCTTTCAGGGGTAGCAGGTGAATTTGAGGCGGAAGTGTGGTTGACTGAGGAGACAAGGGTAATTTTGACAGCAATCGAGAGCTCTAAACTGGCCCCGGAGGGAAACGGTTCTGGCTAGGAGGAGCAGGGTATTACGGGTACCTCAGAGAGTTACTTAGAGAAATAGTGGAGGCAGAAGACAGAGGTGGTGTTGGTTGGGTGAGAGGGGTTAGGGTGACCAGGCGACCCACTTTTTCACCACCTGTTCCTGCAGATTTAAGCAAATGTGGCTCATGTCCCGGTTTTCAGAGAGGGCTGGCTGAAAACAGTGGGAGGAACTTTTTGTGTGTCCGAAAACAGGACTAGCAAGCAGCTCCTATCAGAAAGAAATTCAATTAGCAGATAAAATACTGGGGTTAAAATTTACATTTTATTTCCTTAGTACTTATCTGCTCTGTCATTCTGTGCCCCTCGGCTGATATAAAATGACAGTCCTCCTTCTATTTTTGCGAAATGTCTGTTTTTTGGTTTTCAAAATCTGGTCACCCAAGAAGGGGGTGCGTTGAGATGCCAGTCTTGTTCTTCTTGTAGAAAATGGCCGATGGTAACCAGGGAAGGGGCGGAGGAAGAGCTGTATTAGGTTTAGTTGCTGTGGAAGCATTCTCAGAGGAAGGTAACATTGTGGTGGTACAGCTCAAAATGGAAACCAGTGGCCACCACACCTTTAAGTGCCTTTAGGTGCGTGACTCCTCGAGCGTCATCTTTGGAGGTCAGCTTCTTGGGCGTTGAGGCTTAGCTCAAATAGTTAACACATTCATTTGAGGTACAGGAGATAAGGGGGGGGGGAGCACATATGAAACTGAAACGGGGTGGGGGCTGTGGGGGGGGGGCTGAGGGGTTCTAGCGGCCCTAGCACACGTCCCTCAAACAATATACAACAAGAACAACACTTTTTGTTCTTAGAGAATACATGAAAAACATTTCATATTTCCGGTTGCCATAAAATGAAACATTCGATTTGTTTTCCCTGAGCTTTACTGTGTGTGGCACGTTTCACAAATAGCCTTCCTGGGTCTTCCCCCGTCCTCCAACGAGAGGCCGTGTCTGCAGATCCGTCGCGGATCTCCCGGCACACCGAGCAGGATGCGCCGGTGCCATTCACGGCTGGTATCCTCGGGCAGGGTGCCGCCACCCTGGGCAGTACGTTCAGAGACTGGGCTAGGGAGGAAAGAACCCTGGCAGCGCCCGCTGCCCACCCTGAGAGTCTTTCACCGGTCCCTGCGGGATTCAAATTACCTTCCATCCATGGAAGTTAGTAAACCTGTTCAATAACGCAGTCTCGTTTAGAAATCTCTCTTCAGTAACTAGATGACCACTCCCTCGCCCCCTATTCCACCCTTGAGAAAGACTACACACGGAACAGCTTGTTTCATGGTCCACTGACAGGAATCTGCAAGGTGGATTTCTATGCCACAACCTACACGTCCCATGTTTCCTTTCTAATCCAGGCTGATTCACTCAGCCTTTTATCCTTAAGATTTGGATGAAATGCGCACATTGCGTTATCAAGAGTCACTTGTCCTTCACAGTAGATGGTAAGTGAGGTATAAAACGTCGCAGTAAGAATATCTGTGAGTGTGACAACTATGTATTGTCACATTATGTCTTTATCCCTGTTGGAAAGTTAAATCCTCCCTTGGGACTGTTTCCCTGCTTAGAGCATCTCCTCGCAGCTCGCGCCACATGGCGTCATTCTAGTAAATTCTTCTAACACTGCTCTCCCAAGACCGCGAGGGAAATGAGGCAGAGCGCTCAACACGCGGGCTCCCTTCAGCTCAGTTTTCTAAGAGAAAACTAATCGTTCTCTTTGCCGAAGGTAGCATCGTATGTTTTTTTTTACTCTACACTCCCTTTCGTCACCTCATAGCCTTGTTTCAAATATCTTTCCTTCTGCGTTTCTTTCTTTCGTTCCCTCTTTCATTACTTTGTGTGTTTTTCTTTTTTTGTGGTATAGCCATCTTTTCCTACTCTCTTTAACACGTTCAACGTTTGCTAGCTTTTACTCCCTTTTCTCCTTTCTCTTTGGATCTTATTTCTTTCTTTTTCCCCATCATTTACTTTTACATTCTCTCTTTTTCTCTCTTACTTCCTCTCTCGCTCCCCCACCCGAGATTCTTTCTATTTTTCCTTCACTTTATCTCGGGTTTCTTAGCACCCCTCCCTTTTGTTTTACTTAAGCAAATGTCTTCCTTTTTCAGAAACTTTGCTTAAATATTTCTCAATTTCCTTCTTTTCACTGATTCCTTGGCCTCTTCACCCTCTCTTCCATCCTAGCCTTTGCTTTCACCTCATTATTTATTATCTATTTATTTTCATCTATTAGTTTACAGTGTGGAACTGTTAAACCTAGTTGTTCAATTGTGATGTTCCTCATTTCCCCCATTTTTTTCAGTTCTTTTACTGACCAGTGTGTTTTATTATTTTTATTTTGGTTTCTGATGTCATAATATCCAATTTTACTTCTCAGGTTGCTCTTCTCTTTTCTTTTACTATTTTCTTTTACTTTTTGCTTTGTTTTTCAAAAAACTTTTTCACATTTTAAATCTCCTTTTCATTTTTTCCGTTATCTAATTGCTCTTTAGTCTTCCCTTTTCTTTTTCTACTCCAAAGTTTTTTTGGTCTGCTTGTATTTCACTTCTTTAGGTTTTTATACAACATTTTGCTTTTGTTTTCAAATTTACGTTTTTTTAGTTCCTATGATCTCATTGGCATTTTCTAATGTACCCTTTTCCACATTTATTTGTCCTTTTACATTTCAGCCATTACTTTTTATTAACCCACTTTCACTTTTATGGTGTCCCCTTCACTGTTCTATTTCTATTTACTTTTTTGTTTGTTGATTTATATTGCCTGAATGCTTAGTGTTTACTTTTCATTTCTGTATTTAATATACCCACAGGCTTTCCCCCCTTTGTTGTGGTTTCTCATTTATGTGTTCATTTTCCTTTTACCATTTGTATTTATTTTTTCTTTCCATGTCACCTTTTTGTTTACCTAGTTTTAAGTGCCTCCATTGTGACAACATTGGCAATTATCCTGACTGGTGCATTCACCTCAGAGCTATACAGCAAAGGTGCGTGGCCTGTTTTGAAACAGGTGTTATATCCCTCAAATTCTCCGACCAATACACACACAAAGCGTACTGATGACAACTTTTGAAACGTCTTACAAGAAATGCATCCCTGGAGTCCACTCCCAGTGGTATACAAACCAGTTGGAACAGTACCCAGTGCTGCCTCAAGGGAGGCAAGTGCATGGCGAGGTGGTGAGTCAACCCACAGCTATTGTGTCTGCCTGAAGGGCCCAAAAGTGCCAAGCTAAACCTTTGCTTACTTCAGTGATATATAACAATTCCTCCACAGTTATCCTGCACGCAGGCCTTGAAAGGCATCTTCAGTGCTAAAAACATCTCCCCACAGTCCCGCTACCCCATTGTGTCCCTCTATTAGGGTACGTCTCATTGTGTAAGAGCAGTCCTGTGGCATGACGCCAAATAATTGTGCCCGCCACAAAATAGATTGAGGAGATTCTGTGATGGCTCTTGCCTAGTACATATACTTCTCAGTTGTTACACTCGCAACCTAAGATCTGCTACTCAAGGCCTCCTAAGTGAATGGTAGCAGAATATTTTTGTCCAAATAGCATTTGAAACTAATATTGACATATATTGTTTGACATATATATTGTGTACTAAATATTATTTTGCGAATATATCACCCGTCTAGAGGTAATAATAGAAAATCTAGCACCCAATGATATGATATTTTTGTAATCAATTTTTCGGATAAAATATTTGTGTCAGACAATTTTTTCTGTATATGATATTCCAATATATAAATCTTTTAACTTTACCAAAGCTGCCCAGCACAGATTCCAGATTGTGGAACTTCACTCTGTTAAGACCCCGCAGCTAGATTTCACTTCCACTGCTTACTTAGGCTAATCATTTAGCACATGAAAGGAAAATAACGCTAAACAAACACTGGCGAAGAATAGATGCCAGGATTTAATGTGCTAAAACACAAAAAGAAATTGCCTGAATTGACTGAAATCGCCCACTCGATGAAGACCAACTGTCTGTAGCTGAACACTGATGAGGCAGAAATTGGGATCCTTGGGAAGACCATAGCACTGTGGGACTCCATCAGGTGGCCAGCAGAGCTAGAACCAACACCCACCCCCACCACCTCGAACAAGAACCTCAGGATCGTCACTGACAGGAAACTTGACATGAATGCCCAAGTCTTACTGTCATTGCCTCATTCCTCTATACCCTGAAGATGCTGAGGAAGATGTTCAAGTGGCACCCTCTATGCTGGGATCAACAAAAAACTCTCCCGAAAGTTGCCGACCATTCAGAACTCGGCGGTCAGAATCTGCCTTAACTTCCCATGCTGCACTCATGTCACGCCACACCTGAAAGAGCTCCACTGGTTCTCCATACACAAAAGAGCACAATTTAATCTCCTCACCCACACTTTTAATGCATAACACTGTCCTAGCATAAGTCAACAATTGCATCTGCTTTCACAAACTTTCCCGACACCTCCACTTATCCGGACCGCTATGTGCATACATCACACACATACGGGTTACCAGATCCAACAGTCAAGCATTCTCCTACTTTCCTCCCAAAGTATGAAACTACCCGCCACTACACATAAAAGCCTGGTCCTCACTTCTTGAATTCCATATGAAGCTGGAGACGTGTTTTTTTAATAGTTCCAATAGGTCATAGGTTGACTACACTCACCCCTGCTCAGCCCCAGTTATCCTCCCGGGTGATAGCGCACTCTACGAATTTGCGTAACATAAAATAACAGGACAATGATAGGCACAAGCTCATTTGTCCATACGTTAGCAAAGAGGAACCAACAGAATGAGAGGCATGGAGTTGCACAATTGTCGCTCATGCATTGCAACGCATGCACGCCACTGAAGTGGAAGTAGACTCCCAAAAAGCAAATATTAATAGGTGACAAAGAAACGCGCCTCTGCTCTGAGCTGAAATATGATTGACAAGATGTCAAGCCAATGGCTGAAAGAGGTTGATCAAGAAAAGTCAGCAGTTGAAAGAGGTGGTCCGAAAACCCATTGTATAAATACTGGAAATAATGGAGCCTGTTTTGATAACGGCGGTGTCAAATTCAGAACTAACCGATGTGTTACTTGAACACACTGAATAATAAGCTGCGCACAGTGCCAACCAACCAAACAGTGTCAATGTGTTTTTATTCAAAAGATGCAACACATGGCAGAAAACTTGTTTGTGTCATATGCTTCAGTGTGTTTTGTCCTTAGACTCCGATTTGCGTTGGTTTCTTTTGTACATCATTCCTCATACCATACTCAAACATGCTGCTATGAGTAATCACCCATTCTCGCACCTTTACAGTTGGTGCTGTGGAAGAGTGGCGGGGTGGGGAGGTGGGAAGTGGTCGAGGGGGACAAAAAAAATGTACCTGCAGCCGTCCGCGTTGCTCTCTTCTGCTCTTCTCGCAGGCACAGGCTCCCAGACTCCACAATGGCCAATCCTGGCCAAAATGGCCAATCCAGACGCTGCTCTCATGTCATGAGAGCAGCGTCAGGATTGGCCAGAGCGCTGAGGATTTGTGCTCCCAAGGAGACTGGGAGACTGCCTGCTGTCCCCAACCCAGCAACGTAGCTTCAGCTTCAGTGCGTATAACGGTTTTCCCGTATTGAGGTGGTTGGCCAAACCGTCAGGCGCACCGATACACCGCTCCTTCTGCGCCTGTCGTCCCCCATGGCCCGCCCCCAAAGATTCGGCAGAAAAGGAAAAATAAAACAATAACAAAAAAAAGTTTATTATCGTTGTATTGTCCTTTTCCTGCCATTTTAAGGCAGCTTGCGGGGGATAGGGGGGCGGGACGACACTGCGCCACCATAGCTGATGAGTTGCGGCTGTTGTACTATGTAGCAGTTGATTGAAAAAGTCCCTATTGTACAACATTTCCGACCAAAATGTTGTATGGTGCTGTTGTTAAAAAAATACATGCATAAATGAATGAATTAATTACTTAATGAATGTATCACTTAGTGATACTCTTTAGTTTGAAACCACAAAGGCTACAGAGCTGCATGTTATGCCCCTTATACATTCCATCATTTAAAAAACGCTTTTACGCTGTCCATGCATACACCTTGGAAGAATCCCTAACAAGAATGTATCACTTTCCCTCGGCTATTTGTGGTACATTCCATCTAAATCTAGTGGTGGTAGCAGGGTCCAAGATTAATAGGAGGACACCTTTTCGCAGTGGGATGTGCAAGTGTTGTCATCATACTTTGGACCCCTGATCTGGGACACCAACTACGAAACAAGGGCTCCGCCATCTTGGGCACCTTCTCCTGTCCAGAAGCATCAGTATGTCTGTTTAATCCACTGAGTCACCAAGATGTTTGGCGTAGGCTCATGAGTGTAAAGGCGGTTACTCCCTTTTGGGCCCCCTTCTTAGCCTGCATTCTTTTTACACTCGAGAGGTGTAGGATAATCAGGAGCCCCATACGACATTTTCAGGGGAACCAATCACAGTGCTTTCGCAATCGTCCTGTTGCCTGGGCCATTACATACACCTCTTTTGACATTGCTGTGTGTATTACTGCAGGATCGGTGCATTATTCCCAGGGCTACTGGAATTATGTGGCAATTGAGGACCAAATTATGCGGTGGAGCTATTAAATTATACGAAAAGTAAAAAAAAAATGTGCTGCACCTTAAAGAATGTGAACAGTTCGCTAATATGACATGTAATGTTTCAACCTATCCGAGAAACAATGTCACCCCATTTACTGCCTGACTACAGCAACCAACAGCTGAACGGTGGCCGTTTAACTTTTGCAGTTTGTCTGGCGTGGCACTGCACCCCGTTCACAGCAATTTGAATAACTTTTCACCCGTTTGAGCGGATTGATGCTGGGTTATGTGGAACATACGGCAAGTCCATATGTATGTGGAAAATGATGTAACTGCACAAACCAACGGCCCCTTTTAATTTGCATCTCATATTCCCACGGAATCAATGGTAAAGTTAATTTGACTCTCTGCCCGGAAGTGACGATGATTAATAATGTTTTTTTCTGTGCAGTGTTGATACTGTCTGCGAGCACGAGGTTCTTGAGTGGAAATGGAGCATCTGACATAGATACTTTGACTGTATTTGTGCTCATTTTGAGCGTTTCGTTGAACTCTCTGCTGTTTGCAGGTTTAAGGAAGAGAAAGTGGGCGGGAGAGGTGTTCTGCATCGTTCTTACCAGTGCTTTAAATGGGCCGGTACTGTCAGGTACGGAGTACCGGCACTTTTTTTTATTTTGAACGGGAGAGTACCGGCACTTGTTAAGGGAAATGCCATACCTTTAATAGGAAAGTACCGGCACTTGTTAAGGGAAATGCCATACCTTTAATAGGAAAGTACCGGCACTTGTTAAGGGAAATGCCATACCTTTAAAAGGAAAGTACCGGCACTTCTCAGAAACAAGCAGGTACTCTGTTACAGAGTACCTGCACTTCTATTTTTCCATTTCAAGCACTGGTTCTCACTTACTCACCTCAGTATCTTTGTGACTTACTCCTGCCCAACTTCTCTCTAGAATAGTCCATACCTCAGTGTCACCTCTCTTCCCATTAGCCTCCCATTTGCTTTACTTCCCTACAATGTCATTTAATGTACAGCCGTTCTTCGACTACTACACTACTCCATTTTTTACGACACTAAACTCCTGTGCCCTTTGACTCACCCCATCCGTCTACACCCCCCCCTGTCACAATCTCTCTTTTGCTTTCCTCTTTCTGTTTCCTCCTCCCTCTCTCTTTCCCATCCTAACTTCCAAATGCCCCAGTTTATGTTTTCTCTTTCTCTGCTCTCTTGCTAGTGCACCTTTTCGAACCTTTACCTGTTTCATTCCCCACTTTCTCGCGTTTCACTGCATCCATCCCTCTTTATTCTATTAGTCTTAATATCTCCTATCAACTTTCCAATCATTATTTTCCCTTTTTTATCTTTGCCTTTTTCTGGGGTTTTCTTTTTTCCTTAATCTTGTCCCTTTTCACAGCCCAGGTCCCCCTCCCCTCAGTTTATGTATCTCTCTCCTTAGCTATATGTCTCCTTCTGTCCCCTCTTAGTCCCTCTCTATATCGCTTTCTTCTGTTCTCTTCTGCCTCTCAGTACGTCCTTTTCGGCGTTCTTCTCGTTTCTGCCACTCCTTTACCCTCTGGCTCGTCTTTTTCCCTATCGGTATCTTTGTTTCTTCTTTCACTGGCTCTCCTGTTCAGCTCTTTTCCTCGTTTGAGTTTCCTATTCACTTGTCTCTCACTTCTCTCCTCTCCCCCTTTCCTTTCACCCTTTTTCTAATTCACCACCACTCGCTCCTCTTCACCACATTATTTTCCCTCGTCGTCTCCCTATTTTACTCTTCTATGCCTACCTCACTCTCAACTCTATTTTCTCCCTCCCATTTACTATCACAAGGCCTCTCTCGCCTTTTAGTCGCCTTACCTAGCTCCCGCCAGCTTCTTTCCCACTCCGTCCACCCGAGACCTGTCGCCCTCCTTCCCACCCACCCCCCTCAGCCCCAAGTCCCTCTAGACTTTTAGTTGGCAAGCGACACGCAGGCGGGAGTGCAGCGGAGGGTGGAGGGACCCTTTTGTTCTCAGGAGTGCCGCGGATTCTAGGAAGCCTCCTCAGGCCTCACAGAGGCGATTCCTAGAACTGAGGCTTATTGCTGTTGCTGACTCTGCCTGCCTCCGATTCCTAGTAAAGCTTCAAGCTCCCACCCCCTCTCCCAGACCTGCCAGCACCGCGCAGCCAACAGGGGAGACGTTTTATCGCTTCCATGTACATTTTATTAAAAAGAACTTTAACGGGGAGGCCTCGCCGGAGAGGGCAAGGAACCCGGTGCAGCCGCCATTTTATCCTTTCTGGCCCACGGTGTTGTTTTTTTCTTTCATACAAGGCGGTTGGCTGATCTATTCGTAGATTTCTCCAGAGGCCTCGTTTGCACATCCCTTCCCACCCTAAGTTTAATTCCCGTTACTTATTGTTTTAATCGCCCTTTTCTCAATTTTTATTCTAGGAGGCGGGTATCCTCCCTGCAGTCCTGCCTTCACACAGCCCCTTCACTAATACACGAGAGATGATGACGACATTCAGTCATTGGTCGCAGTACTGCACTATATTAATCAGTTTTCATATGCCTTCAATATTAGCTGAATGTTCGTTCTGCTTTAAGGCTTTGAGGGCCGGAAGTGAGAGCGCCTGCGCCAACGACTTCTTATCCAGGCAGTGGTCAAAGTGGGTTGGATCGGAGGGGCACGAAGTGCCCATACTTTTACATTTAATTTAAGTAAAACAGTTCCTCTACTGTTTGTGAAACGACAACCGTACTGGGACTGTTGATTCCCAGAGTTGAAATGCTGCAGGTGAAATGTAAGGCAGGGAGTCTCCTGTTCTGTGAAACCAGCAGAGGGGCAGACAGCTATACAAGCCTTCTTGCCAGGGTGACTGCTTGCCTCAAAGAAATGTAAATGTGCGCAATTTGTTCATTTGCAAATGCACAGGGAACTTGAAAGTCGATATTGCCTTTGATTGATGGAATCATTTGAAGTTTACTGATGTGACAGCTGTATTCTTTTTGAGTGGCATTGCAAAGAATTAACCAGCTGAGCTGTGAATGGTGTGCATTTAACCTCTTCTATGCCCATGACGAGATTGTCTCGTCATGGAGCACGGTTGCGCTGTGCCCATGACGAGACTATCTCGTCATGAACCCCGTCCGCTAATGTAACGCCCGGCACATGAGGGGGAAAGGGCGGGGCACTGAAGGGGTTAAAGGACAGGTAAAAAAAAAGTGCACTATGTACAGTCTGGGTATTACTACATTCTATATTTTGCAACACTTTTTTTTATCATAAACCTTTTTGCGCATTTTGTAGCAGCCTGTGTTAAACTGTGTGTAATGCAACTTAAAAATAACGACTTACATATTCCCAGTGCTTTTTGTCACAGACTGGGACCTCACAGCACTAAACAAACAAAAGCCACTATTCTCCAATGCAACAACCGGGATTCAATTCCGTGGCTTATTGATTACAGACACATACCTCTGCAGTGCACTAAGCAATAGAGGTTTCATAATGTACAATATTGCGTTTCCCACTGATTAACTTAACTTGCATTTATTTTTCATTTAAGCTGTTCCTTACTTTATATGTCATAGTAATAATATAAGTTTATTGTATTCATCAAAAGATTACTATAAAAAGATACAAAACTACACAATCAGTACAAGTATCAGGAAAACAGTCAAACATTCAAAGAAAAAAGTATTTTATAATCAAGGCATAAAATGCAGTTTACTTGCATCTGGACACAGGTGGATACAATTCAGAGCACAGGCAATTTCATTTAATCACAGAGTCGATGATTCGTACACCTGTCCTAAAATTTTCATATTGTTGCACAATTGTCCTCGAGGTTGTCACAGTTTCAAGCGGTTTAAATGGTAAATGTTGTTTTTCCCCTACCGAAAATCCCTGGGAAATGCCTTTTCTTTAATGCAATTTTTTGAGGGAGTGCACAGACGTCCAGAGACATATGGTTTGCAATCAGTATATAGAAACAGTTTGCAAAAATCTTGATATAAGTGTAATCAAAGCAAAGTATAGACATTTACATGTTGGAGGCGCTTTATAAGTATATTCTGATAACCTCACTAGCATTATTATTGCACTGTTGTCCTGGACACTTTTACAATCTCGAACAGCCTCTACAGTTGATCTTATTTGATCTACTAAAAATCTATGGGAACTAACTTTTCTTTTTAAGTTCAAAAGTGAGTTTATTGAGATAAAAGAAAATACTAGCACAGAAAGTATAAAGATAATTAAAAAAAGAAAAATTATATATAATAAAGCAATTCAGTTTTGATAAACACAAAGGATCAAAAAATGTAAGTCAAGTAAACATGCCAACTGTAAGAGAAATAACAATATCATATAAAGAATCGGTGAACATATGAGTATTACATTCTATGTTAATATGCGCACTACAAAGTAAAACATAGTTAAACCATAAAATATTAATATGAAGGGAGTCACGGAGGTTTAGTCACTTCTTGCTGGAAGGGAGTGGGAAGCAGAGAGCTTTGAGCACAAGTATCAATAAACAGTGTACACTAACTTTTCTTAAATACGCAGATGTGGTGCAAAAGTACAAAGTATGCAAAAAACATCTAATTTAGGATACATTGTGTAAAAACAGCTTGCTTGAATCCAGATACAAAATAATCACATCAGGGTATATATATATATATATATATATATTCACCAAAGAATGACCTTGTTTCCTGGAATCCGTGTCCCATTGGCAGGTGGCGAGTAAAACCGAGCAGGTCTCCCGGTAATTTTATAAACACACAGCGTCTTCTTCACAGAAGGACTCGCACTCGGGAAGGAGAATGGACTGTTTATTAGTCACTCGTTACGCGTTTCGTCAGTGAAACTGACTTGATCACACGAAGTGTACAACAAAAGGGAGGTGTATACATAGCTGAGAAAATAAACGACAGACAAAAGTTTGTCTAGTGGTGTCTGTAACGTTGGCGGCCATTACTGAATGTCAAAAGGTTGCCAGTTTGTACATATATACACGTAAATAAATGGTTACATGCTGTATCAGTGACATCAGCATATGCAAAAATAAATATACATAGTATAACAGCTTAATGTAACCAGTATTACTAAAAATTACGCAACAGACAAAGATTTGTCTCATACTGCATACATCTTAGGCAGCCATTACTAAATGTCGAAGAGTCAAATGACAAAATATAAAATTCCGTGACTATGTTCTTCAATACATATTGTGCCCATTGTTCAAATTAAACCTCAGTGGTCAAAATCAAAGTACACAGGTATCTGCATAATGGGCTGAATCTAGCTGATTATGAACCTATGATTTGCATAGTGCCATGTATTGAACACGCTGTCACAAAATAATTACAATATTGCAAGCATATAATTCACATACACAAATAGTGTGTGCTCGCTAGTGCACTACATTACTCCACAGCAAATAAATAGAGGCAATGTAAACGGTGCATAGAAACATGTCCCATATTGGGGATCTTGAGTGGTCACATGACATACTGTATATTTATATATATATTACATTAACTTATTTAAGAAGTCAAGTAACCCCATGAAATTCAATTTCAATACAAATCCATGTTGGAAAGGAAATATATACGGCATAGTGCCTTTATGCACATAGAGCTTTTGCTTGTTGCAATGTCAGTCGCCACTCAAATCAGACACAATTCTAAACCATCAGCACTGTACCACCTCCTATGCAAAATCAGTGCTATAAAAAATCATAAGCTCATCAATGAAACGAGAAAATTACAAAGAAAGAATGTAATGTAAACTTCTTTCCTTACTGTGCCCCCTAGAACCGGGAAGAAAAGGGTAGGGTAACCGGTGCGGATGAGAGTAATCCAAAAGAGATGGCGACCCTTCCTTTCCTCCTGTGCAACAAAAGAAGAAAGAAAAAAGAAGAGAAGGGAAATTATGCCCAATTTCCTAAGAAAACATAAGTTTAAAATTGCACATATTAGTACTATTAGGTCATAGTACCTATAAATGGCTAAAAACATTCATTTTTGAACAACCAGCAATAGGATATATCTAACCCCAGTAGGGGGCTATTTCCTTACGGAAAAACAGAAGGCACATATGAGAAAGTAATTATTCTTCATGTAGGTGTACGCTCAGTTCCTCATCCAAATTGTGTCCCTTAGGGAACTTAGTTTCCAATATCAATATCCATTTAGACTCACGTTTACGGAGTAGTAAAGTTCTGTTACCCCCTCTTGGGCCAAGATGGATTTGTTCAAGGATGAAGTAACTAAGCAGGGAGCTGTTGGATAGATGGAAAAGGTCAAAGTGTCTTGCAATGGGATAGTTGGTATCTTTCTTATTGATGGCCCGCATATGCTCTAACACTCGTTTCTTAGCCATACATGTAGTGCTCCCCACATACCATAGTTTGCATGGGCATATCAATACATAGATACAAAAGGACGTACTACAAGTTAGAAATTGGTTAATCATTTTTGGTTTGGTTTGGCCAGGAATATTCACGGTTTTGGTCATATGGCTGTTACGGCATGCCTTGCAGTGGCCGCAAGGATAAAAACCAGTAAGGTTCTGTACATTACCTGGCGTTCTGTAAGTTACATCACTGTGTACCAAAAGATCTCTCAAGCTACGACCTCTCCTGTAGCTTATTCTAGGTCTACTTTCAAAAGTATGGCCAATGATAGGGTCACTTTGTAGAATCTTCCAATTACTGGTTAGTATTTTGTGAATTGGGTCTGAGTTACCACTAAAAGTGAGTATCACCCTGTTGGTTCCCTCTGTGGAACTTTCTGTAGTGTCCGTATTAAGTGTTTGTGCATGGTCTATGGAGTTAACTTTAGTAATGGCTTTGTTAAGGACCCATTGAGGGTAACCTCTTTCCCTGAATCTTTTGACCATGATTTCCTTCTCACGATGGAATGCGTCATTAGTGCTACAATTTCTCCTCGCTCTTAGCAGTTCACCATATGGAATGCTCCATTTGAGTGGTTCTGGGTGGCTGCTAAGAGCGTGAAGAAGTGTATTGCCCGCTGTAGCCTTGCGAAACAGACTTGTGTGTAGTCTGTCTCCTTGAGGTTTGATCAGTAGGTCTAAGAACTCCACTGAGTGCTTGCTCATACTACTGGTCAGGGAGATGTTACGATCATTGCTGTTGAGTTTATCTAAAAACTCAATAGCAGTTTGTTCGGTGTCAGTCCAGATAACAAAAAGGTCATCTATATATCGTAACCAGATTTTGACTTTACTGAAAGAATCATTGAGTGTGCTGTCTTTCCTGATGTCCTCCTCCCATTTGCCCATAAATAAATTGGCAAAACTTGGGGCAAAACAAGTCCCCATTGCTGTACCAAGGATCTGTTTATAAATGATGCCATCAAACATAAAAATGTTGTTGGTGAGACATAGATGCATCATTTGGAGTACCATGTTCGTGTGTTCTAAAAATTCGATCGGTCTTTTGTTCAGATAATATTCGCATGCTTGCATCCCTTGTGTATGATCAATAATACTATACAAAGAATTCACATCCAGTGTGAGCATGAGGTCATTCGGTTCCCATTTGATATTATTGAGTTTGAGTAAAAAATCTTTGCTGTCCTTAACATAGGAAGGGAGTTCTACAACATATTCTCGCAAAAAATGGTCAACGTATTTGGATACATGCTCAAAAGTACTGCCTATAGATGACACAATCGGTCTTCCAGGGGGTGTTTTTGGGTTCTTGTGAACTTTAGGGAGAAGATATAAAACAGATAATTTCGGGTAATCACGTTTTAAGTAGCAATACTCTTCCCATGAAATATAACCCTTTTCCTCCCAAAGTTTAAGTTTGGCCCAGATGTCAAAAATACTGGCATTATACATGTCAAAGTTTGATTGCATATAGAATCTGGTATCATTAAGCTGCTTTTGTGCTTCTTCCATATACATTTGTTTAGACCACAAAACAATATTGCCCCCCTTGTCAGCGGGGCGTACAACAATGTTGGGGTCATCACTAAGTGTTTTCAAGAATTCTTTTTGTTCAATAGATAGATTGAACTGTACATTTCTAGTTTTATTTTTTTGATGTTTCAATTTTAATAAAGATTGTGTCACCATTTCATGGAATGTATCTATGTTATCATGGGGAAGGTTGGGATAAAAAATGGACCGGGGTTTGAATTTGGTGGACACCGCCGAGTCCGTTGGGATGTCTAGGTCTACTGCTTCGCTAGAAATGCTTACCGGTGTCTCATTGGCTAGAACCTGCATATCACGCAGGATATCTGCATCTGCAACATTCAAATTATACAGAGGACGGCCAACCTCTTCATTTACATAGCCTTGGTTGGTCTGATCCCGTTTGTATAAATAATGCCATTTCTTCAGTTTGACTTTGCGAATAAATCTGTACAAATCAATACGTGTATTCGCATAATTAAAAATTTCCGTAGGGCAAAAAGTCAAACCTAGGCATAAAGTACTTTTTTCGAACATTGTCAGTTGTTTATCACTCAAATTGATAATGGTTTTATTTACCATGTCCGGATCCATTATTTCCTGTTTCTTGAGCCACGCATCTTGTTTCCCATGAGCTCCTTTGTGTTGTTTTGATTCCCTTTGTTTTCTTCTTTTGCGTCTTTGTTTGCTCCTCCCCTCCCTCTTCCTCTTCCACGGCCTCTGCCCCGTGGTGTTCTTCCTCTTCTCGGTGGTGACTGTATATTCTCTCTTGGTACTTGTCGGCCTTTTCGTAAGACCCGAAACTCGTCTAAAAAAGTAGCTGTGCGAGTGGTGGGTGGTCTCTCCAAAGATGAACCTGTAGTGGAGACTGAAATATCTGAATCCGATCCATTCGTTTCTGGAATTGAGGAGACCACTTCATTTTCCACTGGTTGTGTCGGTTCAATGTTGGGTGGTAGGTCATTGTACAAGTGATCATATTTATGACTATACGTTAATATCCGTCCGGATTCATAATCCACACAGTCTCTGTGGAGTTTTCTCTGCTTACGATTTTTTATGTCCTCTTCATGTTGTTGAAGTTTGGGTTTAAGGTCTGCCATGAATTTCTGTATCATATCTTGTTCACTGCATTTAGAAAGATCTGTTTCAATAGTATTGATCTCAGACAGAATCAGTTCACGGTCTTCCCATGCGTATTTTATAAGTATGTTCAGCATATTTCTAGAGCTATTCGCTGAATTTTCTTGCCAATCCTGTAACATGCGAGGATTCTGAGACTCATATGAGGGCATGATATAAATTCTTAAACCCCTCGGGACCATTTGTTTATCCACATAGTCCTGTAGAGAAATGGCTTCCCACCACTTTGCAGTTTCTGATTTTTTAAGTTTTTCCAAGCGTTTCAATTTTACGTTCAGAGAAGTGTCCATAGGTTGTATTGGTCTTGAGAGGCTACTCCCTACACCAGGAGTACGTGCTAGCAGAGTTATCGCTGCTGCTCGTCGTTCTGTTTCCGTATCCATGCCGGTGTTCAACAGGTTCAGTGAGACAATTGGCCACTACCATCAAGTGGTCATGCGTATTATATTCAAATACCAGCACTTTGCATAACACTGTCTTTCTCCCTCCCCCTCCACTTAGTTGGAGGTTCCTGCTGCCGCAATATACTAGGATGCAATATCCGAGTGGTATTCACGATTACGGCGGTTTTGTGTCTCGCTATATTCTATTGATTACTATTGATCAACATAATCGTTGCTGTATCCCATGCTTCACGTTGTTAGATGAGTTAGGCTTATGATCCGCAACGTGGATCTAGAACAGCGTGCACATCTGATACAGCCCAGATGACCTGAACAGGGGGAACGGAGAGCGTCTCCTAAAGCAAATGCGGGTAGGAGAGGCAGGGCACGCTTGCTCCCAAACGCTATCCGCCACCCACCTCGCATACGCTCCCCGTTAGGGAAAAAGAGACACTCACCTCCCGAAGGCTGTTGAAAACCGCGCAGTCTCGGACCACAAACTGCAATCTTTTCCACGAAGTCGAGGCGGCCGGCCGCTGGATTCCTCCGTAATATTCACCAAAGAATGACCTTGTTTCCTGGAATCCGTGTCCCATTGGCAGGTGGCGAGTAAAACCGAGCAGGTCTCCCGGTAATTTTATAAACACACAGCGTCTTCTTCACAGAAGGACTCGCACTCGGGAAGGAGAATGGACTGTTTATTAGTCACTCGTTACGCGTTTCGTCAGTGAAACTGACTTGATCACACGAAGTGTACAACAAAAGGGAGGTGTATACATAGCTGAGAAAATAAACGACAGACAAAAGTTTGTCTAGTGGTGTCTGTAACGTTGGCGGCCATTACTGAATGTCAAAAGGTTGCCAGTTTGTACATATATACACGTAAATAAATGGTTACATGCTGTATCAGTGACATCAGCATATGCAAAAATAAATATACATAGTATAACAGCTTAATGTAACCAGTATTACTAAAAATTACGCAACAGACAAAGATTTGTCTCATACTGCATACATCTTAGGCAGCCATTACTAAATGTCGAAGAGTCAAATGACAAAATATAAAATTCCGTGACTATGTTCTTCAATACATATTGTGCCCATTGTTCAAATTAAACCTCAGTGGTCAAAATCAAAGTACACAGGTATCTGCATAATGGGCTGAATCTAGCTGATTATGAACCTATGATTTGCATAGTGCCATGTATTGAACACGCTGTCACAAAATAATTACAATATTGCAAGCATATAATTCACATACACAAATAGTGTGTGCTCGCTAGTGCACTACATTACTCCACAGCAAATAAATAGAGGCAATGTAAACGGTGCATAGAAACATGTCCCATATTGGGGACCACTCAAGATCCCCAATATGGGACATGTTTCTATGCACCGTTTACATTGCCTCTATTTATTTGCTGTGGAGTAATGTAGTGCACTAGCGAGCACACACTATTTGTGTATGTGAATTATATGCTTGCAATATTGTAATTATTTTGTGACAGCGTGTTCAATACATGGCACTATGCAAATCATAGGTTCATAATCAGCTAGATTCAGCCCATTATGCAGATACCTGTGTACTTTGATTTTGACCACTGAGGTTTAATTTGAACAATGGGCACAATATGTATTGAAGAACATAGTCACGGAATTTTATATTTTGTCATTTGACTCTTCGACATTTAGTAATGGCTGCCTAAGATGTATGCAGTATGAGACAAATCTTTGTCTGTTGCGTAATTTTTAGTAATACTGGTTACATTAAGCTGTTATACTATGTATATTTATTTTTGCATATGCTGATGTCACTGATACAGCATGTAACCATTTATTTACGTGTATATATGTACAAACTGGCAACCTTTTGACATTCAGTAATGGCCGCCAACGTTACAGACACCACTAGACAAACTTTTGTCTGTCGTTTATTTTCTCAGCTATGTATACACCTCCCTTTTGTTGTACACTTCGTGTGATCAAGTCAGTTTCACTGACGAAACGCGTAACGAGTGACTAATAAACAGTCCATTCTCCTTCCCGAGTGCGAGTCCTTCTGTGAAGAAGACGCTGTGTGTTTATAAAATTACCGGGAGACCTGCTCGGTTTTACTCGCCACCTGCCAATGGGACACGGATTCCAGGAAACAAGGTCATTCTTTGGTGAATATTACGGAGGAATCCAGCGGCCGGCCGCCTCGACTTCGTGGAAAAGATTGCAGTTTGTGGTCCGAGACTGCGCGGTTTTCAACAGCCTTCGGGAGGTGAGTGTCTCTTTTTCCCTAACGGGGAGCGTATGCGAGGTGGGTGGCGGATAGCGTTTGGGAGCAAGCGTGCCCTGCCTCTCCTACCCGCATTTGCTTTAGGAGACGCTCTCCGTTCCCCCTGTTCAGGTCATCTGGGCTGTATCAGATGTGCACGCTGTTCTAGATCCACGTTGCGGATCATAAGCCTAACTCATCTAACAACGTGAAGCATGGGATACAGCAACGATTATGTTGATCAATAGTAATCAATAGAATATAGCGAGACACAAAACCGCCGTAATCGTGAATACCACTCGGATATTGCATCCTAGTATATTGCGGCAGCAGGAACCTCCAACTAAGTGGAGGGGGAGGGAGAAAGACAGTGTTATGCAAAGTGCTGGTATTTGAATATAATACGCATGACCACTTGATGGTAGTGGCCAATTGTCTCACTGAACCTGTTGAACACCGGCATGGATACGGAAACAGAACGACGAGCAGCAGCGATAACTCTGCTAGCACGTACTCCTGGTGTAGGGAGTAGCCTCTCAAGACCAATACAACCTATGGACACTTCTCTGAACGTAAAATTGAAACGCTTGGAAAAACTTAAAAAATCAGAAACTGCAAAGTGGTGGGAAGCCATTTCTCTACAGGACTATGTGGATAAACAAATGGTCCCGAGGGGTTTAAGAATTTATATCATGCCCTCATATGAGTCTCAGAATCCTCGCATGTTACAGGATTGGCAAGAAAATTCAGCGAATAGCTCTAGAAATATGCTGAACATACTTATAAAATACGCATGGGAAGACCGTGAACTGATTCTGTCTGAGATCAATACTATTGAAACAGATCTTTCTAAATGCAGTGAACAAGATATGATACAGAAATTCATGGCAGACCTTAAACCCAAACTTCAACAACATGAAGAGGACATAAAAAATCGTAAGCAGAGAAAACTCCACAGAGACTGTGTGGATTATGAATCCGGACGGATATTAACGTATAGTCATAAATATGATCACTTGTACAATGACCTACCACCCAACATTGAACCGACACAACCAGTGGAAAATGAAGTGGTCTCCTCAATTCCAGAAACGAATGGATCGGATTCAGATATTTCAGTCTCCACTACAGGTTCATCTTTGGAGAGACCACCCACCACTCGCACAGCTACTTTTTTAGACGAGTTTCGGGTCTTACGAAAAGGCCGACAAGTACCAAGAGAGAATATACAGTCACCACCGAGAAGAGGAAGAACACCACGGGGCAGAGGCCGTGGAAGAGGAAGAGGGAGGGGAGGAGCAAACAAAGACGCAAAAGAAGAAAACAAAGGGAATCAAAACAACACAAAGGAGCTCATGGGAAACAAGATGCGTGGCTCAAGAAACAGGAAATAATGGATCCGGACATGGTAAATAAAACCATTATCAATTTGAGTGATAAACAACTGACAATGTTCGAAAAAAGTACTTTATGCCTAGGTTTGACTTTTTGCCCTACGGAAATTTTTAATTATGCGAATACACGTATTGATTTGTACAGATTTATTCGCAAAGTCAAACTGAAGAAATGGCATTATTTATACAAACGGGATCAGACCAACCAAGGCTATGTAAATGAAGAGGTTGGCCGTCCTCTGTATAATTTGAATGTTGCAGATGCAGATATCCTGCGTGATATGCAGGTTCTAGCCAATGAGACACCGGTAAGCATTTCTAGCGAAGCAGTAGACCTAGACATCCCAACGGACTCGGCGGTGTCCACCAAATTCAAACCCCGGTCCATTTTTTATCCCAACCTTCCCCATGATAACATAGATACATTCCATGAAATGGTGACACAATCTTTATTAAAATTGAAACATCAAAAAAATAAAACTAGAAATGTACAGTTCAATCTATCTATTGAACAAAAAGAATTCTTGAAAACACTTAGTGATGACCCCAACATTGTTGTACGCCCCGCTGACAAGGGGGGCAATATTGTTTTGTGGTCTAAACAAATGTATATGGAAGAAGCACAAAAGCAGCTTAATGATACCAGATTCTATATGCAATCAAACTTTGACATGTATAATGCCAGTATTTTTGACATCTGGGCCAAACTTAAACTTTGGGAGGAAAAGGGTTATATTTCATGGGAAGAGTATTGCTACTTAAAACGTGATTACCCGAAATTATCTGTTTTATATCTTCTCCCTAAAGTTCACAAGAACCCAAAAACACCCCCTGGAAGACCGATTGTGTCATCTATAGGCAGTACTTTTGAGCATGTATCCAAATACGTTGACCATTTTTTGCGAGAATATGTTGTAGAACTCCCTTCCTATGTTAAGGACAGCAAAGATTTTTTACTCAAACTCAATAATATCAAATGGGAACCGAATGACCTCATGCTCACACTGGATGTGAATTCTTTGTATAGTATTATTGATCATACACAAGGGATGCAAGCATGCGAATATTATCTGAACAAAAGACCGATCGAATTTTTAGAACACACGAACATGGTACTCCAAATGATGCATCTATGTCTCACCAACAACATTTTTATGTTTGATGGCATCATTTATAAACAGATCCTTGGTACAGCAATGGGGACTTGTTTTGCCCCAAGTTTTGCCAATTTATTTATGGGCAAATGGGAGGAGGACATCAGGAAAGACAGCACACTCAATGATTCTTTCAGTAAAGTCAAAATCTGGTTACGATATATAGATGACCTTTTTGTTATCTGGACTGACACCGAACAAACTGCTATTGAGTTTTTAGATAAACTCAACAGCAATGATCGTAACATCTCCCTGACCAGTAGTATGAGCAAGCACTCAGTGGAGTTCTTAGACCTACTGATCAAACCTCAAGGAGACAGACTACACACAAGTCTGTTTCGCAAGGCTACAGCGGGCAATACACTTCTTCACGCTCTTAGCAGCCACCCAGAACCACTCAAATGGAGCATTCCATATGGTGAACTGCTAAGAGCGAGGAGAAATTGTAGCACTAATGACGCATTCCATCGTGAGAAGGAAATCATGGTCAAAAGATTCAGGGAAAGAGGTTACCCTCAATGGGTCCTTAACAAAGCCATTACTAAAGTTAACTCCATAGACCATGCACAAACACTTAATACGGACACTACAGAAAGTTCCACAGAGGGAACCAACAGGGTGATACTCACTTTTAGTGGTAACTCAGACCCAATTCACAAAATACTAACCAGTAATTGGAAGATTCTACAAAGTGACCCTATCATTGGCCATACTTTTGAAAGTAGACCTAGAATAAGCTACAGGAGAGGTCGTAGCTTGAGAGATCTTTTGGTACACAGTGATGTAACTTACAGAACGCCAGGTAATGTACAGAACCTTACTGGTTTTTATCCTTGCGGCCACTGCAAGGCATGCCGTAACAGCCATATGACCAAAACCGTGAATATTCCTGGCCAAACCAAACCAAAAATGATTAACCAATTTCTAACTTGTAGTACGTCCTTTTGTATCTATGTATTGATATGCCCATGCAAACTATGGTATGTGGGGAGCACTACATGTATGGCTAAGAAACGAGTGTTAGAGCATATGCGGGCCATCAATAAGAAAGATACCAACTATCCCATTGCAAGACACTTTGACCTTTTCCATCTATCCAACAGCTCCCTGCTTAGTTACTTCATCCTTGAACAAATCCATCTTGGCCCAAGAGGGGGTAACAGAACTTTACTACTCCGTAAACGTGAGTCTAAATGGATATTGATATTGGAAACTAAGTTCCCTAAGGGACACAATTTGGATGAGGAACTGAGCGTACACCTACATGAAGAATAATTACTTTCTCATATGTGCCTTCTGTTTTTCCGTAAGGAAATAGCCCCCTACTGGGGTTAGATATATCCTATTGCTGGTTGTTCAAAAATGAATGTTTTTAGCCATTTATAGGTACTATGACCTAATAGTACTAATATGTGCAATTTTAAACTTATGTTTTCTTAGGAAGTTGGGCATAATTTCCCTTCTCTTCTTTTTTCTTTCTTCTTTTGTTGCACAGGAGGAAAGGAAGGGTCGCCATCTCTTTTGGATTACTCTCATCCGCACCGGTTACCCTACCCTTTTCTTCCCGGTTCTAGGGGGCACAGTAAGGAAAGAAGTTTACATTACATTCTTTCTTTGTAATTTTCTCGTTTCATTGATGAGCTTATGATTTTTTATAGCACTGATTTTGCATAGGAGGTGGTACAGTGCTGATGGTTTAGAATTGTGTCTGATTTGAGTGGCGACTGACATTGCAACAAGCAAAAGCTCTATGTGCATAAAGGCACTATGCCGTATATATTTCCTTTCCAACATGGATTTGTATTGAAATTGAATTTCATGGGGTTACTTGACTTCTTAAATAAGTTAATGTAATATATATATAAATATACAGTATGTCATGTGACCACTCAAGATCCCCAATATGGGACATGTTTCTATGCACCGTTTACATTGCCTCTATTTATTTGCTGTGGAGTAATGTAGTGCACTAGCGAGCACACACTATTTGTGTATGTGAATTATATGCTTGCAATATTGTAATTATTTTGTGACAGCGTGTTCAATACATGGCACTATGCAAATCATAGGTTCATAATCAGCTAGATTCAGCCCATTATGCAGATACCTGTGTACTTTGATTTTGACCACTGAGGTTTAATTTGAACAATGGGCACAATATGTATTGAAGAACATAGTCACGGAATTTTATATTTTGTCATTTGACTCTTCGACATTTAGTAATGGCTGCCTAAGATGTATGCAGTATGAGATAAATCTTTGTCTGTTGCGTAATTTTTAGTAATACTGGTTACATTAAGCTGTTATACTATGTATATTTATTTTTGCATATGCTGATGTCACTGATACAGCATGTAACCATTTATTTACGTGTATATATGTACAAACTGGCAACCTTTTGACATTCAGTAATGGCCGCCAACGTTACAGACACCACTAGACAAACTTTTGTCTGTCGTTTATTTTCTCAGCTATGTATACACCTCCCTTTTGTTGTACACTTCGTGTGATCAAGTCAGTTTCACTGACGAAACGCGTAACGAGTGACTAATAAACAGTCCATTCTCCTTCCCGAGTGCGAGTCCTTCTGTGAAGAAGACGCTGTGTGTTATATATATATATATATATATATATATATATATATATATATATATATATATATATATATATATATATATATATATATATATATATATATAAGTAGTAAAATCATGCGGATAGGGCTTTGTAGGCCTGATCTAAACATTTTGTCAGCATTATTATTGCACTGTCTTCCTCTGACAGCCTCCACAGCTGATCTTAATTTTGCCTTGTTGAACATAGGCCGCAAATGCTTTTGTCTTGAATGCAGAAGTTTAGGGCAGATACATAAAACGTGTAGAAAAGAGATTTAGTCGAATTCCTACAAAGCAGACAAGCGGTTTTATCTTTAAAAACTGGGTTCCATTTACCCTCTAATTCATAAATTGGGATATAAAACAATCTGAACCTTAAAAATGTCAGTTAAACATACCCAGGCAAGTTTGACCCTAGATGTTCTTGACTCTGCAAGGAATAGGTATCAAATACTAAGTTCTTATGGCTGTATCATTTGACCTGTGCCAAGTCAGAGTCCCTCTGTTTGAGAGTAAAGGTTCTACAGAGCAGGTTTTTCTTGGCTGGTCAATGTATCTATGCCAGTTCCTGTAGATCAGGTAGATTGAAAAATGACTACGTTTGTGGTGAGGTGTGCAACTTCAAGTCCTTGTATGTAGTTTTGCTTACTTTCTGATAAATAAAATATTATAGTGATGTTGTATCTGCTTTTGCATAGTGACAGAAGTAATTCATTATGCTTCTGTGGTGGAGTGATGTTAGAGATCTTAAACTTAATTCTAGACTGTTCAGTGAGGGGTAGCTGTGCGGAGATGTAGCAGATTGCATACATGTTGTATAAAAATTGGATCAAGACTGAAAATGATCTTGTGGTTCAGCGTGGGAGATGAATAAAGCAAATATGGAATAAGTTTCATTTTTAGTGCTTTCAGGTATAGCCAGATTGCTTTCTTGCCAAACAGATTTGCAAAAATCAGCACCAGTTTGGTGAACTCAAGCTTTCTAATGGCTAGATGGCTGGACCATGATATCTTGCTGTCAAATATCACCCCGAGATAATCATATCGTTTGACTATTTCGTTACCTTGGACCCACCCCACAAGTTCAGTGTTCTTTCCGAAAGGTCATGATGTTTTGGACAAATTTGCAATTAATCTGTTCTCCAAGGTAAATGTATGCAAGTGGTTTAATTGATGTTGTAGGCCTTTTGGCATTTGTGACAGAATCACCAAGTCATCGGCGTAGGGCAAACATGTTATTTTTGTACCTCCCATCTTAGGTGAAATGCCATGATCCGACTCCAATGACTCGATTAAACCGGCGATGTATAAGGAAAATATTAAGGGGGCCAAAATACAACCTTGTTTGTGGGGGAAACATCGTTTACAACGCATGCGATACATGGCATGCCATTACAACGAGCTCATTACAATGACCGCATTGTTACATCGCATACCATTACAATGCAAGTTGTTACAACGATTTGCTGTAGGGGACAGAAGGTGTTGGAATAGTAATTATACTGTTCCAAAATCCAGCACCCCTCGTACAGCAAGTCGTTGTAACAACTTGCATTGTAATAGTATGCAATGTGACGACGCGGTCATTGTAAGGACCGTGTTGTAATAACTATTCATAATGTGTACTCCAGAAGACAACATCTAACTTGACCAGATCTACCGCTAAGCCGCTTGGACCGGTTGCCTGAGACGAACATGAGCTTCTTATTTGTTCTGATATTTCCTCCTTAGTAATATCAGGAAATGTTGTGAAGTCTTTTTGAGGTTCAAATGAGCAGGTGATGACTGATTTATACAGGGACTTTATATGAATTTCCCACTTATTGTTTGAGAAAAACAGGTAATCGGGCTGCTAATATAACCTGAGCCATGATCAACCAGAGTCCAAAAGGTGCTTTCATTTTGAGGTAAGATGGTGGGCCACAATTTCGCCCAGGCATTTTCTTGGCTGTCTCTTTTTATCTGTGTATTTTTTTTTCATGAATGCAATCTTCCGATATTTGATTCTTACATCGCGATCATTAGACGCAGGTAATTTTAAAGTGTGTCACAATGTCTTACCATAGACTCTTTGACTCACTTAGTTGCTGGGTGAATAAGACATGTTTTGCTGTACATTTTGTAACTTCGTCATCAAAACAGACAGTATGTAATCTAATGTATTTTACCAGGTGTTCATCCAATTCTCACTTATCTTGAGTTTCGAATGGTCATTTTTGCAGAATGAGCGAAGTGGTTGTAGGACTCCAGCTAGATTTAATGATTTGTGTTTCAAAGTTGTGTTCCATTTGAGCTTCTTGCCATTGACAGTGATCATATGATTGCAGTTTTCCCTTTTCCGAGTTTAAAGCTGATCTTGTTTAAAGTTAACAACTAACTTTAGAGGGTTGTGGTCACTGCCAGGCCTCTGAATAATGAAATACCCTTTGCAGAGACTATGGTAGGTATAATGGGCAAAGGTGTAGTCAATGATAGTGGATGTAATTGGACCCCGGAATTTAGTTGCAGCGGGTTGGTCTTTGGCAAATCTCCCATTAAATTATATAACCAGAGTCTGCCAGAAGGTTGTAAGTGAATCTGTTTTGGGCATTAGAACCCTTCTGTTTTCTCTGATGTATTATTTTTGGCTGAGGGATATTATAGCTTAAGTCTGGGTCCTCTGTGGCTGGAGAGTGGTTCGCTTGTGGGTTTAGTTAAAGTCCCCAGTCATGATTACAATTATCTGCCCATACGTTTCCATTAATCGCTCCAGTTCTTCTGAAATTTTGTCATACCTTTGTTTATTTTTTATGAGATGGGGGAAAGTAGATATTTATAATCAGCAACTTTGCGGTGGATTGGCTTTTGAGTAAAACTGCCAGCATATAATCAGAAGACAATTTTAATTTGATACTTTTCATGCAGAGTTTGTTACTGATTAATGTTGCCAACCTTCCACTCGGTCTCCCAAGGATCTTCTTTTTTGCTTTGATTTCATGCTCAGTGTAATTTGAGACTATTACGGTAGAAGGGCGATATGTTTATTGAAGACATATTACACCGTGATATTGAATGAAGTTTAACAACTTTACCCCCTAGTAGTTCGATTGCCGGTAGTAACCTGCGATATTCCAAGATATAATAGAAAATTAATTGTACCGAGATTTCACGGTTCTCTGCCCATTAGGTATACTAGTTGCTTATTAGGAGTAGAGATTGATCGGTTTGTCAAGAGTTTGCTGGTCATGAGATAGATCACACTTTGGGTGCAGTTTCTCGTGATGAGATTTGTAGGTTTTCAAATCTCGTAGTTGTCTCTGGGCCTTTATAATCCGGTATAATTATGAAAGAGAGATTATGGTACACAGCGTGCCTATGTGAATTCCTAAGCACATATTCATATTTTGGCTTTTCAGGTTGTGAGACCATTATTCCACAGGCTACTAAGATCAGTCTGATAAGGTCTCTCTTCGGCCAATATCCTTTGGGTGGTACCTTGTGTGGACCAGTTAGTTCTAGTAGTTTCAAAGTGTGAGTTTATTTTGCGACAGAGGATAAAACGAACGGTTAACAGCGAATGTGAGTCAAGATCGTTTAGGTCATCAAAAGAAATTAATAGCTTCAATATGTTCTAGTGACTTAATATGTCATGAGGACCTTCAGATTTATATGATGGTGTAAAGTCTATTATGTACTTCTCTTGACTGGAAGGCAACTCATTGTGGATAGCTTTATAGTGCAGTGGCTTGGAACGTTTGTGGCCGCCGTCCATGCCTTCTCTCTGTTGTAGGCGAAAGAAACTTCCATTAGATTCAGATTCTTTTGCTTCCAATATTGGATACGAAAGGCTTGAATTGGATGAAGCAGGTAAATTAGAGGGATTGTCATCTAGTGATTTTGCTAACCTGGCTACATCAACCAGGATCTGCTTGAGCAGCTCAGAGTCATTTATTTGTGATGGAGATAGATTAGTAGGCCATGCAATATGTATCCTAGACTGCAGCACTTCACTGTACGATGGTTGTGGTATCACCGTTGACATATCAGAGGTTGATGGCGCATCTAAAATGGCCAGGGCAGGAGTTATGCTTGGGTGTCATTATTGCCATGTATGGAGTAGGTGTCAGCTGTCTTTCTGCAACTGTAGTATTTTTGACTTGCTTATTATTAGGTAATTGTCTGCTTGAGACTGATTTGGTAGATCGTTTTTCTCTGAATTTTCAAACGTTATGGAGCATTGGGGATCACTAGTATTACAGGCAATTGTTTTCATTGATGGTTTGTTAAATATAGGGACATTTTCCCTTTGTTCCATGATGCTTGGACCTGGATTTACTTGTTTGATTAAGTTTTTATGGTTTTTTGAGACGTCTCTTGCTTAAATAAGGAGCAAAGCCATCTTGGAGGTCTTGCAAATCTTCCGAAGTCTGCAACTCATTGGGGTTTTCCACTTAGGGCGATTGTGGGATCAGTGCAATTCTTGACAAATGGTCCAAACTCGAATCCCCTGCTGTAGGGATATCAGTTGTGAGAGACAATAATGGTACTTTGTCTGGTCTGCTAAAGGTTTTTTACCTTTAATGGTAGAAGTTGTAGGGAGTCATCAATATCATCCAGCTGCTCGAGGTTTCTTGAGGATGTGGTCAATTTGCTCAGGTTCTAATTGATCAACAATAATACTTTGGAATATTCTTTCATCAGTGCCAGTTCCCCAGTCATCTGTTTGAAAAAAACAACCAGCTCAGCTACCTCGGGTTATTATCATTTTATTTTTCCTTTTTTTACACTGCAGAAAGCAGTGGGGCGACGCTCCTCCGCCTTAGCGGAGGAGCTGCCACTGGTAAATATGACTCGCTGCAGTCATTGCAGCCAGGTAAGCCCTTGGTGCCATAAAAGAGATGGTCTTCAGGAGATGATATGATGTAAGCTAAACCAGGTCACGGATTAAGCAGTTCATCAGTTTGAAGTCCAATGCACAAGCAGCCTGGCAGTCATGCGGTACAGCTCAACCGCTAGAGCAAATACCATGCAATATAGAAACTTATCAAATAGAGAATGCAACAGGAATGATGACCAAGTTGGAATTGTATTCTGATTCTCCACTTGGTTCTTCGGTAGACCTGATTTGAGACGGTCAGTATATAGCCTCACATTCACACCAGACACAGAAGGCAGTATTTCCTCGTCCAAATATCTACAAGCAAATTCGTGGGTATCTTTGTTGCATATCGGCCCTGACTCACCTAGAGACACTTGTTTTGAGACAGAGATTAGGTCACTGAGAAACATTCGAAATGAAGTGGCCAATGGTATAGTTATTTTTGAGAAGTCATAGCAGAAACAAATGGCAGCTGTGGAGCTGGAAGCTTATCACTGCAGCAGTATCATCATAAAAAGCATCGGGCAGATTTACAAGCCCCTTGCGTCTCTTTTGCGCCGCTGTTGCGTCACTTTTGTGATGCAGAGGCGGCGCAAAGCCAGTGCCATGCTGCGGGGTATTTACAACGTGACGCATCTGGGAGATGCGTCACGTTGTTAAAGCCCTGCGCCACATGTAGGCGTTCCGGTGCAGGGGGGGGCGTTCCGGCGCAGGAATGCCTCCTAAAAGTGGCTGAGTGAAATCTACAAGATTTCACTCAGTCACTTTTGAGCCCATGCTGCGTCAAAACCCTGCGCCTGCCTGAAGCAGGCGTAAGGATTGACGCAGCATTGTAAAGATAGGGCAACCCAGAGCCTTGCTGGAGCTGCCTCGCGCTTGCGACGCAACTCCAGCAATGCGCTGCCTTTACGGCACAGATGCGTAATGTATCTGTCCTTTTTTGCCCCATGGTGTGCCGCATTGTAAATGCGGCGCATCCATGGCGGCGGAGCTGTGACACACAATAACTGGCGCATCCCTGCTGATATGCAGGGATGCGCCAGTTATTGTAATTCTGCCCCCATGTATTTATGAGGATGTTTTCTAGTTCTGGCACTAGCCAAGACTTTTGATTTAATAAATTATATGTTTAATAATAAGTGATTTCAGGCATGCCTCTGCATCTGTTGGTCTGCTTTTGTGTCATTCACATTTTTCTTCAACCCACTACAGCATACAGCACAGGACAATGGGTCAGCCCACTTCAGCCATTGGTTAACTTCACTGTGAGCGAAGGCATTCTGCTCATTCACAAGAAGAACATACACACGCAAAATAGTTCCTTTCAGTGCCAGCAAAAACTGTGGCAAGGTGTGGACTTTTTGAGACCCCAAAAATATTTTTGCTTTTTCCAAAGTTTTTCAAAAATTGACTACAGCACAGCAACTTCCACAAAAATGTCCTTTTAAACTAAGGGTGAGCGTAGTGCTCCGCTCCGCCAGCGGAGTGTGCGTAGTGATGCCTGCTTCTTTGTCCACGAAGTAGGCGTAGCAGGCAGCGCTACACACACGCCACGGCGGAGCAGAGTTGCCCGCCACCCGCCACCCGCCCACCCTCATTTTAAAATAACTTAAAGTGTTTAAAAGTAAGAAAATGTCTTACCTGAGGTGCGGCGTCCCGGGGCTCCCTCTTCCTGCTTCAGCGGCAACTTCTTCCTCACAAGTGCGCATGCGCGGGCGCCTGCGCATTTCTCGTGAGAAATGCGCATGTGCGGGCACCTGCGCATTTGCATTTGTGAGGAAGAAGTTGCCGCTGAAGCAGGAAGAGGGAGCCCCGGGACGCTGCACCTCAGCTAAGACATTTTCTTACTTTTAACCACTTTAAGTTATTTCAAAATGAGGGCGGGCGGGAGGCGGGCGGCGCGCAGTGGGGCTACGCGGAGTGCGCAAGTGTGCGTAGATTTGGCCACACTATGTGATGCTTCGCGTAGCCCCACTACGCCCACTACGCCCACTACGCCCAGGGTTATTTTAAACCCCATGGCAAAACAAAGTAGGCATTATCAAAGCCAAAAGACTGGCAGCCAGTGCCATGCCGATCGACTTTGTAAATGTTTTTTTGTTTTTCATTATCCAGACTGCTATCCTAAGGAAGACTAATGTCCTAACATACTAAAGGCCCTACTGAAAACCTGGACAGCTGTCTAAGTTTCCAGATTAAAAACATGGCTGCATGTCCAAAGTGTGAATTTCCTGCAGCTGGTGATATGCATATATCCTTCTTGGTCTTTTCGCCACTCCCCCGCTGCTCATCCGCCTTGGTTCTCCTGATCGGGTGACCGTGCCGCAACCCCCGATCCCCCTCAGTTCTGTCCTGCTATGGTGACCTTGCCAGTGTCATTGCACTTTGTTATCCTGGCTCTGTTTTGTCTTCTTGATTTTTCAATCCCCTTATAGCTTGGTTTGCCTCATTCTCCTTAAGGATTTCTGCCTTTTGAGTGTATGACTGTATTGCATGACTGTATTGCTGCCGATTTCTTGACACTTTTTCCCCACGTCCTGCTCCCAGCCTTCTGGCCTCTCTGCCGGCTGCTCCCTCCTCCCAGGACTACTTATGCAGACCGCTGCGCGGCCCCCTGTGAGTAGTCCTAGACCCTATTGGCCTTGACGTCACTCCCCAGCTGCCTCTCCTCATCTGCTGTCGCTCCCTCTGTCGGGTGACCGCACCCGAACCACCGAGCCTCCCCCCCCGCCCCACATGTTCGGTCCTGCTGTATTGACCTTGCCGGTTTCATTGCACTTTGTTTGCCTCACTCTGCTTTATTTACTTGATTTTCCAATCCCCTTGCTGCTTAGTATGCCTGATCCTCCTTACGGCTTTCTCCCTTTTGAGTGTGTGACCTTATTGCGTGACTATATTGCTGCCGATTTACCGTCAGTTTTGCACTGCAACCCGCTTCCCACCCTCCGCCTCTCTGCCAGCCCCTCCCACCTCCCAGGACTACTTATGCAGGCTGCTACGTGGCATCGCTGGTACGTCAAGGGCAAGCCCACCTGCACCCGTTCACGCCTGGACCACGCCCAATGCCAGGACCACTGGTTCTTCCGCCCCACAAAGCTACACTGATGTGGACCTCCGAGCCCTGGACAACGGATCTCCCGACAACCACTTCTGCCGCACATCAGGGCATACCACCAGTGGGCCGTTCTCTTTCTAACACTGCCGCACCACCTTCAACACCGAAGCAACCAGCGACACTGGAGAAACTGCAACACGGCAGCATCCACCACATCGACCGAGCCCACCACAACACAACTCCAGTGCATCCTACTGAATGCATGATCCCTTGACAAATGCACCAAGGAGATCTGGAACACAATCTCATACCTCACCCCGGACAACATCTTCCTGACGGAAACTTGGCTAAATCCCATTTCAACCCCAGACATCACCATCGCCATCCCTGAGGGCTATAAGATAACACACTGGGAGCGACCCAACAAACACGGAGGTGGAATCGCCATCATCTTCAGGGACAACATCCACTACACGATATCCCCAAATGACCTGACCCGATAATGGAACACATCAACTTCCAACTCCACACAGATGGAAAAAGCACCATCAGACCTACAGACTACCAGGACCACACCCCAGTGGTCCAGGTGTAATGCCATCTCGGACCTCATCGCCCCGTTCGCAGTCGACTATGAGCACTACATCTTCCTATGGGACCTCAACTTCCACCTCGATGACCCCGGCAGCGCCAAAAACCACCAACCACCTGGAGAGCATGAGCAACATCGGCCTCAAGCAGCTTGTCACCAATTCTACCCACATTGCAGGACGTATGCTGAATCTCATCTTCACCTCTAGTGACAGAGTCCGGTACAACCACACCACACAACTCACCTGGTCTGACCACCACAACATCCACTTCTCCATCTCAGGATCCACCCAATCTGACTGTACCTCCCAGTTCCATGTGCAGAGGCTGGAAAAAGATATCGGAAGTAAGCCCGGTGGTGTACTCCTCTCTGTTTGTGCAGGTACCAAAAGATGCACAGAGCAGAGAATTTTCCTCGCTTGCTCTCCCTAACGTCAAGTTCGTAAGTGAGGTAAATCCACCTCCTGGTGACTTTTTTCCTCACTCGCACTCCCCAACGTCAAGTTGGCGAGTGCAAGCGAGAAAAATCCTCTTCCCGGCGAGATTTCCTAAGGTGGGCAGGCGGATTTCTCAACAGGGGTGGGTGCGGATTGTTACGACCACTCGCGTTGAGAAACCTTCTGTTGGCGTTGAGAAAGTTGCCACTCAAGTAGAAAATCTACATGAGCAGCAGAAAAGAAGCAGCCCCCACTTGCGCTGCGAAAGGTGCCATTCCCACTGACGTTCCAGTGCAGGACAAACACCATCTCGAAACTGGCTGCAACGAATCCTATCAAGTTTGGTTTCAAACATGTTGGAATTTTACTTCCCACACCGTAAACCATGTGGGAGGTATGATGCCATGCACCGTAAAGCTCTTTTGGGAGGCCCTCGGTGCTCCCAGTACCAGTCTTCCAGACCCAAACAGCAATCTAGGGCTGCTGCCGGCCAGAGACACATTTCTGCCCTCCTGGTGGTGAGCCAAACTCAGGCTGGGGAAGGCAGAACAATAGGTATCCTGTCACAGGGAGATGTGACCACCTCCCAGACAGGGCTTAGTGTATTTGGGCAGGGTGGGAGTGCTTGCCAACACCACATAGACTGCGTGCAGGGCACACTTGGTGCCCTCCATGCATAGTACAGTTCAAACCAGTTCAGGGGGCCGTTGGCTCCCGCTCTGCTGCAAAACTGGACATAGGACAGGGGAATATCCTCCCCGTTATCCAGCTCCTCCTTAGGGAGGGACCCTGAATCATCCCTACCCTTTCCTTAGGGTATTTAAGGGCTTACATGTGGGTGGGTCCCTAGATTCGTCGTGGAACAAGATTCATTTCAGACACCACTTCTTCTTCAACTGTCTGGGCACTCTGGACTTTGCTCTGGGCAATAAGGCTGCAACCAGGAAGATTGCTGCGGCTCCTGATTTCCTCACCCTGCTCGTCAGCTGCAACCATACAGGAACCTTCAAAGGCCTGTAGGCATCCAAGACACTTGAAGGAATCTCCTTTGAAGTGAAAGAGTCACTTCCCTGCATCTGCAGGCATTGCAACTAAGCTGACCAGTCTACTAATTCTGGGCTCCCTCGTACTCCAAAAGACACAGCAAAACAGTTTGTGGTTCTTCTCATCCCTTGAGACCTGCGCTGTCTTCTCACCAAGTATTAGGCCAGTATCGCTCGCCGGAGCCGCAGGAACTGAACCAATGTGCACTGCGTAGACTTTCAGTTGCAAAGGCTTGTTGGCTTCCTTCCACCAAGATCTTCAGGCTCCAAGTAGCGCCACCCTCAGGTATCTCCAGTGATCAAGATCTTTGTCCTCACCACACCACTTGCATCTTGGGCCCGCATCTTTGGTGAGTTGCTCGAGGTCCTCTTGTGACTCCAGTGCCTCTGGTCTATGGGTCCTCTTTTCGGTCATCGTTGAATTCTTTGGGCTCCCCTGATTGCTCGGGGCCAGCCTGACTCCCCTGCTTGTAGGCGTCTCCTGGACCTTGCTGGTCCCGACATTACACATTCTTCAACTTCCATTTTGGTTGTAGTTGCCAAGGCTTGTTGGTGCTCCCGCCAGACTCTGACCCCCTCAATGCTCGACATCTGATGTGAGACAGCTCGTGTACAGCTCCTGGTCTTCCACAGCATCCCCTGGTCTACACAGCCACAGTTTTAAGGTCACCGTCAGCTCTCCTGCAACACTTAACATCAATCAGCATTTGTCTTCCATGCCTCCTATTCACTCCTGAGTGGCATTGACTCGGTCCCCTCTGCTTGCAGGTTCTTCACATCTTGACTCCACCTTTGGGTTCCACCGGAACACTTTCACCTTCTCCAGCTGCGGCATCTTCCTGAAGTCCTCCATTGAGTTCAACACCTGTTTCCGATGCAAATTCACACCTATGCACCCAGCTTCCCTGGTGCAGGTATCCTGTTTCTAAGGTACTCACGGGTGGGGTGGCTCTCCAACCTTCTGTCTTCCACTGGGTTTCTTCAGGGTCCACTGGAAGGGATCCTTCTTCTTTAAAATTCAACCGTGACTTACCCATTGACTTGCATTGATCCCGCGGTCGTGTTCCCACTCTGTACACAGATTCTGTGGGGCTCCTGGTTACCTACTTTGGGTGGTTCCTTGGGACCCCAGCACTTTTACGTCTTCTAGGTATAGTCTTGACTCGAGTCATGGTTTGCATTCTACTATTTTAGTATATGGTTCGGTCTCCCCCTGGTGACCACTGGTTCTTACGTGCTACCTACCTGTTTCTATTGAAACGTATTGTGTGTATTGTGTATATCTCCAGCTAGGAGATATTTGTATGTGTTAATGAGTGTCTTATATAAATACATAATTTTATAAATACACTGTGGGGTTCTTTTTCACTTAATCTATTCCTATAAGATTATGTTCTGGTAAAACAAGCTGCTTTACACTCCTTCTGGACTCCACAGCTACCTCTTAGAAAGCTTTCTAAGGTTGTCTAAGACCACTAAAATCAACATAAGGGTTGTCTGGATTGGTGCAAGGTGCCCACTTACATAAGTGTACACCATATACCAAGCCAGCTTCTCACTCTAAGCGTACTCCAGCACTTACGGAACTCCGCGTAGGGCGGCGGAGTATTTTGGAACGCGGAATATCGTAAACTCTGCCATGGTTTAATCAGAAGACCAGTGAACAATGCTTTCTGCTACCACCTCCCAGACTCTACACAAGACCCAGAACAAACAGCAAAACCTTCTCCCAGTGGATCACAGAATGCGCCAACACTATCGCCCCCTCCAAGACAGCCAAGTTGAAAAGACCATTCAAAAGAGCCAGCTGATTCACTGAGGAACTGCACTCCACTGAATGCAACTGCTTGTTACTAAAAAGGTAGTGGCACAAAAAGACAGAAGACCACAAAGCCTTCAGGACCGCTCTCAAACAGTACTACTTCCTCCTAAAAGAAACTAAGAAGAACATCCTTGCTGACCGCATTGAATCCAGTGCTAACCACAGCATAAACACTTCGCCATCGTGAAGGAGTTCTCCAATCCTGCAGCCACAAGAGTGACATAACACCCTCCCAGGAACCGTGCGACAATCTTGCTGACTTCTTCAGTGATAAGATCTTGGCCGTCTATGAAACTTTGAATGCCAACCCTCTGCCACCGACAGCATCAACCTGCTCACACCCTCAAAACCAAACACATGCTCACCTACTGCGACCTCCTCACCATGCAAGACACTATCTTCATCATAAACTCTGTGCACCTTTGAAGCAAGACAATCGGCGATGATCTAATGAAGGTCTTGAACACCACCACCAGCATGGCCACCTTCCCTGAGGACTGAAGACATGCTGAAGTTAGGCACCTCCTGAATAAACCATCTGCCGAATTAGCTATACCAAAGAACTACCGTCCCATTTCTTTGCTCCCCTATCCTGAACATTTTTGGGAGCAAGCGATTAACCAGCAACTCACCCAACACCTAGAAGACCATGACCTTCTGGACCCCTCTCAATCTGGATTTCGAGCTAACCACAGCACCAAGAAAGCCCTGATTGCGGCCACCAATGGAATCAGAGTGCTCCTGGACCGTAGAGAAATAGCAGCCCTCATCCTGTTTGACCCATCTGCCACATTTTACACCGTCTTCTATCACATCCTGATCAGCAGACTCCGCCACACCGGGATCCAGGGAGATGCCCTCAAATGAAATGAAATGAAATGAAAAAAACATTTATAAAGCACATGGCTACCCAGGAGCATCCCAGTGCTAGGACTGACACGGGGGAGGCAGAAAGAACTAAGGAAACAGAAAGGTCTTCAGTTGTTTACGGAAAGCCAGATGATTGGAATCTATGCGAAGATGTAGTGGCAGAGAGGTCCAGAGTTTAGCGGCGTTATAAGAGAAGAGCCGTCCACCACTTCTAGCCTTTTCGATCCTAGGGACCTCGGCCATATGCAATTCATCTGCTCCGAAGTTTCCTATTAGTTTTGTGAGGTCGGATCATCGCTGAGTGGATAGGAGGCCCGTTCCCCTGCATGGATTTCTATACTAGGTACAGGGCCTTGAATCTAATACATTCCTGCACTGGGAGCCAATGAAAGGAGAGGAGTGTAGGTTTCGCCGATTGTCTGTTGGTAGCTCCAGTCAGAAGTCTGGCGGCGCTGTTTTGAACAGACTATAGTTTGGAAACTACTGTTGTGGGGGCACCCAGCTATAGTGCGTTACCATAATCCAGTCTGGAAAGTATAAGTGATTGGACCAGTACTTTTTTAGCTTGAAACGGGAGTAGGTGGAAGACTTTACCGGCTATTCTAAGCAGGACAGAGCAGATGCCTGCCGTCTTCCTAGCCTGTACTCTAAAGTTCAAATCCTGGTCCAACCAGATGCCCAGGCTCTTGATTTCTGACTTAGGGACCGGGGGGAGGACCCATACCGACTGGCCACATGGAACTGGATTTAAAGCTAAGGTGGTTGCCGAATATCATGAGCTCAGTTTTTCCGCCATTAAGCTTGAGCTGAGACGCATCCATCCAGTTCAAAACGTCCTCTAGACAAGAATAGAGGCCCTTGGTTTTTTGATCTGCTTGGTTTAACGCTACCACCAATTGCGTATCATCGGCATAGGTCACCATGCGGATTCCAGAGGGGGCTACAATGGTTGCCAGAGGAGCCATATACACATTAAAAAGGTTAGGGCTAAGCGATGAGCCCTGAGGTACTCCGCTCGTAAAGAGGTAGGTTTAGATCCGATGTTCTCCTCAAATACCTGAAAGGATCTTCCCTCCAGAAAGGAACACAGCCATTGGAGCACCATGCCTGTTACTCCTATATTCCTGAAACGATGAACCAGGATCATATGGTTCACCGTGTCGAACGCTGAGCTCAGGTCAAGGAGTATGATGGCAGACGAACCTCCTGAGTCTAAGATTTTTCTACTTTCCTCCACCACTGCTAACAGGGCCGTTTCGGTGCTCTGACGCGGTCGGAATCCTGTTTGAGAGGAGTGAAGCAGGTTGTAGGTTTCAAGGAAGCCGGAGAGGGTTTGAATAAGGCATTTTTCTGGCATCTCACCTATTCCTGGCAGAAGGGAGATAGGGCGGTAGTTGCCCATATCCGCTGGATCCAGATTAGGTTTCTTAAGTAGAGCTTTCACCATGGCCCCTTTCCAGTTGGTAGGAACTATTCCTGTGGAAGTGAGGCGTTAATCAGGTCCGTCATGTTAGGGGCTATTATCGAAGCTGCCTGCTTCAGAATGTTAAGCGGTGCGGGATCCTTGGGTGATCCGCTCTTTACGGAGGACAGCAAGGTAAGGAGTGATTCCTGTGGAAGGGGGGGGAGACCTCTAGTGTGTGTTCAGAAGGACGTGGGTCGGGATCCATCTGCTTGTAAGGGGTCTTGCCATTGTCATCCTTATACGGCAGGGATTCAAGAATATTCTGAACCTTTGTGGTGAAATATTCTGCCTGTTTATTGCAATGTAGACCAGAGGTGCCTGGTGCTATTCATGGGATGGGGCTTTAAGTAATTTTTTAATAATAATGAAGGTTTCTCTAGGAGAGTTGGCGGCTGATAAAATCTTACCCACGTAATAGTCAGGGCTTTTTTTTATTTCTGATTAATAGACACAAATAGCTGCCCTGTATTCCAACTTTTTGATGGGTAGGAACTCTTTCCTTCAATGTCTTTCCTTAACCTTATGGATTGCCCCATTCCTCACCGGTAGAACACAAAGGATCTGTCTCCCACCGTTTACCTCGGTGCTTAAAAATATAATCTGCGGGGTACCCTAAGGATCATCCCCACCCTCTTCAACACCTACATAAGCCCCCCCTGGCTGACACCATCAGATCACACGGGCTCAACATTATCTCCTATGCTGATGATACCCAGCTCATCCTCTCACTGTCCTAAGACTCCTCCACCACAAAGCTAACTTTGACAGATGCATGATGAACATCATGGACTGGATGAGTGACCCTGTCTCAAACTTAACACAGACAAGACAGAAGTCCACATCTTTGGGAACAACACCTCGCCATGGAACAATGGATGGTAGCCCGTGGAACTCGGCCCACCCTCTTACCCCCAACAGACCATGCCACAACCTCAGCATCATCCTAGATAGCAAGCTATTCATGAAGAAACAAGTCCGGGCAGTCTCATCCGCCTGCTTTCACACCTTTCACAGGTTCCGCAAGATCTTCAACCGGCTCCCAGTCAACACCAGAAGGACCATCAGGCAGGCCCTCATCACCAGAAGACTGGACTATGGAAACACACTCTACGTAGGAATCACTGCACGCCTCCTGAAGAGACTTCAGACAATATAAAAATCAACGGCAAGACTCATCCTCAACCTCTCCAGAAGGACCCACATCTCACCCCAACCCAAGAAACTATACTGGCTCCTGATCCAGAAGAAGAAATGCCAGCTTAAGATGCTGACCCACGCTTACAAGGCCTTGCGCGACGAAGGACTAGCATACATCAACAAAAGCCAGACCATCCACTAGCCGACCAGACACCTTCCATCTGCTTCCTTCTTCCCCGAAGACACCCCTCGCCTTTGCCGTACCAACAGCAGTGGATGCTCCTGGGGCCCTCAAACAGTCTGAATTGTCAAACTTGTAGTAGTGTCATGATTAGTAGATGCGTAGTAATGTCAGCGATGGCAGAGACAATGGGTGGTGCAAGCTGCGTTGGGCTCTTGAAAAGGGCCTTGTCACTTATTTTTTCACAAATTAAGCACTGAGTGTTAGCGATTGTTGGATAATGTCTGGAATGCTGGATGATGAATGTTTTCTAACATGAGAAGAGCAATACCTGTTACTTCATATGGGGCTAGTGGCTTGGAGAGAGACTTCTATAATTTGCTTTCCGCCTGCCTGGACTCCGCCAGATGTATCTGAGCTGTAAAACCTTTTTTTTCACACTGGACACCAAGGGCCTCATTACGGTGGTGGGTGGACTGCCACCGACAGGCTGTCAGTGGGGGTCTGCCCAACATCCAGGCCATCGGCCGAACCGCTGGATTACAATACCAGAGGTTGGAGCACAGAGGTGAGGGGGAAGACTGCCTCCTCCGACAAGATCGACTATCCTGTTGTGGTGGTGGTCAAACTCCTGTCCCGACAAGGGAGGCGGTGCCTGTGCAGGCCCCGATTTAGGGATTAGGATGTCCCTTTCCAACTGCCTTTTCATGGTGATCCAAACTCAATGAAAAGGCAGACAGAAACAGATTTTGGCAGCTTCAAGCAGGGCCCCTGTCTCCCATGGGCCACTGCTAAGTGGCCTGGGGGGCACATGTAGTGCCCCCCCAACACACTCATGCACATGTGCCAGACAACACATGGTGCCTGGCACAAGGTGCATGGATGTGCACAAAGTGCCTTTATCTACTGCTGCTTGTGCTTTGGCCCTTTTCCCGGGCCACAAAAAAGTTGCAGTACAAAAAAGCATTTTTATGACCGCCTACATGACAGTACTATCCTAATAGGGCAGGTGGAAGCGCCAACTCATTGTCGGACAGACACCTGCCCGATACGATAGCGTCGCCTGTCCGACTGACCGGCATCGTAATCAGGCCCTTAGAGTTGAACAAGAAAAGAAACTAGTGTGTTGAGGCTCTTGTAATGATTACGACCCAAAAAGTGGGGGTAATTTAGCAAGTGATGCAGATTTTCTGCAGGCAAATGAAAATTCCCAGATGTTGATATGGTCCGTGATTCTTTTGGCTTTGTGACTATATGTCAGTCTTGTACGCTAATATATGCTAAGCAATGGGCAGGGATTCCAAATGCCTCAAAGTAGGAACAGCTATTTTGCATTCTTCTAAAGGCAACACGAGATGAAAAGTGACATGCACATATATTCTTGGTGTTGAGGAGAGGAGTACTACTCAGGAAGTCATCTGCACACACATTTTATTTTTGTTTTTGTTTTCTTATGATGGGTACTGTTGTGTTATCATGGGCACTGCAACGTTTTTCTTTTACCTTCCACGGCAGAAACATTCATTTGTACAGAAGTTTACTTGGCATTAATCAACTTTCATAGACTATTGAAAGAGACTCTCTCCTGAGCTACATTATTTAAAAACCTGAAAGAGGACGTAAGCTTCTTGGGAAAATGCAGGTGCTCTTAACTTCACAGTTTCATGCCCAGATTCCCACTGCAGCACGGGCGGCTCCTCCGTAATGGCGGAGGAGCGTCACCCCACTGCCTCAGCCGAAAAAATAAAACAATATTTTTTTTATTTTTTGGCTGTGTGGGGATGGGCGGGGCCAGGCAATGGGAGAGGGAGTGGAGTGATGTGCACTACTAACTCTGCATGTCTGTTTGGCCGGCCATCTTAGGTTTCTCCAACCTGGCTGTATTGTACGGCGAGGCAGGAGAAACAGCACACACTCCCTGACCTGAGTGGAGCATCGAAGCTGTCCGCTCAGGCCAATCCTTGCACTGCTCTTATAAAGCATTAGAGCAGCGTGGGGACTAAATGAGGAGTGGGACCAGGAAGCAGAAAAGCACTGAGGCATGAGGCGGCAGAAGTAGCATGAGATTTTTTAAATTCTTTTTTTAACCCCCTTGCGCACTCCCCCTGCCGCTCCTTCCGCACCCTCCCTCCAGACGCTCTCTCTACCTGCCCCACAAATGTCCATATGTATAGGCCGCCACTGCACTGCAGAGACCACTCTTCTCCATGCATGCCTTTCTAACACCTTACGCAGATTGCCTTCCAGCTGAGCGCAAACATGTTATCTCCCTGGAATGAGATCTGCTATGCTGATGCATTCTTACTACTATCTATGTTATGTTAGTTTTTTAGGTCGAGAGAACCGGCCAACTACAGTTTCCTTACTCTTGTAAGTGTTGATCGGTTCATTTGGAACTCCTTGTTTTATTTCCTCCTACTGTTACTGTGTGGAGTGCCACGGACACCGCGTGTCATGTTTTAGCAATGCACCCGCTTTAATGTTTTTCAAATTTAATTACTTTGGCGCCCGCTTTTCATTTATAGTGCGTGCTTATGCACCGCTTGTTATTTATTTATTCTTGCTCTCTTATGACAGTGTCTCTGCTTCCACTGTCAGTGCTATTGGTCCACAGACACCGCACGCCATCCCTTTAAAGAGCCTGCGCTGCTCCTTAACCTGGAAACAACGGGGCAGATTTATGAGCCCCCTGCGCCTCATTTACGCCGCCGTTGCGTCACTTTTGTGACGCAGCGGCGGCGCAAATCCTGCGCCATGCTGCGGGGTATTTACAATGTGACGCATCTGGGAGATGCGTCACGTTGTAAAGCCCTGCGCCAGCAGTAGGTGTACCTGTGCGGGGGGGGGGGCGTTCCGTCGCAGGAACGCCTCCTAAAAGTGGCTGAGGGAAATCTACAAGATTTCACTCAGTCACTTTTGAGCCCATGCTGCATCAAAACCCTGCGCCTGCTTGAAGCAGGCGTAAGGAGTGACGCAGCATTGTAATGATAGGGCACCCCCGAGCCTTGCTGGAGCTGCGTCGCGCTTGCGACGCAACTCCAGCAATGCGCCGCCCTTCCGCCATCAGATGCGGCACGCATCTGTTTATCCCTGCGCCACGATGCGCTGCATTGTAAATGCGGTGCATCTATTGTGGCGCAAGGGTAAACTTTCATGACGCATCCCTGCTGATTTGCAGGGATGCTCCAGGAAACATAAATCTGCCCCAACGTTTTCCTTCCTGTTCGGTTGATAGGAAGGAGCCCTACAGCCAGTAGCCATCACCTGTCCTTTGCTTACCATCCTCCTAGCTCAGCCTCCAGAGAGAGCAAGCCCGACAGAGCCCCTTCCCATGCCTGCCCCTTCAGCACTGAGCCAGAGAGAGCGGGCACTCTTCCTCCCCATGCTCCAGCACCCACCGTAGGGACGGAGAGGGGGGCTGGAAAGAACAGCTGCAGCCCTTCTCCAGCTTCGGAGACCACTTATCCGCTCTCTTGCCACAAATCCCCTTTTACTGGCTTCTGCCTTGCCAGGCTGGACGTGCGCAGCTTCCAGCTCCCACTCGCCACTCTGACAGCTGATCTCATGTAAGTACCAACCAGCCCACTTTCAATCGTGTCTTCTGCAGCCCACTCCCCCAATGTGGATTTCTGTAATTTCATGTATTTCTTTGTGCAATGTTCGAAATGGGGTTTCTGGTTGGCTAGGGTATACATATAAGCCAGGTAGAACCCACCACTCTAGTCAGGGTAAGGGGGTTACACATACAAGATAACCCTTGCTAACCCCCTTGGTAGATTGGCAGATCAGTCAGGCTTATCCCAGAGACAATATGTAAAGCATTTGGGAAAAACACACACCAGTGACACAATGGGCATTCCACAAAAAGAGATTCCACACAAGGTTATTAAAAAAATATCCTTTGTATTATTCAGAAAAACACATTAGACCACAATCAAATCAATCAGTAATCACTTTGCAAATTGGCAATTGTCATCAACGTAACATATAGTGCACTGACGTAATTACTCCTAAGGAGCCCTGGACATAACTCACTTTGCGAACTATCATTTGTCATAACACAATAGGTAGGGCAATACAACGAAGACATATATGTAGCCCATGTCATAAATAGGCATATGAAACACCTACATCATCAAAACATCATTACTGTGGATAATGAGCAGTTCCTGACAGTGAGACTCGTTATCTTGTCTCTACAGGTACAATATAGACTATAGTTACCAACATCATCAGGACACGCACCTGTAACCCTCATGCATCCTTATATGAGCCTGGAACGTAGGCCATAGGAGCCTCTGTGAGAGAAGCTGGCCTTATATATGATGTCCACTAATGTAAGAGGGCACCCTGCACAAGTCCAAACAACTCTTATTGTGATTTAAGAGGTCTTAGACAACCTTAGAAAGCTTTCTAAGTGGTAGCTGTGGAGAGCAGCCTTCAGGCTTAGTCCAGAAGGAGTGTAAAGCAGCTTGTTTTACCAGAATGCAATCTTATAGTATAGATTAAGTGAAAAGAACCAGACCAAGTATTTATAAAAAATATGTATTTATTTTATAATACTCTCTAGCATGTTTCAATATCTCCAACACGGAGATGAGCACAATGCACACAATACTTTAGCACAGAAACACAGTAAATATCACGAAATACATAGTGGTCCTGGGGAGGACCAAACCATATACTAAGAAAGTGGTACAAGAATCAGAACTCAGATCAAGACAGGGTCGAGAGGACGTAGAAGTGCTGGGACCCCAAGGAACCACCCAAGATGAGTAGATAGGGACCCCACGGAGAGCATGTGCAGTGTGGGTACATGACCGCGTGCTCCATACAACTCGATGTGCAAGTCACGGTTGGATTTGTAAAGATTAAGGACCCTTCCCAGTGGACCCTGAAGAAACCCTGTGGAAGACAGAAGGTTGGAGTGCAACCCCAACCGTGGATACCCTAGTACCCACGTTACATACACCAGGGAAACCGGGTGCATATGTGTGAAGTGGTGTCGGAAACTGCTGTCGAACCCAATAGAGGACTTCAGGAAAGTGCCACTGTGGAAGAAGGAAGAATTGTCTGGTGGAATCTGAGGATTGGTTCTTGATGAGAGGTACCTGCAAGCAGAGGGTACAGAGTCTGTGTCACTCAGGAGTGACCAGGAGACTTGGAAACGAATGCCCTCCGATGTCGGGTGTTGCCGGATGGATCACAAGGATCTTGACTCGACAGCTGTGAGGATCAGGGGATGCTGAGGGGGACCAGGAGCCATGCACGAGCTGTCCCACGAAGGATGTCGAGTGCTGAGGGGTCGGTGTCCGGTGGGAGCACCAACAAGCCTTGCAAATGCAACCAAAGCAGTAATCAAAGAAGGAGCAACGTCGGGACCAGCAAGTTCCAGGGGACTCACCACAAGCAGGGGAGTCAGGGCAGGCCCGAGCAATCAGGGGAGACCAAAAGAAACAAGTGCATCCACAGGCCGGAGGCACAAGAGTCGCGAGGGGACCTCAAGCAGCTCACCAAAAGATGCAGGCCATGATGCACACAATGTGGTGTGGCTGAAGATTCTGGTCACTGGAGGTGCTCAAGGTTGGGGCTACCTGGAGCCGAAGATCTTCTTTGAAGGAAGCCAACAAGTCTTTGCAACTGCATTTTGGAAGCGTTGCACAGTGGTTGGGTTTTTGCAAACCCCCACGAGGGATACTGGCCTCAAACTTGGTGAGAGGGCAGGGCAGGCCTCGGAAGCAGTGGGAAACCACTGCCTGTGTGGCAGAGCCCACAGAGTCCGTAGGAGCTCTGGATCTGCAGATCGGGTGACTTAGTTTCAGTGCCTGCGAATGCAGGGGAGTGACTCCTTCACTCCAAGGGAGATTTCTTCAGGTGTCTTTGATGCTTCACAGGCCTTGGAAGGTTCCTGTATGATGCACAGGCACAGACGATGCAGCAGACTGGAAGGGAGATGAAGTCAGGCCCAAAATAAGTCCAGCGAAGTCCAGAGTGCCCAGACGGTAGAAGTGGAGTGGTGCCTGATCTGATTCTTATCCCATGAAGAATCTAGGGAGCTACACCCAGGTAAGCCCTTAGGTACCCTAGGGAAAGGGTTGGGAAGATTCAGGGGACCCTCCCAGGGGAATGTCTGAACAGGGGGAAGGTTACTCCCATTTCCTTTGTCCAGTTTCGTGCCAGAGCAGAAGCCAACGGTTCCCAGAACTAGTTTGAACTGGCCTATGCACAGGGATACCAAGTTTGCCCCTCAAGCAGACTTTCTGGTGCTGACAAGCGCACCCACCCGGCGCAATACACTAAATCCTGTCTGGGAGGTGGTCACACATCCCTGTGACAGGATGCCTATTGTTACACCTTCCTCTACTGGAGCTTGGCTCAGCAGCAGGAGGGCAGAAATGTGTCTCTGGTCAGCAGCAACCATTTTATGCTGTCTGGGTCTAGAAGGTTGGCACCGGGAACACTAAGAGTCTAACGGAGGGCTCTTTCAGTGCTTGAAATTATACCTCCCACACCGTTTACGTTGTGGGGGTAGGATTCCAACATGTTTGATAGCAAATATGATAGGATTCGTTGCAGCCGTTTTCGAGATAGTCATTGCGTACTTACGCCATGCCCCTCTATACAGTATAAGGCTGCATCACTGACAACCCGGGAGAATGGACTCTGTAGGCTGCACGAGTGTCCTGCTCATGCAGGGGCACCCTCTCACTTAGAACCAAGCACCCTGCATTCAGGATTGCAAAGGCCTGCTATAGAGGTGACATATTGTTCAAGTGCAGTGACCCTTAGATATAGGAAATCTATATCTTAAGTAAGTGGTGCAAGCACCAACTTACACAGGCTGAAATGGCAGGCCTGTAGTCCCATTTTGCATGGTCTTTCATGGGCGGCACAATGCAAGCTTCAGCCCATGAGAGACCTCTGGGGTACATATGCCCTGGGCACTTTGGTACCAAATACTAGGAACTGGTAAGGGTACCCCAGTATCCAATCTGGAATGTACCTAAGTACTCAACAAAATAATTTATGGAGAAAGCAGAGAGACTGGGGATCTGATTGGCAGGAACCCAGTCAGACTAGTCAAAAACAGCATCACATCAAGCAAAAAGTAGGGTAACCATAGAAGCAGATCCTACTTTCCTACAACCCCCAAATGTAAGGAGATGAGACTAACCTTGCCCAGTTGAGTCTTCATTTTCATTTTCTAGCTGGAGAGTCCATCTGCATTCACATGGTTACTCCCATGTCTATGTTCCACTTTATAGTCCATCCCCTGTAGGGAAATGGAGAACCTCAAAAGTTTGGGGTTTTCATTCTTCATCTGTTTAAGCCATAAGAGGGGCTTATGGCATGTCTGAAAATTCAAGTGAGTGCCAAACAGGTATGGCCCCAACTTCTTCAGGGCCCAGACCACAGCAGAGGCCTCCATCTCTATAGCTCACCAACGTTTCTCTGTGGGGGTCAAGCTTCTGCTGATAAAAGCGACTTGTTGATCCTGGCCCTCTGCATTAAGTTGTGACAACACAGCCCCTACCCCCAACTCAGATACATCTCTTTGGACAATGAATGTTTTAGAGTAGCCAGGACTTCGCCAAATGGGAGCAGTGCTCATGGCCTGCTTGAGGTCATCAAATGCCTTCTGACAGCTAACTATCCACGGAAATTTCTTGGGCATTTTCTTTGATGTAAGATTATTCAAAGGAGTCACTATGGACCCATATCCTTTGACAAATCCTCTGTAATACCCAGTCAGGCCCAAGAAAGCTCTGACCTGAGTCTGGGTAGTGGGAGCAACCAATTCCATTATGGTTTGTATTTTGCTCTGAAGTGGTTGCACTTGGCCTCCACCTACCAGGTGGCTCAGGTACATAACTTTACTCTGCCCTATCTGGCATTTAGTAGCCTTGATAGTTAGGCCTGTTTTCTGCAGAGCTTGCAAAACATTCTTCAGGTGGACCAGGTGATCCTCCCAGGTGGAGCTAAAGACACCTATATCATCAACATATGCTGCACTATAGGCTTCCAGGCATGTGAGAACTTTATTCGCCAACCTTAGGAATGTGGCAGGTGCATTCTTCAAGCCAAAGGGCATTGCAATAAATTGCTAATGCCAACTAGGGGTTAAGAATGTTGTTTTTAGTTTGGCATTGTCAGCTAGTCTGATTTGCCAATAGCCGGCAGTAAGGTCAAATGTACTTACGAACTTGGCTGAGACCAAAGTGTCAATAAGCTCATCTACCCTAGGACTTGGGTGAGCATCAGTCCTAGTGACTGCATTGAGTCTCCTGAGGTCAACACACAACCTAATCTCTCTTTTTTCACCCTTGTTGTGAGGTTTAGGTACAAGGACCACTGGGCTAGCTCAAGGGCTATCTGAGGGCTCAATCACTCTCAACTCCAGCATCTTTTGGACCTCTGTCCTTATGCAGTCTCTGACATGGTCATGCTGCCTGTAGATTTTATTCTTGACAGTTATATTCTTACCTGTGTCCACTTCATGGGTACACCAGGTGGTTTGACTGGGAGTCAGAGAAAACATGTGCCTGTATTGATTGAGGACCTTCCTGCATTCAATCTGCTGTTGATCAGTGAGGCTGCCTGCCAAGGCTACACCATCACTGACCGATCATCAGGGTTTTGTGAGAGGAGATCAGGGAGAGGGTCACTCTCTTGCTCCTGTTCCTCATCAGTTGCCATGAGCAAGCCCATGCCAACCCTGTCAACAAAAGGTTTTAGCCTGTTCATATGAAGTACCATATGAGGACTTCTGGGAGTGCCAAGGTCCACCAAGTAGGTGACCTCACTCTTTTGGTGTGGGGTCCACTCCATTTGTCCTAGAGAGCTGCTGGGACCCCAGGCTCCAACACTCACACAGCTAGGACAGCCTTATGGTCATGCCAAGCGTTTTTGAGTTCTTGGCTTGCCTCAAGTTGTTTTCTGGCCTTCTTCATATACTCAGCCATGCAGGAGCGCAGACCAAGTACTTAGTCCACTATGCCCTTTTTGGGAGGTTTGAGAGGTAGCTCCCATGCCTCCTTCACCAGACACAAGGGACCCCTAACTGGATGCCCAAACAGAAGTTCAAAATGGCTGTAGCCAACCCGCTTCTGAGAGACCTCACTGTAGGCAAAGAGAAGGCAGGGCATAAGAACATCGCATTTTCGCCTAAGCTTTTCTTGGAGGCCCATGATCATACCCTTTAGGGTTTTGTTGAATCTTTCAACTAACCCATTGCATTGAGGATGGTAGGGTGTGGTGAATTTGTAATTAACTCCACACTCTTCCCACATTTCAGTAATATAACTTGACATGAAGTTTGTACCTCTGTCAGTTAAGACCTCCTTAAGGAAGCCCACTCTGGAAAAAGATCCTAAGAGGGCCCTGGCCACCACAGGAACTGTATTGGTCCTAACGGGTATGGCTTCTGGGTACCTAGTGTTTTGGTCCACCTCCACTAGAATGTACCTGTGCCCAGATGCAGTTGGAGGGTTCATGGGACCAATTATATCAATCCCAACACTCTCAAAGGGAACCCCAACCGCTGGAAGTAGAATCAAGCGGGCCTTTGTGGTGCCACCTGACTTGCCACTGGCTTGGCAGGTGGCACAGGAGTGACAAAACTCCTTTGTGTCCTCAGACATGTGGGGCCAGTGAAAGTGAGGGACAAGCCTGTCCCACGTCTTACTTTGCCCTAGGTGTCCTGCCAACGGAATGTCATGTGTCAGGGTTAGTAGGAATCCTCTAAACTTCTGGGGTATAACCAGCCTCCTGATGGCACCAGGCCTGGGGTCTCTACCCTCTGAGTATGAAAGTCCTTCATCCCAGTAGATCCTGTGGGACCCACTAACATTCCCAGCAGCCTCAGCAGCAGCTTGCTGTCTGTGGGGTTCAAGAGAGGGGCAGGTCTGCTGTTCCAAACCCAAGTCTGCTCTGGAAGGCCCCCTTGCCCCTAAGAACTCAACCTAATCAGGTTCAAGTTCATCTGGGGCAGTTCCTTTACAGTGCCCAGGATCATCTCCCTCAAGAGACAGATCCTCACTCTGATTCTAGGGGGTAGGCCCAGGCTTGCCCCTTCTGCTCCTCTTCTTGGATGGCACCTGGTCCATTGTTCCAGGATCCAGGGCCTGTTCAGTGGAAAGCTGCTCGGCCTGTGACCAAGTCACAGCAAACACACGTACAGAGAAAAACAGCATCACATCAAGCAAAAAGTGGGAGTAACCATAGAAGCAGATCCTACTTTCCTACACTCTGCATGGCTACACAGATAATGTGTCCTCGTACATGAAATGCTTCCTTTTCCCTCACCATGAGGGCCACAGCGCACTGGCGCTTCACTCCCAGGTACTTCCTTATGGATCTGTTATGGCCCCGCTGGACCAGGAAGACCATTGTGACCATTTTGCACCCCCTTCCCATGTGTCGCAAGGATAGAGGGAGGGTGCAAATGCTGCAGGAAGGGCGGGAGCCCTCACTTGGTCTCCCGCATATGTTAATTTAAGGAAGTGCAGCTGCCCGTGAATGTGCGGTGCTGCTGCGGCCCCAATACCATAACAAGAATGCCAATGGAAGGGATGTGGGCACACCCGCACTGCATGCCAAGTGGGGAGACGTCCTCAGTCTCCTGCCCAACAGCTAGAGCAACATACAGCTGCCCGCAAAGGAGCGACCCCCTCGCACCTCGAACCCAGGGTATCAGCTCCTGTGCTATTGGTTCCGTGATTCCTGTTGGGCAGGGCAAGGCAACATGACATTGGTGGTAGCTTCCCCAGGCGTGGTGGCAACTCTTTTTGCCCTGGGGAAACTCTGTGTCAGAAAGTGTGGCCTTTCTGTGTGGCCTGGACTTCTGCCGATACCAAGGCTTTGGGTAGGTTACCAGGTGATGCCGGTACTTGCTCTGCCGTCTTCCGGGTCGAGGCCTCCATGATCACTTCCTGGTTGCCCGAGGAAATGACATGGAGGCTCTTGGTGGGTGAGACCAACCAGAAGGATTCCAGCACTGGCTGCCAGCAATGCAAGGGGAGCGCTCCAGGGAGAAAAATGGTCATCACTTTCCCCACTCTGCTCTTGCAATTTTTTAAAAAAAATTAACATAAATAAAAGGCAGGAGGGAGCGCACATTTTCAAGTTGTCACTGCAGACTGAGCCCACGTCTCGGGCTCAAGGAACCCACACAGAGCGCTCCAACTGCTGATGATGAAAGGGAAATTGCTGGAAATAGTGCTCAGCAAGCACCACACGCTCCTCACACGCACTTTTGAAATAAAAGGAAGAAGAAGGGTAGTCCAGTCCTTCTGGCGCTCCAGACAGGAGTGGCAATAACAGGCCAACCCACTCCTCACGTCAGGGGCAGCACTACTCACACAATCTGCAGCTTTTCTTCCAGACAGGTTTTCCCTTAAGATCCAGCAAGGATCCTTCCATTAAGTCTTTCATATGCCTGAGACATCTAACAGGAGGCCAGCACACACAAGCCCTTGGAGATTCTTCACAAGCAGGATACCACAGCAGGGCAAAAAAGAGTCAGTCCTTTTTCCCCACCACAGACAGAAGCAGCAAATGCAGGACAACCCACCCTTCACTCAAAAAAGGCAGTGCTCCTCACACAGTCCTTCTACTCTTTTTCTTGGCAAGGTCCTCTTGTTAATTGAAGTAATCTAAAGTTCTGGGGATTTAGGTGTAATAATTATACCCCAAAATGTCACTGTTCTCTTTGTTGCTAGGTCTCTGAACCCAGTCCAAACAGATCCTGTCCTCCCTGGTGCAGCATGAACACAGGGGGCAGAGACAGCATTTTGAAAAAGGAGACACAGCCTATTCAGGTGCAAGTGAAGCTCCTCCCACCACTCTAACTGCAGACCAGGTCTATTCAGCCCCTCGATGAGTCACACAGGCAAGGCAGGGCACACCTCAACCCACCCCTGTGACTGTCTAGAGTGAATGCACATCCCAGCTCCTGTCACTCAAACACCAGACACTGAATACACAAACAGTCAGAGGCACACAGAGTGCACTACATTGGTAGGTCTGAGACACATTTACAGGGCTTCTCATGTGGGTGGCACAACCAGTGCTGCAAGCTCACTGGTAGCATTTGATTTACAGGCCCTGGCACACACCGTGAACTTTACTAGGGACTTACCAGTAAATCAAGCATGCCAATCACGAATAACCAATCATTGTTACAATTTATACAGAGAGCATATGCAGTTTAGCACTGATCAGCAGTGGTAAACTGCCCAGAATTCTAAAGCCAACGAAAACAGGGTCAGGAAATTTGAGGGAAAAGGCAAAATGTTTGGGGATAAACCTGTCAAAAGGACCAGGTTTAACAGTGCGGATGTATAACTAGGTCCAAGGGCATCAATGCAGTACTATAATGTGCCTAGTTATTTAAAAGAGGCAAAAGGGGTGCAATCGGGCAAGGGGAGTGGGTTTACCCAGCTGAATTTCCTACTATACAAGAACACACGGACACTTTCTGCAGAGGGAACAAGGGGCTTTTAAAATTACACGTTCAAGCATCAGTAGCAGGGATTACATGGGGGTAAAGGAAAGATCCAGTAATTGCAGGTATGCTTGTAACTAGAAGCTCTCATTATCCTGGGTTTTCAAAGCAACTCAAACATAACAAGCATTGGCTTAGCCAATAGGTCTCGCCTTTGGGACCTGATAAGTGTTTAGCAATGCAACAGTTGCATAACTAAATACTTATAAGGTCCCAAAAGCGAGACCTATTGGCTATGCCGCGAAAGTGAAAGTAATCATGGTAAAGCGCGGCGCGCACGCCCGCGCACATGCACTGTAGCTCTAGGCTGGCCTGGTAGCACTTTTTGGAGCCCTCTCAATAAGTCTCGCCAGACCAGCGCATGCGCTGGGTCAGGCGAGACCTAAAAAACAGCGTGCACACCGACTTCGAGAAGGAAACGTAGTTCTGTTGCCTGTAAATATTTGGATGGGATTGCAGCTGTGCCCTATAGGCAGATATCATGTCAGGTAAATGTCTCTCTGATTTTCTTTTTTAAATTGTATTGTCCAGGGATGTTTCTGTATTCTGCTGCTTTGAAAGAAGTGTGCTGGTGCTTAATGACCTCTTGCTGTACAGTTGTATGATAATTACTTATTGCTCACAGTATTGGACCCATTAAATGTCTCAACGTTAAAATAACACTTGTGCCAACCCAGTCCTAGCAGCAATTGTACTATTCAGGGACAAACCGCTGGTTTTGATATTTTTTAAGCCAGTTCAGAGCTTATGCCATTTTTACTGGTAAATAATGTAGATTTGAACGACCTCATTCGATATAATGCGCCATACCCGAATAAAAGTGGATTGCCACCAGTATCCTGTTGAAATGGTATCCTCTGGTGTACAGTATCAATTTACTTGTTTAATCGGTAACCTCTTTCGGCATACACTTCTTTTTCTCCAGTTTGCCACCATTTCAGAACTGGGTCCATAAAACTTGAAATGAGCGACAAAAAGAAGTGAAGAGTCTTTCTGTGTTGCAGCGGCACCATTTCTATAAAATGTCATGTAAAATGTCTCGCCTGCTTCTGCAGTCGGTAAAGTGTATTTGGAGCTAGAACTCATGTTATCCAATCTGGCATATCGGAAATTTCATAGGACCCATTTTGACAAAGTCACAGGGGAAGATTTACAAGCCCCCTGCGCCACCAGTACGTCACTTTTCGAAACGTACTGGTGGCACAGGGGGCTCCTCCATATTTACAAGGACAGGGAAAGCCACCCTGCGTGACTTTTCCTCTCCTTGTAAATACGGCCCCTTCACACGCAGCACTTTGCGTTGAAGGGGCGTTCCATGGGTGTGACTGTAGGTGTTCCCATGCAACACCCATTGAACAAGACACATCTCCAGATTTCCGAGAAATCGTAAATCTGGAGATGCGTCTGAATGCTACCCCACCCTAGAGGTGGCGTAGCGAGGCGCAACGAGGAGGAATGTTTGCATTTCTCCTCGTTATTTCCTCTTTCAAAGCGTGCTGCATTTTGTAGCACGCATTGAAAGAGGAAAATGCCTGTTGTGATTGTTTTTGTGCAGGAAGGTGCCCTTTCCTGCACAAAAACAATGATCCCACGACGCAGGCATCCTTGCGCCATGGTGCAAGGGTGCCTGCGCCAGCGCATGGCTGCAGTTTGTGTGCCAGCGCAGGGGGAAGCAAAGAGATGCGACATATTCTTGTAAATATGTTGCATCCCTGTGCTTCGGAAGTGCCGTAGCGTGGAGTAGCCAAAGGGCTTGCGGTGCCGCGCTGCGGCACTTTCTCGTAGATCTATCCCACAATGTTTAGATATTAAGGAGTAAACAGGAACATATGTTGCAAATAGTATCTAATTATAATATCTCTTTAAAGTGGCAATAATATTATTATTCAAAAAGGCACATCATGAAAATAATAGTGTTGATAATATTGGTAAAACTAACAAATACACTACACCCCACACAATTCCACAACTAAAAATTCCAATTCAACCCACATAGTTGCACTCAAACCACTTACATCCACTCCAAAACACATGGTTAAAAGACATTCTGGCACATGCATCAAGCTAGGATTTTGCGAGTCCTTAATTGCGAATATTAAGGATTCGCAATTAAGGACTCGCAAAATCCTATGCATGTAGGAATCGCTATAATAATAGCGATTCCTACACATTCATTATTTGCGACTCGCAAATTGCAAGTCGCAAATAAGGAATAGCTTCCCATTCATTCCTATGGGCCTACAGGCCCATAGGAATTAATGGGAAATTGCTAGCACAATTTGCGAGTACCAATAGGTACTCGCAAATTGTGCATGCAATTTCAGGGTGCCAGGGTGTCAAAAGGACACCCTGTTGCACCCCTGGAAACGACCTGTGCACATATCTTGTGCATACACATGCCCTAAGGGCAGGTGTGTGCGCAACATGAAACTTTGAAAAATGCACAAAAGTACTTTTTTGCAAAGGTTTTGCAAATTACCATGAAGTTCTACTTCATGGTAATTTGCGCACCCTATTAGCGAAATCGCTAATTTTTGTACTTTACTGCATTGCATTTAAGGAATCTCAATTTGGGATTCCTCCAATGCAATCGCAATTTAAGTAATCACAATTTAGAGATTACTTAAATTGCGATTTTTGCATTTGGGATGATGCATCCCAAATACAAAAATACCGGTCGCAAATGGGCAGATTCTGAGCATCTGCCCGTTTGCCACCGGTTTTTCTTTTGATGCATGTGCCCAATTATCATTTACAACGCCAATATCTCTAACACTCGCCAATGCGAGACCGATTGCATTTCAAATGCTTGTTTATTGTGCTTGTACACACTAAGATTGCGACACTGTACAAGATAACAAACAACAATAAGGTAGAATTTTTTTTTAAAAAGAGCAAATTACTTGCTTAACAGATTTTAAAAGTAGAGTTTTCATATTTTTTTGAAACAACAAAATTCAATCTGTTCCGCCTGGCCACAGAGAAGGATCTGCCCCCAAGAGACGCTGTCCAGACATTAGGACCCTCAAGTATGTCTCGGCCAATAGATCCCAGAGTGCATTGTAGCTTTTGCAGGTGAAATTCAGAGGTCAAAAACAGAAGGAGCAGGAACGACGTATAACACATTGGAGACTATTGAAGGTAACATGACTCTGTAATAAAAAACAACTGCAACGGGCACGGATGGGTAACATTTTGCTCCCTGACATCATAGCCAGCGATACCCGCACACAGCAGTGTTCTTTGGAGTAAACCAAGCACCACACAAGGCAACTCACAAGTAATACAACACGCCCCTGAGAAAATAATACACATCGTAATGCTAACAAATGAACAATAATTATCAAAAAATGAGTTCATTTGTTTAAAATGTAATAAAATTCTTGATTTAAAATGAAAATTAAATTAAACGTTTACGTAAAAAAATGCAAAATTATTTAACACAATTCAACACAAAACTATTATTAACGTGCAATGTATATTAAAAAATATTTATGCGGGTGGACTTTTTTTAATTAATAGTTATGAAATATGTTTTACAAATTAAATATATTTTAATTAAATATTGAAAGCACATTCACTTTAAGCAGTTAATACCCTTTAACATTTTATTTGTTCAAGGTTAATGATAATGTTTTGAATAATTGTCCATTATATTTTATATTAAATTATTTTATTGAACTTTAAATAAACGTTAATACTTATTCCCTATACTTTCCTTCAGTGTGTTCTGTGCCACAGTGGTGGAGATCACCACCTGCACGTGAAAAGTTACTTGCAGTAACTTTACACTTATAAATCCTCTGGTACGAGACTCCACCAGGAGGGTGGAGACATGTAAGCCTACATTAAGGGACTGATTATGGTGCCGCTTGGAAGGCCGAGCCGCATCGTAATGGTCTCCTCGGTTTACTTTCTGACTGCCTAATTAAGATATAGGTGGTCGGAAAGTAAACCGACCGGTCATTCCGGCTTGCTTCCGACAGGCTCAGTCAGAATCTGGCCAGTAATCTCAAGGGCAGGCCTTTCTGCCCATGAGATTACAATGCACAGTTTCTGACATGGTTACCATGCTGGTCTGTCCGACATGGAAACCATTTCAGAAAGCGTGTTTGGGGGCCCCCAGCAGGGCCCCCTTTGGTGCACAGTGAGCGGGCACCATTGATTCCTGCACCATGTGGCAGGTACCTTGAGGTGCCTGTTATGGGGTGCAGGGTTGAACCACACCTACCATTTCACTATAGGAGCATGCATTCTGGCCGATTTAGGGCCCTAATGCATGCTCCTATAGTAAAATGTATGAATGAGGCCAAACAGTGATCGGCCGCAACCGAATGAGGCAGTTGGGACTGCCGACAGGGTGTCAGTGGGTCACAGGACTGAGTCGGTGTCGGGCTGAAGCAATTCTGCCCAACATCGAAAAAGGCCCTTAGTTGTAAATCTACACCCGGAAATGATGAACAGCCAGTAATGGCTAGCAGGGAATGAGGGTGGCAGACAAAATAATACAATTAAAAAAATTCCATTTACCTAGTCAGCCGGCCGCATCTCTCCTCTGCTTCTCCGGAACCAGGAAGTAGCCAGGCTCTCCATAGCCAATCACAATGCTGCAATGAAGCATTGTGATTGATCTGAGCGCTGTGGATCGGCGTCAGATGGGAACTGGGGGCCTGGATATGTTCCCCACAAGGTTGTGTGGTGGGGAACATGCAAAGTGCTTATGACTGTTTGATCGGGCCAGGACGGCCGGCCAAGCAGTCATGTTCACTTAGAGAGTGCAAACCACTCCTCCCCCTGTGCCTCCAGCCCAGCCCCGCCCTAACTCAGTCCTGAACCTGTGAAAAATAAAATGCTAATAACTACATTATTATAATTTTATTTTTCCTGCTCAAAGAGGAGTTGGACGACACTCCTCCGCCTTAGCAGAGGAGCCGCCCCTGTGAACAGCATAAATAGTGTAGCACTTAGGTGTAGGTGTAGGGGTAAATGTGCACCTGTGTAAATCTACATATGCATATTTGGCTTTGTAAATAGACTCTAAAGTCTCTGGTATGGCAAGTAGAATTGTTAGTTTCACAATTTGCTAATGGAAGGCATATAAGCATCATACATCAGGAGAGGAGCTTAATGTGCACACCTATGTCAACTGTTTTCCTTTGTGACGCTGAAATGCAATTTTTATAGATAGAAAACATTTGCGTAGATTTGCTTTAAGACACTATGGGGCATATTTCAAGCTCCTATCGCCACAGGCATGTCACTTTTTATGACGTTCCTCTGGCAATAAACCCTTCGCCTTATTAACAAGGTGACGTTAAGTCAATTAACGATAGCTTAACGCCTCCTTGTAAATAAGCCTGCCTTTCATGCTACACTTAGCGTAAAATTGGCGGGCAATTGGTGTTGCGGTGGGGGTTCCGCTGCAGCATCCATTGATTGTGATGCTGCCCCCTATTTACAAGGGTGGCATAAATAGGAGAGATGCAAATGAAACAATTGATGGACGGAATGCTGGGCAATGCAAACATTCACCTCCAGTCACAAAGATCTGGGTTTAATCCATACCACTCCAGTTTGGACCCAGTCATATGCAAATCAGTCTTGACCCTGCACTTTGTGGGAACAGTCCAGCCCGAACTGCCAAGCCAGGTCCTCCCTGGACCGGAAACAAGCATCCTGGGACCGGTTTCAGGTCATCATCCTTCCTCAGCCAGGCTAGCTTGAATCCAGTGGTGTAGTGAGCACGGGACCCACGCTTGGGCATACCCTTCCCACATAGGGCGACAAATGCAAAAAAAACAATTGATGGATGGAATGCTGGGCAATGCAAACATTCACCCCCAGTCAGAAAGATCTGGGTTTAATCCATCATTCTTTTGCTCACCACACCACCCCAGTTTGGACCCAGCCATATGCAAATCAGTCTTGACCCTGCCCCTTGTGGGAACAGTCCAGCCCGAACTGCCAAGCCAGGTCCTCCCTGGACCAGAAATAAGCATCCTGGGACCGGTTTCAGGGCATCACCCTTCCTCAGCCAGGCTAGCTTGAATCTAGTGGTGTAGTGAGCACGGGACCCACGCTTGGGCATACCCTTCCCACATAGGGCGAAAAATGCAAAAAAAACAATTGATGGATGGAATGCTGGGCAATGCAAACATTCACCCCCAGTCAGAAAGATCTGGGTTAAATCCATCATTCTTTTGCTCACCACACCACCCCAGTTTGGACCCAGCCATATGCAAATCAGTCTTGACCCTGCCCCTTGTGGGAACAGTCCAGCCTGAACTGCCAAGCCAGGTCCTCCCTGGACCGGAAACAAGCATCCTGGGACCGGTTTCAGGGCATCACCCTTCCTCAGCCAGGCTAGCTTGAATCTAGTGGTGTAGTGAGCACGGAACCCACGTCTGGGCATACCCTTCCCACATAGGGCGACAAATGCAAAAAAAACAATTGATGGACGGAATGCTGGGCAATGCAAACATTCACCCCCAGTCAGAAAGATCTGGGTTTAATCTATCATTCTTTTGCTCACCACACCACCCCAGTTTGGACCCAGCCATATGCAAATCAGTCTTGACCCTGCTCCTTGTGGGAACAGTCCAGCCCGAACTGCCAAGCCAGGTCCTCCCTGGACCGGAAACAAGCATCCTGGGACCTGTTTCAGGGCATCACCCTTCCTCAGCCAGGCTAGCTTGAATCTAGTGGTGTAGTGAGCACGGGACCCACGTCTGGGCATACCCTTCCCACATAGGGCGACAAATGCAAAAAATGGATTTAGGCCCAGATCTCTGTACTGGGGTGAATGTATGACATTGTTCTGCATTCTGTCCATCAACTGTTGTTTTTACATTTGTCACCCCGAGTAGGACGGGTATGCCCAGACGTTGGGTCCCGTTCTCTCCATGACACTGGAATCAACCTATCCAGGCTAAAGAGGGGTGAAACCCCGAAACCGGTCCCATAGGATGCTTGTTTCCAGTCCATGGAGGACTTTGCTTGCCAGTTCGGGCTGGACTGTTCCCATGAGGCACAGGGTCAAGACTGATTTGCATATGGCTGGTTTCAAACTGGAATGGCATGGTGAGCAAAACAACAATGGATTTAGGCCCAGATCTCTGTACTGGGGTGAATGTATGACATTGTTCTGCATTCTGTCCATCAACTGTTGTTTTTGTAAATAGGAGAGAGCACCAAAATTAAGACCAGAGAAAACCTGGTCTTAACATGGCAAACCTAGGAGAAATGCTTAATTTCTTCTAGTGTTTCTGTTTCTATGTGTGCGACATTGTGCAGCACACATAGAAACAGCAAATCACCAGGAATAATTGTATATGTGCAGGAAGGTGTCCCTTCCTGCACCTACACAATCATTAACAAAATGGCGATTTGCAACTTCTAAGGGTGCTGCACAATGCAGCGCACATAGGAGTTTCAAATCGGCATTCTGAGTTGGTTACGTGCCAGAAGAAACACCTTCCTGCACATACACAATCATTCCCCCCAATGCATACACAGTTGCACAATGGTGCAAGGGCACCTGCGTTGGCACTAGGCAGCTAGGTTTAGCACCAGCATTAGGGAAAACACAGGGGAGTTCCGCACTCTTGTGAATATAGCGAATCCCTGTGTTTTTCAGAATGGCGAAGCGTGGCATTAGCAATTTTTGCTTGACGCCACTCTTTGCCATACTGTTGTAAATATGCCCCTCCGGGTGTATTTTAGTGGTAGTAAGAGTGAAATACTTGACCACAATCGTTTCAGCTTGATTACCAGATCTTTCTAATCTTATTGTATGGCCTATTAGTAAAAGTTATGGCATTTATCCTTTCATATCCTTAATGAAATATTGATACACTACTGGGAAAATCTAAAAATTAGTTTAAAATGTTTCCTAATGATCAAAATCATCTAGCAGTGGATTCCATGTGTGAGTATTTAGAGTTGTGGCAAGTGAATTTAATGTGCAATATCTGAAAGAAGTTAAAGACTGCACATATTTAATAGAGTCCACAACAATTAATCTAATGTGATAGTTATAAAATGATTTACTGTGCAAAGAAGTGTGGCATAAGAGCACTTGCAAGACACCCAATTTGGTCCATTAAACAGTTCATTCACATGCCTTATTATTAGAAATTGTGCATTGAAATTTGTGATGTACATGTACATAATTAGCATACATAATCACCATATTGTTCAATGTATGCAAAGTATTTTGTGCGCAAAGTGCATAAGCAAAATGATCTCTAAAACAAAAATACTTCGGCATGTTGAACAATTATCACACGCAAAACCATTTCATAGAAGGCTTTCCTTATGGGCAAACAATAATGCTGATTCATCTTTGTTCATTGGTGTATCGCTGCCAAGTGGCCCTGTGTAATATCTGAACCTTTCAGCCTGCCCTGGTTGCTCAGGTCAGAGCACTTTTCATGGTGGGTTCTTGAGCCTATGCCTGTGAATTATATTTAAGGCTTCCAGTTTTCTGTTTTTGCTGATTTTTACAGACAGAAACCAATCTATTTCCTGTCTTTTTTTTTTTTAAAGCAGAAAAATACAGAAAATTGTTCTTCTTGTGAGTGTCTCTCCTTGTTGTCCTTTATGAATTCCAGATCAACTGCTAAGCAGAAAGACGCCTTGGGGATTTAAAAATCAGGATGAGATTCGCTTAAATACAAGCATTTTAACATATATTTGTATATGATGCTAATATTTACCTGTTGGTGTAATGTTTTGTTATATTTGGCTTATTAATTTGCTAAAAGGCGGCAGGCATCAAAGTATGAGTGCATGTTTATCAGTTAAATATATGTGGAAATATACCAGGGGAGACCTTGGCTAATATTGAAACGAGTGGCAGCTTTCCATTTGGACTCCGCTGGGGAGCGCGAGGGGGCAGACGCTCTCTTCCGTGTGTTGGGGCGGGTGCTGGCAACTTACCTCGCCGCTGCTGCTGTCGACTTGCCACCATACGTTGGGAGCACAGGACTACGGCTCCCAGGAACCCCAGTGACTCCGCCCCCACCCGGCAGCACTTCCGCGCCCGGAGGCGCTAAAATCAAACGGCTCCCTCGGTGGAGCGGGAGACCTTGGCTAATATTGAAACGAGTGGCAGCTTTCCATTTGGACTCCGCTGGGGAGCGCGAGGGGGCAGACGCTCTCTTCCGTGTGTTGGGGCGGGTGCTGGCAACTTACCTCGCCGCTGCTGCTGTCGACTTGCCGCCATACGTTGGGAGCACAGGACTACGGCTCCCAGGAACCCCAGTGACTCCGCCCCCACCCGGCAGCACTTCCGCGCCCGGAGGCGCTAAAATCAAACGGCTCCCTCCGCGTCGCGGGACGCGCGCGGGCGGCGCCGGGCTAAGCCCGGGCAAAGGGCGGGCCGTCTGTGGCCGTCCGGGGCAGGAGGAGGCAGGGCAGGGCCATGGACTTTCGTTGTGGTCAATTGATGTAGAGAAACCTGGACCTGGAACCTGGGCTGATAGCAAGGTATACAGCTAAAACCTGTCTCTTACTCCGTATACTATACCTGTAGGTCGTGTATTAATGTGGGGGCCTCCTGCCTATTTGGTAACCGGCTAACTTATTGAGGTACTATTGACTTTGCTCCTTCCACTATGTCCAAACCAAGGGCCGCCAAAATGGTCACAAATAATGACTCAAGGACTCTGGATAACTATCTTGTTAAAGTAGTTAATAAAATTAACAAAGATAGGAGATTATCATTAACTAGGGCTAGCCCAGAAACATCTCCCTTAAGGCAGTGTTTATCTCCCTCACCAATGCCTCATAGTGCTCCGACCGTTTCTAATAATGAGAATGATTTTAATACTGATGGATCTGTGGTTGAGCAGGATTATTGTTCCGATCCTATCCTAGTACAGGATCGGACACCACCACTAAGGTCTCCTATAATTCAATCTCCCACCATGAGAGCGGTGCATGCCTGCAGGAAGGGGCCTGTTAAGAAAGTAGGGGGTCGTAAGCCTAAAAAAACTGGCCCAATAACTACTAATAGGGGAAATATTCCTGAGTCCACTAATAGCATAGAGGGGACTAAGCTGCTCCCAAGTCAAATTGATCTCTTGGTTACAATCCTTGAGTCTAAATTGGAAGTATTGATTAGTCCCTTGGTGGCTAAGGTAGAATCTGTGCTTCTTAGGGTTACTAGATTGGAAGGCCTTGTAGAATCCTGTCTGACTCGGTCTACTGTTTTATCTAGTGCCCAATCAGACTCATCAGGCTCCATGGATAATCGCCTAGTGGGTTCAGCTACACACTCTATAATCAGTAACAGGGTGGAGGGCTTGGGGGCTACTGTTCAGGCTCCACTAACTGTAATTGTGCCAAATGCCCCATCCTCGTCCTTATTGTCAGTAGGTTCTGCTAGTGCTCACAATATATCTAGTCAACCACAAACACTACAAAGGAGCACTCAGGACACTATAAGAGGGGCAGCCACTGTTGGAAGAAGTAAATCTAGGAGCTATAATTTTATTAAACTCCCGCCAGAGTGTGTACCATATACTGTGGTTCTAACAAATGTCCCAGAGGTTGACTCCCGTTTGAAAGGTCCTGGGTTAGAAACGTATCTTGCTCTCAAAAACAAGACGCTTGCTTGGTTGAATAAGAATTGTGGATTTCCATGTGCCCTTGCAAATGACATTTTATTTACCCGCAGAGTTAGTTGGATTGGCAATGGCCCTAAGAATACAGGAGGAGACTGCATTATTATAAATTTTAAATACCCGCAACATGTGGCAACAGTTCTCCTCAGAGCTGCCAACTTGCCAGCCCTAGAAAATGCGGTCTGTGTTAGACCTCTTGGTTTTTTCTATAATCATGTGGTAAATACCCAGTGTCGCCCGTTACATGTGCAAGGGCACCCTCTAAATGAGAATGGAAGAGGGATGGTTGCTTGTGCCCCGAATGTATCTGAGAATATGTCCCGGTCTCAAATTAGTGGGGAGTCAAATCGCGTTGACCTGATTAACAGGCAGACCGTTAACGCTCTACCTCTTCACAATCGGTATGCTGCTTTATCCTCCTTGGAGGAAAATGATTGACTGCCCAATGCCGTGGGGTGTTCTTCTCAGTCTCCAGCATCGTCTCTTAAGATTGCCACATGGAACATCGCTGGCTTAAAGAGCAAGACTGGGCTAGCCGAATGGGAGAGGACTTTAAAATCTTTTGATGTCATCGCTTTACAAGAGACTTGGGACCAATCGAACAGCTTTTCCCTGGATGGCTATTGCCATTTTTGTATTCCAGCCACAAATAGCGTGGCAGGAAGATCTAAGGGGGGCCTATTAAGTCTCTTCAAATTGGACATTAAAGGTACCTTAACTCAGTGCCATTCGGGTTCAGTAAATTGTCTAATTGTTGAGCTTTCTACCCAGAATAAGGCCAAGATCCTTTTTATAAATTTTTATAATTCGCATGCTAATGAATGCACAAGTCAAAATTTGGATGACTTGGATACATTTCTGTCAGTCTATAGTATAAATGTAAATACTTTTGAGTTAATGTTATTAGGGGACTTTAATATACATCCATGTACCCTACCATGTATTAGGAGGGATGAGGAAGGCCCTCCCTTTTCCTCAACTGCTCACCCAGAACATACTAGGCAGGGTGATTATCTTGAGCTTTTTCTTGCTAAATGGAATTTATATGAGTCTGGATGTGGAGATGGAAATATTAGGTACCCTACGTTCAAGGGCAAAGAAAAGGGTACTATTATAGATTATATTTGTTTGTCTTCTTTTTTGTTAAATAGTGTGTTAAATTATTGTACTGAGGTGTCAGTTTTTAGTGATCATAATCCTGTCGTACTTGTTTTTAAGAATTCTGAGTTAATTTCTCTCAAATCAGTAAAAGTGAGTGGGGGCCTGAACCTTAAAGCCAAAGACCAGAATCGTAGGCTGAAGTGGACAAAGATAGTCCCTGAAACTTTCCACAAAGAGGTCTTACTTAAAGTGGAAGCTGAAGTCTCTACATGTTTAGCGGAAAACCCAGATCCCAAGGAGGTTATATTAGCATTTGATCAGATTTGTACTGAAATTAATCGTAGCCTCCAGGTTAAATCTAGCCAGAAGGCGTTAGATGGAAATAGATGGTTTGACAAGAATTGCTCTAAAGCACATGGTGTATTACTAAAGGCATTAAAAACTATCCCTAAAGACAGAGCAGTTATAGCAAATGCCAGGAAAGTGTACAAAAAAAACATTCTAGAAAGGAGGAAAAGGAATCTGAAAGATGATGCCTTGGCTCAACTTGTAGATCCAGAAACCCTAAAAAACAGTGGTTTATTCTGGAAAATAATAAATCAGCCCCTTTTTTCTGATGAAACTAATACTCCCCTAGAGGCAAACATTCCAGATGAGGACTGGATTAAACATTTTAGTCAGATATATTCTAACATTGGCCCTCCTGTTGGATCCGTAGAAGATGAAGGCGGGGAAACCTGCTCTGACAAGGATGTAGTTATTTTTGCAGTTGCAGATGTAGAAAGGGCTATAGATCTAACCGCAAAAAACAAAGCCCCGGGCCCAGATGGGGTACCTGGGGACGTTTTCAAAAGTTTTCCAAAATTCTGGTCCAAGGTACTATGCAAGGTTTTTAATACTCTTGCATACGATAAAATCCCGCCTTCCTGGAAGAAATCTATAATTATTCCAGTGTTTAAAAAGGGTAATAGGCAAGACCCATCCTGTTATAGGCCGATCTCACTGATTGATTCATCAGTGAAAATTTTGGGCCGAGTTATTTTAACTAAACTGAACGATTGGCTAACAGAGAAAGGGGTCTTAGCAGATGTGCAGTATGGTTTTAGACCGAAAAGGAGTACCATAGATCAAGGCTTGAATTTGTATTTATTAATAGAGAAATACACGAAGGCGAAGGAGGGGTCCATGTATCTGGGGTTCATGGACCTCTCGTCAGCCTTTGACCTTGTAAATAGATCCAAACTATGGAAAATCCTACTTGATCTGGGACTGGATAAGGCTCTTGTTAACCTTTTAGCAGACCTACATACTGACCTAATAGCTTCAGTTAGAGTTACTACTGCGGGGCGATGCACTAGCCATTTTAACTCAGAAAGGGGAGTTAGGCAGGGGTGCATTTTGGCTCCCCTCCTTTTTACTATTTATATAAATGCTTTGGAGGCCACACTAAAAGATGCCACCCAGGACATCCCACGCATAGGAGAACTCGGTATTCCGGTTCTCCTATACGCGGATGATGCTGTCCTGCTTTCTCGTACTGGTGTTGGCCTCCAACGATTATTGGACGCCTTTGAGGTATTTATGACTTCCCTGGATTTAAAGATTAACGCTAAAAAGTCCCAGATTATGATCATGGGTAAGGGTAACAAAAACAAACTCCCTAAAACTTTTACCTGTGGGAAGCAAGAATTGTGTAGAGTAGCAACATTCCCATACCTAGGGATTACTTTCGATGAGAAAGGCTCCTGGGGTCCCCAGATAAAAAATAGAAACGTTGCCCTTGTAAAGTCATCTTCTGCTCTTCGGGGTTTTATGATTAAACTTGGCGCAAGGCCAATTGTTACTTTGTTAAAAATTTATGAAGCAAAATGCCTTGCAGTTGCAACGTATGGAAGTGCCATATGGGGTAATTGCTCTATGGAAAGTATACAGATCACGGAAAATAAATTTCTAAGATCGGTTCTTTCTCTCCCTCAGTCTACCCCCACACATATTGTTCACACTGAACTGGGTGTGGGTTACATTTCACATCTGATTAAACTGGCCCCCGTTTTAGCCTGGCTAAAGACTTGGTTGAATCAAGAAATTCCGCTCAACCATATCATTCTAAAAGGCTGTCTGCAGCTGGATAAAGTAAATAAAATAACGTGGTTAGTCTATATCAAAAACTGTTTTGATAGATTAGGGAGACCGGATCTTTTCCATTCCACGGATTTAATAACTGTTAAAGATATTGGATTGATTAAAAGTATGATGAAAGATCTGTTATGTCTAGAAAGAGAACAAGTAGAATATGAGAAACCTTCGGTGCGGGCCAGTATCATTTTGAGTACTCATGTGGGCCCTGAATTATACCTGTCTATTGTTAATCAACCGTTCCACCGGTTTCTACTTACACGCTTTCGGTTTAATCTGATTTATTTTACTCTTGGTCACTTTCAAACTTGGTGTCCTCCTGAAAAAGGAACGCCGTGTAATTGTGATGATTTCTCGATCCAGAACACAATGCACTTCTTGATGTTCTGTGACCATTACGCGGCTTTAAGAAAGAAATATTTGTTCCCAATTTTAAAGGAGGCGGGGTTTATACAGGTCAAACCGCCCTCCTGTATCTACAGTTATTGCAGACCCCCAGGATCATGTTCCATGTTGCAAGTTTTTTAGTGGGTGCTGTTAGGGCTAAGAAAAGGAAGCCTGTTATCAATCCGATTATTTTAATGTAACAAATTGGCTGATTATTTAACTTTTTACATGAATTGTAACATCTGCGAATTTGGGAGAATATTAATGTTTTATACTAAATGATGTTTTTATGATGTTTTATTTTACTGACACCCCTTCTTAAACATTTTAGATAATATGAATTGTTGATTTTTTGTAATATTGTAATATTGATTGTACTGTTTCTATGCCTTTTTATGATATTTATTTATCGAAATAAAGTACTGACTGACTGACTGATACCATTTTACAATTCCATTTATTCTCAAAACATAAAATAAATATGGATAAATACCAATAAAATGGCCCAAAAATAAATATGTATAAATACAGACAGAAATGTTAAAAGAATAAATACCATAAAACTGGGAGCCCTAATTATAATGTGAAAAGCATAGGTGGAGGACCTAGAGAAGCAGACTAACTGAATGGTAATGATAACAAATGTGTTCTCCATCACCATGTCTTCTGTTTGGAAAAACTGTATTTTTTATAGGATTTGAACTAACAAGGGAGAGAAGGAATATTTTTCACATCTTTCTTGCTAACATTGTATCTATGGCTGTAGGGAAAGATGACGCTGAAGAGATCCATCTTGGAAGGAAGGAAGAAAACAAGCATTGGGAAAGCCAAGTGATTTCACCTATGCTGGATGCTAACATTATATCTATGGCTGTAGGGAAATATGAGCCTAAAGAGATCCATCTTGGAAAGATAAAAGAAAGTGATTTCACCTATGTTGGATCTATTGACATTGTCAATTTTTTTTTACGTGTTACACAGCAGCGCAAACATTTACCATGCCATAGCACTTTATGTCTTTTTACTTTAGGCCATGTTGTGCAGAAACGTGTGCAACATATAAAAAACATTGTCAAAGCCAATTGATCTCACTTGGGTGAAACATATTGGCTTTGCTAATGCTTGTTTTTACTCACCATGGCATGGCGGTGTTTTACTATTACTTCCTTCACCTCGAGCTACTCTCAAGAAATACAAAAACTTAATAGGGTGAAGTGTGTTAATCATTATTAAACATCTTTGAAAGATGTATCATTTTGTTGACTAAGTCACATTTAAAGTGGTACTGCCTGTAAAAGGACACATTACCCGAAGATTTTGTTAAAGGATACTGACTTGTTTTAATGAAAAATGTCTGCACTCAGTTTTTGCTCGCTCCCTAATGCTCTGTTAAAATTATATAAATTGTAACAGCTAGAGCCTCAGACTTTTGTACTAGAGAACGAGGCATGAGTCCTGGCATCGGCTCAACTCATCCTGTGATTCTGGGCAAATCATTTAATCTTCCCGTGCCCAAAAAAGGAATCTGACATTGTCTAATGTAACTGGTGCTCATGTAAAGCACTCCAATGCCTCAAGTATATCAAAACTTCAAAAAAACACACACACTCCTTAGGTCTGGCTGAATTCGAGTAGACTATTTTCTCACTCATTATAAATCGACAAACTTCCACTTGATAATAAAGCATGTAAAATTATTCATGTACCAATTAAAATAAATAAATAAATCAAGCAGTTGCCCTTGGCGAGGAGGGACTGGCAGCACTACTCACTTTTACTGCTGTTTACGAAGCAAAGAAAAGCAATCTTGTCTCAGGAGGCAACAAATTGGACCTGCCGTACAAATAATACGAGAACAGTTCAGAAAAGGCTTTACGTGCATGTGCTTTGTTTTATACTTTGTGTTTATTTGGGTGGCTCAGTTGAGCTACAAATAATCCCAGTTTATGTATCCATCTTTTTACAAAACCTAGTTTGAATAAACCATTGGCTCTTGCCATCAATATGACATTTGTTAAACTCTAGCCACCAAAATTGGCTGTGATGAGCACCTCCCCCTTGCTTCATCTCACCTTAACATCCATACAATATTCTTCAGTCTTCTTCCACATAGTTGTGCCACTTAATATGAGGCATAACTCATCTGTGAATGCAAATCTACATGTGCGACGTATAATGAATGAATAGTATGTGTAAATACATACAAATAAGGTACACTGATTGCATTAATGTAGGTTCAGCAATGTTTCAGGAGTTTGTTTCTATTTATAATTAAATATTACCTTGGCAACGAACGTCGCATTATTTGCCCATGAAAGGTGAGTGTCTATGCTGAGCTTAATTATTCCCAAAAGATCCATGCATAAACATTGGAGACAAAAGTGTCACATTTTGCAGTTACCAGATTAGTAATCTTGAGAATTTCCCATTGATCAGCAAAATGTCGCTATCAATAAAAAAAACAAGAGATTTTGCAGGCGCAACCTAATCCAATAGGGGAGCAAACCATTGCACACATACACACGGTCATCTGTAGCCGAGAGAGCCCAATGCCATCACACTCACTCAGAGTATGCCAACACAAGCATAGGCAAACTGCCGCCTGTGACACTGACATCAGAGGCACAATCCTTGCTAATTGCGCCTTGCAATTTGCGCTCAATTGCGAGTCGCAAATTGCGAGGCGCAATTTACAATGAACTACAGTGTCAAAGACACTGATTGCGATTCTTAATAGGGGTCGCAAAATGGGACGCTCATGAATATTAATGAGCCTCTCGCAATTTGCGACCCCATTGGGAATGGCTGGCCTTCCCAGGGATGATGGCCTGCTGGGCTCAGCAGACAAACATGTCTGGGACTGCTTTTCAATAAAGCAGGTTTTTTTTAAAAATGCAGCCCATTTTCCTTAAAGGAAGACGGGATGCATTTTAAAAATAAAATGAAATGTTTTAGTTTAATTTTTTAAGGGCAGGCAGTGGTCCTTGGGACCACTGCCTGCCCCTAAAAAATATTTTCCCTTGCATTTGCAAAGGGGAAGGAGTCCCCTGGGGACCCCTTCCCTTTTGCGAGTGCATGACGGTAATTTGCAAAACATTCATACATGGCTTTGGGGTCGCTATTAGGAAGGGAATGCCCCTTCCTAATAGCGAGTCGCAATTCCTAAATAGCAAGTTGCAAATAAATTGTGACTTGCTATTTAGGAATTGTACATGGCCCTGTGACATTTTGCATGCACAAACAAAATAACGGAAGGCGGGAGTGCGTTTTAAAATACAAAAAGAAGAGCGCGAGGAGGGCAACATGGGTTTAAAAAAAAACAACGGCGAGTAGGGGGATATAAAAATAATGGAGATGGGGAGGGTGTTGAAGCTGGAGAACAGGGTCAAGCCTCGTAGGGAGGCTCAACATTCTGTGATTGTTGTGGTGAGGAGGGAGGGAACAGAACTCAGCAAAAAAAAGGATGAGAGTGGATATGGCGTAATGGTTAGAGTTGCCGACTTTTAAGCTGGTGAACCGGGTTTGAGTATCGACTGGAGGCTCAACATCCTGTGGTTCTGGGTAAATGACTGAGGGGCATATTATCAAGGACGGCGTTAAAAATGATCGCCGGTTTAGCGGCAGAAAACTGCCGCTAAAGCGGCGATAATAGGCTTGATATTATGCCCTTGAGAATTCCAATAGAAGTCCATGTTCTAGTGTGAACATGGGCTTCTATTGGAATTCTCCAGGGCATATTATCAAGCCCATTGACTTTGCGCCGCCGCTGCATCACAACAGTGACTCATCGGCGGCACAAATCTGGCGTAAGGGGCTTGTAAATTTGCCCCAAAGGGTTTTGCAAGCTCAGTGTAAGCCCTAAGCAGGCGAAACCTAAAAAGTAGCAATAGCTTCCATAGCTTCTCAATTCTTCCTCAAAGAGCCATTTTCGGAATAAGGCTGGAGCTGAGCATAAGTGACTAGAGATGGGCGAGCTTACAAAATAACAGGGAGAGCCAAATCAGAGCCAAGGCAAGGGTCTGGCTCGGATCTTAGAGCCCTTTCATGAATCAAGCCCTGCAAACGTGTGCTATGGAAATCATATAGCAAACATGACGTAAAATATGGCAGCCCTCTTCAAAATTCCAAAAAGTGTTTAGTCGAAGAAGCTTTGACATTTACATGTCACATTACAGCACTGCACTGAGAAATACACATTAAAGGTAATACTTTTTAAGCATGAACCGTTAGTGAACTAAGGGGCAAGATGGTTGTCAGGTAAACCTTGTACATTGTTATGGAACAACTTTACAATCTATTAATTCAAGCACAATAAGTTTTGTATAACAATTATTCTGAACTCACATATTTGAAAGTGCTTTATTAAGCTATAATGAAGAAACTTGAGTTTTGCTGAAATAAAATATTTGCCTAAAATCACAATTTAATCAGCAAGCCGAGATTTATTCAGGTTTTACAGTTCCACTTTGTTCACATCTGCCACTTAATGGGTATCTATTTGTATTTCCTTTTTATTTAAATACGTTGTTTTTACCAGTTTGTGCATTTTTTCCCAGTTTTGATATAGCGCGAACTCCACCTGAAGGTAGTGCAGCACTTTATATGAGCACCAGTTACATTACACCAGACTATATTCATTTTTGAAAGGCTAGGGGGTATTAAATGATTTGCCCAAAATTTCAGTATGCTGAGCCGACGCTGAGACTTAGGACGCAGGTGGAAGCCACATACGCAACTCAGTATGGGGTTGAGGTCAGGGCCGGACTGGCCGTAGCTGGCACGGGCAATCCCCCGGTGCGCCGCACGGGTGGGGGCCGGTTTTGGGCCCCTGGGGGCCGTTTTTGTTACAGGGCCGTTTTTGCAGCATAGCTGCAAAATCGACCCTGTAACAAAATCGGCCGAAAACCGGCCCAGGCAAAGAGCTCGGCGGAACCCCCAACTCCCCTGGGGGGGAAGGGGGCCGGCCAAGCACTTTGCAGGGCCGGTTTTGGTTCCCAGTCCGGCCCTGGTTGAGGTACAAACAGAACTTCGAACTGACCCAGACTTAAGGCTTGAGCCTGCCTAGAGCTTTCAGTGGCTTGCCCACCTCTATGAGTGACCCGACCTCGTTTCATAAGACATCATTGGTAATAAAGGTATCTAAGGTGTTGATGCAGAGGTGAGGTTAGACACAAGAACCAATTGCCGAGGACAGATACTGAAGGACTGAGTTGCAACTGCCGACCCGAAGACAGCATAAGGTATAAGTGAAAACTATAAGTGGCCTGGCATAATAAAAGCTTAGTAAACAAATATAGCTATATAAGTTAGATGGCTATCAAAATGTAGGATCTTTGGATAGGAAATAGACTAATAGGTTAGAGATGTGTGATGAGATATGTTGAGGCTTATCTAGAATTCGTCCTAATATGCATATTGTCTGCGGAGTTGTTGATAATTGTAATGATCACTCTATTACACATGATATGAGAGAAATGCAACATATTAAATAATTATACAACTGTAAAATACCATTTGTGTGTGCGTAGTAATTTGTAGGTACATGGACAGGACTCAATATATCATCACCTGGAGATAAGGGGTTTTTCTTAGTCTTAACACTCACTGTCTAACAGAGTATAACTCCTAGAGGAGGCATAAGAACACCGACCACTTCTCCTTTTGTTTGAAAAGGGTGTACATTTTCTTTTGAGAATCTACCTAGTGTGACCTTAGTAATATAGTGGTGAACATTAGAGGTGTGTTTCCCACACAATCCCACACCCACAGTTGTAATCCTATGATGTCCACGCCAGATGCGCGTAACATACTCAGGGGGGCTGTGAGTCATTGCTTTATGGCAGCAGTGTTGCTTTTCCAATTAGATGTGCTGTGTGTTAAATTCATGTAATTTGCTTTTGCATAATTAAGGCAAATTTGGCGAAATTAAGCGAAATTACGCAAAATGCAAATCTGTCATTTAGCACTACATTGTAGCATGAAGCGGGTACTCACATACAAAAAATAACAGGAAAAACAAGTGGTGTGAGGAACAGCCCCTTACATTCTGGCTGTTCATTTTATTCTCATGTACTCGCACTAAAATGTTGCCGTGAATGGCATTTATGGGAGGTGTCACAATTAGTAGCAGCTGCTACAAGACCCGGCGGAGGAGATGGAGTGGGAAAGTGAGGGGGCAGCGGGAACGGGAACAAAAAAAGAAGAAAAAAAGCCACCAACCTAGCTACGGCAGGCCGCGTCTCTCGTTCGTCCTCTTTTTTCGTAGCTCCGGTCGGCAGCAGGAAGCTACTAGGCTCCCCTGAGCCAATCACAACGCTGCACTGCAGCGTCGCGATTGGTCTGAGCGCCGTGGTTCAGCGCTCAGACGGAGTCTGGGAGGCTTTGCTTGTTACTCACCAAACTGTATAATGCAGCCTTGTGGGGAAGATGCAAAGTGCGCAGGACTGTTTGGGAGGCCCAAGATGGCCGACCTAGCATTCTTGGGCACTGAAGGAGTGCAACCACTCCTCTACCTGCTATGCCCAGCCCCACCCGCCTCGAAAACCACTGACTCTAATAGGAAAACTAGAATGATAATAACGATACGTTATTATCATTTTAGTTTCCCTATTGAGCAGTGAGGTGAAGCTCCTTTACCTTAGCCGCCACTATTCACAATATAATTTTGGGAATTTTACATAACAAGCGTAACATGAAATTCCCGAAATTACCTGAATTACATCTGCATAATTTTAATTTCGCCAGAGTCTATTAGGAATGCAAATGTGAATAAAGAACTGGAAGCAAGACTGATGACTATCATGACACATCTTGAAATTCTTTTCTTGAAGATCAGTAATAGGATTTGTTAAAGAAAAGCGATGATGGTCTGTCCACAAGTGTGTCAGCAAATTCAAACACATATTTGCAAACTCTACAGGTTTAGAAGGTAGGCCATTGCTTTTTGGCAAAGCTACAGCATGATTTATTGAGGCCACTCTTCTTTTTGGACAGCTGCAAATTAAACTTTTTATGAGGTATTTGCCAGTTCCCCGAGCAGAAAAAGAATTGCCAACAAACAATTCCCTGAAAGTGGCATAGTACCTTGAATTCCATTAAAGGCAGACACAGGTGGAGTTACTGGAAATACTGCAGGCGTTGCCATGTTTTTGAGTGAAGATAAGTATTAGTGAGATCAAGGCTGGCCATAGTCCTCTAAAGTCACATCATCATGACTATATACCTGGGCCTAACGCTGCATTGTCTTGGACCTTAAATCTGTGTCTAATATGATTGGATGTGACTTCCTCTGATACAGTTGCCAGGCTTTAAGCAATTCAATATGATCATTATGGAAATTGGTGAGCGCGAAAAACTCCTATAGGTTTCACAATTTTGTCAAGTATAGAAACATACTCATGCTGTGATTCCCACTCACATTGTAAATGAAACCAGGTTATTATATCCATGGATTAATCTTTCCATGTCTTTCGGTATCATGTTTAAATATACATTACATTACGCAATAATACAGTGTACATTAAAGTGCAGATAACAGAACACTCACAGATAGGAATCACTTATTGACCCATGCCATGGTGTTTTATTGTCACCTAAAAAAAGACTAATATTTTAGTTATTACTTTTGGAGTTGACATGCTTCAATTACTTACTGGTAATTCCATTATTCCAAGTGCTTTTTGCCTAGATTAATTACATAGTCAGCACGCATCGAGCCTCATAGACAGTAGGCCTGGGCGGAGTTCGCGGAGTTCCCCTTTGTGGAACTCCAGGAAGTGATAAAAAACTCAGCGGAGTTCCGCAAGTGGCAGAGTGAGGCGCAAACTGCCAATCGCACTGATCTTCCTGCCGCTCGAGTAGAAATTCTGCCCGACTGGCAGCACAAGCTCGCCAATTTACCGTTGGTGAGCACGAGCGAGGAAAAAACTCCGCTGCACTATGCGGAGTGGTGTTTTCTGCACTCCACCAGCTCCTCTGTGAGCGGAGTGCAGAAAACTCAGAAAACTCTGTGAATGGAGTGGAGTTCACCGCGAAGGCCTAATAGACACACCCTCGAAAGAAAGAAGCACATAAAAGACTGCCCCACCCCCTCACCATACTGTTTTGTTGACTCAATCCCAAATATACCCAAGTTGACCTGATCCGTGCAAGAAGGGAAGGTGGGAATAATGAATCCAGGCAAAAGAATTATTCAGAGTAATGCAATTATCGGTAAGTCATTGAGCCATTACCAAACTGTGACTTCTTTCACCACACTGAATTACATAGTGAGATGTAAACAGAAATAAGCAACCAGGACAATGGCCCAAAGTTGACCGAGAGACTATTAGAACCAGTGGCCTTGATGCCTTTTATATATCAGAAGTGTTTGCTTCAGATCAAGTGAATGGAGAGCTAGCTCCTCAGGTGACTGAGGATCAGGAAAAAACACCTGGTAAAATCATCTCCTGTTCTGTGTGAAACAGAGAGTTTATCTTAGGGACGAATGAGGGACCAATACACAATACAACGCTGCCTTCAAATACACACAAAAAATGATGCTTGTATGGCAAAGATCCTAATTCCCCCAACCTCCTACCCAAGGTGATAGAAACAAGGGAGGAGGTTCTAAATGTTGCCATCCTTAAATCCACTGACAGTAAAGATTCAAATGGGGATAATTCAAGGCATGAAGAAGTAGAGGTAAGCACCAGGAAAGAAATGAACGTTTCACAAGAGGTCTGATATTAGTGAATCCCTTAAAAAGCCTTTCTGCTAAATCCTGGCACCTGTCAAAATTCCCCAGGAACCTCTAAATGCCTTGATTACTGCCACCTGTGTTCTAAGGGTAACCACCTTGAAGGCCTAATGAAAATCCATCCTGGTCAAGGTCTAGAATGTACTGCAACTAAACAGACGGAGGGACTGGATGTCTTGCAATACAGCACCTTATGAATGTCAACCAGTGTGCAGTAATAGGACGATAGTGTAAAACTCCTTGTCGAAGCTTGAATAGAGGACACTAATCTGCTAAAAAACTCCCTGTGAACTAACAATGGGGCATATCATCAACGAGGCGATAAAAAATTATCGCCGCTTTTGCGTCCATTTTCGGGCAAAAAGCGGCGATAATTTTATCGCCTAATCAGCAAGGTCACGATATCGCGTGAGACCTTGCATTAGCGCCTGAATTCTGAACGCACAGCTTTACATCTCTAATGAGATGCAAAGTGGGCATTCCTGCCCTGACATGACTGGAGAAATGTCGCTAAGCGACATTTCTCCTATCATCAAGCCCCACGCTAAGAAGCATAGCGGCAAGAAAAGTAGCGATAACCCCTGTTATCGCTACTTTCCTTACGCCTGCTTCAAGACTGACTTAGCCATGATATCCTATGGAAGGTGGATATCATGGCTAAGTTTACCTTGCCCTATCATCAAGCTAACGCCAAACTTTGAGATTATCGCTGGATTTCCAGCAATAATCTTACGTTTGTCAGTTAGCGCTAGGAATTTTATTGCTTTTGAGATAAGCGTTGCTAATAGCACGCTATCTCAGCGATAAAAATCCACGTTAGCCGGCGATAATTATCCTAGCGCTAAGTGTGCTTAGCGATAATTATCGCCGGTCCTTGATGATATGCTCCAATGTCCTTTCAATTTCTAGGCCGAATTTCCTCAAGCTACTGACCTGAAGCAGGGAAAATGTATGGGGAGATGGGCGAACTGGAAGCAGCCATTCTCTTTCGCTCCACATGGCTACTATCAGAGAGAACCAAGTAGAACTAGGTGCTGGAGCTACCAAAGTTACTTCCGCTCTCTCTGCCCTCAGCATGACCAAAAATCTCAGCAGAAGAGGAAAAGGAGGAAAGGTGCATAGAAGACCCCCAGCCCAGGTGTAAGAAAAGGCATCCAGATCCCAACGGCCTTTGTCATCATTGCTTGAACAAAAGAAAGGTAGCAATGTTTTCTAATGAGTAGCAAACAAAGCCAGAACTAGACTACCTCACTTCTGACAAATCTGAAAGAAAACTTGAGGAGTTAGACAAAATTAGATGAAGGGTGTAATCTCCCTTCTCAGTTTGTCCGCGACAATGTTCACCTTGCCCTGAATGTACATTGCTGTCCATGACAGAATTATGGCCTGAGCCCAGCTAAAGACATGATTTGCAATGTTAGTTAAGGAATTGGTTTTTCTCCCTCTTTATCTGGTGAAGTAAGCTTTTGCCACACTGTTGTCCATCATGATCAGTACAGCTTTGTTGAAGCAGGTGAAAACAAGAAGTGAGAGCCAAATAAGTGATCTCTAGTTCTCCCTGGTTGAATGATTTGTTCAGTTGCATGGGAGACCACTGTTCCTGCACCTGAGGGAAACTGATCCAAGCTCCCCAAACTGTCATGCTATCCTATGTTGTTATAATCACTGGCTTCACCGGAACAGTCTTCAAGATGTTCAAAGGTGCCATCGATCAGACTAGGTTAATCCTGACCTCTTGAGACATTGGCCCCATTTATGATAAATCCTGGCACGCACGAGACATATTATTGAGAATATGACTGACTAGTTTGTTCAAATGGAATCTCTCCCCGGATACAGGAAGATGGTTTCCTTAAGTCTCCCTGCATCTGAGATCAATCTGCTACTGTCCTGTGTCAAGAGGCCTGAATATTCAGTGCCCTCTTCACTGGAAGCGAGACTAGGCCCTCGTCAACTTTCAATTTGGATGTTTTGATCTTGTTCAGGAACCAGGTGTTATTTGGACCGATTCATTAGTAATAATGACTTTATAGGGTTGAGAGCACTGTCTCTGTGAGTTCCTTTTTAGTCTGTCACAAGAAGAAATTACCAGGCAATCACCTAGATAGGGTTGGACTAAAATTCCCTTTGATGTAATGTTGTATCGCCATCGGAGGAGCCAACACCTTTGTGAATACTTGGGTGAGGACTTGAGGTCAAAGAGTAGAACCTGAATTGCAAGTAATAAGAAGGCACAGCGAACCTTTGATAGTTCTGTTGTGCTGGGTGCATTCAGACATGTAAGTAGGTATCTATGAGCTCTACCATTGCTAAAAAGTCCCACTCCGACACTAGAGGGATACTGTTGCAACACTACCATCCTGAAATAAATGGTTGTGACCCATGCAATCACAGCTTTTATGTCAACTACCGAACAGCATTCTCTCAACCCTTTCTTCACAAGAAAAAGAATGGAGCAAAATCCCTTTCCCTTTTCATCTGTGGGCAATTGAATTATTGCTTCTTTGTCCATTAATGTTTGATTACCCAACCATAAAAACACTCTTTTTACCGGATTGGAAGGGATGGATGTAGGAATGGTCCTCGACTCTGGTGGCAAAGTGTTGAACTCAATGCAATAACCTCTCTTCAGTGCACCCAAAGTCCATTGATCCCTTAAAGTTGATTTTCAAATCCTATAACATTTTAAAAGTCGGCCTCCTACTGAGGTTGTGATGGTAGATAGTCAAGGGTTATGTTTTGAAGTCCTATGGTGACTAGTATACCTGCACTTACATGCCTTCTGCGGTTGAACCCTTGTTTTCCTAGAAAAGTATGACTTAGAATGTACCTTCGAATAGTGTTTAGTGACTCAGTTCCAAAATCTAGATGATTTTGACAAAGCATTCTTATAAGGAAGGGCATGTTTCCTACCCCTGTGAGACTTGTTAATCGTTGAAACACGTTGATACCCAATTAACATTTTACCCTCAGATGCTAGCGCTGCTACCCGAATGATGTTTGAAGACATGCCAGGTAAACACTTGGGGCTTGATTTAGAGTTTGGCAGATGGGCTTATTCCAACACAGACGTGACAAATGCAACACACATACAAAGAGCAAAAAAACAAGGAGAAATTCATTATTTCTCCTCGTACTGTCATTCTAAGACCAGGTACTACCTGGCCTTACGTTTTGGCACTGGCCCAGCCTTGTAAATCTGGGGCACCGTCAAAAAGCAATGGGGTTTGTGGTGGAAAGCCCACTGCAACACCGATTTACCGCCCCTTTGCTGAAGCAGACTGCGGTGGAAGGGGGCATATTTACAAGGTGGTGTTAAGCCATGTTAAGTGGCTTAGTGACGCCTTGTAAATATGGGGAATGGCGCAACACTCCAGGCATATCAGAAAAAGTGACACACCGGTGGCGTTAAAGGCTTATAAATATGCCCTAGAGTCTGTTTTCTCGGAGGACGCCAAACTCCATGCATTCCTATAGATGCAGGTCCCAGTAACGTGTATGCCATTCCATATTTTTGTTTGCATTTCCTACCGCCGAGTTAGCAGTTACTTACTATTGTTAACCCTCACAATTACACTGGCATTCGATAGTAAATGGAGCATGCACTACTGAAAACACACAGTGTAGCTTCAAATAACATATTTCACTGTTACAAAAATAACACTGGATTAAAACTGTGCGTCCCAAAATGCAGCATGCACTGCTGAAATCACACTGGGTGGTGACAAATAACATCTTTAACTGTTACAAAAATAACACTGGATTGAAACTGTCGGTCACAAACACTTTAAGTGATTAGGGCCGGACTGTGGAGCCTAAAGAGGCCCTGGCAAAAATGCTCAAACTAGCTGCAGTCTCTCTCTTTCCATCTATTCACTATCTCTATCGCGTCCCTCTCTTCTCCCTCTCTGATCGCCTTCTTTCTACCTCCCAGCAACCAGCGGTCAAAGTGGGCGGGATCTGAGGTGCATGACATGCCCCAACGGTTTTAATTTGACAAAAACAGTTTCCTTACTTTATGTTAAAAGGCAACCCTCCTGGGATGGTTTATTCTGACATTTGAGATGCCTTAGCTGAAGTACAATGGGAAAGAGTCTCCTTTGCTGTGAAGGGACAGACAGCTGACCAAGAAACAAGCCTTCTAGCCAGGGTGCCTGCTGCCTGAAAGAAATGTAAATGTGCGCATTTGGTTAATCTGCAAATGTAAAGGCTGCTTAGACGGGCATTGGCTTTAACTGATGGAGCCATTTGAAGAGTTTATTTTGGTATGTATTGTAAGGTGACCTGATGAGTTGTGGAGTGCATGCTTTTAATGGGCAGGTAAAAAATGCACTAGGTACAGTCTGCACATTACTCAGATCATATATTTTGGAAGCTTTTTTGTTGTTGTAGCTTAAAACTAAACCTTTTTGTTCACTTTGTGGCAGCCTATCTAATACCGTGTGTAATGCAAGTTTAAAATAATGACATACATATTAAAGGTGCTTTCTGTCACAGCCTGGGACCTCATAACACTAAAAACACACATCACTATTACCCAATACACCAACCACAACCAGAATTTAATCCTATGGCTCTTTGGTTACACACACACACACAGATATCTGCAGTGACTGCATTGACCAGTAGAGGTTTTACAACAAAAATAGTGAGGGCCTGATTCACAAAGGGGCTCTGCGCTCATTCAGTGTGGGGATTCAGCCCGAGTGCAGAGACTCTCCAACGAATGCGGGGCCTCCGCAACGAGTGCGGAGTCAATTTGTGAATCAGGCTCTGAATCTCTAACAGACTGGTTTAGCTTGCAATTATGTGTTATTATACATCCAGTTACTTGAAGGTGAAAGGCAAACAAAATAGTTACAGAATATTTTGTTCTGTTTAGCCACGCCTCTGATCCCAGCCCCTCAAAAGCTCACTGACTCCACCCCCAGTGGACTCAGGATCAAAGTACCCATGCTTTTTTTAAGGCACTATACCGCTGCCTGCTCCCTATCTACCTCTGTCTCTTGAAGCCTCCTGTACCTGCTGCAGTTAACTTCAGGGATCTGGGGAAAGTGACAGAGGCACAAGGTGCTGCCATGAAAACCGGGCTCCAAGGGCTCCAGCCCACTGGGTAATTGCCTGGTGCAATAAAAGAAGGAAGTGTGAAGCACAGTGTTGGGTCGGCTGGTGGGAGCGGAGTTCTTGCTCGTTTGCCATCTCTTCTGGCAGCAGATACTACAACTGTTTGGGCTACTGTGAGAACTGCAAGGTGGTAAGTTGCTGATCAGAGCAGCCGCTGGAGGACTCCAATGCCCACAATCCCTTGCATGCCCATCAGTTGATGCTAATTGCCTGCATTTAAGGGTCAGCGCTGCCCCAAGGGCGGGTCCGTCTGCCCCGTCAGAGCCTGGAAGAGGCTGGGCTGGGCCACCCCCTAATGATTATCTTCCAGCCACCCATAGGTACTGTGTGAGATCTTAACCTTATCCAACCATCAAGCTGGTAAAGGGACAGTCCAGCGGCCATTTTGTGCCCCCAGTATGGCTTTTTAATACTTCGATTCACTTCTTTTTGTGTTTTGCTTTGAGCTTTGAGTGAGTGTTGACCAATGTAGAGTCATTGTTACATCTGAGTTCAGCGATGGTCAAGAGGAAGGCTGCTGAGGGAGGGACTGGGGTGGTGGTAAAGAAAGCCCAAAAAGTCAAAAATTACTTGAAACATGCAAGGGTAACTGTGTGCATGATTGCATAGATGCCTTCTTGTTGAATGTGAGTAGATTTTAGACTCACCTGTTTCGGACCCGTCCCCCAGCTCCAGGTGCTGCCCAGCAAGCAAAAGCGGATTCCAAAGATGTCTAAGAAATCTCTCACATGGGCTCAACAACCTGGTATTCCCCCGGTAGTCAGCCCTAAAGATGCTGGGCCTGGTGCCTTGCTGGAACCCAGCCACCCCCGACTTGGCCATCACATGTAGTAACCGGTTTCTACCTCTTTTAAACTCAGATTATGATTCTCCCAATACCGAGGGGCAGGTGGGAGAGGGGTATCCGATAGTACTAGCAACCAGGTCTTCGCCTCCTCAACTAGACATACATGCGTACAATAGTGACCTAAGGGGGAAAATCGACACCCTCAGGTCCATGGTAAGTGACCCTACTGGTCTGGTGAAACAGTTATAAGTGGGGAGAGAGAGGTCCTGCATGCAAACTCACGTATTTCACCCCCTTCTGACTAGCAACTCTACCCTCAAAACTTTGAACCTCATCCAACCACTGTGACTGCAAGTACTCCCTTCGCTTCCCCTGATGTCTCCAGTAGGAGGCTTTTGAGAACCCATAATGAGTTAAGCCTTGCTGGTGTGGGCCAGTCACTTTTTAGAGGAATGGGCCATCCTGTGGTATCACCGGCTAGCAGCGCCCCTAGGAGGCAGGTCATGGCACAGGAGCATTCTGTTTCCTCTGCCTCTCGCAAAATCTATATGGACAGTGTGCCAAAAAACACTTTGTGCTTTGGGCATGAGGTTGCCAACTCGGTCATGCTTTGGTTGCAATGCTGTTAAGGAATGTTATGTTATGTTATGTTATCATGATTTATAGAGCGCACAGCTGCCCCAGCAAAGGGGCGTCCCGGCGCTATAGTAGAAAAGGAACCAGACAACAAACAGTACCAGGAGAGACGATACAACTACTCTAGACAGCCAAAGGAAAAAGGAAGGTTTTTATAGCCTTCCTGAAGGCTGTCAGTTCCTCGATAGCACGGATATGAACAGTAAGAGAATTCCATAGCTTAGCCGCAAGTACTCTGAAAGAGCGACCACCTGCCCTAGCCCTCTTAAAACGCGGGATTGTGACCAGATGAAGCCCTGAAGATCTTAGAGATCGCGCTGGTATGTACGGCGAGATAAAATGCTCCAGAATCTGAGGAGAAGAATACTTCAAAATTTTAAAAGAAAGACAAAGAGATTTAAACTGGATCCTCTGAGCAACAGGGAGCCAATGAAGTTTATGAATAGTTTTTCTGGCCGAGCAGAATCTCGGCAGGCCAACCAAAACCCTAGCCGCAGCGTTTTGAACGCATTGGAATCTTGAAAGTTCGGCCAGATTGGCTCCCAGCAAAAGAGAGCTAGCGTAATCCAACCTAAACAGGATTGTAGCTTGTACAATGAGCTGTCTGGTAGGGGCATCGAAGAATTTCAGAATAGGTCTGAGTCTACGAAGAGTCCCAAAACAAATGGCAGCAGTTTTCTTAGTGTGGGAGACAAAGCTAAGTTTTGAGTTTTGAATCTGTCACCCACATAGTTTTTGCTTGTCCAGCCTATGCGCTTCCATGAGATAAGTGGATCAAACGAATCTGCAGTCAGTTGGGAACACACAACAATGAATCTGCTCTGTGCATATTAAGATTGGATGCCAGACCCTTTTTTGCCTGCGCTGTTGCTAAATATTTAGGGCATATGTGGGGCATCAGGAGGAAAACTCAAAAGCATGAATGTATTATTTATTTTTAGCTGACAATTGTACATACATAGGCGTAGATTCCGATCTCGGTCGGAAGGGCTCCGAATCGGATTCGGATTTGCCTAAGCCGATCCGGAGCACTTATTTCCCACCAAATCATTTACAGTTCCGAACGACCAAGTACGATGCCTGGAAAGCCTTAGCGCTGACCGAATTGGTTCAGGAAGGCATTTGAAGAGATAGAGACCTCCGGAGCCGATTCGTACAGCTCTATGGAGTAGGTTTTCCAAGCGAGCATATACGATAAACGATTCGGCCAGCCTTTCCGATTCGGTTTGCCCGGCTCAAAAGGGCTTCCGGAATTGGTCTTTAAGGGCACGTAGCTGGCCCCCCTTCACCTGGGGCCCTCTGAATCGGGCCCGTGGGAGTACCCATGGGTCCCCTTTTCCCAACCATGCACAGTGTGGCAGGCACCAAAGGGAACCATCCCTTTTGTCAATGCGAGACGATGTTCGCGTTCGGAACACAGGCTCCCATTGAAGTCAATGTGAGCCCGACCAAATCGTATCCGGAGTCATTCAAATGCATTGTACTCATTCGGTCGTACTCTCTGTACCCAAGTCGTCTGGAAAACATTCCAGACCGAGTCGTTCGGTATGCTTCCCGAACGAGATCGGAATCGGGCCCATAGATTCTATCTCCCAACTAAACACAACTGTACATTCAGTGCAAGCACAACTAAACACAACTGCAAGCATAATGCAAAGCAATTGCTATTCCTGTGGTAATAAACGTAACCAGACACCATATCTGTTTACTGTAGATCATTAAACCTGGTTTAGTTAATGCATCTCCCCATACATCCCGAAAATATGTTCATGAGCCCGATCTTAAGTGCTTTTTGGGAATTTAAGTCTTTCATTGCTTAATGTTATCAATTGGATTAATATGTCTAATAACAATGGTTTTCAAAATTATATTGGATGCAGGTTATGTGAATAGGATAATTTTGGTAATTTTGTGTTACTCTTGTTACCAAATGTGCCGAATTTACTGCAAATAAACAGAAACAACGAGAATGGCAGAAAGTGAGTGGCTATTGTTCATGGTGCTTTTGTTTATTTTTCACTTTTTCTAGTGTGAAATGCAGCCTCGTTTTGTGCTAAATTACATTGCTAAATGCACGTTTTGCACTTTGCATAATTTTGCATCATTTTGTGTAGTTTTTTTGAAATTGGCATTATTATGCCCAAACAAATTACTTGAATTACACACAGCCCTTAATCATTATAAACATTGTCTCCAGCCCAGAACCTTTCATCTACAAATCATTGTTTTCAGGTGTGCTAGTATGATCAGTTTAATGAAAGCAAAGCAAAACTACAACACCCAGAATGCATTGTGATATTACAGCAACACAAAATGTGATCTGTGTAACATTTGTGAGATACAAGTACAGCATCCCAGTGTTATAAAGGCATATCATACATAGGTGAACAATGGTAGAATTGGCATGGAGATTGCACTGTATTGATATCTAAATGTAATAATTCCAAAATGTGCAAGGAGTAGGTGGCCTTGGGACATTACACTTCCTTCACGTAGGGGCCGATTACGGTGTCGGTCAGAAAGCATCCCTACGATTCGGTCTCTGAAACATTTCCGACCGAATCGGATTTGGAAAGTCCGACCGACCGATTACGATGTTTCCGAACACCGTTCAGTTGGACTCCCATTGACTTCAATGGGAGCCTGTATTCGAACCGACTACATAGGCTCCCATTGAAGAAAGGAGAGGGTGGGGAGAATCGTGTACCCTGTGGTGGTCACTCCATGATGCCTGCCACACTGTGCATGGTTAGAAAGAGGTAACCCATGGGTCCCCCCACGGGCCCCAACGGGCCCCAACGGGAGGCCTCCAGGGAAAAGGGGGCCTGCTACTTGCCCCTAAAGTCAGATTCCGCAAGACGATCAATGTCGGAACAACTGATGGGGAAAGGCTGTATGAATCTGACATCGTAATACATCGGTCGGAAACGCGGTCCGTACACCCGTACGAGTAGGCCCTGAATGACTCGGTTACTCCGAATGCCGCCCGGAACCAACTCGGAAAGTCTGAATGGTTTCCGACTAACGTAATTGGTCGGTCGGAAGGCTTTCTGAATCGGTCGGAAAGACATGTTCCGAATCAGATTTGGCCGAACCGAATGCCATTCAGGGCCTTTCCGACCGACATCATAATCGGGCTTTTAGTAGAAGCAGTCTCTACAAAGACAGACCAAGGATTGCAAAGGTTTTGGCTTACTATAAGTTGCCCCATCATGATCTCACATGTGATTCCCTTTGCAGAGGGGCTAAATATTAAGTGCTTGAAGGAGCCATCTACCTACCTCGATGAGCCGTGGTGGGAGACATTGATGTGCGATGATCACCCATACCTGGTGGTGAAGTCTGACAGGTCGCATGGAGACACATTGCTGACCTGTGTGAGAAGCCCGGCTTGTGCACCTTGGTGAAGTCAATGGTAGAGGTGATCCTGCGCACCAACGTAGTGAGGTCCGCTTCGCATACTATAAGCCACCACTACACCGGGGTGCATGGAAGGAATTACCAACGGTGGGTGACGTCTCCCTGCATCACAGGACGGATGATGTTGGGCTGGCCGGATGCTATGGAGGGTGAAGCCCCTGTGCTACGCTGAACTTGTGTGCTCTGAGCGCTACAACTACACACCTAAGGGAGCCCTGCTGCATCAACTGCATCGGGTGGTCCACCAGCGGACTACGCAGTGACTGCTGTACCCAGCCCAGTGAAAGCACACCTGGCTCAGGCGCCTGCTGGCTGAGTCACAGATTTGGAGCGAGTGCAGTGGACTGCGCCACAGGTCAATGTCCCGGTAAGGAGAAGGTGGGACGCATAGCGCAGGAGGGCCTGGGGGGGAGTCGCTCATGCCAATCACACGTGGATGATGCACCCCCAGTGGGGGGCTCCACCACTATGTTGGAAGAGCGTTGTCCCACCACCTCAAGCAGGGCAGAAGAGCAACAATCATCACATGATGATAACTCAATCAATCAATCAATCACTCAGGGGAATTGTAATTGCGCTATTCACCCATGAGGGTCTCGCGTCACTGAGGGGGGGTTTAAGGGAGGGGGCACCTCTGATGTCTGCCGGTAGCTCGTTCAAGGTATTGGATGCAATGTGGGAGAAGGATCTTCCATCTGCTCTGGCTCTGTGGATGCGCAGGGTTTCGGACAGTGTGAAGTTGGAAGATCGGATGTCTCATCTGTGTACGTGGAAGTTGATTCTGTCGTTGAGGTATTTGATTAAGTTGTTGTGTAGGCATTTGTAGGTGTGACTGATGATTTTGAAGGTGACTCATTTCACCAAAGGGAGACAGTTGAGTCTACTTAGGTGTTGGCTGATGTGTCAGTGCCGGGGCATGCCGAGGACGAGTCTGGTGGCGGTGTACTGTAATGTCGGTAGTTTGCAGAGTAGGGACTTGTAAATGGCGGTGTAGAGTGCATTTCCATAGTCCAGTCTGCTGGTGATGAGTGCATGGGTGACTGTCTTCCTTGACTCTGGGGGTATTCATTTGAAGGTCTTGCAGAGGATGCGGATGGTGTTGAAGCAGCTGGAGGTGATGGCATAGACCTGTCTGTTCATAGTGAGGGATGGGTCAAGTACGATGCCGAGGTTTCTGGCGTGGTCCGAGGGGTAGGTGAGCTTCCTGGGCGAAGGCCAACAGTTGTTGTCCCATGCTGAAGGGGTGGGTCCAAGGACAAGGACTTCTGTCTTCTCGGCGTTGAGGTTCAGGCAGCTGTTGGTCATCCAGACTGCGACGTCCTGCATTCCTTTCTGGAAGTCGAGTCTGGCGGTGGTGTGGTCTTTGGTGAGGGAGAGGATGAGCTGGGTGTCATCAGTGTAGGATACGATGTTGAGGCTGTGTTGTCGGACGATGACGTAGAGGCTGCCATGTAGATGTTGAAGAGGGTCAGGCTCAGAGATGAACCCTCTGGGACACCGCAGGTGATTTACGTGGTATCAGAGAGGAAGGTTGTCAGTCTGATCCTTTGGCCTCTTCTGGGGAGGAATGATCGGATCCAGTCGAGGATTGTTCCTTGTATGCTAGCGTTGTGTAGTCTGGCGACTAGTGTGCGGTGGGAGACGGTGTCGAAGGCTGCTGAAAGGTCGAGTATGATGAGGGCTGTGGAGTGGCCTTGGTCCAGAAGGGTGCGGATGTCGTCTGTGGCAGCGAGTAGGGCGATCTTGGTGCTGTGGTAGATGTGAGGAGGGCAGGGGTCGGTGGGGTCCACCGAGTAGATGCCTCTCACGGTTGAGGCGGTGTATTCGGCTGTGACGGGCGTCCAGGTGGAGATGGTGGGATGGCTGGTGTGTTGGGGGTGGGGGGCCAGCTGTGGCATCTGGTGGATGGACAGCAAAGTTGTTGTTGAGTATTTTTGATCTTGCGGTGGAACTAGGTTCCACGCTTATCGCAGAGCTCTTGGGATGGGGTGATGTCTGTGGTTTCACTGCATGGGTTGGTGAATTCATAAATGACCTTGAAGAGTTGCCTGGAGTTGGTGGAGTTGTTGAGGATTTGGTTGTGGTAGTCCGTCATGGCGTCCTTGTAGGTGGTGTAGATTTCAGGTGTCCTAGTGTTTCTCCAGTTCTTCTCCAGGCATCTGCAGGTGTGTATTGCTTCTTGGAGATCAGTGGTGAACCAGGCGGCTTTCTTGGGGTGCTGTTTGTCGGGCTTGCGTAGCGGGGTGAGCTTGTATGCGCAGTTGGAGATCCATGTGTGGAGTTCACTGGCTGCGATGCTGGCGTTGGCTGTGTTGGAGGCTGGGTTGGTGGTTAAGGTCTGGCGGCAGTGGAGGCAGGTGAAATGGCCGTGGGTCGTGTTTAGCGAGGCCTGTTGTCAGTTTCTGAGTTTTCCGTGGTTGAGTGTGTGGAGGGTGACTGAGCTGTAGCAGTGGCTGGCTCGAGATCCAGGGTTCCTGGCGCTGGTTGCGGTCAGGATACGGACGGGCTCAGATGGGCTTGCCTTAGGTGCGCCTTCAGCCCACCAGCAGCGCGCATCTGCTGCACGACTGCGCAGCGGGTTCCATTAAGTAGAGGAGGGGGAGGAACGATGATCTCGGATGCAGGAATGCACAAAGACAGGGGTGCGGTGAATTCATAAATGACCTTGAAGAGTTGCCTGGAGTTGGTGGAGTTGTTGAGGATTTGGTTGTGGTAGTCCGTCATGGCGTCCTTGTAGGTGGTGTAGATTTCAGGTGTCCTAGTGTTTCTCCAGTTCTTCTCCAGGCATCTGCAGGTGTGTATTGCTTCTTGGAGATCAGTGGTGAACCAGGCGGCTTTCTTGGGGTGCTGTTTGTCGGGCTTGCGTAGCGGGGTGAGCTTGTATGCGCAGTTGGAGATCCATGTGTGGAGTTCACTGGCTGCGACGCTGGCGTTGGCTGTGTTGGAGGCTGGGTTGGTGGTTAAGGTCTGGCGGCAGTGGAGGCAGGGGAAATGGCCGTGGGTCGTGTTTAGCGAGGCCTGTTGTCAGTTTCTGAGTTTTCCGTGGTTGAGTGCGTGGAGGTTGACTGAGCTGTAGCAGTGGCTGGCTCGAGATCCAGGGTTCCTGGCGCTGGTTGCGGTCAGGATACGGACGGGCGCAGATGAGCTTGCCTTAGGTGCGCCTTCAGCCCACCAGCAGCGCGCATCTGCTGCACGACTGCGCAGCGGCTGCCATTAAGTAGAGGAGGGGGAGGAACGATGATCTGGGATGCAGGAATGCACAAAGACAGGGGTGCGGGGCCGCAGGGGTAGCAGCCGCGGGAATCGGGAAGTACGGGCTCAGAGAAGACAAAAATACAGAACGAAAAGGGAAAAACAAAGGATAACTAACTGATGTGATCATGCTATATATCCTCAGTGCGTGGGAGGGTGTGTAGGACTTCTCCAAACACAAAGCAGGCCATGGGCGGATTGGCATGCCCACTGAAGTGCAAAATGACTGTTTGGTCAGCCCACTCATTACGCCCAAAGCAGTCATGCGCACTTCCCTGTTCACAATGCAGGCTGCATTTCAGCCTGCACGGAGAACATGGCCACCCCTCCGGCCTCTAGCTTCATGACTTGTCCCATTGCCAATTACCAATCACACCGCCGCATTGCAGCGTTATGATTGACTCAGGGGAGGGAGCCTGGCTGCCTACTTCTTTTTCCTGGAAGCAGACACAGGAGAGCAGGAGCTACGAAGACATGGGACACGGCTTTGAGGTAAGACTTTACTCAATACATTTTTAGCAACACCCGCTCACACACACATCCCCACGTCCATGCACCATCCAGTGTTCTTTCCGGCGTTTACCACCTCACAGCTGTGCCTCCCCGCACTTTTCAATGGTGGCCACTGTGCGACCATGCACAGCGGGCGTACCACTCTTGTGCCAAAGGCACATAAATACTTGCAACGCATGCCATAACATCGCATTGCATTCCAATGCATATTAATAGTAGGCACATTGCAACAGTAGAGTAGGTGTTGCATAGCGGAGACTTTAAGAACACTGTTCCCACTTCAGTGAGTGCAACCCAAAACTATCCTTTGCACCACCAACCCAACCGTGAAGCCTGGAATTCCTTTTTGAGTACCCACAACACACCCAAAAATCTCATTTGAGACTAATGCACACCCCATTTTTCATTTTTAAGCCCTTAATACACCCCATTTTTCATATTTTACCCCAAAATACACCCTATTTTTCATATTTTACCCCACAATACACCCCATTTTTCATATTTTACCCCAAAATACACCCCATTTTCATATTTACCCCAATAAACACCCGAAATTTCAATTTTTACATCCGAAACCCATACCCACCCGAAATACTTAAATTACACCATTACTAACCTCAAAATGCATTGTATTCAAATGCGATGTTACGGCACCTGCGTTGTCAGAGTTGCGTTGTTAACGATGTACTGACTGCGTTGTAATGGTCGTCTCCTGAGCCAAAGGCACCCATAGGCTACGCTGTTTGTGTCCAACTGGCCCTGGACCGTGCTCAGCACCAAGGATCATTCCTCTTGGACACTCCACCGATATGACTCTAGCAACCTCCTCGCCATCAACCCTGGACGCCACCTCGCTGCCAGGACCAACCTCTGCTCCGGACATTGCCATCGCCGTCACTGATGGCTGCAGTGTCACCCGCAAGGTGCACCCCGACCGTCAGAGAGGAGGCATTGCCATCACCTACAGAAGCACACTCCGACTGACCACGCACTCTTATGACCCAAGGGTGACCATGGACTACGGCAACTCCAAATCCGGACCAGGCCCATGAACATCCTCTGCAGGACCCTCATGTGCATGGTCTCCATTCTCCAATTCCATTGTAGACCTCATTGCACCCCAGGGACGACATCCAACTCGGTGACCTCATGTTCCACCTGGGCAACCCAAGTGACCAGAGCACCACCCCCTCCTGGGAAAGGTCACCGACATCAGATGAAAGTAGCAAGGCAACTCAACAGACCACATAGCAAGACACACGGTCATGCACGTCACCTACGCCAGCGGGTACTTCCACTACAGCCACGACTCCGGACTCTCCTGGCACTACCATCATTGGATGAATCACGTCTTTACCTTGCCCACCAGACGCCAGTGCCATCATCGCACCCCCTCGCAGCTGGATCAAGGCCACCGCAGAACGCCTAGTCAACTCCCTCTGCACCGACACTTCACCAATGCGATGACACCGCAGCGCGAAACGACCACCGATGGATCTCCAACAACGCCGACATTCGGGCACCCCTCATGAACGGCACTGGGTCAGTACCTTCCGCCTGCCGCATGGCAGGCCTGAGGGTGGGGCAGTGCCATAGGGATAGGCTGGCCCCATGCATTGCTGGAGGTGCATCATGGTTGCAACACGACTGCAGCAATGCGTGACTTTAGTGCAGACAGATACGTCAGGATTCCTGACATATCTGTCATTAATTGCGTCATGGAGCGCTGTCCAGTGAGTACAGCGCATCCATGCTGTTGCAAGGGGGCCGTAATGAGAAGTTTTGCAACGCTGTCTTGCAGCAGCGCAGCAACACTTTTCATGTCTTGGGCCCAGGTATGCGCACTATCTTATTGATGGTGTGCATTCCTGCACTGTATTTTTGTCACAGGGCAGCACTGCAAAATTGCTTGCAGCGCTGTCCAGCACCAAAAACATGCATAGATGTGGGCCCAAGACTTATCCCCCTTCTTAAGACCAGCTATTTTCTGGTCTTAAGTTCCTGCAGCTAACGGGCCTTAGCGCGACTTTTTTTGTCACTTCGCGGGTCCGGACCATCCTTGCTAATAGGGCGAAGTGCGGTTAGCATGAGTTTTTGAGATATTTAGAGATGGAACGCCTACCTTGCATGTCATCAGCAAAAATTATCGCTGACATTCAAGGCGATAGAAAAACCATCTGCTATCGCCGGAAAGCTGCTGCTAACGCCTGTTAACGACAGCTTGCTAATAGGGAGATAAATATATCGCCAGTTTAGCGGCAAAAAATGACGCTAAAGCGGCGATAGGCCCTTGCTAATATGCCCCTTCATTTGCAATATATAACTGATTATATGATAGCCATACTATGGGGGGGTATAACGAATTGTGAGGCCTTACAACTAGAAGAAAACAGGTTTTGTAGATGGCTCTTAGCAGCCCCTATCTCAACTTCTCACCTCATTTGTCATAAAGAATTTAGGGGCATATCAACAACAACCGGTGATAATTATCGCTGAGCGCACTTAGCGCTCGGATAATTATCGCCGGCTAGCGCCGATTTTTATCGCTGAGATAGCGTGCTATTAGCAACGCTTATCTCATCAGCGATAAAAATCCTAGCGCTAACTGGCTAACGTGAGATTATCGCTGGAAACCCAGCGATAATCTCACGTTAGCTAGTTGATAGGGACTCACACACTTAGCCATGATATCCACCTTCCATAGGATATCATGGCTAAGTCAGTCTTGAAGCAGGCGTAAGGAAAGTAGCGATAACAGGGGTTCTCGCTACTTTTCCTGACGCTATGCTTCATAGCGTTAGGCTTGCTGATAGGAGAAATGTCGCTTAGCGACATTTCTCCTGTCATGCCAGGTCAGGAACGCCCACTTTGCATCTCATTAGAGATGCAAAGCTGGGCGTTAGGAATCCTGACGCTAAAGTAAGGTTTGACGCGTTAGCGTGACCTTGCTGATTAGGCGATAAAATTATCGCCGCTTTTCGGCCGAAAACGGCCGCAAAAGCGGCGATAATTTTTTATCGCCTGCTTGTTGATATGCCCCCTAATTTGCTTTACATAACTGATCATATCAGAGCCAGACTACTAATATTCTGGTTATCAACTTCATAAGAATGAGGCAGCGGCTGTAACCAGAGATATTATTTTGGACTGTCTCTCTTGTGATAAGGCTCTTTAAATCCCGTGGCTGGCCTTTGTCAAATTGGAACTGGGCAAACTAGGCTCACAGAGGGCTTTTGCAGAGCCTAAGACATGCTTATCCCTTGATATAAAAGACGCTTTATTAACTTTTTATGATTGTGAGGAGGCAGGCTGTATAAATAGAACAGAAGGGAAAATGGCATATCTCTGTCTAATAGGGCCGTCTGGTCCCTCTAATTATCTTTGCCAGCCACAGGGGAGGTGGGAACGCCCTTTTTAGGTCTCGCCTGACCCAGCGCATGCGCTGGTCTGGCGAGACATTTTGTGAGGGCTCCAAAAAGTGCTACCAGGCCAGCCTAGAGCTACAGTGCATGTGCGCGGGCGCGCGCGTCGCGCTTTACCGAGATTACTTTCAATTTCGCGGCCGCAGGGCCGCTTTGATGTTTGATCGCGATTGCGATCACTTTTAGCGGCCGCTTTGATGTTCTCCGTGAGGCTTCAATAGATTGCAGCAGTTAAAACAAGCATTGGCATAGCCAATAGGTCTTGCTTTTGGGACCTTATAAGTGTTTAATTATGCAACTGTTGCATGGCTAAACACTTATAAGGTCCCAAAAGCGAGACCTATTGGCTATGCCAATGCTTGTTTATTTCGTTTGAGAGCAGACACAGTGAAAAACGTGTTGTTTTTCCGTTTAGGGTTTAGCCCAATTTAGCTGCTCTTCCATGTCCATGTGATGGGACAACAGGCCAAACAGTGATACACTTTATGCTTTTTTGTAAATTCTATGAGTTTTATACCAGGTGTTTCTTAATCCCACTTTAAAAAAAAAAAAATGTAAATGTAAAATGTGCTAGAGTTGCATTCTCCTTTGCCTCGCAACTACCAGATGAAGAAGTTGGTTTACATGTTGGTGCTTTCATAAGACATGCTGTCAGGGCGCGAAGTACTATGCTATCCCCTTGAAATGCCCTGTCAATGCAGCCTAGGAAAAAGCACTCCAAAGAGATAGAGGCGAATGATCTTCAGATCCCTTCAGACAATTTAAGGCTGATATGGAGTAGGCGTGACCCTGCCAGAATATTTGAAATTATAATTAAGGAGAATAGGGGGTTGGTGGTTGAGGAACACGCCGAGCACCAGATTCTTAAGGATTTTAATGGGTTATGTCTAAGTATGAAAAGATACCCTCCTTAAACCTGTACAGCCAATAGATAAAATTCAATGTTGGTTTGATCATGATTGTACAGTGGCTAATCGGGTCGTGGGGGTAGCCCTCGGGAAGAAACCAAGATATCAAGCACCTTGCAGAAACAATATAAGGTTATGTATTACCTCCAAGAGATGGAAGGAGGTGTTATGTGATCAATGAAATGCATAAGGACAGGCAGCCCTTCTGAAAGATAGGAGGCAGTTCTGGGTGTCTATCTCTGAAATGAGACGTAGCAACCAGCCAGTGTCTTAAATTACCTGCCACATCACTAGGAAGGCATCTGAAGCTCATTTTAGGAAAGTATATACCGCCTCATCGTTAGAGGATGATTTTGAAATTACTAGTAGGATGTTGACAGATATTAAGCTAACTTCGACTGAGGTAGAAGAGGTTATTAACCAGAGTGCGGGGGTGGGAGGGGGGAAGGCCCTTGGGCCTGATGGCATCCCTATTGATTTAATAAAACATAATATTGATTTCTGGGCCCTTCTTGTGACCAATGTGTTTAATAACCTTGTACACTCAGATCTGCCGACCTTGTGGAATACATCAGTTATTGTCCCTATATTTAAGAAGGGTAATAGAGCACACCCTAGTTGCTATAGGCCAATATCGCTTATTGACAGCTCTGTTGAGCTATTGAGTTGTGTTATCTATAGCACAATGAAAGTGGGTCCAAGCAGAAGGTATACTGCACTCATCAGAGCATGGCTTTAGAAATAAGATTGGGACAATCGAGCAATCTATAAACTTGAATCTGGTGATAAGCAAATATACTCTCGCTAAGCGAACCCCTCTGTATTTAGCATTTATGGACTTATGAGCTGCCTTTGATCGCGTTAATCATCCCAAGCAAAGGCTGATGTTGATATCTAGAGGATTGGATTCAGCACTTGTGCACTTTCTTGCTTATATGCACACTAACATGAGAGTCAGGGTTAGAATTAGTGAAAAGGGGGATGTGACAAAAGACATAGAGAGCAAAAGGGAGGTGAGACAAGGATGTGTGCTGGCCCCCCTTTTGTTCATTTGATATATTAATGATGTGCACCCGTTTTTAACAGATATTACCAGTGATGTACCAAAAATTAAAGGTCCGCTTTTACCAACTCTTTTATATGCTGACGATGCCGTGCTCATGGCCTCACCCCAAAAGCATAGTGCATGTTAGTGCATGCCTATGTTGAGTTTATGGCCCCTCGGGACATGTGTACACATTTTAAAAAGTCACATATGATGTCCTGTGGGCCCCGTTGCAGTCAGCTTTCAACCCTGTTGGTGGGGTCAACTGACCAGTGCACATAGTATTCCTTATTTGGGAGTTACTTTTGCTGCATCGGTTGTGTGGACCCCTGGTATCATTCATCGTGGAACACAGTTATCAAAAGCAATTGGTTCCCTTTTTAGCCTTCCACAACCTCAGGGGAGGACAGCTGGCACCCGTGGTGCACATTCATAACTCCCAGGGGCATATTATCAAGAACGGCGTTAAAATTATCGCCGCTTTATCAGCAGGAAACGGCCGCTAAAGCGGCGATAATGGGCTTGATAATATACCCTTGAGAATTCCAATGGAAGACCAGGTTCACACCAGAACATGGGCTTCTATGGGAATTCTCAAGGGCATATTATGAAGCCCAGGAAACTGCCGCTAAAGCGGCGATAATTTTAACGCCGTTCTTGATAATATGCCCCCCAATGTCTCCATACGGCAATGTATAGTGCGGAACTATGGGGTATTGCGAATTGTGAGGCCTTACAACTAGAAGAAAACTGTTTTTGTCGATGGCTCTTAGCAGCCCCTATCTCAACCTCTCACCTAATTTTCATAAAGAACTTAATTTGCTTTACATAACTGATCATATCAGAGCCAGACTACTAATATTATGGTTATCAATTTCATAAGAATGAGGCGGTGGCTGTAACCAGAGATATTATTTTGGACTGTCTCTCTTGTGATAAGGGTCTTCAAATCCCGTGGCTGGCCGTTGTCAAATTGGAACTGAGCAAAATAGGCTCACAGAGGGCTTTTGCAGAGCCTAAGACATGCTTACACCTTAATATAAAAGAAGTTTTATTAACCTTTTATGATTGAGTGGAGGCATGCCTGATTAAGAAAACAAAAGGGAAAGTACAATCATGTCATACCTCTCTCTAATGGGCCGTCTGGTCCTTCTAATTATCTTTGCCAGCCACAGGGGAGGCGGGAACGCTCTCTTATATTTCGTTTGAGAGCAGACACACTGAAACATGTGTTGTGTTTCCCTTTAGGCTTTAACCCAATTTAGCTGCTATTTCATGTCCATGTGATGGGACAACAGGCCAAGCAATGATACACTTTATGCTTTTCTGTAAATTCTATGAGTTATATACCAGGTGTTTCTTAATCCCACTTTTAACAAAAAAAAGTTACAATATTAGGCATGCTAGAGTTGCCTTCTCCTTTGCCTTGCAACTACCAGAAGAAGAAAATAGTTGTCATGTTGGTGATTTCTTAAGACATGCTGTCAGTGCGCGAAGTGCTGTACTATAACGGTTCATATTTTTAACTATGCTGCTACGCTTTTTTATATATTTTGATATTTTGTGACATTTGAAACTATTTTATGAATGTTTTGATGTATTTACGACTTTTATGGGCGAATTTTCGCCCAAATAAATTTTGTTCGATTGATTGATTGAATGAGTGGTGTGTAAAGTATGGTTGGAACATGCAAAGGTTACATTTGGAGATGCCTCTATCCAAAGGGTCATTTTAGGGTGAAGATGGTAACATGGCTTCTCATACATTGACCGCTCCCCCACAAGGTGCATCAGCTTGGAAAGTCACAAGGCCTTCAAGTCTATTAAATCATGGGTCAAATGCCTTTGGCCCATGAGCCCAATGACCTGTTCCTGGGAATTTGAATTTGAATTTAAAAGCATTTATTAAGCGCACTTATACCATGCGGTTTCATGGCGCTTTAAGTGATGCAGTGGCCGTCGGCAGTAGAAGGCTAGGCATTGTAGGCTTGCTCGAATAAAAAGGTTTTAAGATCCTTCCGAAATAGTATGTAGGAAGGAGATGTACGAAGAGCGGCAGGAAGAGAATTCCAAAAGAGCGGGGCGAGAACAGCGAACTTCGCTCCGCCAGATTTCTGTTTCTTGAAGCGAGGAATGGTCAAGAGAGCCATATGGGTGGAGCGGAGTTCGCGGCCCGGAAGATAAGATTTTATGGCAGAGCATATAAACTCGGGAGCTGTTCCCGATCTAGCCTGGAAGGTGAGGCAACCGAGTTTAAAAAGGGCACGCTCTCTCACCGGGAGCCAATGCAAAGCTTTAAGCAGTGGAGTGGCTCGGTGGTATTTGGGTAGGCCGTGAATCAAGCGAGCCGCTTGATTCTGTATCAGCTGCAAGCGATGGATCGCATAGGCAGGGGCTCCATTGTAGATAATATTGCCATAATCAATTCGTGATAGTACCATGGCCAACACAATGATTTTTAACGCAGAAAGGGAAAAAAAACAAGAAACTTTCCTAATTATTCTTAATGAAAAGAAACAAGCGGAGACCACTGAACCAACTTGTGAGTGGATAGAAAGTTGTGAATTTAGAAAAATCCCGAGAGTTTTGACCTTAGGGACAGGAAGAGGGGGAACACCAAGTGACAGGGGCCAATGAGAAGGGGCCCATGGACTGCAACCACCTCCGGTCAGGACTAACTCAGTCTTGTCCGGATTGAGTTTGAGGTGGTTGCAGTTCATCCAATCCTGGATAAATGTCATTACTGTCCGAACATTGGAAGCGGATGAAGAGGAATTAGAGAGATTAAAGATTAGCTGGAGGTCATCGGCGTAATTAAACACCGTGACCTCCATCTGCTGTAATGAAAAAATAAGGGGGTAAATGTATAAATTAAATAAAAGGGGGGAAAGAGATGAGCCCTGAGGAACCCCGCACTCCACCTTACGAGAGACAGCGGTAAAATCGGCCAAATGGACTGCTTGGGCCCTCCCTGTAAGGAAGGACTCAATCCACGAGAAGGCTAGGCCTTCTATGCCCGCCGCCCTGACACGGTTAAGGAGGATGGAATGATCCACCGTATCAAAGGCGGCGGACAAGTCTAATAGGATCAAGGCTTGCGGGAGGTTGGTGTCAATGCCTTCGCGTAGCACATCCATTACCGAAATCACCACTTTCTCGGTGGAGTGCAAGGGGCGAAAGCCAGCTTGACGAGAGGAGAGACAATGATTCATTTCTACATGGGTGCTTAAGATGGTTGTGACGTGAGTTTCCAGGATTTTTGCTAAATAAGGCAGAAGGGATATGGGACGATAATTGGAGGGGGAGGAGGGATCAGCGTCAGGTTTTTTAATGATAGGTATTACAACCGCTGATTTGTGTAGGCTAGGAACAATTCCTTTCCTTATCGAGTCATTAAGGAGGGTCAGGGGAGGAGTGGGAGAGGTTAAGTAAATTTCCCTAAGAATATGGGCTGGGGCAAAATCTAGGGCAGAACTAGATTTGACTCGGTAAAGTAGTGGGAAAAGTGTATCATTGGTTAACAGTGGAATAAAATTGAGTTTGGGGGAAGTGGGCGGGGGGGAAGGATTGACAAATGTAAGGGAAGGTGGGGGAATGTTAAGTTTAATTTTGACTACTTTGTCAATAAAAAACTCGTTGAGCGAGTTGCAGAGGGACTGAGAAGGGGGAATAGTAGCCATGGTTCTACTGGATAGTGCTAGTTCATGGACCGTGGTGAAAATTTCCTTTGAGCGGGACTCAGATGCCATGATCCTGCTAGTGTAGAATTCAGTTTTAGCCGCAAGAATGCCCTTTTTATAAGTTTTTGGAACAGACAAATAGATTGTCTTTAGCTCTGGACTGTAGGTTTTCCTCCAAGCTCGCTCGGCTCTCCTGCTAATTTCTGTCCTTTTAGGTCTGAGGTAAACCATCGATTGGCTGCATGGGCCCGCTTAACTGTGAGCCGCCTCAGAGGGGCGAACTCGTCACCCGCCAGGGTCAGCCAGTTGTCAATGGCGGCCAGTTGGGAGGTAGCAGCGAGGTCTGCAAGATCAGGACTAGTTTTGGCCAGGGTTGAGCAGAGAGAGGGCATATCCTTTTTGCCCCATTTCCTGACCCAGATGTTTTTGGGAAGTGGAGGTTTGGCCAACGCGGTCAGTGCAAGGGAAAAGGAAATAATAAAGTGGTCTGACCAAGAACACGGAGAAATTATGGGAGATGTGGATGGAATGTTTAATGCCCAGATTTGATCCAGCATGTGACCATGTATATGTGTAGAACCGTGAGTAAGCAATAAAAAATTTAAAGAGGTCATAAAATCCGTGAATTCTTTGGATTGGGGACTCTCAGCAGGTTCGTTGGGCCAAAAATTTAGGTCCCCTAGAACTAGTACCGATGAATTATTAACCACCAGGGTGGCTAAGAGAGCCTGAATGCTTGGGAGAAAAAATGGGGTAGGTTGGGGAGGGCGGTAAATTAGAACAAAAGTGAGTGGTGCCTGATGGAAGGTCGAACGAGCTACAAGGTAGTCTACATCAGGAATAGGTGGGGAAGGGAGAATCTGAAAACTGAAATCGGTCCGGGCTATTAAGGCCACTCCGCCACCCCGTTTGCCCTCTGGCCGGTCTGCTCGAATGGCAGAGTATGATGGGGGCAGCGCAGCTAACTTGTTGGGTAGGGAGTCAGCCTTGAACCAGGTCTCAGTTAAAAATAGGAGGTCTGGGTTATGAGTATCGATGTAATCAAACAGCTCGTACTGATGATTAACCGCAGACCTAGTGTTTAGAAGCATAGCTGAGGTATTGCATAATGGAGCGGAAGGAGCTGATGGGAACAAGGGAATAGTAGATGGGGTTATGGGTGAAGGGACTAGATGTGGAACGATAATGGGAGGACAGTGAGGAGGGGAGGAATATAAACCAAGCTGTCTCAGGTAGGTACTAACCAAGGGGTCAACAGCTCCAGGGACCCAATAAGAGTGTAATCGGGCAGGCGGATACGTAATTAGACGGGTAGTATCTCGTGCCCCTGGCCCCGGTCGGCCGCGGACGGGCGCAGACGGGCTTAACTCAGGCGCAACTCCGGCGCGCCTTTGTCGCGCCTGCTGCGCTCGTCCGCTGCGCTGACACATATTGCACGATTAAGTAGGGGCGGAGCGGTGGAGGAGGGGCAGGGCTGGGATGGAAGGCAGCCCGATCAAAGATGGCGCACGCTGCCAGTGGGAGCCCGCAGACACGCCAACCCACCCTGGCAACCCAACTCTGAAACCCCAATGAGGTGAGAACCTGCACAAACTTTAAAACAAGTTAGTGACAGTAAAATACAATGCTAACATAACATCGCCTGCGCTCGTAATCAGCGGGGGCGGGGTGCAGGGAAATAATGACAAGCTCTCCAAGCGTTTTACCGGCCAGCCCACTGCCACCGGGCTACTAGCAAACACAGAAGAGAGCAGATCCTAGCTCCTAAGTAGGGGCGGAGCGGTGGAGGAGGGGCAGGGCTGGGATGGAAGGCAGCCCGATCAAAGATGGCGCACGCTGCCACTGGGAGCCCGCAGACACGCCAACCCGCCCTGGCAACCCAACTCTGAAACCCCAATGAGGTGAGAACCTGCACAAACTTTAAAACAAGTTAGTGACAGTAAAATACAATGCTAACATAACATCGCCTGCGCTCGTAATCAGCGGGGGCGGGGTGCAGGGAAATAATGACAAGCTCTCCAAGCGTTTTACCGGCCAGCCCACTGCCACCGGGCTACTAGCAAACACAGAAGAGAGCAGATCCTAGCTCCTAAGTAGGGGCAGAGCGGTGGAGGAGGGGCAGGGCTGGGATGGAAGGCAGCCCGATCAAAGATGGCGCACGCTGCCACTGGGAGCCCGCAGACACGCCAACCCGCCCTGGCAACCCAACTCTGAAACCCCAATGAGGTGAGAACCTGCACAAACTTTAAAACAAGTTAGTGACAGTAAAATACAATGCTAACATAACATCGCCTGCGCTCGTAATCAGCGGGGGCGGGGTGCAGGGAAATAATGACAAGCTCTCCAAGCGTTTTACCGGCCAGCCCACTGCCACCGGGCTACTAGCAAACCTATGCAATTCAAATAGTGGCCATCTGGGCCCTGAACTCAAGACGAAAAATGTGGACTTTGTTATGTTGTTTGACTATTAAATGTCTACTTTTTATAGAAGTTCAATCTAGCATTTTGTATTGGAAATTGAGGCATTGAAATTAGTAAAACTTGTGATACTGAAAATGAGCACATAAGTTTATCAGCCTTTGTGCTCAGTTCAAGACTTACCTTTGGGTCAATGATTATTGTAAATCTAATAATGCAGAAGTGAAAGCACTTCTCTAAGAAGGATATTGATGTAATCCCTGTAGTGCAGGGTATAGAGTCAAATGTCAATAAGTCTATTGTGTCGCCCAGAATAAGAACAGTGAATTGGTGTCAGCGGTGCATGATAATGCCATACTGCAAGGAAACCCTAAGGGTGTTTGATATTGTATCAATAGGTTCAGGGGGCAGAGCAATAACATTTTTGGAGCATGTTGAATATCATCCTCTGGTATTAGAGCAAGGGGATGAGTTATCCAAATGGAGTTGGGTGGTTGGAACCCTGAACAGCAAACGTCCTAAAATACAAGAGCCTATGTTGCGGAGGTAGCTCCCTGAGAACAATCATATCATGGAATTTGGCAGGCATGGGTCATCATGGAGTCAATTTTAATTCTCTAGAGTATCTTAATCCAGTGATTGTATGCCTGCAGGAAGCCTAGGCATCCTCCCAGTTCACGCATGAAATATATTTTATATTTGCTTGTAAGGCAAAATCGGTTACCAAGGGGCATGCTAGTAGGGGAATTGCAATTTTGTTAAAGAACAGTGTCAATTGGAATAACAAATTGCTTATTCATCATTCCAAATTATGCCTGTGTTTAAAACTAGCTATAAATGAAGGTTTAGGGGGTTAGTCCTATTTTTTGTTAGCTGACATATATATTCGTCCAGGAAAAATATATGATCCTCTAGCAAGCGCAATCTTTATGTTTATCCATGATATTAGTGTGTCGGAGGACTGCCCGAAGGTAATAATTGTAGGCCATCTAAATGCAAGAATCTCTAATTCAGCATCCTTGTCCTTTCAAATATGGAAAAGGAGGAAGCTTGGTCTATCCCCGAGATTGTATTGTATTGTATTGTAATTGCATTTATATAGCGCTTACTACCCCTGATGAGGCAACAAAGCATTTCCCATTAAGAACAGGACAGATTTTTTATTGGTGGACTCCATCAGAATTAATGAGTTGTGTTCTTGAATGGACGGATCCCAATTAATATGCACGCATCCTTTAATTTTCATTCCTCTCAGGGTGAGTACTTGATTGTTTATATGATTGTCTCCTATCAGACATATGGGCCATGCTCTAACTTAAATGTACAGTCATCTGTTTTAAGTGATCATTGTATCTTGAGCATGCATGTGAAACTAGTGCTGCAAGAATCAGAGCCATGGAACCCTTTGAGGTGTGATGTAGCGAATAATAAAATGAATGGGGGCACCTTCTGGGTCTCTAGCAGCATAATAGCTCGAGGTTTAAAACTTTCGAAGGTCATTAATGGTTTAGAGGAGATAGCTTGCTTGGATGCAATAATACAGTAGGAAATGCATATGAAATCCTTATTTTGGGGGGTAAAGGAAAAATCCCCATATTACCTAGAAATATTAATCAGCATTTAAAGGCAGGATATCAAAAAATAAATCAGCTGGTAAGGAAACACTTTGTGTTCATCTCTTTTCCCAGACAAGGTGAAATATATTGACTTAAATGGAAGAGAACTAGACAGAAGGGAAGTGAAATGGATTAAACTGAGAGATGCTGTGGCTTCAAACGATCTTAGAAAGTTTTGGTGCTTAGTAGCACGGTACTGCGATTCCAGAGTAAATTAACAAGCAATCTCCATCTCCAATGATGATTGGGCAACCATTATTCCCATCCATTGTGCAGGCATTCTCAGTGCTAGTGATCCTTTGGATCTTAAAGTGTATGCAGAACATAAGTATTTGTAAAGCATACGTTCACCCAAGGGTATCTTGGTGCTGATTAACATATGTTTATTGTTACCCAGCTCAATGGTACTCATTTTATCAACCTCAGAAGGATGAAAGGCTGAGTGGACCAGGCAGGATCTGAACCTGTGACCATGAGGTCGAACACAGGCCCCTACAGAAGACGCATTCGTCCACTAAGCCACCAAACGTGGCTGCAGAATTGTTTGGTTTGTATGACCCCCCTACATTTCAGGAGCTTGCGGGTTTCATCAAAAGTGCCAGTGTGTCTGGCACAATGGGCCCTGATGAAATCCAGGTCTCGATTATTAAACAGAAGGATACACTCTGGGCAGCTTTTTTTGTGCTCACTATTTGAATACTGCTTTCTTTCAGGGAACCTCCCCCTGTCTTGGAAAAGTTTCACTATTGTGCCACAATACACAACGGGTCCAAAATTCTCTTCAGCAAGCTATAGCCAAATAGTGTTACTAGATGCAATAGGCAACTATTTTCTAAATGTTTAATGTATAATAATCCACCTCCAACAATGGGCAACTGAAAATAACATTATTCAGAACAGGCTGGATTTAGAAGGAATTGTTGCACATGAGATAACATAGCAGTACTACAGGCAATTATGGAAAAGTAGCCCCAGTCACTGGGAATCTATCTAGGTGTACATGGCCTTGATTGACTTCTCTACAGCGATTAATAGCATTGATAGTTGGAAGCTGTAGAGAAAGCTGTCTCGCCAGGGTATGCCATCACCTTTGTTGAGGCTAGTTATAGCACTTCACTCATCAACAAGGAGTCAAGTACTGATGGGTGGGAATCAGGGATTTTCCCAAAATGTTTGGACACATAATGGCTTGAAACAAGGCTGCCTGTTGGTGCCTTTGTTGTTTTCCTTATCTATTAATGATTTCCCGTGCAGGGTAGGAAAGGTAAAGGGGGGTGCTCCGAAAGTAGGCAATACAGGCATATTTTGTCTCCTTCATGCGGAATACCTTGCCCTGATGGACCCAACCACTGTTGGTCTTCAAAGATGCCTTGGTGCACTGGAACAGTATGCAGAGGAACATTACTTAGAAACAAACATCTTGAAAAGTAAGATCTTGACTTTCTGGAAGAAGGGCTCTAGACAGTGGGAAACTTTAATTGGTTAATGGGGCATGAAAAAAATTTAGAAGTTTCAATTATATCCCTATTTATGTAAAATCGTATCTAATAACTGCGGTGAATATGATAATGGAAAATGTTTTTCGAGTCACAAGCTAGTGCTATTAAGATATTACACACAATTTATGTGAGAAGGCGTTTTGCCCATGTACTGTCAGTTTTTAGTGTAAAAAAATCCTTCTTACTTAAGTTATGCTTGCGTGGTGATGGATTTGAGGAACTGGAGTTTCTTCAATGTAATCAAAGGTCACAACTCGCATCAGATTTGCAATTTGAATTCCATAGCAGGGTCATATGTGCTACTTCTGGAGTTTGGACTATTGTCAACCTTTGTTACAGCACTAGCTGCAGTTTTGACGTGGGTGTAAATTTGTTCTGGTGTTTGGACTGTAGTGGCGTTTAAAATCACTGCAGGAAATCACACTGGGATAACACTTTTGCGACCCTCCCCTTTTTCTCATCGCCCACTTGACAAGCCACCCCAAAATGTCCCAGACAGCAGCTAAAGTGAGTGGCATGCTAGTTTTTAAACATTTTGTGAAGATTCCTCAAACGGCGCCAAAGCTATTAGCAAAACAAAAAATGCTTTTCCTATGGAAAGTAGGTCCTAATTATAACTACCTACTGCAGACTGCCCACAGGTAATATACATATATAAATACATATATTATTATTAATAATTAAATTTAAAAAACTCTAAGTTACTGAAAATTACAAGTTATATCTAAACAAATATTTATATAAAAAATAGTAACATAATTAATATATCAACTAAATCACATTAAAATAATCTAAAAAAAGATCTTTTAAACAACTATATTACTGAAAACAAAATTAAAAACATCAATATTCGGCGGGGCGTGGCCAGCTGCCAACCAAGATGGGCACAGCTTTGAAGAGCTTGGGCCAGCCGCCGGTAAAAACCCTTAAATATCCGTATACCTATCTGAGGAAAGTTGCCAGATGGAGTCAGAGAAGTGAGCCTGACCCCGGAGGGGGCCGAAGCGGTCCTTGTCTCCCAGGACGAGTGCTCTGCGAGAGGGTGGCCCGCAGCGTCCTGGATCGGGAGGTGAAGCCCCGAAACACAGTGAACGGGGGCCTGGAAGAGAGGTGTGCCCTAGGGCCTTGATCGGGCTTCCACGGACGCAGTACCTGTGCCCCGTGACTGTCATCAGAGGGGCCGGAACGAAATCGGGTCTGGATGTGTTGGCGAAGGATAAGGCCCCCACTGGAGCCCTCCGGGCTGCCTTTGAACAGACTGGACTGGTGCCTCCCCTTCTCTCCCTCCTTGTCTGTGAGGAGAGGGGAAAAACAGGAGTCTAGGGCTCTGGGCGGATCTCCATGAAGATGCCGAGGGGCGGGAGGGGTGCTGTGCTCTCGGAACGAGTCAACCGGCCTGGTTGGGGGAAAGAGCAGTCCTGGTGCACAGCCCGTGGCCATTGTGTCCTGACACTGCTGGGGGCAGATTCCGTGAGTGACGGCTGGTCAAAGCGGCCTGTCGAGGCCTGGACACAGGCTGAGGAATATAGGGCTGGGACTCCCCTGCCTTCCCCGAGACAGCAACGATTGGGTCCAGAGGAGTGGGAAGTAGTGGTCTATCTCAAACAGAGTGAGTGTGGCTGTATTGATGCTTTTACATGGACACAGAGATCCTGAACTGATTGTGGGGGGATGTAGTGGATCCGCCGCCCCCTGGCTGGTGGAGCTAAGATGAAGGTGCAGTAGCGTGGTGTCTTTGGCCAAAAACAAAGAGGACTGATAGTATATAGGTCCACCACGGACTCTGGCTAGTGTCACAGGAAACATAGTTTGCGACGCTGACACGTGGAAGTGAGAGGGCAGCGGTATAGGAGCGAGCTGCCGGGCACCCGCAGAGGGAAAGACGGTGGGGGAGAGACCCGACAGGCAACAAAGGGAACTTTGCCCCCTTTGGTAGGTGGCCGCAAAGATCCCCTCTACCCAGCCTAAATTGTGCAGTAAGCAAGAACACAACAGGAAAGAAGGCTTTTCCACATGGAGACAATGGTGGGCATGCTGGGAATGAAGGGACCGCGCTTTACCCTCCAGATGAAAATGGAGAAGTATGCCCAGCCCAGGCTAGAGGCGGCCCCCCGCTGCAGCGGTGGAAGACCAGCTGCCCCCAGTGTCAAAACCAGCCCCGACCAATGAAGAGTCCCTTACTTTGCGAGGCATTATGGCGGCAGTACAGGGCATTAAGACGTCCTTGGTAGGCAAGTTAGACTCAGTAACAACAGAGATTACGCTCATCCATGCTGACCTGCTCATCGTCGGCACCCAAGTTAAAGAGGCGAAGGACTCGTTGTGGTGCTCCAGACGGGGACAAGGGCACTACAAGACCAGGTGGGAGATTTGAAAGAAGCAGTGAGGATGTTGGAAAACAGAGTAGAGGACTCCGAAGGACCACTCAACGTAATAATATTTGAATAATTGGAGTCCCGGAGAGAGCGGAGGGCCCAGCGGTGGATCTGTTTGTTGAGGACCTAATGCTCTGGCACTTGCAGCCCCGGGGCTTCTCAAAATATTTCTCAGTGAAACAGGCCAATCGGGTGCCTGGGGCCTCACTGAAACAGGGTCCCCCTCCACATCCCATCATAGCCCGTATTTGGTATTTAATTACAGAGGTAGAAACGTCATTTTCCATTCGACGCGTAGTGCTCCTCCGGTTAAATGGGACATAACACCATCACTTTCTTTCCAGACTTCACTCTAGTGTTCAGAAGATGATATGTACTTTCCTAGAGGTTAAAAAGGTCCTGAGAGATAGAGAACTGAAATGTGCAATGCTATTTCCAGCCAGACTACGAGTGGTGGCTGAGGACAAATCCTGGTTCTTTGACATGCCCGAAGAAGTATGAAGTTGGCTAGATGGACGGCATACAGTCAGAGACAAAAAAATCCAGAGAGAAGAGAAATAAAGATGGGGCCGGTCTGCAGACTAAGTGGCCATGCATAGACACTCTGGTAGAACAAAGGGGTGGACAAGATGAGACGACAGCAGCAAATATGTTAACTAGGTTGGCATGGCCAATGGTACTGAGGCGATAGACACATGGTGCAACCAGCGGTTCCGGAAAGGTCCCCCGGAGGGGTTGGGTGTAGATGGCCCCACGAGACTGTAGCCAGGTGAGCACCCTGGAAAGACTGCTGTGGGTCCGTGCTTGCCTTCAAGGACACAGATGTGGCAATGAATCCAACTAAATGATTCAGGGGGTCGGCGGTAAAGGGGTAGTTTAGGTACATGTTTCTCACATGTTAAGGCACAAGAAAGGGGTCAAGGGTGCTCTGCATAGTTTGAAGTTCGTCACGCAGAGAGGCGGGGGTTTGTAACAGGAGTTTGTTTGAGTTGTTTATGTTTATTATTACTAGCTATGATGACACAACCTAATAGACGTATGGTCCGACATGGGGTTTCCCAAGCAGCCCGTCCCAAGCAGCCGCAGAGCCCCAGGGACAGTGATGAGATTGGGGATGGTTCTTCTCGTCCGGCTTCTCTGGGGTGAGGTGAGCGGTCCCTTTCCTTTTAGGTGAACTCCAACAACCAGTGAGGATGACATCTTTAGGGCCAAACAGAAAGTTTAAGATACTCTCCTGGAATGTGAATGGCTTGAGTGACAAAATAAAAATAGGGGTAGTCCTGCAATATTTGAAAAGACACTTTCCCAAAGCGGTCCTGTTACAGGAGACACACCTCCAGGGAACGAAATATAGGGCGCTGAATAGGTGGGGGTACAAAGTGATGGTGCATGCAGGATACATTAGAGACTCTAGGGGAATGGGCATTCTCATACGCTCCTCTTTCCCCTTTATGGTCCAGAAGGTCACACACAACATGGGGGGATGCTTTGTGGCAGTCATGGGTCACTGGGAAGGTCAGGTATTTAACATAATTTTGCTTAATATTCGTCCGAGACTGCAGTCTCAAGAACTTTCGGAGGTGGTGGGCCTGCTCTTTGGCCTTCCTAAGGGTAGGATGATAGTAGGGGGAGACTGCAACGTGGCCCTTTATCCCATGATTGACCAATGGCCCTCACGCCAGAAGGAACAATTGGGTACTACACTGGGAGACTTCTTATCAGCTGTGGGTTTACGAGACACTTGGAGGGCACTCAACCCCACGAAACGTCAGAACACCTTCCATCAGGGGCACACGGCAGTCTATCATATATTGACTACATTTTCACTTTGGCCAATCAGCTTTCCTGCTTTTGCGATCTCATCCTCTGGCCTGGGGTATCTCCGACCACTCCCCGTGTGTGTGTATGTATTATGAGAATGGCCCACCAGGCCAGGTGTATATGGGAGGGATAAGCCCCGTGCATTTTAAAGTGTCCCATATTAGAACAAAGCTCCAAGAAGCGACAGACCACTATATCCTAGAAAATGAAGGGACGGTTGACTCGGCTTGTACACTCTGGGAGGCATTTAAGACAGTAATTAGGGGACAGGACATTTCTTTAGTTGTAGGGCATAAAAAGGAGAAAATGCCACAGTTAGATGCAACTGAGCGAGAACCCCAGGACATGAAGACACTCTTGCTGCGAGCCAGTAAAACAGCACCTGGCATTTGAGAGGTATAAGTTTAAAGAAGTGGCCAAAAAGGCGGCCAGGGCCAGATACCGTGCAACACGACATAACCTATATGAGGTAGGGGATAGAGCCGGCAGGCTCCTTGCATTGTTAGATGAATGGACAGCAGCATCGAGATGGGTGTTTGAGATTAAAGACAGAGATGGTTCCAGAGTCTGAGAGGGGCAAAGTATAACAGATGCACTCTCTGACTATTACAGATGACTCTTCACTCCGGCTTCCACTGCCTCCATTGAGGAGGCACAGGAGCTCCTAGCGACTCTCCAGTTGCCCCGTCTCGGGCCTGAGGAAGAGATCTCCTCGAACAGGATCTGACAGAGGCTGAGATCGTCCAGGCCATCCGGGATCTGCGATTCCGGAACACAGGAGGCCCTAATGGTCTTTCCATTGAGCTGTACAAGCAACAAAAATTGCACCCCTTCTCCTGCAGATGTTTCGAGAGAGCTGTGAGGTCAGATTACTCCCAAGAGACCAAAGGATAGCCAATATAGTGGTATCCACAAAGAGGGCCAAACATCGGATGAGTGTGCCTCATACAGGCCAATGTCCCTACTAAACACAAAAATAAAAATATTGGCAAAACTGGCCGTGACCCGACTGACCCAGGTTATACAGTCACTGGTTCACCCTGACCAGTCTGGCTTTATGTCAGGGCGGAGCACAACGCTCAATCTGAGGAGACCACATGGGGCTTTCGGCAGAGCGGCGACATCTGTAAAGATGCATCTGTGATGTCCCTGGATGCGTGGATGGCTTTAGACACAGTTGAATGGACGTTCTTGTACACAGTGTAGGAAAAACAGGGCTTCGAAAAGCAATTTTTAGCATGGAGTAGACTCCAAAATTCTTACCCACTGGCCACGTGTCAGTAAATGGGGCATGTCAAGGGTCTTTCCATTACAGCGGGAGATGATGCAGGGTTGTCCCCTCTCCCCGCTTTTTTTGCACTGGTGTTGAAGTCCTTGGAGGTATGAACACGAGGTGACCCTTTGATCCGAGGGTTGCACTGGACCATGGAGTGGGAGGATAGGATCTTTCTCTATGCTGAAGATATGTTGTTGTATATAGCGAGCCCCAATACAACACTTCATAGAATACTACATATTTTTGAATTGTACAGCAAATATTCGGGGTTTACCATCAATTGGGAGAAGTTGGTGATTTATTTGCTTGCAGGTGACCCGCCACGCATCCCCAGGTACTGTGCGATACAGATAGAAACAGAGGGGTTCCGATATCTGGGACTCTATATTACCAATGATCCAGAGATTTTTTATGAACGAAATTTGGAACAACGATTAATGCGTCTGTGAAGCAATGTCCAGCAGTGGTTATCTCTGCCTCTATCCCTCCTGGGACCAGCATTTCTTTTTAAAATGATGGCCCTGCCCAGGTTCCTTTATGTGCTCCAAAATACTCGACATGTGGTGCCTCCAAAGTACTTTCAGTCAGTGGATGTGACAGTGCGTTTTCTGCAGTGGGACGGGGCGCTTCTAGGGCCTCTCTCCCGAAGCTGACAGGAGCTGGTACGATGGAGGGATAGCACTCCTGCCCCTCTGGAGTTACTAATGGGTGGCTCAGCTCACGGTGATCAATCACTGGGTCCATAGACCCCATGAGGACCCGGCATATAGAATGGGCCACCACAACATGAAAACAGGAGGCTACCTCAGATGGATCTATGAGGGAAGGAAGGCTAGCTCATTGCATGGACCGACTTCGATCATGCTGCAGGTCTGGCAGGAGGCGCTAACAGCTTTGGGCTGTCAAGATAAAATTAAGCAGATGACCCCGATGTGGGAATCCTCAAAGTTGGGTTTTCTGGTACGACAAAGGGGTTTTGACAAGTGGGATTTAATCGGCCTTTAGAGGGTTGGTGATCTGTGGGTGGGAGTTGACATAATATCATTCACAGACCTACAAATGGACTATCAGCTGACATAGCCATAGGCCTTTTGCTACCTCAAAGTCAGCCATGCACTAAGGGCAGTGCTGCTGAAAGGAATGGAACTTCCTGAGTCCTCCCAGTTGGAAGGTAGGATACTAGATGATTATCTAGATAAGAAAGCGATCTCCATAATATATCATAAATTTATGAATAACACCCTGGAACTTTTATCAGATCTTCAGGTCCACAGGGAGGGGGATGTGGAACATATTGAGGATGAAGAATGGCAGAAGGCTCCCCGCAGATGGATCAGAATTACTCTTTTGAGGAGACAGCGGGGCCTCAGCCAAATGTTGAGCCTTGTCAAGAGAGGCTGTATGTCTGCGACATCCAAGAGAAACCTGAGCCCCAATTCTTCATGAACAATTTACATGGGGGCACTCTGGGGGACACGGCACAATTGCCTTCAAAATTTCTTTTCAAGTACAGATATTTCTAAGTAGCACCACACCTTGCTCCCATAACTTGCAGAGGATATGCGTATTGATTCTGAAAGCTTGACCATGGCTGCTTTTCCACTCTGTGACTGCAGAGGTAAGTTTTGTCAGTGTGTTAAATATCCTCTCCAACAGTGGATTGCAAGTGCCCCTATTGTCGAATACTCCTCTTAAGTCCACTTTTGCGAGCAGATAACCATTGGCCCAGAACTACTGAGATATAACATGCTTGCAGCCCTACCACCATCATGAATGATTTCACATATTTGGTAGATAAGTCAAAATCCCCCATGAAGGCGACAGATGAGTCCAAAAGCAGCTACAGACCCAGCGCAGTCGTGGCTAACAGCACTGCATCATCAGCATATAATGCCGGGATACATCGAGAACCCACCCTTGGTGAATCAGCCACAAATTTCAGGAGATTCTGTTCTGAGTTGTCAATATACAAGGTGAAAAGGAGGGGCAGCAGGATGCATCCCTGGTGCACCCCCCTCTTCACCTTGATCCTTTCTGTGCAAGAACCATCTGGGAGATATCGCACCATCACACTCACATTTGTGTGCAGATCCCTCAGGAAGAACACAGTATCTGAATCTACCCCCATAATTAAGGCCATCATTTTGTAACTGTTTACCCAGTCGAAGGCAGAGGTGAGGTACATTAACGCCAGTTAGAGTGACCTAGAACCGGCTATTGTATGTTTACTAATCAGGAGATGTAAGTTTAAGCCTCGATCTGCCCTTCTCAGTCTGGTTTTAAATTAATACTGGAGTGCCCCCGATGCAGGTTGTGAGGCTATTGAGTAGAACTCTACCGAGCACCCAAACTATTGAGTCAATCAATGAGATTGGCCGGTAGCAGTGTGGGGCAGCCCTGTCCCCCTTATTAAAAACTGAATAGAAGAGCCTCAAGACAAGGGGAGACTCTCTCTCACAGCGATATTTAACACACAAGTCAACTATGGGGCCCAAACTTCCGTAAGATCCATATACAAATCAGAAGGAACACCATCAAGACCAGGGGCGTTATTGTTTTTTTGCATGCTGAGAGATAGCTATTAGCACCTCATCCAAAAGGAACAATAAGTTAGAGACTCCTACAAGTGGTGGAGGTGCAGCAACACTCCCAGATAAGTACGCTACATTATAAATCCCCTCAAAATGGGAGATCCGGACCATTAGCTGTAAATGAGCAATGGCCAGGTCACCCTTCTGATGGTTCAGTATAGGAGAATTTGTTGTAGGGGTGGGCAGAACTTTCAGAGTTCCACTCCGTGAATTCCACGGTGTTATATAAAAACTCCACGAGATTCTGCATAGTTCCGTAAACAGATGGAAATCGGCACGTTGCACTGCTCACTTTGGTTTTTTGCACCAGGAGCTTATTTCGCGCTGCAAAATCAGCATGAATGGCACCACATGGCATGGCAGAGGGTGCTCCTTCATTGCAGCTGCTCGAGTCGTTTCTCGATTCAAGCAGCAGCTTTCCCACCACTAACGGCCGTTCAGAAAATCCCACTGAGTACCCTCCTAGCCACTGAAAATGGTGCTAGGGGATGCCAATTCTCTCTCACGCTCACCATCTTACTGTTGGTGAGCCTTGCGCTAGAAAAAACTCTGACAAGCAGCAGTTGGCGGAATTTGGCTGGAACTCAGTAGCCAAAACTCTGCGAACTCTGCTGGCAATGCAGAATTTAACCCCTACCCCTAATTTATTGTCTTCCAAAATATGGTACAATTTGTAGTTGCTCCCTCAAGGAGATCCTCCCACACCTTCGTTTTTAGGTCTGTCTGTGGTCTCTGTAACTCAGATTTATACAGCTTTTTGCAAGCTGATATCAGCACCCTATCCTTCGGTACTGCTTTAAGAGCATTTCTCAAATTTCAGTTTGCTAATGAGCACTCCCCATCGAACCACCTCTCAGAACCTTCATTATTTGGATTTGAGGGTCGGGATTGTAATGTGCGCACTGTGCTGGTGATTTGCATAAAGGCTTCTGAAACTTTAGGGTTGTTCTCATATTCTACCAGGCAAATGCCCAGCTGTGATGCACTGCTAACAAACAGTTCTTTAAAAAGCGGCTCTGGCCCCACCGAGGACCATTTCAACCCTCTCCCTTGGTCCATTGAAAAAAATTTGCTCGGCCCCTTAAATCTTGGTTCCACTGCTTCATTAAAATTCCAAACCGATGTTAAGAATATGGGGTTGTGGTCACTATTACATGATCTACCCGCATGGATTTAAAAAGAGTGAAAAGAAAACCAGACAAAAAAATATAGTCTATAGACATAAAACAACCATGACCTGCAAACATATAAAGCAGGGGACTACAAGAGTCAATTAACAGCGCATCGTAGGGAAAAATTAATTGATAGTTACAAAGAAATGAATTCAAATTATCACCAAGTGATGAGTGCTCTAAATGACAACCCCTACTTCTATCCACTGTAAGGTCTAGATGAAACAATTGACAAACCTCTCTACATGGGTGTATATTGAGATCAGCATTTAAATTGACATTGCCCGTCAAACACTTCAAGACTCCCACGCTCTTCAAGACTGATTCTAAGGCCAAAATACGTACATTTGTGGGCTGTTGAGAGATTGTGTTATAAAAATGTATGACCAAAATGTGTACACCAGAGGGGAAATGAAGAAGAGCTGCCAGGATATTTGGGGAGCTGGTGGGTAAAGGCTTCACCATGCACCCTAGGGTTGGAGCAAAGAGCAAGGCTAAACCACCCTTTGGGACTACCTGAGCCCGCCCTAATCACAGGTGTCACTAGGGTTACATAACCATTTTAAAAGAAGCCGCTCAAAGTATCCCATGTCTCTTTCAGAGCAATGATCTCATGACTTCCCAAAATTTGTAGTAAAGAGGGGTCTGAGCTTTTGTTGCTTATCCCTGCTATATTCCAGCTTACTATCTAAATTAGGTTATTGCTATGCAATCCATTAAGAATTTGACACGGCCCCCTGCGAAATGATCCACAGGTTACAAACTGTTTGAGGGGAGGGATTAGGGTCAATTATCGACCTGCAAGTCACTTGGGGGTTTAAACCAGTTAGCCAAAGAACAGTAATCTGTTGATTAACAGATGGGCCTTCAGGAACCCCCTTAGACACTAAAGAGGATGGGCAAGGTCTCATCTGCCTATAAAAAGCTCCTAATGGCTAACAGGGGAATTTAGAGAGAAACTTTTGTGCAACCCCCTGACAACTAAAATGAACTAACACACAGTCATCATCAACATTTTTCGGATATGGTCTAACTCTGTTCACTCATCTGACCATATCAATGTAGTCACACAAGGGTTTCATGCGTCTTCAGTGGGAGCCCTTCCAATGTGTTACTTTGTTTCTTAGCTGAGAAAAGTTCCCACTCACTCTCATTGTCAACTATAACACATTACACAAAACAGTTACTAAGGGGGCTGCTTCCGGGGGTAGATTTAAAACAAGGCCTTCATCCACAGCACTACCCTCCCTCTCAGGTACACGTGTGGCCTGTACACCAATCGGGGTGTTAGTAGCTCTCTCTCTATTCGGCTGCAGCATACATTTGGCACCCTCAGAATTCACAATCCCTTTGGTAGTAAAGTTAAAGTGAGACTGACCTGGATTAGATACATTTTTGACAATCTGAAAGACAAGAGCAGATGATCCCGCTCCCTTTTTTCCACGACCTTGATTGTCCTTCTCTACATCCCCCCCAAACAGAAGTCTCAGCCACACTGTTCGATGGTTGAGCTTCAGATTGGGCGGATGTAGCTCCCCTGTGAGAGTTCGAGCTGGTTTGCAAAATGGTTATAGCGTATTGAATACGGCCAAGTCTATTATTAAGGGAGTCATACTGAGATTTCATCAAAGTTTCCAATCGTGCCATCAGTTTGCCCAAAAATGCCTCAATAAAGGCATCAGTCTCACAACATGGGCCAGGGTCACTTGGCTTGACTGGGACTTGACATCAGACTCAACCAGTTTATTCTTACATGCTTTCTTTGCTTTATTCGGCGCATCTTATTTGAGGCTCGCCATCGGTGTGCTTAGTGTCCTCCCCTCCACGGGACCAGTAAGCCCCTCTGAAAAATCTGTCTATGAGTTATGGATCAGGGCAATTGTTATTATCTTTCCACCTTGGTCACCCAATGAGGACTCTGTTTGAGAACCTGCCCTGTCCACCCCTATTGGTGAGTTTGCCACTTTAGTGGTGGGGGTGACACTGGTGAATCGTCTTTCTCATGTGGATCAGCAGGTGAGGCTACCCCCTTACATATGCCAAGTTCCTCCTCTGCAAATATAATTTGTTCATTCGGAGCCTCCACTGCATTGGTCAAATAATTCTGAATTGTCTTTTTATCAAAGGGATCCTTATAATTGCCTGAGTTAGTGCCAGCAGTTGACTTATGTTTCCCCATTCGTGAACCTTGATAGGAATATCCGGATGTATTCCCCAGTAGTGACTTTGTTTCTATAACAATAATAGGCCTTCCTTCTTACAGTAGACTGACTTGGTTGCTAACTGGTCTTTGCCCTCCTCCCAGGACAAGAGAGGACAAAACCCAAGAGGGAGGGCCCGGCTCCTACAGGCGTGGACGGGCCCGCCCTTAGCTCAGGATTTGCCCAGGCGCAACCAGCGCAGGCCCCGTGCTGAGGGGTACAACGGCGCTAATGAGAACACTGAAAGGGGACGGGGTAATGCCCAGCCGCCTCCTTGCACAGGGGGCTGGTGGGAAATGTAGTCCTTCCCTCAACGAGGCAGCAAGTGTGGGGTCTCTTGGCCCCCTCCTCATGCAGGGCTTATGTGTAGTTAGGGTTTCCTTTCTTGGCCCCAAAAAGCAATTTGCTTCCATTTATTCAAATACTGGTTCAGTCAATAGGCAAATCAAGCTCTTGGTAAAGCATTACAAACTTCAAACAGTTCTGCACTAAGTATCACTCCGGTCAACAAAGGAGGAAGCAAGCTTTGTGCCTTTTGGTGAGGTAAAGGGTTGTCTAATTGAATGACCAAATTAAACCTGTTGTTTGGTCTGGTCTTGGGATTTCTGCGCAAGGTGTTCTTGCAAGACTTGTGATCACAGCACTCCGAAAGCCCTCTCAGGGAATAATACTTACTCTCTTTGCTCATACCTCTAAATGGTTAGAGTCATAAGTCCATTTAAGATGGAGGCTGCATCCATCTGGGTGGGTGGATGCCAGCAAAGGTTGGCGGAAAGGTCTAAACTTTGCAGCTCACAAGCAACAGAGTTTATGTCTCTCTGCCAGAGTATTTGTTTGACCTTCTAGGAGTACCAGTAATATTTTAAGGGAAGTGAGAGGCCTGGTGATGCTGCAAAATTTCATTATTCCTCCTCCAACTATTCCTTCACCACAAGCTGCTGTGTCAGTAATTCAGCAAGCTCTCAGATGTACAAGATAAATATAACAGACCCTGTGGCGGCAGAGCCTGTTAGGGCACACACAATCTGTACCATTAAACTGACACACCTGGTGGTGAAGGAGCAAGCAGTACACACAGAGATGCTAGAATCTGATAGCAAATGTCACTGGCACGGAACACCAATGTGTGCATGGGTGTATGAGTATCTTCTGGGTGTCTGGCCCTCTGAGTCCTTCTAGATATATTCAAAGGGTGGATAGCTCAGCGAGTCGGAACATGGCTTCTACTTCAGTACTGCATTTGGTTTCGTGCTATTTCATCTGGGGTGATTTGCCATGTAATTTTTGAGTAATTTTTTTACTGTTACACCCTCCTTTTCTTCTTTCTATCTCTATTGTGCAGACGCTGTTGAGATGTTGGCCGAGGCATCCGCGCCCCTGCCACCTCTGCTGGCATACGAAAGGGTGCCTTTTCCTAGTGTCTACCCAAAATCATGAAGCCGCCATGACTCTCTACCTCAAACCACTGAGTCCCAGCAGCAAATATTTCAAGCTGTATGTAAGAGGTACCTCCAATACACCACGGTGCAGACCTCCTTAAGCATGCCACTCTTAAAAGGGCCATGCTCGGTGTGCATGGAAGTACTGGCAAACATCAAAGGTATGGAACAGTTTACAGTGAACCTAATCGCATGACAACAAAGTTTATATATTTTTTCATGCATTTTTTACTAGGGTCCGGCAACTGCAAAGTGATACTAGGCCACACTCTTCTTTTTCTAAACATTGCACACCTCTTTTCATTTTGTTCAAACATTTTAATTAACCATTTAACCCTGCCATTCGTCATGTTTGAATGGGAAATTAGAAATTGCAGCCATGTGCCACACGCACACCTCACAATGTGCATTTGTGCACGAGTGGCCATCTTGGCAGGGGCGGCTCCTTCATAATGGCGGAGGAGCATCGCCCCACTTGTCAGAGTTAGTCTCAGAAAAATAAAATGATATTAAAACAATAATATCATTTTTTTTTTGTGTGAGTGGCTCTGGCGGATGGTGCTTGCATGTGGGGCGGGCCATGACAGGCAGTAGTAGTGGGCACTGAGTAGTGCGCATGTAAGCTTGTTGAGCTGTCTTAGGCCAGCCAAACAGACATGCACACTTCTTTTCTCCAACCCAGTTGTGTTCACAGATGGGTTGGAGAAAAGCCGTAGGCTCTCAGAAGTGTCTGAGCGGCAGAGCAGGCCACCCAGACCAATCTGAGAGCAGCGTCTGGATTGGGCGAGGAGCCTGTGCCTTCCCGGAGACTGCCGTTTGTGTCAGGGCATCGGAAAGTAAATCTTTTTTTAAATATTATATTTTCCCTCAATCCCATCCCACTCCCCCTCCCCTTTTCTTGTGCGGCAGCCGCCCTGCATCTTGGAATGGGTTGCTTCAATTATCAAGATATCCAGCCATTCAGTGTGCGTGGTTCTTGATGCATGCACACACGTACAAGAAGCATTTGCAAAGCATGTAACTCAGCCTTTTACCCTCAGGACTTGCAGGAAGGGCAATGTTTTTTCAATTAAGAAAGGAACAACTAAATAGCTAAACGGCTTTACAATAATAAAAACAACTCAATTGAATTAGGACGAAGGGAAATGATCTATTCTAGCTTCATAAGAGGTTCCAGATTTTCCCACATTAGCTGTTGATCTCCTATTTGTACTGATTTTCACTCCATTTTGTTACTTTTAGTTCTCCATTGATAATGGAGCTGGAAGAGCACTTACAGTGTGGCATCACCTTGAGGTCATCTTCTGCACTTTCACTTGCACCTTCATTTTACATCAGCAAGTGGCCCCAGTTTCACTACACTATGTTATTTATGAGTGTGGCATAAAGAATTAAGAGTGAAGAGTGTGAAAAAGAAAATGGCAGGACCACGCAGGTGAAAATTAAACTGAGCGAAAAACAGACATATCTTATCAAGCTTACAAAAGGGGGGTCTTACAAAAGGGGAGGTCACATGCTTTGCAGAAAGGTGGCAAGACAGGGTTCCAGACAGTTGGGCCAAGAACAGAAAATGCGTGTGGAGGAAGTTGGAGTATTTTGTGGTGATGCTGGTTAGGATTCACCATGCAATACTCTTACAAGATCCCAAAGATGGTCCTTGGATTCACAATAATAAATTCTTTGCTTAGGCCTGGTAGAGTGGCAAAGAGCAGTCAGGCTTTACTAGAGGAACATGTGTTAAGCATTTCAGAGTACCACCATGGATGATAAGTAATTGACACGACTAGAAAGAAATCAGAGACCAATTTATAAAAATAAAGCAGATTTTTATAAAAATGTAGACACCAAAATGAAATAAATCAGATAAGTAAAACCAGAGGTATGGATTTTAGAAGCAATAATAGCGTTTGCATTGCGCTCAATGGAAAAAGCACTTGTGATAACCAGTCACTTGCAGGTCGAGTTGCGTGGAACCCAGGGAGGATAAGGTAATGTGGGTGTCAGGACCAAGACACGACAGTCGGTTTGATTTTACGTGGTTCGACTCCCGGATGCAGAGTTGAACTGGCTGTTATTAATGCTGCAGCGGGAGCCGTAGGGGAGCTGGTTTTACCTCTGAGATTGTGCTAGTGAGGAAATGGGTGAAAAAAAAGTTGACAACAAAGACATTGCATGAAAATGTTGAGGTGTTCCCTCGAGAAGCAGCATCTAATAAAGGTGGTGATTCTTGGACTGGCAACCAACAAGCTTAGGCAGGGGTAAGCTCAGTAGAAAGTTATTTTGACATTAGTAGGTCCAGAGAAAAACATCAGCTGCCTGAAACTTGCTGGAGTTCAAAACTACGTTTCCCAGCATGCACCATCTACTTTTGGCCGCTCGCTGGGAGGGCTCAAGGGGCAGTGATTCTTTGGTTCTGGTGCATTGTTTTTACCTGCGGTGCTCAGGGGACTAGTGCCATTAGTCTATGGGAGTCTGGAGTTGCATTTGTCTTTCAAAGAGGCCACTCTGTCTAGAGCAGAGGTCTTCAAACTTTTTGATGCTGAGACCCCCCTGTCAAGATTTTTTAGGCGTAAGGACCCCCCTGACAAAAATATCTAGAACTTCGTACTCCTCATCATTGACAACTATCGACAACTATAAACGCCCAATACCCATGGCAAATCATTTTTACAGTGGGAAATATTATTAAACCGTGTTTATCACACCAAAGGTCAGTGAGCGTAGAAGCATTTATAAAAGTGTGGCAACCACAAAGGGCCTCATTTATGAGGAATTGTCAAAGGGCAACACAGCACGTCTTCTTGCTGCACTGGCCTATGCCAATGTGAAAAGGCAGGAATGCACCGTATTTCTGAAATATGGTGCATTCCTGTACTTCCCCCTGAATTGACGCACAAATTGCTGCCTAGCGCCAATTTAGGCAGGATTGTTTTTGTACAGGAAGGGGCACAATCCAGAGAGGCGTTTTCCTCTTTTTATGTGAGCTGCAGAATGCAACACACATGGAGTGAGGAAAAAACGAGAAAAAAAGAAAACATTTCTCCTCGTTACGCCTGCTGTGGTGAGGCGTAAGGTTTTGGCACTGCTCCAGGTTTACATGGTTTTCTAAATCTGGGGCAGTGTCAAAATCCATGGATGTTTGCGCAGTGGAGATGGTGACTTTTGTATTTTTAGTGCTACGAGATCACAGCCTGTGACAGAAAGCACTGTGAATGTGTAAGTCATTATTTAATTTTTGCATTACACACTATAAGATAGACTGCTACAAACTGTGCAAATAGTTTTAGGATAAAATAGAGCTTACAAAATGTAAATTTTTAATAATACCGCAGCATAAGGGATGCTTTTTTATTTTTGTATAACTGTCCCTTCAACACCACCTCAGGGGTACTAAGCGTTGTGTAAATTATCATTAAAAGCATCCACTTCATAGCCCAGTTGTTAACTCTTCCTACTACCACCCCAAACAAAAACAAATCTTTTTTTCATTACAAAGCAATTAAAGCCAGAATTTCTCCCAAGCACCCTTTACATTTACAGATTAACTACTAACACACAATTGCATTTTATTCAGGCTACCTGGCATGAAGGATTGTTTTACCTGTCTGTCCAGCCTCTTCCTTTCACAGCAGAGGAGACTCAATTAACTTCTACTGAAGCATTTTAAACACCGGAATGAAGCGTTACACTTTCCACAAAGAAGAGCACATGTTTTTGATTCCAGGCAGAAGTGAGGCCTGGAAATGCGCGACCCCCTTCCCAGTACTCCAGGGCCCCCCTCAGGGTCGTGCCCCACAGATTGAAGATCTGTGGTCTAGAGGAACTGGTCTTTGGTCCGGGATGAGTCGCAGTCCTGCAGTTCCAGGAAGGCGACCACAGGTGCATGATATCACACATCTGCTTTGTGTAGATCCTGTTGTTGCAGACACGGGTCTCTTTGTCCTTTGTTGCAAGCCAGATCAAAACTGAGGTTCGGGTGTCAGGGGTAGCTATTAAATCTTACATTTAGGGTTGTTAGGGGTGTGGGAGCAAGTGGCCAATGGGCTTATCTGCCTTGAGGTGATCATATATGGAGGTGTGTGTCACCTTTTCTACCCAGAACTCTCTATTCTGCCCTTTTTGAAAATTGACGAAACCTTCCTTAGCTGTACAGACCAGTTGGCCCACCCTAGAGGTGTTACTAGGCTTATGGGGGTGTACATCCCCTGAATACGTAATGTGCCTGGGGGCAAGAGGAAGGCTGCTTGCTCCTTTGTGAGACAGCCTGGTTGCATATCCAGGCATATCACGGGCGTGAAGGCTTTGAAGCTCACCACCCTGATGTGTCACTTCGCTAGCCATCCTGTCAGGGAGTGAGGTGGGACCTCCTTCCCTTCCAGGCTATTCTTTCTGACTCATGGGAGAGTTCACACCTCCTGATAGGGGGTCAGATTCCTGTCTTGGTGGCAGCAGCTGCAGGCTGCCAGACAGAGCGCAGGAAATGCTGGGGCACCAGGTGGACAACTTCTAAGGTAGTCACCTGGGTGCATGCTACATCGTCCTCACAACTAGAATCATGTCAGGGGCGATGAGACACATTGTTTTTTTACCAAACATGAGATATTTCATAGGTACCATACTGGAGCTGGCGACCTCGAGTTTGCATGTGTGCCAGCCCATGTTATTCTACGGAACGCTGAAAATTTATAGTAGCCTTTAATGGGAAAGGCCACTATTGGGACATATAAGCTTGCTCTTACCTGTCCACACCTTTAATATGATGCACCCTGACTCCTGGGCTCAGGACCTTCCTTGGGGGGGGGGGTGACTGGCATGTATTAAAAATAGTGCATTGTCTTTGCAGCACATGGTGAGGGCCAAGTTGAGTTCGAATAGTTTGCACTGCTCCTGCAGTATGCAATGGCAGGATTTTGTCATCAGTGTACTTGAGTCACTTGGAATGGCACAAACAGTATTTCAGGCCCTGGTGACCCCTTTATCACCCATGCCCTGGTATCAAATACTAGGGACATCTGAGGGGGTTAAAGTCTTTGCCACTTGGGTTTGCCAATTCACATGTGCTAGTTTTAGGGAGAGGGCACTGGCACTGGCTGTGGCCTGGACAGCAGGCTCCAGTGCACTATCAGAGTAATAACCATCAGCACTGAAGCAAAAACTGGATGGGGTGACCATACAAAACAACACTTTCCTACAATGTGACCACCCTGTTTTTAGGTTGAGCCTGGGCAGTGCATGCGCTGCTGCGAAGCATGCAGTATTGGATTATACTCATACTCTTACGAGTATGCCCATATTTTTCATTGGCTTTTGTCATGGCTTCTGATTCGTTAACAGGCTTGTTAGTCCCTCTTTTGTAACCTCCCATCAGGACTGGACCTTTTACGTGTGTACTTTCGATACTCCCTGCATTAGCTCTTCCGGAGAACTCTTTGTCTAATTAAATTTGAAGAGCTCTGGTAGGACACCATCTTTAGCAACGGCGGCTGTTTTTTTAAATTGGTATTTACAGCACACTATGCACGCTTTCACTTTCTCTTAATGGGCGTCGGGTTAACTTTCAAATTTCTCCCCTCCACTCTCTTGCATGGACGCCGTGCGAAGCATGCCCTGTGTTAATCACAGCCATCTCCGGATTCTTCCTCCATTTTTCCCCATCCCTCCCCCATCCATGCCCTTCGAGTAGCTTGTACTTTTAAAAATTGTATTTACTTACTTCATGGTGTTTGCATTTTTTTTACCTTATTGGGCAGCACTCACACTCCCCAGCACATTGCGGGCCCTGGGGGAAGCAAGGTCGGCAGACCAGTCTTCCCCCGGGGTATTCGCGAGTGGCCACAGGACAGGGTGGGGTTAGCTAGTGGGAGGGGGTGGGATTTAGGCAGGCATAAAAGGGGGCAGGGGAGGAAGCTCTTCCTCTTCCTGCCTCCCAGTGCTGTCAGGTTAGGGGCGTTAGGAAAAGTTTTGACCACCCGCCCACCCTACTTGCTTCAGGAGTGGGAAGAGGGGGTATTGGTTACAGCGTGCCAGTTTAGGATGGGTTGAAGTGGCGTGTTGGCGTTATTTGGGAAGGGGGGGAGTCCATGACAGGCATACTCACCCTTTCGGGGAGGGGGATACAGGTGCAAGGTGGGGGTATGTCATGCAGGAGTGCGATGGCTGGAGGTGTTGGAAGAGGTTAGAAAGAGAAGTGACAAAGTGAATGGGATAAGTGAAGAGGTCGCTGGGTGATGTGGGAGTGAGTAGTTGGAGTGTGGGAGTGAATGGAGGAATGGAAGACATGAGGTTGGGGGGGATTGATTGGGGTTGTTTGAAGTTATGTTGTATATTTGTTGTCAACCCTGTCCTAATAAATGGCCTTTTACGCTAGCTATCCAGCGTGGAGTGGTTATTGCGCAAACACAGCGCTACCTCTCCACTGGTTTCAGCCACTGCTCCTGCAGCTGCGCAACACCCGACTTCACCACTTTCAAGTTGAGGCGAAGAAAGAAGAGGAAAGATCGGTGAACCTCTGCGAGGGCCGGTCACGTCATTAAACTAGAAAGTACACACGGGAGACTTTTGCATGCATAGCAGGTATTTTTTCATTTATTTTGAGTTTATTAACTTTGTTCAAAAATATTTCATTACTTTGAGCCTGTTTCATGTGGTAAATTCGCCCTCCTCCCCGGGCACTGTGTTAATGAGGAAAATCTCCTTGGATCTTCCTCCATTGTCCACTCTCCGATGCGGCTGCCCACCGAATACGAATATGACACTTTACAACGCATGCGTTACAACGTGTGTCATTACAATACATTTTTTACATCGCAAAATCTATTACAACGCATGTTGTTACAACGCATTTCATTACAACGCATAATCCATTACAACGCAATTGCTATTCTAACTCCGCTGGGGCGTTACTTTGGGGAATGCGTTGTAATGGATTATGCGATGCAATGACATGCGTTGTAATGGATTTCACGTTGTAAAACATTTGTTGTAATGACACACATTGTAATGCTTGGGTTGTAAGCGATGTTTCCCACTGAATACAAGCATTTGCAATGCAATAGGTCTCGCATTTGCGAGAGTTTGAGCTATTGGCATTATAAATGACAATGCCTTTTATTTATCTGATATTTTTCAAAACCGATAAACAAAAGGCATTGTCATTTATGCATATGCAAATGCGAGACCAATTGCATTGCAAATGCTTGTTGCCTGTACTGAGGAGGGAGCTTTAGATGTTCTGGAGTGGGCCACAGAATAATTGACAAATGTCTTTTGAAGAAAAAGTGGGGCTCAGTTATGCATATACAAGGGTACACAATAGAAAGGGGGTCATTGCATATTTGGCAGATGGCCCACTCAGAGCCGTCTTAGCAGCATTATAGGCCCCCAGGCAAAGCAGTGCACTGGGCCCTGCCTACACAACCAATCACAGGAATACAAATGTTTAACAGAACATTTGTGTTCAATTCTGGTCTGCATGGGCCCCTATGCTCGTGGGGCCCCCTGGCAACCCAACTGCCCAGCGTGCCCATGCATTAAGACGGCACTGGACCCACTAATCACCAGAATAGCAGAGTCGCTGGTCTTTTTATTGGCATTATGTTGAAAATGGGAAATCCGTATGTTGCAAACATTGTTGCATAATGTCCTGTTCGCACATAGGGATATTACAGAAGATGAGAAAAAAGGATTACACAATTTTGTATGAATGGAACAGACAATGCAAATGTGTCAACCGCATGTAGGCCTCAAGAAGAGAGAAAAAGAAAAAGCATAGTGACGTCATCAATAAAGTCAGTTAACTGTTATGTGTAGGAGAATAGCCAGGTGTACACATGTGTAAGTATCTCAAGTGCCAATAAGTAAAGAGGGAAAGAGCCTGTTCATTGAACAACACATAAGAGAAATGTAATAGGGATGAAACAGGGCAAAGAGTGGTGGTGGGGAAGAAAACTGCACTCATTCTTGAAAGAGCATGATGTACCACTAATCTCTCAAAGCCCAAAAGGGGAGAGGTGGGGGGAATGGGGGTTGCTGATAGAGTCCCTGGCCGTTGCTCCCTGGGGTGGGACCTGCGCGGTATCTAGAGATCCCTGCTTGCCTGTTAGAGACGTCTATGTCTTCTGTGCCAGGTGCAGTGGATGCACTGAAGGTACCGAAAGGGCACCATTTGTATTTTTTGCTGGCTGGTCATTCTTATTTAGTCTTACTGTAACAAACTACCAAAGTAAGCAGTGGCATGCTGAAAAATAATGGGTCTTCCTACAGAATTGTATGAAAGGCTGCTGATCCTCCCATATCTTGCAGGTATATATTGGCCTTGGGCTTAAATGGGGGGGGGGGTCCCTTGAACGTTTTGGGGTCCCCTTCAGGGCTGGGTGCCACCCAGGGCTGCAGGAACCTGCATTACACCCTTGAAGGCAGTGTGGCGTAACCAACAATCTGGCCTGGCGGCCTTGTGGCAGACCAGTGCCCAGGTCAAGGGTTTCCAACAGTGGAGCCAACTCATGCCATGCCCTCACACACCCAGCAGTCCATGTATCTATAAGGAGGTGGGGAGCAAGGCAAGATGTCTTCCAAGTGATGGTGAAGCTCATGCTGAACCAAACCCTAAATGATCCCATTCTCTAAAGGGAGCCAAAGAAGAGACTGCAAAAGAGGAATCGCATGCCAGAATTTGGGAGCTCCCAAAGTGAACGTAGATATCGCCCGATTAGATTAAATGTTCAGAGAAGGGACTTTAGTGAGGACAGGTAAAGGGATTTCATAGTCTCGCCTTGCCCCAATAATGGCAGAAACAGCTGATTTCTTTCCCACTGTTGTAATGTTGGGTTTGGTGCTCTTCAGCTGTTTTATATGGAAGAAGCAGGTTGAGAAAAGCTGGTGAAAATGACTGTTCCTCTCATAGAACACCACTGTGTGCTCTCCTTGTACATAACCAGGGGCGGCTCCTCTGTTGAGGCGGAGGAGCGTCGCCCCGCTAATCAAATTGCCCCAGAGATTAAAAATAAAATGGCAATAAAGTTCATTTGTTACCATTTTATTTTTCAAACCCAGGTCCCGAGCCGTTCGTCAGGATGAGGGGGGGGGGGCTTTCTGCTACTGCCAGTCACGCAGCAGCGGAAAGCAGTGATGGCCAGGGCACTTTTAGGTTTAAAGTTCGCTAGTCTCTTTGGCCAGAAGTCTTGCAACGGCCAGCCAGATATGCACATTTTAACCTCTCTATCCCAGCTGTCTTAGAGAAAGCATAGGGCTCCAGTGTCCTCAGAAGGGCAGAAGGAGGCCGCTCCCTCCAATCCTGGTGCTGCTTTTATGCTGCATGAGAACAACGCCAGGACTGGTTTGTGCAGTTCCCTGGGTCCTGCATTGGAGCCTGCCTGCCTGGAAAAGACCGTAGCGACGAGGACGTTGTGCCAGGAAGGTAGGTGTGGTTATTTTTTTACTTATTTTATTTACTTTTATTATCATCCCACCCGCCTCACCACCCTCCGTACATGCCAGCTGCCACTGCATAACACTATAGCTCCTGGTGAACACCGCTTTTTGCTGCATATCAACACATGTAGTCTACTGTATACCACCCTTTACCCGTTCATGCGTAGAACAGAGTGAATTTGAAATGTACACCCCACATTGACCGGTGCTGCACAGCTAGTGCTCCCCAACGCATAGCACCCAGTGATGCTCTGAGATACTTCACCCACTACTCTCTGGAGCCCATTAAAAAGCCCTCCCCGAGAGCTTCACACCCAGAGCGCCCCTGGTTCACCCCACTGTGAGAAGTTGGCATGGTATATGCTGTCCACTAGTTATAGTGGGCACCTTGCACCAGTCCAAACAACCCCTTATTGATGATAGATTAAAGACAACTTTTATTGAAAGCTATCCTAATGGTAGCTATGGAGCAGCCTCCAGGCTAAGTCTTGAAGGAATGTAATGCAGCTTGTTTTACCAGTCTATAATCTCTTGAATGACCAAATGAAAGGGAACCACACCAGGCATATATATAACATATATGTATTTATTTCTAAACACACCCTACTAGTCTCTTTATGAGGCTAGATGTCCAAAAACATAAGTTACACTTCAAATAGTACAGTAAAATAGAACAAATACACGTCAGGCCCTAGGGGCGAGCCAAACCATATACTAAAATAGTGGTGTAAGAACCACAACTTAACTAGACACAAGGCCTAGAGCCAGTAGAATCACTGGGACCCCAAGGAACCACTCTTGGTAGTGACACAGGGGACCCACGGGGGCCATGTGCAGTGTGAGAACACAGCCTCGAGCTCCCGTTAGCTCCTATGGGGAAAGTCGCGGTTAGATTTTTAAAGATTAGGGACACTTAGAAATGAGTCAGGTCCAAACTCTTTTGCACTTAGGAAGTTTTAGGGTCAACACCCACGGGAGCACCAGAGTACTCGTGTTACCTCACCTAGGGAAGCCGGGTGCATAGGTGTCAAATGGTGTCGGGTCGCGTCGTCGTTTTCAATGGGAGCTGTCAAAGAAGTGCTGCTGCCGGGAAGATGCGAAGTGTCTGAAGAGATCCAAGCCTGGATTGAAGTCGAGAAGAACCTGAAAGCAGAGGGGACAGAGTCTGGGTCACTTGCCAGTGACCAGGGGCACGATAGACGAATGCCCACCGATGGTGGGTGATTTAAGGTGAAAGAGGTGAAGCTTGACTCTTCAGCCACGAGGACCAACAGGTGTCGACGATGACCAGGAGCTGGATTGAGCTGCCCCATGAAGGATGTCGAGTGCTGCAGTGTCGGTGCCCAAATTGCACACAAAAAGCCTTGGCAACAGCAACCCACGCAGAAAGGAGAAAGATTCTTCTGTGCAGAGCAGCAAGGTCTGAGGGACTCACCACTTGGTAGAGAATCAGGGCACATCTGGAGCAACCAGGGAAGCCCAAAGAAAATCAAAGTTACCTTCACAGGGATCCACCAGTTGACGGACCAGGGATTGCGAAGGGACCTCAAGAGGAATCACAAAATGGCGGTCCACGGGTCACTCAGGGTGACTAGGCTGACAATCTTCGGTGGATTCTCTGCTCGGGATTGGGGCTACAAGTAACCGCAAGCACGACTTCAAGAGACGTCGAGAAGTCAATGCACTTGCAAAAGTGCACAGTGACCAGGAGTTCCGGTTCCACATTACTCACGAGGGTTGTGGGTCTCAGCTTTGCTGGGGACTCGGGATGGCCTCTGAGAAGTCTGAAAATACTCTTCCTGTGTTGCAAATTCTTCAGCGTCCGGTGGGAGCTTCGGAGATGCAGACCAGCAATTGTTTTGTTGGTGCCTGCCAAGCAGGGGAGTCACTCCTTGACCCCAAGGGAGATTTCTTCAGTCCTCCAGTCGTTAGTAGAGCGTCGAAGTTCCAGGATTCAGATGCAGAGTTTTGTCCAGGGATATCTAAAGTCCAGGGGTTCCTTACTTATACCTAAGGAAGGGGTTGGACTAGCTCTGGGGACCCACCTATGGGAGGGTTTGGAAAGAGGGGTGGCTACACCCATTTACTTTGTCCAGTTTCGCACCAGAGTAGGGGCTGGAAGCCCTTGAACCGGTTTGAGCTGGACTATGCACAGGGACACTAAATGTGCCCTCAGTGCAGGACTTCAAAGCACTCTGAGAGTGCTCCAACCCAGCCCCAATACACATCAGTCTGTCTGGGAGGTGGTTACACCTCCCTGTGACAGGAAACCCATTGTCCAGGCCTCCCCTGCCGGAGTTTCGGTCAGCAGCAGGATGCCAGACCCTTGTCTGTGGCTGCAGCATCCATTTTGTAATGCCAGGGCTCTGTTAAGTTAGTACTGGGTATACCGGTGCTGTCATGTCTCTCCCTCTAGAAGGGTGGGATCACATTCTCACATCAGGAATTGATGTCGGGGTATGATTCCAAGGTGTTTGACACCAAACACGACATGTTTCCGTGCAGTCAGTCAAAAGTTAACATTAACCGTTTTAGATATATTGCACTTAAGAGTATATGGTCAAGCTGCACTACTGACAACCCCAGTGGATAGATTCCAAAGGCTGCAGAGGGGCTCAGCTCATACCTGGGCACCCTCTCACATATAACCAAGCACCCTGCCTTCAGGATTGATAAGGCCTGCCATAGGGGTGACTGTTAGGTTTCTATGTGCAGTGTTAGGTGAGATATAGTGAACCTATATCTCTGTAAGGGGTGCATGCCCCACCTTACCCAGGCTGCAGTAGCAGAAATGTATTAGTCATTTTGGAGGGCTTTCCAGGGGTGGCATAATACATGCTTCGGCCCCTGGTAGGCCTCTGGGGTACCTATGCCCTGGGCACATAGTATACCATATACTAGGGACTTATAAGGGCACCTCAGAATCCAATCTGTGGTGTACCTAAGGTACTAGGAATCCATTTGTAAGAGAAAGCAGATAGGCTGGGGACCTGATTAGCAGGTTCCCAGCCAAACTAAGTCAAAAACAATCAAAACACCAGGAGAAAAGTGGGGGCAACCATGTAGTCAGATTCCACCTTCCTACATAACCCCCCCCCCCCAAACGAAAGGAGATAAGGTTAACCTTGGCCAGTTGAGCCTTTATTGACTAATTGGCCATATAAGGAAGTACCTGCAATAGCATGGTTACCCCCTGTCTTATGGTCCACTAAGCTATCTCTCACCCTAAGGGTATGAGAGGGTCTCCGCCATGGGGAATTACTACCTGTAGTGTGTTTTGATAAAGACAAAGGCTGGTGAGGTGTCTGAGTAGGGAAGTGAGGCCCTAAAAAAGTTGGTCTCAGCTTCCTCAGATCACTGGTCACCATGTATGCCTCTCTTTCCATGACTGAGTTGCACTTTGTTCTAAGGGTCAACCTTTGGCTGCCTACAGCTGGGGGTTGGGTCCCTTTGGGTGAAACACTGGAGGGACAGGGCAGGTTGGGAACCTTTTGGTCCCAGGTTTGCCCTTGCGCAGCAGAGCCTTCCTGGGGGAGGTCCCTACACAAAGGTATGGGAGATCCCTCAGTGTGCTGAGAAATTTTCACCTGGCTAGGGCTACTAGACTGGGTGCCTCTAATCTGCTGATGGGGGGGTTCCTGTGGACAGGGGGTCCTGTGGGGTCCACTGACCTCCCTGACATCTGCAGCCCTGGGCTGACTGAGGCAGGGTAGAGAGGGGCAGGTTACCTGCTCCAGACTGGGTACCACCTTGGAAGGGTCCCCTGCCATCAGAGGTGTTGCCAGGACTGGCATGACTACCTCTGGGGCAGTTCCTTCACTGGGGGTAGGATCAATCCCCTGAGGAGGCTGACCCTTACCTAAAGTCTGGGGGGATGAAGAGTTCTCTTCAACCTGTGTGCTCTCTTGTGGAGGAGAGTGGGCCATTCTTTCAGGATCCATCACTCCAAAATTTCCCTGGGGTTGGGCTGTGGCCACCACAGCCCCATCAACTTTCTCAGGGAGGCCTAACATTCTTAAATGGGCCTGTATCTCAACTTCAGCCCAGGCTGAAATGTCCAGATCATTGCCCTACAGGCACGTTTGGGGACACTCTTTGGGACAGTGACCCCTTCCCAGCTGAGATTGACTATGGCCATGAGATGAACTGTCCTGATACCATCTATGTTGGTCACCTGGCATTTATTTAAACTCAGGTAAAAGCTGTTGAGGGGGGACTAGTTTCTCTGTCACCATGGTGACACTAGCCCCTGTGTCCCATGCCAAAGCTTTTTGACCATTGAGCAAGGGCTCCTGTCTGTATTTGTCCAAAGGGTTGGGACCCATGGTACAAGTGGCAAATCCCATACTACCATCACAGAGTAAGGAGGCTTGTGAGGGGGACCTGTCTAAATTAGGACCCACCTCTATTCCCCATGAGAATGCACCTAATTTTGTGGGTGCAATACTACCACCTGGGGGATTACTACTAGTAGTACCAGGAGGAGTGGTAGTATTAGTTGGAGGAACATTTTCTTTATTGCCAATCCTGGGGCAACTGGGATCAGTTTTCCAGTGGCCAGGCTTTTTACAAACATGGCAATAGGATTTCTTTTCAGGTGTGGAAGGAGTTTGGGACCCACCCCCAGAAGAGGAATTTTGGTACCCTGCAGGGGACTTATCTTTAGATTTATCCCCACCTTTCTCTTGGGACTTGGTAGAATCTTTCTTCTGGTCACCACCCTGATTATTAGACCTTACCCTGGTTCTGACCCATTTGTCTGCCTTCTTTCCCAATTTTTGGGGAGAGGTCAGATCAGAGTCCACCAGGTACTGGTATAAACGCTGGTTTTGACAACTATTAAGGATCTGCTCCCTCATAATCAAATTGTACAATCCTAGAAAGTCATGCACCTTGCTGCCATGTATCCAACCTTCCAGAGCATTAGCAGCACAATCTACAAAGTCAACCCAGTCTTGAGTCTGAGCCTTTTGGGTATTTCTGAACTTCAACCTATACTGTTCAGTGGTTAGGCCAAACCCATCAATTAGAGCACTCTTCAAGACCTTGTAATTGTCAGCATCCTCTCCTCTAACAGTGAGGAGCTTATCTCTACCTTTGTTTGCAAAGGAGAGCCATTACATTGCTGCCCACTACTCCTGGGGGACCCTTTGTACTTTACAGGCCCTTTCCAGTGCAGTTATCCATTTGTGGATGTCATCCCCACTCTGGTAGGGAAGGACAATCTTATTTAGGTTTCTATGGTCATAAGACCTCTACCTATCTCTAGGGATGTTGCTGCCACCATGGGACTCTAGTCCCACATTTTGTCTAGCTCTGTAGAGCTCTAGAGCCTCCCTGTCTAGGGCTACTTGCTGCTTTGTGATTTGAAGCTGGGCTTCCTCATACTTCAGCAGTCTCTCTCTCCTCTCCTGGGAGGATTCCCTCCTATGAGCAGAGAAAGAAGTCCCTATAGATTAACGAGAATGGTTAGACTCCACTGAGGGAGATCTAGACCTTCTAGGCCAAACACCAACTCTTCCAGAAGGGACAAAGAGGGGACCATTGTGGCCCTCCCCCTGATCTTCCAGGGGAGCTGGATTTCCCAGGTCAAGATCATTGTCATCTTCCTGGTCAGCATCAGAGGTCAGGTCCTGGGGAAGTTCACCCCTAGGCCCTTCCTCATTTGCTGTTCCACCCACTCTGCATACCCCTTCAGACCCTATAGGTCTTCTGAGATCATTCAGCCTGAGTACCTCTATGAGATGCTGGGTGGTTGGACTTTTGCCTGTCTTCAGTCTCCTAGTACTGAATAATGCTCTCAATTCCAAGAATGGGAGGTCATCATACTTGGAGATAAGAAGCCCATTGGCTTCTGGTAGGGACCCACTGGTTCATGGCCTTGAAGACATTACTAGTGAGGTGTGGTGTATTGCACTACCTACTCTAGTGTGGCCTACTAAACTCTCTTGAGTTGTAGAAAGGGTGTGCTAAGCCCTTAACACACAACTCTAAGTTCAGTAGAACTTACTGTATTCTAAAGCTTGTATTATATGTACCTTGGGTACCTTTAGTGGTTTTCCGTTAGTCAATTCAATTGAGATTATCTGTTAAAACAATAGCAAGCTGGAATCCCACACGCTGCACACCAATGTGAGAAGTTGTCCTGGTATATGCTGTCCACTAGTTATAGTGGGCACCTTGCACCAGTCTAAACAACCCCTCATTGATGATAGGATAAAAACAACCTTTATTGAAAGCTATCCTAGTGATAGCTATGGAGAGCAGCCTTCAGGCTAAGTTTTGAAGGAAGGTAAAGCAGCTTGTTTTACCAGTCTATAATCTCTTGAATGACCAAATGAAAGGGAACCACACCAGGTATATATATTATATATATGTATTTATTTCTAAACACACCCTACTAGTCTCTTTATGAGGCTAGAGGTCCAAACACATACGTTACACTTCAAATAGTACAGCAAAATAGCACAAATACACGTCAGGCCCTAGGGGCGAGCCAAACCATATACTAAAATAGTGGTATAAAGTGGGGGCAACCATGTAGTCAGATTCCACCTTCCTACACCCACCATGTGCTTCTTTGCTGGAAATGACCCCATGCTTCCATATAGTATATCATCCTCTGGTTCCCTTCAGCATATCACGCTGTGTGGTTTGTTGCATGTCGTCTTATGCTTTCTTGATACACATCAACCTGGCCTGCCATTCCATCTGTTGTGTAGGACTATTCGTCAGTATGCATGAATGCTTCTACGATGATGGATGGTCTGTGTCGAGGAGTGATTGAATGATGGTCCACTTGGATGGATGAAATAAACAATGTGGTCGGACCCACTGAATAAATGTGTGATAATCACTGTTGTAGTGAGCACAAGAGACCCTTAGGTTTGTTTAAAAGACTCCTCACACACCAACCTAGTTGGTGTCATGCTTCATCGTAAGGTTCCAACCGGGTGGTCGAATGCCCCCCGGTTGTGCTACAACGCCTGATTACAGCGGAGCAGGTGTGGTGTGATTTGTGTGAAGTGCCGGCGTGACTACGGGAGACCACATCAGGTTACTAACGGGATCCTCATCTATACCAAATTGGGACTACAGATGATACCTCTCCCGAGCCTCGAATCTCTCCCTAACACTATAATATAGTGTTTTTTATTCATTGTCAGAGTGTCTGTGAGTATACCGACACTATTGTCAAACACCTTAGCGCGTGTGTAGGCACTTCACTATTTCACGTGGTGAATCCACTTTTTGCCATTCACGTTTTCACTCACCCGGTCCTGAAGAAACCCCACCTTACGTTCCTTATCAGGCTGAGACATGTAGACCACATTATCAGTCAACTAGGAGTAAGAATACCTCCCCAGTAGTTGCATCACAAATTTTTAACTATATCCTGGGCCACCATTAATAAATATTACCGGTAAGGATTCTCAGAGATATTTTTAATTCACAGCACTTCACACAAATCACACCACACCAGCTTCGCTGTAATCAGGCTTTGTAGCACAACCAGGGGGCATTCGGCCACCCGGTTGGGACCCCTATGATGAAGCATGACACCAACTACGTTGGTGTGTGAGGGGTCTTTTAAACAAACCTAAGTGTCTCTTGTGCTCTCTACAACAGTGATTATCACACATTTATTCAGTGGGTCCGTCCACATTGTTTGGTTCAGTATTGTATTTGGGACAAGGACGCACCCCTTATTTTCCCTTGCTCTCTTCTTGTTTTTCGACCACTTGAATGGATGTTCATAGCTGTGTTGGTCTGTGACCATGTATGTCTCCCTTTATGCTGAGGATTTCTGTGTGTAAGGACAAAAAATGCTAATCCTATTGGCTTTGTCAGAGATTGTTATGTTCGATATGGAGTTTATTACGAGATGAATCAGCGAGCACAAATGTGTTACACAAGAAAAGCAGTGATCAAAGCCTCTGCTACTGACCCGAGCCCCTTCGATATAAGAACCCATCAAACAGCCACATTGTACATCTCAATCCAAGAACATTTATTTTCTGCACTATCAGGCTTTTGGAGAGTGTAAATGGATGAATCAATTAAAGCAAAGTAATAGGAGCTGTCTTTCTGGGTTTGGGAAACCATAAGGCTCCAGGAAGTGATGGGCTTAGCATATTTTCGAAAATCTTTCTGTGAAGTAATAACACTTTCACTGGTAGCCACAGTTTAATAAAATACTTCATAATGAAGAATAGCAAGAAAATTGGAAAGATGTAGAATCAGTCATTACGTGCATCATTGTCTATTAGATTTTCAAACAAACTGCCTAAGGCTCATTAATGAATAACCTGATCCATAAAAACCAACATTAGTAGGTCAATATTTGACTGATGTACTCTCATCAATAGCCGCAGTTATTGGGATATGTTGCAAGGAGCAAAATGAAGTGAAATGATGGAGGTCATAAACCAGTGACCTGATTAATGTCTTGTGAAATTCAGATATATGTTTGAAGCTTTCTAAAGGAAAATCGTTTTATGAGTTCAGAAGAGAAATGTATACATCATCCTAAACATGATGGTATTTATATATTTAATACGATTTGAAAAGGGGCATAACACAGCCATATCATACAGCAGTAGTCCACAATTCAACAGTGCTCAGATTGGTTAGAAATCAAGGGCCACATAAGTCAAAAGAGCATTTTGCGATTAACGAATAGTGATTTTTACCGAGTCACTATATGGGAATCTCAAAATGTTATGTATGTAAAGAATCGCCAAAGATTTAGCGAATCCTTAATATTACCAAATAGAGATTCGCTAACTAGGTAATCGCTATTAGATAATGCTACTCCATTCGTTCTTTTGGGCCTTAAGGCCCATAGGTGTGAATGGTTTTGCATTAGCTAATTTGTGATGACCTAAGGCCTCCCTGAAGCACCCCCCAAAAAAATGTGCATATGTAAAGAGCACACATGCCCTAGGGGGCTTTGTGTGTGCTACCAGGCACTTTGAAAAATGCCTTTTTGTGTATTTTATTTCAATTTGCGCATTGTTACCATCGACTTGAAAAGTCGACAGTAATAGCATTTTTCCTAATTGCACTGTTTGCATTTAGAAAATGCTTGGTACATGTGCTAAGGGAATCACAAATTGTGATTCCCAATTTGTAGTCGGAATTTTAGGTAAAAGATATTTCAGCAATTACCTAAAATTGTGACTACTAAGCCTTTCATACATCAAATTACCAATTTGCACCGTTTACGAATGCAAAATTGTTTGATACATGTGCCCCCAAATTGTTTAAAGCCAGAAGGCAGTTGCTCTATTTTTCGTCGAAGTCCAGATTTGATCTGCACTTGATGGGTTTTGGCACCCACGATGGTTATTTGGGAAAGAAGCATCATGGGGACTTAAAAGGGGAGCCTCTCCTGATACTACACGATGCTGAGAAGTCATACAGTCCTAGAAGACCTTACTAATGGACAATGGTTGAAGAGATGAGTTCCTGAGGGAATGTTCAGAAAGTCATTCAGTCAATGCATCAACACTACAAAGCTGAAATATGACTGTGTTAAGCAACAGTAGATACAGTGATGATGATACAATGTTAAAATTAACAGGAATGCTTATTATCATCATATTGTTATGATCCAGGAAGTTGGCATCAGAAATTTGGATCCACACTATGTACCAAGTAAGAGCTAAAGGCTGAGACTTGAAAATCTCAAACCAACAGATTCTCACAAGGGGAATAGAGAGAAGAGGAGAAACTGAGGGCCCAATTTGCAAAGGTAAACTCTGCACAAAAAAAGATCAGTGTTAGACCTGGCATCCTTGGAGTGGTTCTCCCCTAACTTTTTGACTTCAATTCTCCCTTTCTGTTGACTTTGTTTTTGCTGACTTTAGGACTCAGCACATTTTAACACTGCTAACCAGCGTTAAAGTGCTTGTGTTCTTTCCTTTAAACATAATAGAATTGTCTCACACCTAACTGGCCTATTTAATTTAAGTCCCTAGTAACATCATAGTACCTGTGCCCATGGCCTGTAAATTAAATGCTACTAGTGGGCCTGCAGCACCGATGGTGCCACCCACTTGAGTAGCCTTTTAAACATGTCTCTGGCCTCCCACTGCAGAGTGTGTGCTGTTTTGAATTGCCATTTTGACCTGGAAAAAGGATCCTTTTGCCAGGCCCAAGTCTTCCTTTTTTAATATATGTAAGCCAGCCATAGGTTAGGCCCTGAACAGCCAAGAGGTCAAGGTGCAGTGTATCTAAAAAGTAGAACGAGTACTTTTATAATTGACATGTCCTGGTAGTAATAAACTCCTAAATTTGCATGGCCTACCTCTCCCAAAGGCTAGCATAGGGGTTACCTTATTACATTTAATACGCTGTAACTTCCAATTGGGAAAAGGTGGACAGGTCATGTTTGGTGTCTAAAGACTTGTAATTAAAAGCCCTCTTTAACGGTAAAGTCAGATTTCTAATCACAATTCTGAAAATTCCACTTTTGGAACGCTGGTATTTTCTTTTCTTAACCATTTTGTGCCTGCAGCCTGATCCTGAGACACATGTCTAGGTGTAACTTGCAGTTGTTCTTTGTGTATTGCTCCCAGACAATGAGACAAAGGGAAGTTAGGTGTTGGCAGGATGGGCCACTTTGAGCTAATGAGGGAAAGGAGCTACCTACCACACTTGCACTTCACAAAACACTGCCTGAGCACTTGTCATTTGAGACCCCATACAAGATTGGGAAAGGCCAGGGAGGAAGGGGATGCCTGACAAATCAGGCATGTGGAAACCTATAGAAACTTCTGCCACTTCAAAGTGGGCACTATATATAAATACTGGACCCTTAGGCCCAACTCTTCAGTACACTTCTGGAGCTGTGGACTCTGCCCGGAAGATGGATTGATGTGCTGATGAAAGGACTGTCAATGTTCAACACTCCATCCATCATGCCCTTTGATTTTGCTTTGTTCACCCTAAGTTGGCAGGGTATGCCCAGATGTGGGTCCCTTGCTCACTTTGCCACTGGATTCAAGCTAGCCTGGCTGATGACGGCTGATTAGCCAGAAATCGGTCCCAGGATGCTTGTTTCCAGTCAAGGGAAGACATGGCTTGGCAGTTTGGGCTGGACTGTTCCAATGAGGCACAAGGTCAGACTGATTTGCATATGGCTATTTCTGAACTGGGGTGGCGGAGTGAGCTAAAGAATGATGATGGATTAAACCCAGATCAGTTGACTGGGGGTGAGTGCTTGCAATGTTCAACACTCTGTCCATCATCCCCTTTGGTTTTGATGATGAAAGGACTTCCACTCTGCTGGACTGCTCCCTTGCTTTGATGACCTGCTGTCCTGGTGCCCTGTTGCCTGGGTGAGAAGAACTGGGACTACATCTCTAAACCCAGGACCCCAGAGTGACTCCAAGGGCTAGTTAGCTGGCCTCCGGATCAGAAGCCTGAGGGGTAGAACAAGCTTCCAACAATATTGAACCTAGCACCTGGACACTGCCATCTGTGAGCCTTGTCCTTCCAGGTGGTGCCAACACAGCTGTGGACCCTTGGAAGTGGGCCTGAAGGTGTTCTGCCAGTCCCTCTGTGGACCCAGCAGAACCAATGCATCCCCTCTGAGGCACAGCGCATCTCCCACAGAATCAGCACCCAGCCTTTGTTGCTTGATGTACGCCCTTGGAACTAATGTATCATCTCTGCCGCACTGACTTTCCAGATGCAAGGACTTTGGATTTCTCATTACAACCCATCGGAGACAATGAATATCCATGCAAGGACATCACCTCTCCCAACGCAGCCTATTGGAACCACTACTGCGTGATGCATCTCCATGTAAGGAAATTGCCTTGCACTTTACAGCTTCCTGGAACTGCTGATGCACAACGCATGGGACTCTGCATCTCTTTGCAACCAGGATTTATGGTAATCTTGTTGAGCAGGCCTATGTGAGTACCTGTAGCTGTCCCGCACTCACTCCATTGCGGTCGACCTGAACTTTTGACTTTGTCCCAGTCCAGCGCAACCAGATAACCACTTTTGGCTCTTTGTGCATTTTGGCTCTATTTTCACTTAAAAACTTTAAAATTGCATATCTCTAACTCTACAGATTGGAATTTTGTTGTATCAGTCTTGATTTATTTATCAATATTTACTCTATTTTTCTATATTGGTTTGGGATTTTTCTTATGTTGTGTTTTCACTTTATTACTGTTTGAAATACTGCATAAATACTTTACACATTGCCTCTATTTTAAGCCTGACTGCTCTGTGACAAGCTACCTGAGGGTTGAGCACAGGTTAATTTAGGGTTTGCTTGTGGATTCACCCTGACAAGGATTGTGGTTGATGCTTGAGTAGGGTTTCACCCCCCTCAACCAATAACCTAATTACTTACATTGATGATCAGCGGTGAGGATTTGGACCTGTGTTTGTAAAATGCCATACAGTGATTTTGTTACACTGAAAATCCGAACTAAATAACTTAAGACCAATTCGAGGTTTTATTTTTCCCCGTGATGGGCCTTTTTGTTTTTTGCAATTTTTCCTTACTCTGCATGATTATTTGTATCTGTGGCTTCACTTGAAAGGATGGAATTTGAGCTCCCCAGTCCGGGAAAGTACACTGTGGCTGAGCTTAATGAATTTTGCGAGGAGAGGGGGCTGCCCGTCTAAAGGAGCAGCACGAAGGCAGAGCTCCAAATGGCTCTGAGGGCATGGGCAGAGGCTCACCAGGTGCCAGTCACGACAGAGGAATGGTCAGGATGAAGAGGATGATGTGGAGGGGCTAGAGCAAGAACCAGATTAGGGTCCTGAGATGCAGCGGTCAGCTGAGTGGGGACAACTTATCTCCTGAGTTGGAGCTGCCTGCCAGAGCAGAGAGCAGTGTGTCTTCTCAATGCCTGTCTCCACAGAAGCTGGCGGACAGGAAGGTCTCAAGGGAATTAGGCTGCAGATAGCCCAGTTGAAAATGGAGGAAAAGAAACTGGCCATGGAAGAAAAGAAATTCGCCATGGAAGCAGAAAGAAAGAAGACTGCGGCAGAAAGAGCCTCGTAGAAGAAGACAATGTTGTTGCCTCATGAACTGAATCTTAGGGCTAATGGTGTGATGACTACAGCTGATTATGTAGCACAATTTCCTGAGGTCTTTCGGAAAGAATTAGGACACCTAAAAAGCTATGTATATGGTATAAATGCTCATGAAAGTCACCGTGGAATATATAAGACCAAAGAGAGAATAAGAATGAGTTACTGGTGGCTGGGTATGGACAACTTGATAGAGAGGAAAGTGTGAGATTGCATTGATGTAGCAAAAGTGATAACATTTTAAAATGCAGGATTCATGCCTTGGTGATTAGGGAAAGTGTACCTGGTCCTTAGATTGAAATTGCTTTGGATGGTGTGGATCCAATTGTGGTGTCACATGTTGATGAGTTCATTACTTGTATAAACATGTTTTCATGCTGATCTGAGTTAAAAGTAGTAAATGCAGTGGAAACTAGTGTTATGATTTTATTTTTGGAAGAAATATTTGGACAAGAAGTGAGTCCTGTCTATTTGCTGATGAATAATGGGTTGCTACTAACCTCTAAGATGATGGAGATGTTTTTTTGATGACAAGAAAATTAAGTATAAAACAACATCCCTATATTATCCAGCTGTCAATGGGATGATAAAGTGGTCAAGGAGTGCATGCAGCATATGTGGCGAATAGCTTGAATTGGATGGAGGAATTTGTGAGTAAGGTTTACATGTATAGATTAACTCCCAATTAGTGGACAGGTGTCACTCTGTTTAGTACGAGATCTCCCAATGACATGGTGGATCCTGTGTGAGTGAAAAAAATTAAATTATGTGACACAGGAAAAGGGGCTCAGAGTGAAGAGTTGAGATTGGAGAAGGAAACAGGTTGCGAAGAAAAGGAAAGAATATTTTTATAAGCGGATGGCTGTGAAGAACACCAAGGTTAATATTGGTGGTTAAAAAGAAAACACCCGAGGAAAGAAGGTCTGATGGATAAGTTGACTCAACCCTTGATAGTTATTAAGGTCTTCAAAAATGCGATTTAAACTGACGATCATCGCATTTGGAGTACAGTGGCTGTGTGGGAACATGCTGTTCAAGTAAATTCTGAGGTGGACAGGGAGTCTGAACATTACATTCCTGTTACCACGGGTAGGTAGGAATGTCAAAAAACTGGAAGATCTGGTGGGTAATGAGATGCAGAATGTGAAGAGGAAACATTTGCGTGGAAGCTACAGACCTTTTTGATTTAAGGATTTTGCAACAGCACTTATTTTCTGTTCAATATGTATTGTACAGAATTGTATATAATTGTTTCTAGCAATGTTGTTTATCTTTCAATCAGAAGCTAAGCAATGTGGGTCAACATTTTGTTTTGTTAAAAGGGGGAGGTATGTGGTATGCTGTGTTAATCATTATATGGCAGGTTTGTTAGGTGCTTTAGAATTAGAATGTAATCCAGTGCTCCAGATAAGAATGTTATGTTTTGAAGTGAGAAGGCAGTTGGAGCTGTGTAGCTCTGACCAGTGATGGATGGGGTCTGGTGTACTGGGCACAACCCACTCATTAAAGGAAGAAGGATTCATCAACCTGTGTGGATGTGTATCCTTTCCACAGTCCCCAAAATAGTTTCAAGGGTTGGGACTCTCAATCCTCACCTACGCAGAAACAAAAGAATGGTTCCCTGATAACAGGTCCTCAAGTAAGGTAAGGCACGCCAAAGTGCTGTGAGTGCCAACAGGTTGGGTACTACAAGGAGGGTGCCAAGAGTCGCAAGTGAGCACAGCCCCCCACTAGTGGGCAGACACCGGGGATGGCTAGTATGGTGCTTGGGGAGGATATTGCCCCAGAAAGTGCAGAGGTTACCCTAGGATCCCTGGGTGACATAGAGATCGTGCCAAGGGCTCACATGCCTAGTAATACTACGAAGTATAGGCAGTGTGTCACCATCAATGGGAAGAGGGTGGAGGCTCTGAGAGACACTGGATCCAGCATTAGCACTTTCAGATGTCTTCAGGTGACCTCATATCAGGTAGTCCCTAATGCATTCCACCAGGTTGTTATAGCTGAGAACCACGAGAGCCACCGCTATCCAGTGGCTCTGGTTCCGTTTGAGTACGGGGGTCACAGGTTCCTTAAGGGTAGCCGTGAGTCCATCCCTAACTGTGAATTGTCTGCTTGGCAATGACCTGGTGCACACCATCTGGAAAGAGGTGGAGCTCAGGTCCTACCTGGAGATGATAGGTTAGCGTGAGTGGGTGTGCCTGATCACACTGTCAATGGCCCCCTGAGATGGTCGTCTGGAGGACCTGGAGCCTGGAAGAATATCCCAGATAGCTGCCAATAAGAGGAAGGGCAAGGGGTGCAAGAACACTGCTCCTGAAACTCCCAAAATCCGGGAAGAGACTGAGCCAGAGGTCGGTGCCCAGGAACCTACCGGGGACAACATTGCTGCCCTGGGACACCTACCTGAACTGACCAGGTAGTCGACATAGTCAAAAAATGAACAAATGTGAATTTAGATTAATGAAGTGAGGTCAAAGAACAATCTCATACTAGAGAGGTCGGTAGCGCCCTAGTACATGTGAGCAAGTCCATCAGGATGGCAAAATAATGCACATTTGGAGTGCACATGGTGAAATATAATGTAAAATCAGCGTTTGGACTTTTTGTGGTCATCCAGACAACATTTTGTTTTTGCTATCCAGCTCAATGTGCATAATATTGATGGACAAGCAATGCCAATGTGCCTTATTTGAAATGTTCAACAAATTCCCAGACTAGGCAGTGTAGCATAAATCATAAACAGAAGGCTAATTTCACCACCTAGATAACTTGATCTTTGAAAATCTGGCTACTGAGATAGAAGTAACTTTGCCACCCAAAACAATTGAGGACCTGGCCATGTGGCTGATATTATTAGGAAACTGATTGTATGACAACGAAATCAGGGTCATCAGAAGGCATGTTAAACGAGTTGGTGAGCAAGGTTAGGGTCAAGAGAGAAAGGCTACTGGGATATTTAAACTTTGGTTGCAAAGTGGTAGGCCACGATAGATTTTTCTTTTTATTGAAGTATGAAATCGGCCTGTGAAGAGTGAGCAAACCACACCATAGATGGATATGTGAGATTTGGCAGTGGGTATGTATTGCTAGAAGTATATGATTGTCACTGTGAATAGGTAAGGAAGCACAAAGGTGGCTATTGGCGCTACACTGAGATACATCAGTTGAGACATTCTTCAGTTTGTGGTGTTGGGCAGAACAATGCCCCTGGGCTGAAAGAAGTGAAGGCACAGCATTTTCTTTTGCATTTTTTTCAGTGGTGAAGGCAGTGAATCTACATGGGAAGGTTTTGGAAAACAAGAAAGTACACTAATTTGTAGTTGACAACAAAGCACTAGTGTTAGTGATTAATAAAACAGTGGCGAATGACAGATGGGTAACTGAACTGCTTTTATTTTGCAGTCCCTTAGGTGGAGCTGTTTTCGGTACAGATCCCACTGTGGAGTCAACAACCGCGTTGCTGACACTTTAATTGATTGGCAGTGGGTGAGCTATCTTGGGATAATGCAAGAAGCACAAGAACATCTTCCCCAAGTTCCATTGGTCCTCTGTAAGCACATAATTTCAGTTCAACTTTTTGAAACCATTAGTGGCAGCTAATCTAGAGGTCTAGAGATGTAGAAAGAGTGTCAGTAAAGTGTTGAGAAGACCAGGGATGGTGGTGGGAGAACATCACACATAAGAGATGACAAAGTGACATATATAATGACTGAAAACAGACTACTCCCCTGCACAACAACAGGGAAGTTCGCAGGAGTAGTTCCCTATGGAAAGTTGTTTTCAGGATACCAACCAGAAGAAAGACAAAAGTGCAAATGGATGCTTGAGGGTTGACCAGGACATAAGGAATGGGCGAGGAATGCGCAAGAGATAAGAAAAGGCCAATTACAATAGATGCTTTAAAGAGAGTGATAGTGGAAATGAAGAGAGTTTGTCTATCCACATAGAAGGAGAACCTATTCAGAGCATGTTTTAGAGAGATTATTTCAGGTCTTGTATGTGTTGAGATAATTGGGAGCAAATGACCAGGGGGGCCTGTAGACTGGGAAAATCAAAATAGACAAGAGAGGTAAAGGGGTGGTGGTGGTGGTGATAATGAATCATTGACAGGAAGCCTACATCTGGTGAAGTTATTGAATGGGCATGGCAGTGCGGGATTAGAGGATGGGTTTCATTTACCAAGATAGAAAGAAGATATTGGCAGTGGTGAGAAAAAGCTTGAAGGAGATCAGAATGAAGTCATATAAAGTTGATTTTCACATGTTCAGGACCGGCAAAGCAATAGAGTACACGAGGATTCAGCTGGGAAGAAAGAGATGATGTAGTTCAGATAATGGAGATCAAGATTGCAAACCTACATCAAGGAGGGAGTTGGTTTTGGTCATGGAAGGTCTGGAGCTGTCCACTGGTGGGATTTTTCTTTCATCTTTCATCTGTGGAAATAATAAGAGGGTTAATACTAAAGATCTGCATTTGAAGACATACCATAGTTAAATGTTCCAGGACCCCTGCTGAGAATCGCACTGATGGGCTGCTTGTTTGGAGAAGGTGACATGGTATCCTCAGGAAGTAGCAGTATGGGTGCCACAGTTGTTTATTAAGTTTCAGTGCACAGAGTGGTAGAAGAGGATGCAAAATGTGTCAGCTATCTATCATGGGATTTGGTGCCGACAGATGTTTTGGGTTGATCGAAGTGATTAAGAAAAATATAATGACAATAAAGCATGAATGTCCCAGTTGCAGATACTAGCAGAACACTTGCTACTTAGGACGTAAAGATTCATATACCTTTCTGCTTGTATTAAAATTCGTTAACTTGTTTTCATACCTCCTTCAGGCACACTAAAGCCTTAGTATTATTGTACATTTACGGGCATTTTAAATGCACTGGCATTTTCTTATTCCATGTTGCACAATGCACCTTTAGCTTAACTATTCTAGTAAGCATAATCTCCAGTGGTGGAACAGGGGAGGCAGGGTGAGGGGAGGGGGAAGAAAATAAACCCACTTACCCAGTGCTTAATTTGCAAAAACATTAGTGCCGGGGCTAGCAATAGGAGGGCATTAGAGCCTGCACCATCTGTTGCCACTGGCAGAGCTGCCAATGACAGCACCAACACACTACTAATCATCACACTCTGGCAACCCATACTATTCCAGGGCTCCAAAGCTATAAGAATGGCTTGGGAGGCAAACACTAATCATTGAAAATGTCAATTGAACATTAAACAGATGTTGTTGTGCTTGTACCTAAATTTGGCTTATATCACTACCATGAGACAGACAGTCATAAGTCTCCGTGCTGGCATTTAAGTGCTGGCGCCGAGCACCGTAAGCCGCCGGCTCAAATTAAGCACTGATCTTAACTCTATACAGCTGGTGCCTCTCCTCCGTCACCTCTCCTCCATCCTCTTCGACTCCCTAAGCACACAGGCTCCCAGACACCCCTAAGCCAATCATGACGCTTCTGACACCAGCACGAGAGCAGCATCTTGATTGGTCTGAGCGACCTGGTTCGGTGCCCAGACAGGAAATGGGAGCCTGTGCATGTTCTCCACCCAGGTGGGGAGAACAGCCAGGTGGAGAGCATGCTAAGTGCACATAACTGGCTGGCCCTAGACAGCCGGCAAAACCGTCATGCGCACTTAAGAGCACCAACCACACCTTCCCCTGCTGGCTGTGACGACAGCCCAGCCTCATCCAGCCCCAAAACTAACTCAGTACGGAAAAATAAAATGATAATTATCATTATCTATTTTTTTTTTGCACTGCTCAGAGAGCAGTGGGGCGACGTTCCTCCGCTTTAGCGGAGGAAACGCTGCTGTCTCGTTCTGAAGCTGGCACAATGGAGTAAGACTACAGGTTCAGTGAAGTCAGCCTTTTTAGGTCTTGCCTAGCAGCGCGCATGCGCTGCTCTGCGAGACTTATTGTAAGGGGCTTTCAGAAGCTCACCACACGCGGGTAACCGCAAGCAATAGGCCACACACGCATGAGTGTGGCCTATTGCTTGCGGTTACCCGCGTGTAGTGAGCTTCTGAAAGCCCCTTCGGGTGCCATATATTTTCAATTATCGTGCCCAGACACGGGCGCGATAATTCAAAACACATTGCTCGCTGTGGCGCACGCGCGCACCACCAGTGTGCTTTTTTTTTAAAAGATTTTGTTCAGTGTGTTTCGTTGGCCTGCGCTGCCCCTCTCCTGACCCCATGCGCGTTGGGCAGCGCTTTGAAATAGAACTTCATGAGAGGCCTCAGGAAGAATGGATTGCTCTTTCCTTACGACCGATTTCACGCAGCTGCGAAAGAAATCAGAGTGCGGAGGGGGCCCCCTCGGCATAATTCAACGGTTCTCCGGGTATCTGTATAGGTCTGTTTGAGAGCTGGCAGTGAGGCTGAGAAGATTCCATGGCATTATTCAGCCGTGCCCTGTCTTAATTTCGGGGGTATCAAGCACCGCGCGTTGTTATTCTGGGAACACCCTAACAAAGCTTTAATATTACGTATAGAGTCCAAGGGTATTTCATAATATTAGGAAGTGCGTGGTACAAAGCCAGAGAGAAGATATATGGCTTGTGGCAGTTCATTTCTTCCCACCTTGACTGACTGGCCTTACAGTTTATCGCTAGCGTGGTTGATTCACTACAGGAAACCGGGGAAGTGGTAGTATGTTGAGTCACTGTGGCCTCATGGATAAGGTCATAGACACTTACTCCAAAGGTTATGGGTTCAAAGCCTGGTGTCCACTGGATGTGAGTTCCCAGTCAAAAATAAAAGGCAATGTTATTTCATGTTTATGCCTTCGAGTGGGAAGTCAAGCAATCTAGTGCTTCTTTCACCTAGATATGTGCATATATGACCATAACGTGCTTCTAAATGGCATCCAAGTAACTTTCCAAACTTGACATGTTATTATTGCAATGTGAACCATTGCGAAAATGTATGTTTGTTCGTTGTTACAAAACATTAAAACTATTGCTTTTTCTAGGATGCTGGTACTGTTTTTTTAGGCAGCAGTATGCTCTTGTCTAGTGCGTAATTTAAATTGAGCCGTATCCAGGTGTTTATAGCAGGGCACAATTGGGTTGTAGTTGAAGGCAATGCGAGTTTCTCTCAGTGGGGCAGAATGGTTTTCAGTGGGAGAGAGGCTGTGGCACTATAGTCAGAGCTGCCGAATTTGGAACTGGAGAACCAGGTTCAGCCTTCATGGCCAGTCCCCCAGACCACTCACCTGAGGGAGCACATTCTGTGCTAGACCTCAGATGGCCCAGCTAGTCTTTAGAAGCCCTGGTGTCTTAGCACCAGCAAGTGGACTCTTGCGGTGGCAAGTGTGGGTTAACCTTGAAGGCCTGTCCACCACAACCCATACTGAGTTCACCTACAGTATTGCGGACAGGCCTATGAAGCGGCACACACTAGAGCAACAGTGACTCTGTCACTGAGGTCACAGGCTCCTTGAGAAGGGCCAGCTCTAGGGCGGTGCGACCAGTGTGATCGCAATGGGCGCTGACTTTGGGTGGGGGCATTATGCTTGCAAGTATATTATGGTTCTAAAAGCACTTGCTGCCTATTTCCTGGCCTCCAGCAATTTTCGGCAACAATACAAATGTCATGATAACTCCAGTGATTAATGTTCTTCCTAGAGAGTTTTTGTTTTCTCTAGGGGAAGTTTTGACTGGAAAGGTAGCACAGACGGTTAATGTGCCTGCTGAAATGCAGATCACAAAGTGCACATAATGTAAATAGGTCAGTGAGTCACTGCTTTTGTCAGAGAGATCCTTTTGTTACTTGCAGTTTATAAGTTAAAATCCTAACATAGAACAGGGAGCTATTAACTGTCGTCCAAGAGCTGCATGCAAACTGCAAGGTAAAAATTAGAGCGTTATGTTTTTTTCCCCCGTCTTTGATAATCCTAATGTTGCAAAAGGTGATCATTCAGATGGAAATCAAGTCTCATTATTAAAGAGAAACCCAACCGTGGTATTACGTTTAAATTCTCAGTTTGTGTTTCTCCAGACCAATCAATATTAAACTGTATTGCCTACTAGTATGGTGGTCATGAGGCTCCTACACTTTCTAGTCCTTTGTCTTATGTAACATTTCCTATACAGAGATTTACACACATATGATTAATTGTCTAACTGTAATGAGTGTGATGTAAAGTGCTCTGACACCCTACACTGGTATGAGTGGTGCTGTAAATCCAGTTAAATGCATCTGGGAGAGAGTGTGGTTATGGAGACTTGAGGGGCACTGAAAAGGGGTGGTAGTGAGGGTATCTGTGGTGGAGGTGGTCATCGGGGGGCACCAATAAACATTGTTGTACAGAGCGCCACCAGCACTAAAGCTGGCCCTGCCCTTTAGGCCAGTCTGCATCACCCATTGGTACCTCCATTGGCCTTGTTTCAGCAGTAGTAGCTGCAACTCACCAGGGATCAGCAATGCAGGATTTGCACGCACACCAAACTAAGGGGCATATGTACAAGCCCCTATCGTCACGGGAACGTCACATTTTGTGACGTTCCCATGGCGATAGGGGCCTTGCCTTGTGTACAAGGCAGCGTTAAGCCACTTAACGTGGCTTAACGCTGCCTTGTACAGAAGGCACCCTTTAACGCTATGCTTAGCGTGAAATGGGCGTGCAGTGGGTGTTGTGGTGGGTTTTTCATCGCAACACCCATTGTATTTGACGCTGCCCCCTATATACAAGGGTGGCGTACTTAGGAGGCAGCGCCAAAATTAAGACCAGGAAAATCCTGGTCTTAAGTTGGCAAAACGAGGAGAAATGCATTATTTCTCCTCGTTTTTGCTCTTTCCATGTGTGCTGCCTTGTGCAGCACACATGGAAAATGCAAAATGCCAAGGTTTGTTTATGTACAGGAAGGTATTCCTTTCTGTACATAAACAAAGCTTTTCAAAAAATGCCATTTTGTGACTTTTATTTATGCTGCATGAAGCAGCACACATGAAAGTTACAAAATGGCATTTTAGGATTGTTTATGTGCAGGAAGGGTCTACACATAACCAATCCTCCACTGCACACAGACAGCCTTGCACTCTGGTGCAAGTGTGCCTGCGTTGGCGCTAAGTTATAAAACATAGCGCCATTGCAGGGGAAAACGCAAGGCTGCACCACATTCTTGTAAATATGGTGCCGCCTTGCATTTCAGAAGTGGCGGAGCTTGTCGTTAAGCCAAGGAGGCTAGCGATACACTTCTCCACTTCCTTGTAAATAACCCCCTAAGTTCACAAACTTCACTGTCTCTGCTTCATGCACAATCACTTTTAACATGTGCTGCCTGCTTTGGAGGTCACTGGAATTATGCAGCAAAGGAGGACAAAATTATGCAGCAGTGTTGACAAAATTATGCAGCAAAAAAAGGCTGCAGCGTAATACAGTATATTTTCTGATACTTTATTATTTTGACATTTTACACATGCTAACAGTCTCTGGAAATATTTTGCCTTATTAGTACCAGTGTAAAATACAAATACAGTATTGAGAAAGGTGATCAGTCAACCTTTGTGAAGGGCTGTCTACTTTGCAGCAACATAAATCATTTTTTTTGTAACTTTTGATCCGTTTGAGCTACAATTGTTTTTTTTGTTGAAATTGTGCAGCAGGTGATATATTATGTGGCAAATATGGCAGGGCCATGATTATGTGGAAACCATTTGCAAACTAAGATATTTTGCCATTCATGTTTGAACCGTTCTTGTGGGATAAGGGAGAAGTGCTAATGACAGAAACTCCATGGCTGGGAAACAAATGTCTTGTGCTTCCACTTTTAAGCATATTTGGGACATTCTGTGATTGGAAACATGTCCCACTTTATGAATGTTTTTTAAAGTCAATAACTCTTATTAAACCTTAAATAATCATGTGTATCCATTGGTTGAATTAAAAAACATAATAAGCTGTAACTGGTTAGTGAAATGCCAAACAAATACAGAAAAGTAGGATGTTTTGTGCATTCTGGCCACACCTCTGACTCCATACTCTGGTTTTTCCCGCCCTCTGATTCTCTGCCCACAGTTCCCCTACTTTTTTCCCCCCACTTCGACCACTGGTACTGCGCAGCAGAATCGATCAACTCTGAAATGTGACACGACCAGTTCTCGCATCGGGCTTAATATCTAAGGCTAGACCGTATGTGAGCCATAGCAGCGTGGGCAGATACGGACATGGCTGGTGAGCTCTAATGTCATGCCGGCGTTTTAGCCCACATCACTTTGAATCCTTAAACGTACAGTTTCTATTTACAACGTAAACGTGAGCTCAAAATCTGAGCATGCAAGCCTCCGTTGGCATAAAATTTAAAACAGAGTGACCGAGTCGCCCACGGCATGGAGCCACTGGGAAGCAACGGAAACAAGAATTGGCATAGCCAATAGGTCTCGCCTTTGGGACCTTATAAGTGTTTAGCCATGTAACAGTTGATGTTGTTTCACCAAGGATATTGTGCTGGATAACTAAACACTTATAAGGTCCCAAAGGCGAGACCTATTGGCTATGCCAATGCTTGTTACTTTAGCTTACTGTATCGCCTTTAAAGTCTCCTTGCATTCTTTCTGTGAGAACAGCCCGTCACCTGCCAATAGTGTCTATCTGCAGTTTCATTTTTACCACCTGTTCTTTCCTCTATACAATTGCATTGATTGAAAGGGTATAATGTAGCTCTGAAATCTATAAAACTCAGCATACATGCTTCAATTGAGCAGGTAGGGCGAAGCTCTTGCCGATATGGCAATCTTAGTGGTGTACTAAATTTACATAATTTCGGTAATTATGTGAAATTTCGGGAACATTATGCATAAATAGGCAAAATGAAAATTCTTCATTTACAGTTACATTTTAGGGAAAAGACGCATTCTGTGCTGAAAAAAGAACATAAAAACCACAATTGCTGCAAACAACAGCAGGTGGCGTTCTGGTTGTTTGCATTAATAGGCACATCACATGCCTGTTTTCTTTTACTCAAACAAAACAGCATGTGCAGAAGAACCAGTAAGTCGGCAATAATAGACAAAACCAAAAACACGTTATCTGAGGACTAATTGGGGTTGCTGAGGTATAGAAATAGTGCTTCTTGTGGCCTTGAGGCCATTGTGTAAAAGTGTTCAGCTTACCAAGACATACACAAGGATCAGCATTTTCTCGTTAGTGACGTCTAGCACCGTGGTTGCTGCCATCTCTCAATTCTTAATGGCAGTCAGTGATCTAGAAACTTGCAGTCACTGCTTGTGGGGTTGATAGTACTGTGTCATCTTCAGTGGGCGGTTGCGCCTCATTATTGTACGCCCATCTGTTGTGTAGTGGAGGAAATGGTTTTCAACTTTTTTTGTGCTCTGTAAGGCAGAATACGGTACTTCTTGTTGGGGGAAAGGTGTGGTTGCCCAATTCTGCCTTTCTATCAGGCGCGCAACACCCATTGGGCTCACCGGGCTTCAGCCACCCCCCCCCCCCCTTCCACGTCTTTAAAAGACCATTTACTCGTTAATGAGGTTTTTGTTGTGTTTTCACCCCTTCTTACAGCCACTCTGCCTATGGCTGGAAGACTTAGCCCCCCTCCCCCCCCCCAAATCTTTTTCAGCCCCCCCACCCCACCGAAATTTGGCTCTAGTTGCCCGCCTGCTTTCTATGATGGGGCTTTGTTGCTCCTGGAGATGTCTGCCCTTCTCTGCACGTTTTCCGCTGCATTGCAACAGCGCCTGGATATCCTCACAGGTGACAAGAAGCACTATACAAATCTACTGATTGTTTGATTGATTAGGTCATGACAAAGTTGTATTGTCTGGGTCTGGTTCAGTGGACTAATGCTTCCACTGCAGGAGCCTGTGTTTGACCTCATAGTCACAGGTTCAAATCCTGGTGGGTCCACGCAGTCTTTCATCCATCTCAGGTCGAAAAAACGAATACCATGGAGTTGGGTAACAATAAAGATCTGTAATTCAGCTCCATGATGCCTCCAGGTGAACCCGCGCTTTACAAATACACGTTATGTTATTGTGAATCTTTGGCAAGTGTGCTTTGATCCACATTGGGGTGGAGACTATAGCGCTGCTGCTTAGGCAAGGATGGCGGTCTGCAGTTATTCGTTTGCTGGTGGTGAATGACAGATGGAGAGTAGGTGGATCTCAGATATGTAGCGGTGGCGATGCCTGGATCAGTCAGCAGTTGTCGTCTGTGATAAGTCGCGAGTGCTGAGACGAATTTACTAAGCGCACATCTCAATGGTGCTTGTTGGCTCATGCAGTAGCTCTTGCTGCAGACCAGCGGTGATTTGAAAGTTGTTTTTAGATCTGTCCTCGAGCAGGTCAGATGTTGGTGTGAGCAGATATGTGAATGATATCTGTAAATTCCGCTACCTGGATGATCACATGCTATCCACAAGGATGAATGCCAGGGGTGCTGGTTCCATAGTAGCCTGGTTCCAAGTATGCTGACGCACTCTTATTTGAGCGACTGTGACTTCTCTTGTGAATGGAGAGCAAGGTTTTTTGTGCACTTAGGACTAGGACAGAAAATAGCTTATGGTGTATTTCTGGTTTTTTATCGTATGACATGGTGTCCGTGTTTGTATGGGTTGTGAGACTCAGCTGCGTTATTTTTTTTCCCCTATGTGTGTGAACAAGGTACATGATTTTTCTGTCCTTTAAGGTTACCACCATTCTCCAGGGCAGTAAAGGATTCTGGGCCAGATGTATGACCATTTTTAGCTATCTTAAATAGAAAGTCTGTCCGTTTGTGACTGCTAAAAAGTAGGCCTGGGCTAAAATTCCGTTCCGCTCGCGGAAATTGCGATAATTTGACATTTTCGCATTCCGCGGAGAGTGCGAAAATGTCAAAATTTCCGCAATCCGCATTTTACCGGAAATGTTTTGCTTGCTCCTGCTGTAAAATAATACATTCTCGCGTGCGCGTGATCGCCTTACCTGAATCCCCGCGTTCGCCGGCAAGTTTTCCCGATCCGGTCGCGTTCTCCACGAGATGTTGGATTGTTTGTAGCCATTTGCGCTGTCTCGCAACAGTTCGCGCCCACAGTAACATCATTCGTCGCGCGATCACGTCTTTCTTCTCGCGATCATGCACCGCGAGACAAGTGAAAAGAAGATGGCCGCGCCCGCGAGCCACTGTATGGGTAAGTTGGCGAGCCGCGACCACGCAGAAAATACCGCGAACGGGCGGGAAGAAAACTTCCACATCTTCGCGATATTTCCGCATGTTTGCAGAGATTTTTAACATTTTCCCGATAATTTGCGAAAGTGAATTTCGCAAATTCCGCCCACCCCTACTAAAAAGGGTTGTAGCATATGCAAACCCTATTTTGTGAGTCGGTAACGTATTACCGACTCACAAAATAGTGTTTGCGAGTAACTATTAGGAAGGGGTGTGCCAAGGGCATCTCTTCCTAATCGCAAGTCACAGGGTGATGTGTGATTGTTTTGCGACCGCAAATGCAGCCTTAAAACAATCGCCGTTGCAACCAATTTCAAATTGGTGGTAAGCCAGTCACAAAGGAGAGGGAGTCCCCAGGGGAACCCTTCCCCTTTTGTGTTTGGCAGCTAAAAACTTTTCATTTTTTTCTTTTAAACGCATCCCGTTTTCCATTAGGGAAAACAGGTTCCATTTGAAGAAAAAAAAAGTTGCTTTAGTTAAAAAGCAAACATGGACATGGTGGTTTACTGTCTCAAGCAGGCCACCATCCCTTTGTTATTGCCCATCCCCAATAGGTCGCAAATTGCTACCTGCCTTATGAATATTGATGAGGGAGCTAATTTGCGACCCCATTGGGAATCGCAAAATGTGTCTGAGGCACATTAGTACAATCCGTTTTGCAAGTTGCAAATTGTGAGTAGCAAAAATTCGCATTTTGAGACCCACAAAATGGAATGGTCGTACATCTGGCCCTCCCTTTCCAGTCCTTCACTTTCGAGTGATATTCCAATAAACTTCTGGGTGTTGTAGTCTAGCTTTGCGTCCAATAAACAAATATACTTGAAATCAACAGTGTCAACAAATTGTAGGTAAAAGGTTCAGGACTGGAGTCAGAGTCTGTAATGACCTGAAGTGAGGTATTCATCATTATTGACCCCTGCCATTGGTGTGTTGGCATCTTTTTTGTGGATGCTTTGCAGATACACCTGCGTTGGGACACGCAGTCTGCTTTACATTTTTAGGTTGTCATTTGTTGTAGCTGGTTTCATGAGCTGGTCATATCTTCACATTTCTACACATATGTGTTGTGAGGTGTGTGGCCATTATGATTTGTAGTTCACTATCAGAAGTGTGTTTATGAGTCTCATATTGGGCCATCATTGCTGAGAACTTTTTTTTTTTCAGTTTTCAAAAACCTTTATTGAGGCACCGAAATACAGACACATTACATCGCGCAGTAAAACAGCTCAGATGAACACAGTATAGATCAAGTCAGGCATTAGGGAACAATTCAACTGCACCTTGAGAGAGACATGACTATGTTCGGGCTAAATCACAGCGTTTACACACTAGGGACAAAACAGTAATGGTAAGCCACATGAAGCAGCGCGGCCAATGAGGAAGAGGGGAGCAGTCACCGGCCAGCACCGGCGGCCACTGCGGGCACAGGGCCGGCGGGGTGCGCGGGAGAGGCAGCGCTGCTGGGGGGAGTGCGTGAGTGGAGATAAGTGATCAGAGGGCCCCAAATGTCCACTGGACGGGACCTGGTGGGCAGTAAGTCCCAGAACTCCGATAAAAGAGTCTGACACCGAGAGGCGTCCTCCAGCCAGCTCTTGACCTTAGGAGTAGACCTGCGTCCCCAGCACATCGCCACCCTACGTCTGGCCAAGACCAGTAGCATCGCAATTAGGCGTCGAGAAGCATCAGGGCAGAATTTAACAAAGCCAGGCAAGCACGGGGGGGGGGGTCCGGGTGCACAACAGCACCGGTAATGTCTGAAACAATGGAGCACACTGTCCGCCAGAATTCAGAAACCATCATTGCTGAGAACTTTGGTGCGTTTTGAGATCATACAAGTGTGTGCTCAAATAGTGCACCTCTAATTTTGTGCTTAAATAGTTATTTGGCAAATCTCTTCTTTTCAAGATCTAGGTGGTTGCCATCTCTTTTTCAAAGTTTTTCTAGGATGAGCACATATTCTCTGGGGTTGTATAGTAGCATGGTAACAGCCTTAATGGGTAAACAGCAGGTTTTTACATGGCTTTCTGATCTTGACTCCTTTGATAGACTTTATAGACCACAGTTCCTCAAAACCCAAATGAGCAGCTACAATGGTTTACTCCCCCAAGAGTCTGGTCATGGAAAGGCCTTCAGAAGATACATCTCAAGGAGATGGTGGTGGCTCGTTGGATTCTTAGATCATGTAGTTTGCCTCCTTACTGTCATCTTTCATTTAGTGAAGGTGTACTTACAAACACTAGTTAAACCAAAATTTACCTTGAGAGGACTCTTGGTGAAAAATGTCACAATAGAGTATTTTATTCAACCAAACCATGGCACATTGTGGTGATGTGAGGTTGGGTAAGAGGACAGACAATTCTAGCATTTTTCAATGGATTTCCCTGGTGATACCCGCATTTAATAAAAGGAATGTCACTGCTTAGGGCATGTTGCTTTAGTCTCCTTCTGGTGGGTGCTGTGAACCTTTGAAATGGCATGAGCTCTGCTTTAGATACCTGGTCTTCTTCAGTCAGACTGCACCTTGTTTTCAGTTCTTCTCCTATGTTGACCTATCTAGTTGTAGTTAATCTGCTAAGTATTTATTACTAGATAACATAACATAAAATAACACAATTTAATATAAGCATAACAAACATACCACAAATAAAATATGAAATAAACATATTATAACAAGACATACACACATCATTTGTACAGTGCACCTTACCCAGAATTGTTCCTTTGCAATGAAATAAAAAAAAATGTATAGTTACCTAAATTAGTGGTATTCATGCTTCATACATCACCCTCCCTTATAGCCGTTGACAGCTGCTATATATTGTGGAGGGTTATATTACATTGATTGCCTCACTCCTTTGTCTCCCCCTTTTGTGTTTGATTCATAACAACAAATAATTCAAATGTTTGAACAGAAGAAGTGCTTTTGCCAGCATCTATTTTTCGTGCCTCGAGTTCAAGTTCTTCCATTAGCTAGGAGTTCTGGATGTAATCCGTCACTCTTCCATTTTGTCTACGTGCTGCTGTCTCCTGGATTGTATTTCTCTAATAAGCAACCCTCACCAACCCAGATTACCTATGCCCTCTTAAGTCTTAACCAGTCCCCAGACACATCTTAGTCTGGTAGTACTTCTCTAGGACCTATGGCTAACTTACTGAACGCCACAAATACTTGGTCGGCTGAAAAGTTTGCAACCCTCTGGGCAACTGGCTTTGGTGGTCTATTTGGTCCCGTTGACCTCGGATTGGACTCAGTGGCACCTTTCCTCAGTGGTGTCAGTTGGCTTGCCTGCTCATTCACAGACAGAGCACCTTATTCTGATATCAGGCGCAAGAGCCTGAGCCTACAGTATCTACTGCTCCCCTCAACCTCTCTGGAAGTGGTGCAGGTTTGACTCTTTGACTCTCTTTGACTCTCTTTGACTCTGATTAAGTCATACCTGCAGCAGGTATGTCCTAATCAGACTCAAAGGGACTGATATAAAGGGTGAGGCCTGTTTAAAGTTTGCTCCTGTTCATACAGTTTGCTGTTTTGCTTGCTGACTAAATATTAACTTTGACATCCTGCTTCTGTTTGCTAGTTAGTCTACATATGGGTTACACCCTTTCTATAACTGTTTCTCCCTCCCAGTGGAGGCGATTGCAAGATTGTACGGTATAAATAGCCCTCACACTACCAATAGATTCCAGATAATACACAAATACAGTATCTCTTCCTTCCACCTACCCACTTGAACTCAATTGCACTGTGATCACAATCAAGCCCTCCTTAGCTGGTTTGTTGGAAACCTAGTCACCTGATTCAGTGCTTTAATGCCACTGGATTAATTACACAGGCGTACAGTGTTGCCAGTTCTAGCAATGCTCAACAGAGAGGAGGAAGAATCTCTCCTTTTATTGTTATTTCCTCACCAGCATTAAACCTGCCCATAAGATTCTGTACTAAATCACCATCTCTTGTGCCTGCCAGGAAGCCTACAGCCTAGACGTAGACAATGGAAAAAACTTTGTCTGCAAAGTGCTGCATAATTCAAAACGATGTTTCGGTGAAAGTAGATATTGATTCCATCCTTCATCACAGCATAGTTACCCAACCAGAAGCACATAACTGGTCTGTGTAAGATTCACCTCTTCAGGAACACAGGAGGCAGTAGTAATAGAGTTGAGTTTATCTTTATTGAGTTGCTGACAACAGAGACCCCATCCAGCACCGGAGACTGGCAACTGTCAACTGACAAGTTCCGCAGCCTTCCTTAGCAACCTTGGGGTTCCATATTCCATGCATGGTCACAAGGCAACATTTTCATAAAGCAAGACACTACAGCCAGCTTTACTGCCTGCTGGCTGTCCCGCCTTTGATAGGTAGCGCATCCTGCAGGCTGGAAAACACTAGAACATAATAGCTGTGATGGCTAGCCTGGGGGTGGGGCTAGTTGGCTGCGGAGACAGTGTCTGGGAGAGGTGCAGACTTATCTTTGGGTGAAGTCTCATGACCCTAGGACTCTATGGCGGATATGGTACAGGCCATGCGGGGGATTATGGTTCTGATGAGGGACTACTGCAAAGCACCTGCTGCCCCTCATGAAAGCAGGAAACATTTTTCACTTCTGCAAAGGGCTGCCACAGCAGCTCTTCTTAAAAACATTATTTTGGAAGTGCCGCCCTTTGTGAAGCTTTTTTTTTTAAGTTGTGGAATTGTGAGTTGGAGAACTTTGCAATTGTGTGCCCCATATCAATGTCACTGTGGTTCCTCCCAGTAGTAGTCTACGAGGCGGTAACTTGTCTGGGTCTGATTTCTGCACCAGGAGACAATGAGTTGCTGACAGAGGGGCAGATTTACAAGCCCCTTGCGACACTTTTGCACCGCCGTTGTGTCACTTTTGTGATGCATTGGCGGCGTAAAAAATGTGGCCAATTTACAACGTGACGCATCTAGGGAGACGCGTCACGTTGTAAAGCCCTGCGTCACATTATACCTGCGTAAGGTATAATATATGCAGGGTGGGTGTTCCCACCCAGGAAAGACTAATAGAAGTGACACAGTGAAATCTACAAGATTTCACTGTGTCACTTCTAGGGCGCCACTGCGTCAAAACCTTACGCCTGCTTCAAGCAGGCGTAAGAAGTGACGCAGTGTAGTGTGAATAGGCCTCAAAATGCATTGATGGAGTTGCGTCGTGCTTGCGACACGACTCCAGCAATGCGTGACTTCTGCAACAGATGCGTCAGAATTTCTGACGCATCTGTCAATCCTAGCGCCATGTAAATAGGGCTCATCCATGGTGGCGCAAGGGTTTCTCAGGGTGGGGCGCAGGGAAAGTGACTCATCTGTACAGATGCGTCACTTTCTTGTAAATGTGCCCTGGATTTTTTTCATATAAACTCAAATAAACATCTAAAGTATTATATCCTCATACCACGTACTCCCACCCGGCACATTCTAGAAAAATCTGGCAAGTCAGTGTACCCCACCATTCTTTAACACGCTAGTGATCCGAGGGACAGGTATCACTCATCTTTTAGGCTACAGCACAACTGAAGACCAGATGTGAGCATCCAAAGAATTCAAAGTGCATCTAATTAAAACAAAATTACCCAAAACTTCATACTATCAGCTACCCTCTTATACTTGGGGTGTTATAAACATGCACATACAAGGGGCAGGGAATTCAACTGTCCAGTAATCCAGTTAACAAAGGATGCGCTGTCCAAAAACGCAGACCTTCAACGCTGAATGTTTAATTAAAATATACAACGTCAAAAATATTTTATACTTATATTAAACATTTTAAATGATAAAAAAAACTATTGGTAAGCATTTAATAACTACCTGTTTTTGGAGATTCTTAGAAAAGTAGAATTTTAATTTGCAGTCTTTGGTCCTTCCTGGAAAGCAAATTGTATGTATTAAAGCCGCTTCCCAGATATCCAGGAAGCTTACCCGATTAAAAAAAAAAATCCCACTCAGAGAAAATCTTCCTGGAAAGAACTGCCGTCAGTCAAAGAAAAACCCTGTTTTATGTTTTTCGTGGTAGTACGAAAACATTTACTCGGTTGCCAGATGCCTGCCCATTTCTATGAAAGTAAGTCTTGTCATCAGAACATTTCCTTCACGTAAATAAAACGCAGTTCAGCAGTCCCAGCCTTACGACTCACTCGTTTTGCAAGTAATTCTTATGAAAAGATTAACCTCGATAGGAAGAGCTCTTCTAAGTGCCAGCGGGTTTCCTCCCTGTGGAGCACTTCCTGGTAGAATACGCAGACACCTTCGTAAATCTATCACTTTTCATTACGCAACTGTCCTGGATAATTGGTGATCTTCAGGCTCCACTCTTGCAAGGCAGTGACGTAAGTGGCCAACAATACTGTTATTGTCAGCCATCTTTGTCATCACCTCATTGTGAGTCACAGAAGCGGTTCGGCTAATCAAGGGCGGGGAGAGTGCCAAGGGAAGTAGCAGACACTGTTCGGAGAGGAATATTAATGCAACAAGGACATTCATTATCAAATACTCTAATAAGCACAGGGAAAAGAGAACAGGATATGATTCTTGTAGGACGCTGGCTCTGTATATACCATGGGTACTCACAAACATTTTACCGGGGGCCGCAAAGTTTGGTCTATGGTGTGACCGAGGGCCGCACTGATGCCAGCGGGGGCTGTAAAGTGGGTGTAGGGAAAGCAAAGCACCTGTATCTAGTGGCTGTCTTTAAAAATGAAGGTGTTTCTAAAGTTAAGTGCCTAGTTACTTCTTTTCCCTAACTGCAATTAACCTTTAAATAAGTCCTTGAGTTGAGTAAACAGCAGCCCAGTGCTGCTTCTGCCCAGGGGGCGGCATGTAAAGGTCAGAAGGGCCACATGCAGCCCCCGGGCCGTACTTTGAGTATCACTGGTATGTACTATACCAAAGTAAGGTATAGTGTGAACAGAATCCAGTGGATCCCCAGAGGTATAGCAGAGGTTAATGTAGATAACACTTTACTCTCTTTTGTGGTAGTGTGTTTGAGCAGTCAGGCTTATCAGGAGTGTAGTGTTAAGCATTTGCTGGACACACTCAGGCAAGAAATGATGTCACACTCAAAGACTGAATCCAGGCAAATTGTCTATATAAAAAATTGTTATTTAGTTTTTTTATTTCTAGAACCAGGATTTACTCAGTAGCAGGTAAATTAAACCCTTCATACAATGTTACTTTTCAAAAGTCAGTGAATGCTAGTTTGGTAGGAACATATAGATTACTTTTGCAGTGAGAAACACCATTGGAAAACTGTTCAAAATCACTTTAAATTACTGTTAGATTACTTTTGGATTACTTCGTGAATACTTTTCTGGCTTGGCCTGAAACACACTCCTAACACAATTTAAGCAACACAGGACATTTGTAAGCAGGTTAACTCTTGTGAAGGCAATAGGTTACTTTTTGTGCAGTACAAGACAGTTCAACAAAGTAGAGAAAACCCACCATTCAGTCCTATGGAGAAAAACAAAGTGCTATGTTTACAGGTAAGTCGACAGTTTTGGAATAGAAGTTTTGGGGGGTAGAACCAAGGTTCAGGTTGGCACTTAAGGGGCACCACCAGTGGCACTAGGATGGCTGGGTGCAGAGTGCAGGGTGCCCATGTTAGCCAATGGGGCACCTCGGTTGGGAGCTGCTCACAGGCAAGCCAGTCGGTCTCAGGAGACAAGCTCCTAGCGTTAAGGTAACGGCACAGGGGTCCCAGGTTGGCATCAAGTCCACACCACCTGCAGCGCAGGGGCGGCCGGGTGCAGGGTGCTCAAGAGGTGTCAGGAGCCCAATGCTGTCCTATGGAGGACGTTGGGCCTGGAAAAGGACTGCAGGCTGGAACCAGAGGACTGGACGAAGGGAATAAACAACTGGAGTGTGAAGTTGAAGAGCTGCTGGACACCAGGACATCGTCGGTCAAGCACCTCAGGACTCACGAGGTGAAGGGGTGTCTTTTCATGTCGGGTTCTACCTACCCGTTCTGGTAGCAGTTGGGGTGAACTCTTTAGGATGAGGCTGCAGGCATCAAGGAGTAGGTCGGTGGCGGTTATCCAATGTTGGTTCACGGGTCAGGATTGCTGGGGAGACCTTGCTGGAGTGTTGAGCCACTCAAACTCGGGCTGTGGGTGACGGATGCAGGATGGTGAAGACTTGCGGGTCCGGCTGGATCTGTAATCCTGGCTTGGGTTGGTGTTGGACAAATCCGGTGTCCACAGGAGATTGGAGTTCTTTGGGAAGGCAGGGCAGGTCTCCGGGGGTTCTTGGAGGCTGCTGGCTGCAGGACACGCTGGGTTCAGCTCGCAGTGGTTTCAGAGCAGGAGACAGGCTGGTAGGGTTGGGGCCAAAGCAGTTGCTATTCTCCTCCTCTTCTGCAGCACGGCTCTTCAGTCCTTCTTATTCTGGTCGGTCAAATCTGAAGAGGCAAGGTTCAGGGATGCCACTAAATACCAGACTTAGGGGCATTACAGGGGTGTACGGGTTAGGACCAATGGGTCTCTTCCCTGAGGTATCTACGCCCCCTATGATGTCACCCTCCAGTGGGAGGGGGGCATAAGCATCTTCCCGATTGGAGGGGTCCCCCATCTTCAAGATGCCGGGGACTGAGATGGGTGCTTCAACTCGCCTCCTACACCTGAGGGGTGAGGATGGCAAAGGTGGGCACACCTCTATTCCTAGCTAGATTCACCCGCCGGGTCTCACACCCAAAATGGGGGTCAGAACAAGTGGAAGCCAGTTGCTGATAGCAGCAAAAGGCTGGGGCAGCTAACAAAGGCGGCAGGCCTTTGAAGCTCCATCTTCGGGGACCCTGCCCATCCTGGGGAAAGAGGCATGACACCTCTGCCCAGGATCTGTATAGTTTCCAGACCCAGAGAGCAGAGGGCTCTCTACCCAGGGGTCCTGAAACCTGTCTGGTCATGGCAGATGGCTTGGAGTGAGTCAGGAACCACATCAAAGTTGGTAGTTTTTAAGGGGGCATCGCTAAAATGCCCTCTGTGTGCATTTTTCATTAAATCCAACACTGGCATCAGTGTGGGTTTTAATGTGCTGGAAAGTTTGATGCCACACTTCCCAGACTTCAGTAACGTCATCATGGAGCTCTGGAGTTTGTGTTGACAAACTCCCAGCCCATGTACTGAAAATGCCTTCACTGCACCTACAATATCCATGAATGGCACATACACTATATGGGCATATTGCTCATGCACCTATGCCCTCACCTGGGGTATGATGCACCCTGCCTTTAGGGTTATAAGGCCTACTAAAGGGGTGACTTACCCATGCCAGAGGCAGTGTTGATCGGCATGGCACACAGGGATGTGTGCCATGTTCACTCATCAGTTTGGTCTGCACCACAACACGCAGCCTGCAATGGCAGGGGGTAGGTGTTAAAATGAGGAGTCTCTGAGGGTGGCACAATACATGTTGCAGCCCTCAATGGCCCTCTCTGGTCACAAGGCCCTTGGTACCAGGGGTATCTTTTACAAGGGACTTATAGGTGGCCGAGAGGTGTGCCAATTATGGGTAACAAAGGTACAGTTTTGGGAAAGAACACAGGTGCTGGGGCCTGGTTAGCAGGATCCCAGGACATATTCAGTCAAGTTGGTATCAGTTGAGGGATAACCATGCAAAAAGGGGCACTTTCTTACATTACCTGTATGGTTGGATTTGAGTTGTAAGAACAAATTATTTTGGAAAATTGGGGTTACAAAGATATATGTGCCTATTGAGAAATAAGGTGCTGCTGACCCTCCTGACTGCACATGGCATTAGGGACATACTTAATGGTAGCAGGGGCACTCTGGTACCTTCGCTGATGGAGGCACCCTAACTGCCTGCTAAGTATTGTCTCCCCCCCCCCCTTAAATGATATTCCTGTAAGAATAACATTTTGAATAGGACTTTGAAGTTGATGGAGACTATTTATGTTAGAGTGAAAGGGAGAGTATGTTTGCACACCTAGCACAGTGGCAGGCAGGCAGGCAAAGGAGTTTTTGGAGAAAAAGAAGCAAAAGTTATAATTAGATGTTGAGCTTAATTTGACCAAATTGTTGCAGTTGGGGTCTACCATCACTCATTTTTGGGGATCGACGCTTGTTTCTTCTCATCACACTTTGACTAACAGCAAGAAAAACACAAAAGGGTGAAAGGAGGAGCAAGAGAAAGACGAAAAACAGAGACAAGGAGAGGAAGTGGGGATGAAAAGAACCCTCAAGAGTGAGACAGAGGAGCAGGTAGTTTTGGTGGTGGATGAAAGAGGCATGCGGTGGAATCAAGACTATGCAGAATTGTATTCTGCACCCCTGACATTCAATGGCATCAGCCCTGGGTTTCTAAGCAAAATATTGGGCTTGGCACATATTCTGTTACAAATTAAGCACTGCTTTAACAGCAATATCAGAACTGTAGTAGTCTCTCCAATTGTAGAGGGAGGATGCCTTCTGTTGCAAAGGGGGTACTTTGTCCCTTGCACAACGATGCCCTTGCTCTGTACTCATTGCATGTCTTTAAGAATGAACAATAATCAAAGTCAACACAGATCGAAGGGGAAGAGGCAAAGGGAAGAGAAAAAAGAGGACGTCCAACCAAGACTGCAATGTAGTACAGGTGTCTAGCAGGGCCCATCTAAGACTCCTCCTGTGTAAGAGAATCAAATGAGTGCCTCAGTAAGAATGCTCATACATGTGTCGCTACAGCTCTGGTTAGGTACGCTTCTCTAAAAATAACTTAATACCTGTATGACTGCCCTCTTCCGTCTATTTGTAGATACATAAATGTCAATGTGTAATAACGCACATCTAATGACAGGCAAGGAAAAAAATGAACGGGTGTATTTGTAATAGAAACACAATAGAACGTCATGTAATGTTAATCATACCAAGAATATAGCATACCTCATGTATTACTCATGTCTTCCTAAGAAGAAAGAACAAGCATTTACAGGTACAGTGCATTACTTCACGCCTGTCTGATTTAGCCATAAAACCATGTCAAAAACACCAAAAGTATAAAAGAAAAAAGTAATAAGCCTTTCAGCAACTGCAAGAGAAATGCTGTGAGTTCAAAGTAAAAGGACATAAGTAACAATTCTGAGATAATCATTGGTCATTTCAGTTTCTCTGTGATTCCATTAGACAATTCAGATCCAACATATCTCTGCAGAATTCACATAAGGTGTGACTAGACCTGAAAGTCAGATAAGTATTATGCCTAAAACAGTTTTAGGTCAGAAACTCAAGGCTCGTTAGCGTGTTACCCAAACAGGATCCGTAGAACTCGACACTTGTTCGTATTTCTTGTTCTTTACAGGTGTAGTGTCTTCAGAATTTGCGAAGTATTAAACGACTGCTGGAAGAAACATTCCCAACGCACCACGGTGAAAAGATCAACAACGAGGAGTCGATGGAGGATGCTGTGACCAGCGAGGATGACCCGGAAGCCGAAGTAGGTCAACTGACAGCAGGAAGTTGCAGGCCAAGCACCTTCCTGACCATCAATGGGCATTATATTACATACGCATTCCGCCCCTGCTGCACATGGACAATGGCTCGGGGTAGCAGGCACAGGAGGCATGACAGAACCATACAACTCAAATTAGGACAACTAACAAATGCCTGACAGGTACATAATTCACAGTGCATGATGACTGTACTGTGCAGTACATTATTCAATCTTAGGAACCAAAATCCATAAATTATATGTCCAAGCATTCTAATTATTTGACGTTTTGACCCCATTGTAATTAAGTGGGGTCTTCTTCAGGACGCTAGTTATGGTGTTCCCTCCATCAGACTCGAATCCTGCCAAAATGGTCCAGGGAGAAACCACTTCAATAATGAGCTAAACCTGATCTAAAAACAACTGGGTCAATGACTTCCCAATGATTCCCTGGTCTCTATTTTGCACATGCTGATGTTAGGAAATGAGTTCAGCTCACACTGGGCCCCTGAATCAGTGCATGGCCACCAAACACTAGTGCTGTCCACAAATGATCGAATGGGCCTGGGCAGCTGGCGTCCTGTCCACCTCCAAGTGCTACATGATTAGATGCACACTTGCTTCCTGGCCTTGACAGATACAGCACCTGCACGCCAAGATCAAGAAAGCAAAGTTTACATTCATGGAGAGGGGCTTCGGCAACATCAGTTATATGCTCCAATGCCCCCATGTTAGTCCAAGAAGCCCAAAGTAAGAACAGTTTCCCTGGATTCAAGAAGGATGACATGGGAAGGCTACAGGTCCTGTTTTAAGTAGGACCCTCCCAGGCTACTGCAGGTCCCTAGGGAAGTAGTGACCTTTCTGCACCTCCCTACTGAATCTGACATTTAGCGTGCCAGAGTCCTTCTGAGCATCTTAGTCAAAAATGGAGTGAGGATTTTCTGCACCTCTGTCAAAATTCTGTTTTATATGCTGCTGCACTGTCCATACAATGAAAAGAGCACTCTCTCTGTCCTATAGTAATTTGACACCACCACTATATGGCAAGCTAAGGCTTGCCTCTCCGTGAGAAGCAGACAACCCTGATCTTTCTAGGATCCAGAGATTTGTATTTTATGTCACTTCAGCTTCATCTTGTTGGCATGTGGGTGGATCCTTTCTGTAGTGCAACGCATCCTAGCTATGAAGTCAGGAGGCAGGAGTAGCACTCCATCGGCAGTTGAACATTGCAGGTACCATTCGTTTACTGTCTAACTCTCTTACCACAGGATTTCAGCAAAGTATCTATGCAAAAATGTGGGTCAGCTGCATCTAACCTATGTTTGTTCACAGAGGAGGTGAATAAATATTTTGTTTGCTTTGATCCTTTTATCTGAAGATGTTGGATCATGGATGGTATTCGTCTTTCATTGTGTAAGGATCACGTGTGTGTTTTTACTATTCCCATGGGTTCTATTGCTTATCCTAGTGGGTGTAAATGTGGATAGCCTCAAAGCTTGCAGTTGACATACTTTTCAAAACTACACATAGAGATGATAAGAGAGCATGTATTTATAGCCTAAAATGAAACAATAAGGGGCTTTTTAGTGCAGGACTGGTGCTTCTCCACTACCGTCCACCATATAACCCTGCTGTGAGTGCCCCAAGTCCATGCTAAAATTCAGGGGCTAAATCTAGTTACATAAAAAAATGCATCAAACCCACCAACATTCCGGGCTCGGCTGCATCCTTCCTACTCTACCCACTCATTTGTATACTTCAGGAGCGGCCGTGCAGGTAAGACCGGTGGGGCGGGGTGGGGGCGATTGAACAGACGACGATGAGGGAAAATTAATTATTTATATAATTTCTCCTCATCGTCGTCTGTCGAATCCCCACCCCACCCTGCCGCCTCACCTCTCTTACCTGCATGGGCCGTTCCCGGTATACTTCCTGCCCCCTGCATACCCCACAAGTCTCACTTGCTTTTCCTGGCACCCAGCTGTGTGTTTTTGAGATGATACAAATTTTTTGACGACATTCTCTTCTCCAGGATGTCACAATCCAGGTACATCACAGTGCAGAAAAAGGTATGGACTCGCGGTGTATGGGTAGTTGGCAGCACTCTGACTACCACATGTAGCAGTTACCAAAAAGGGGGGGAATTAGAGGTTTCTAGAGGTTAGGTTCACCCTCCATCTTGTACGTAAATCAAAAAAGAACCTGAATGAACAGGTAAAAGAACCTAACCTGGGGGTGCCGGAAAAACAATTGGATTCCGATAATCACCCAAATAAGGAAGAAAGGGGCAAGACTTTTCCTTTCTTGAATGCCCTCACTCACCAGGGTTTCCCCACAGTGACATGCTTCATCATTGGGGTCCTCTCAGTACTCTACGAGCTGAGGCGTGCTGCAACTTGCAAATTTACGTAGGAGCACTTAAAACAGATTATGTGTAGTGCAAGTGTAGTGAAATGGAGTGGGACAAAGTGATTTAAAATAATCAACTAGTGGGCCAAATATATTTTTTTCTTGCTCCTAGCTAATTGGTTAAAAACGGGGTAATATGCTAAAGGCCCTAACTATAATGGATAGGTGTACCTAGCATATGGTCAACTAGTTTCGAGCTTCCCCAGCTCTTCTTCAGGACTACACCGGGACCAGCCCAGTGTACAAAACCACTCCTAGTAGACCTAAATAAGGTGAAGACAGTGAGACGCTGCAACTAATAGGCATGCGTTAGAATTAATACATACGTAAGTATACGTCTGGAGATATCTGTAGGGTATAAGAACACATATATTAAAGGATCAAAGACAGTCAATATGCAAAGTTGATAGAGTCATTAGTGATCACACTATACACCAGTGTAGAGTACACTCTGTTTTCTAATGTGCCGCTATGTGGATATTCAAAAAGGCGTTAAATAAATGCTCCATGCAGGCGTTGTGCTACAAGGTGAGTAAAAACGTCTTATGAATGCATATATTGCACATAAAACAAAAAAACAATCATGCGTCTGACACAACATATAACACATACAAGACTAACAAAATGCACAACATTACATACATGTTTAGAAGCAACAATATGCCTCATGGTCAACGGAGGGGGTGTGGAGATCTCGTACACCTAGAAGGATAATATATCAGGTCGTTAATAGGCATGGTCGTTATTAGGATGGGCTCCGTATCTTTTAGCAAGCCATTGGAGGGAAGGAAAACGGAGTTAGAGTAAAAAGGTAAAGAGTACGATCTCCGTAATACTGGAGGGCGTGCTGGACTTCCCCACGGGGCTGTTGACTTACTTGTACGTTGAAAACCACACTCTGGCACACCTACTAGAGTCCAAGCCTCCCGGACCGCATACTACGTGGTTACGGGCGAGGGGTCTGATATCTGTTGGCATTTCCGCATAGAAAACAAGGAAGGACTTAGCGGTGGAGGACCTTGTCTGTGGTGGCCATATTGAAACGGGAAAAACTTATGAGTGTGTGCAGAAGACTCATAGGTCGTTGGGCAATGTCACTGGTTATGAAACAATATTGTGGGAATTAAAAGGAGAAAGGATGTGAGATAGTAAAAACAAAATATTGGTCAGTGGGCCATGCGCGCTAAATGTCAAAAGATATGACGAATAATGCGGCCATAATGGATCAGGGTAAAGCCGGGTAGGAGGTACTATAGGCATTGGAACAGTAAAATCCCTGGGCAGTGTAATCCTCTGCAATAACTCTAATGTTAGAGTGGGAAAACTGTGTAAAGGTATAAATCCATCGCCCTATTGCGTTGTGGAACAAAAAGTATTTCAGGAATGGGTTTACAAACGATGTAAAAAAGCTTATCAATAAAGTTACATGATTCAGGAAATGAAAAAAATAGGAAGTGGTAAGGATGATAAAAAATGTCTATTGCAACCCTAATTTGTGGTGAAATGTCCCCATGGTATGTCATCATTGAGACCATTGACGTCAGACCGTAACTTAAAAACCCAACGTTGCTCCTTTTCATGTAGTTTTCTTTCAAAATTGGGGTGGTTATCCACATGTTCAATGATCAACCAGCTGAAGTCATTAGGTGTGTGTTGTTGTTCAAGGAAATGCGTGGTCATTTTTGTATTGTTACGTTTGCACCTAAAATTGCTTCGGTGTTCTGTCATTCTTGTGTTCACTTTTCTTGTGGTCATCCCCACATAATGAAGGTTGCATATGCAGGTGATAAGGTATATCACACCTGTCGTATTGCAATTAGTGAATGATCTGAGGTTCCATGTTATGCCATTGTTACAAGTGATAGTTTTGGTTACACTGGTTAGGTGACATACGCTGCAGTTACCACATGGGTGATGGCCCTCTGGTAATGGGTGGAGCAAGCGTACAGGTCCGACAGACTTTGCAGGGTTGGGCCTGGTGTGTACCAGATAGTTTTTCAAGTTTTTTGCTTTCCTGTGACTGAACATAGGTTTTTCTAAATCCAGACCACCACTATTTAGGATACGCCAATGTTTTTTTATTATTTTTGTTACTTGGTCTGAAGCGGTGTTGAAGGTAGTGATACAGATTTGTCTTTTGTGGTTCTTTTCTGTATCCTCAGGTTTGTCTCACTGTCTTCACCTTATTTAGGTCTACTAGGAGTGGTTTTGTACACTGGGCTGGTCCCGGTGTAGTCCTGAAGAAGAGCTGGGGAAGCTCGAAACTAGTTGACCATATGCTAGGTACACCTATCCATTATAGTTGGGCCTTTAGCATATTACCCCGTTTTTAACCAATTAGCTAGGAGCAAGAATAAAATATATTTGGCCCACTAGTTGATTATTTTAAATCACTTTGTCCCACTCCATTTCACTACACTTGCACTACACATAATCTGTTTTAAGTGCTCCTACGTAAATTCGCAAGTTGCAGCACGCCTCAGCCCGTAGAGGACTGAGAGGACCCCAATGATGAAGCATGTCACCGTGGGGAAACCCTGGTGAGTGAGGGGACTCAAGAAAGGAAAAGTCTTGCCCCTTTCTTCCTTATTTGGGTGATTATCGGAATCCAATTGTTTTTCCGGCACCCCCAGGTTAGGTTCTTTTACCTGTTCATTCAGGTTCTTTTTAGATTTTTTGATTTACCACATGTAGCAAACATTTTCCAATTTTTGCCAATAGGCATGTGCACGATAAAATAGGCCTGAAGCTCTCACCTGCAATGATAATAAATACATAAATAATAATTCCTATTGTAATGCGGAGCATATCACCCCCTTAAGCGTTTCAAGGCGCTGGAGGCCTTCGGCGAGATTAAGTGAGCTATTGCCCAGTGTCACATGATGCTGAGCTGTGCTGCCACCGGGGACCGAACAGCAGCCGCGGCCCATGCGGACAAGAGCCCTGGGGCGGTGGGGCCGGGTGGGGGTTATTCCGACAGACGACGATGAGGGGAAATTAATTATTTATTTAATTTTCCCTCGTGGTCATCTGTCGAATCCCCACCCAACGTGGCCTGACCGCTCTTACCTGCATGGGCTGCGGCTGTCAAACAATGAGACCCGCGCTCTGGAGTCAGCTGTTCTGGCCGCTGCGCCACATCCCTCTCTCAGTGATAAGGAAGAGTCTTACGAAAAACTAAAATCAGTGAATCCACATTTTTACATTTCAAACTAATATGAACTTGAACTATCTGCTCTGGAAGTGCAGGAAAACTAAGCAACAAAAAAGAATATGCACTTCTCCAAGATTGGCTGAAGTGCATGGATGCAAAAAATCAGTGTATTTGCTTGGCTCAGGCTTCTTGTGTTTGCCTCCGAATGCAAAAACTACTGTGCCCTTCCACCCTGTATTTTGGACGTCATTTGGACATAAAAGGGACTCTTGAGTGCCATCCTTGAGCAAATGTGTTACCTAGAACAGAGACTCTATTTGGATGCAGACTGCCTCTTCTGGTTGGCAGACACTGTGCTGCTGTGGCTTGTGATGAGAAAAGGAGACTTGTTGAGAAGTATTGGGTTGCCACTACCAGGACAGAAGCTTTCCTGATCTTGGGACGATGTGCATTAGGCTGAGGGACTGAAGAAGCTAATTGTAGGCACTCAAGAAACCAAGGGCCACATGTACAATGGATTTGCGGCTCTCAAATCGCTTCGCAAATGCAAAAATGGCTGTACGCGATGTACGACAAGCATTTGCAAAATGGATTTGCGAATCGGTAGTTTAGCGACTGAATTTTGCAGTCACAATTAGGAAATCCCTAATTGTGAGTCACAAACGGCATTTACAAGCAAATTGCAAATTGCGAATACTCACAAAAAGACCCGTTTGCACATGCTAGTTAACACCAATACAACACAGGAGGTAACAAGGCTCAAATTATAAAAACAGCCCCAGAATGCATCAGGGACTTCCACAATGGCTGCCCTGTACGTGTTAGCAAGAAGGATGTGCATACTGGCTGCTCCACAGAGGAGGCGGAGACAGGAGAGGATATTCCGAGTCACGCTGACCAGGTTTGAAAAGGCAGAACAAGAGATTTATGAACAATACAGGCTGAGTAGCAATGTGATTTTAGAGCTAATACCCACCTTAAAGCCACAACTTGAAAGCAGCATGCAGCACTACATGCAATCCCCACCCATGTCCAGGCGTTGTGCTCCCTCCACCTATTGGCCAGTGGCAGTTACCAAAGTGTGATAGCAGTGGACGGAGAGGTGTTGCAGAGCGCGCTTTCGTGTTTTTTCCACAATTCCCTAGATGCCATACTCCTCTACATGCACAAAAACATTTATTAGCCCATGAATGATGTGGAAATGCAAACTGTGAAATTGCAATTCTACTAGCTAGGCAGATTCCCACAGGTCATTGGGTGAATGGAGAGGACCCATGTTTCCAAATATCTGCATCCCTTTTCAGGAACCTCAAGAACACCCATTTCCTGAACATCCAAGTTGTCTGCAATGCACACAATATCATCACAGATATTGTGGCAAAATATCCAGGGAGCACCCAGGACCTCTACATGTTCAGGCACAGTGGTATCTGCCAACGACTAGAAAGAGGGGATTTTGATGAAGGTACCTACTAGGTACTGTAAAGTAATGTAAACACTTAAATGTGTTTCCCATTCATTACTGCCTGTATGTTGTCATACACATATACTTGCTTTATCAGGTGACAGTATGTATGCCCTGAGGCCATGGATCCTCACACCCTACCTGTCTTCAAGCAACCCACATGAAAGGTCATTGACATGTCCATTAACACAGTACTCACCCAAAATGTCAAAGCAAGTAATTAAATGCACAAAATGATGTTCCCTTTAATGGCAGGGTTCAATAAACATTGTTAGACAAGTTGTCCATCAAACAAAAACCTGTGTTAATTGGGTGCTCATGTTGGGCAGTTACATCACATGAAATAAACAACGCAAAAAACAATGTCAGACTGTCACAGTGCACTAATCTTTTAGAACTGTGTCCAGTATGGGAGCTGGTGCCATGTGTAGGTGCAAGTGGGCGGCTGTTACTCCGTCGCAGCACACAGACATCTGAGGCTTCTACTCTGCTGAGGCTTGATAACTCACTGTCCGGTGCCTCAGCACTCACCCTTCTTGAAATGTGGACAGTTTGAATGGCCTTCCCAGCAGCTGTGATCTGTGCCAGGCCCAGTGAGACATCCCCACTGTAGTGGCCCATCTCCACCTGTATTGCCACCGTGCGGTTATACAGTGTTGTTGTTGCCTGTGCAAGCCTCCCTATGGCCTTTGTCATGGCATCCATCCTAACGCCTCTGCTTCTCTCCCTGCGCCTTTGCAGGCTCCTGTCCTCAATCAGCTCAGTGCACAGTTGCCTAATGTCTCCTGTAAGTGCAACCATTTTGGACTCAATGTTGGGTCAAGGTGATGAAGCCCAGGGTCAGTTTCCAGTTAATCAACCGCATTTAGTTTTTCTGTTGGCGCTGAACCAGCAGCATTGCCTCTTCCAGCCCGCTGAAGGAAGTGACCCGATTAGGGCCATCTGGGTCACTCACGACCACCTCTCAGCCTTCCATACAAATGAAGAGTCGGTCAGACAGTAGAGAATACAGACCAAAGTTATTTTATTAGTATACGCATACACCTCTAAGACACGCCACAGACTGCAATTTTCCATCCTGCGCACAGATAAACAAAGGAGGTGCAGAATGATGAGCTACCATCCTGAGACCAGGAACACACTATCTTAGCTTCAAGGTTACTCAGCCCATGCCCGTCTCTCTGACAGTCGGAGCAGGGCTACATATGAGGAAAGGCATGCAAACCCAAAATAAGCTATTAATTAGTGCAACGAAGCTCAACCTTGAATAAAAAGAAACAATCGAGGCTGCTTTTCTACTGAGGCAGACAGTACGAGACAGAAGCTTCATTTCGATCATGACACAAAATGGCGGCTGAATATAAAATGGTGCTGCAAATGCTTACTTAACTCACACAATGGTAGAAAGAGTTAGCTAGGTATATTCTCAGCCCAACACCACCATACCTCACCTGTTTGTTGGACTTGCCCTGGGACTGAGATGTCTGCCTTGCCTGCTGGTGCCTATATGCCTATTGAGTGGAGCGCTCCTGCAGGACCTTGGTGACTATATTGCACCTACGAGTGGGAGGCTGGTGGCTGTCCTAAACCTCTATTGCAGCTGGCTGTGGGGAATTGGACACATCACTGGACTGGCCAGGTGACATGGTTGGCAAACTCACATGCACCTCACTCTGCTCTTCCTCCATATGGCCCTTGTCTTCTCCCTCATTTGCCGCCCATTCATGTACTTCCACAGGTGTATCTATATAGTAAATGGGAAGATCAATAAAACGTTATATGTGACACACTATCTCATTGGTCGTACAATATTATTCTACAAATGTCTGACACTAACTTCACTGTTTATGTCTATTATTCCATTTCCCATGATGCACCATGTGTGTTTTGTGAGCATCTACATGGACCATCCAAATATGTATGGTAAGGAAGGGTGAGCGTAGTGCTCCGCTCCGCCCACGGAGTGTACGTAGTGCTGCCTGCTTCATGGTCCACGAAGTAGGCGTAGCAGGCAGCACTACGCACACGGCACGGCGGAGCAGAGCTGCCCGCCACCCGCCTCCCGCCTCCCGCCCGCCCTCATTTTAAAATAATTTGAAGTATTTTAAAGCAAGAAAATTCCTTACCTGAGGTGCGGTGTCCGGGGGCTCCCTCTTCCTGGTTCAGCGGCAACTTCTTCCACACAGATGCGCATGCGCGGTCGCCCGCGCAAGCGCATTTCTCGCGAGAAATGCGCATGCGTGGGCGTCCGTGCATGCGCATTTGTGAGGAAGAAGTTGCGGTTGAACCAGGAAGAGGGAGCCCTGGGACGCCGCACCTCAGGTAAGGCATTTTCTTACTTTAAAATACTTTAAATTATTTTAAAATGAGGGCGGGCGGGAGGCGGGTGGCGTGTAGTGGGGCTACGCGGAGTGCGCGAGTGTGCGTAGATTTGGCCACACTACGCGATGCTCCATGTAGCCCCACTACGCCCACTACGCCCAGGGTTAATGGTAAGGGGTGTGCTGCATTCATGTAGACACCAGGTTTAAGGGCAGAAATGCTAGCATAGTATAAGTTTTGCACTTACCTGGTGATGGTGGAGGGGCAGATGTGTCCAGGTTCCCAATTCATGCGAATGCCTCATGCTCAAGGGTCGTCTCAACCATTGCCTCTGTTAACGGTGGATATGCATGTGAGGGAATACATCCAGTTGCCTGAGAGTCCTGCAGGCATGTTGCCACCCTCTCTTTGGCATGAGATCGCAGGTCATACCAGCGATTCTTGATTTCCTCTATGGAACGTTCGGCCACTCGCAGGGCATTGATCCTCTGCTGCATGTCCTTCCATATTTTCCTTTTTTGGGACTCTGCCAGTCATGGAGGCATGACCAAATTGTTGGTTGTGGTTTTGACAGCATTCTTCTGTTCAAATTTCAAGTTCACTCCCAGAAAACTTAAATGTTCTCCTTCTCTGCCCTGCTGCCTTCTCTGACTGTTGGTTAGCAATTGGTAGGGATGGTTTGGATGCTGTGTGACCTAATCTGCTCTCTTCGTGTGTGCTGCAGGTCACCGCTTCTCACTCTGCCTGCTCTCCTAACTTATCCTGGCCAGCACCTGCCTTTGGTGTTCTTAACCTGACAAAAAGCAAAAAGGTAATTTTCAAGCATCATGGTTGCTAATTGCAACCGCAATTGCAAATTGCTACCGCAGTCACTATGTGCACGTGAATACGAACTCGCTATTAGTGATTTAAATTTTTGCGATGCAACTTGTTAGTGAGTTGCCATTTCGTACCCGCATGTGACCGTACATTTAATTTAGCAATTCTGTAATTGTGAGTTGCTAAAAATTGTAATTTGCGAGTCACATAATCTGGCAGCCGTACATGTGGCCCCTAGACTCCCTATGAAAAACCAAATCCCTGCTGTGTAGCTGGCCAAGAGCAGCAATTACATAGACAAAACTTTGTCTCATCATAGAACTGTCAATTCGCCTTTTCATCAAATGAACTGGTGAACCTACACATCCCCGGCCCTCCAATGTATATAGGTCGCTCTGTATTACCTACCTCCCCACTCGATGCCTTCTTGTCCTCACACTTCAATATAGGATTTGGAGCCAGATGTATTAACATAGGTATTACCGATTTCCTAATTGCGATTCTCTCCGAATTGCAATTAGGAAATTAGTATTCCTAATGTATGGAACTCTTTTGAGTTTCATTAGCGATTCGTAGTGGGTCGCAAAAATACCTACCTCATGCATATTAATGAGGTAGGTCGCAATTTGCGACCCATTAGGAATCGCAGTCATCACGGAGCTTATAGCACTAAGATGGGTAAGCACTTCCAAATGTACTTCCAAAGCCCTCCCGGAGATGGAGGGACCTTTTACATGTAGTAACTGACAATTTCACAGTCTAGAAAAGCTTGATAGGCAGTTTAAGGTCAGTGGAGGCATAGCCATTGTTCATAAGGATTCTATTAAGGTAACTACTTTAGAACAATGCAGTGGCAATTAACTAGAAATTCTTGTTTTCAGAATTGACTCACTATTGTTGGAAAGGTGCACTTGTATACCGGCCGCCAGGCTCCCTTCAGGATTTCTCGCTACAACTCATGGAACTAATTGTCCCCCACTTTATCTCCACTAAACATTTTGTACTATTAGGAGACTTTACTGTACATAGGGAGATCGTCTCTAATGTGGACACCTCGATGCTCCTGGCGGACCTTCGCCCCCTTGGGACTGGAGAAGATCAATGTAGGCCCCACACATCTTGTGGGACACACTTTAGATCTTATCCTGACCTCTTCTCCCAATACCTGCTGCGAGGCCCCCTGCCCACTCACATGGTCAGACCACTCTCTACTTAGATTTCAAATAAAAGGACCAACTGGTACTCCTGCTTCCACCAAAGCCTCCCGCAGTCTTCGCAGAAAATGGCATACAATCATGCCTGATTGCTTCGCGGACACATTTCCAATTAATGCCAATCTGGCACTAGGAAATATCGAGTATTGTCTGGCTAGCAACAATACCATAGTAGAAACTACTTTAGATCAGTTGGCCCCATTAAAATCTTATCCTAATGAGACTAGACAAACACATGCATCATGGTTCTCTCCAAATCACGTAAGGAAAAAAGCCTCTGGAAAAAGCTGGAAAGACGTTGGCGTCTCACCCATGATACAAACGATAAAGAAACATACAATAGCTCTCTTGCTCACTATCATAGGAAACCTAAAGAAAGCATGCAAAATCCATATTGAGTCACAACTGAATCAGGCAGGAAAATCCTCTAAAGAACTCTGCCGCATCCTCAACTCTTTCACGAATCCTAAGGCCTGCCATAATGAAGTAACTCCTTCACAAGAACTCTGTGATAAGTTAGCCAAGCACTTTATCCAGAAAATTGAGAGCATCTACGATAAAATTACGAGAGATAGGGAACCTTTGAATGACATCTCAACCCTGTGTCCCTCTCACCCCCCTACTGCACATTCATTAAAATGCTTCCCCTGCTCACAAATGATACTGTGGAGTCTCTAATGAAAACGGTCAAATCAGGTTCCCCTCAAGATATTCTACCTGCAACAGTATCTTCATTACTCCATAAACAGTTGTCACCTGCTATCTGCTCAATTCGTAATTTTTCCTTGAGCAAGGGCCATTTACCACCCGAATGGAAGGCTGCCCAAACAATTCCCATCTAGAAGAAACCTAAGGCCCCTCAGGATGATCTGTCCAACTACCGTCCTATTTCCCTGTTACCTTTTCTGTGTAAACTTTGGAAACACATATTAAGAAGCATCTCTCAGAGTACATTGAAGTTACAGGATGCCTCGACCCCTCTCAGTCTGGGTTCTGACCTAGGTTTAGTATGGAGTCAACAGTGATTGCCGTCACAGACAACCTAAGACACTCCCTGGACAACGGACAAGCAGCACTACTAGTGCTGCTGGATTTGTCAGCGGCGCTTGACACTGACGTAATTATGTAACTTGTAAACCGCTGATCCTCATGTAAAGCGCTCTGATACCTCCGGGTTTAGTCAGCGCTATATAAAACTTTGCAATAAATAAATAAATAATAATAACTATCTCATTCCATCCTACTCAACAGACTAAGAAAGATTGGAATCCACGGCTCAGCCTTTCAGTGGTTGTCATGTTTCTTAACTCACCGCACTCAAACCATCAACCTTTGTGCCTTCCGATCTCAAACCTCAGAGTTGACTGAAGGAGTACCTCATGGATACTGTCTCAGTCCCACTCTGTTTAACATTTATGTGGCTTCTCTAGCGGACTTACTCAGGGAACTGGGCTTCATTCCAATTTCATACACTGATGGCACCCAGCTCCTAATGGCTTTTGATAAAAACTCTTCCAAAATCCAGTCAACCTTTTCCGAAGGCATGACAGCCATTTCGGCTGGGATGAGGAACAATTTCCTTCAACTTAATGCAGGTAAAATGGAGATTATCCTATTTGGTGAAGCTCCTCTACTCTGGTCCCCAGATTGGTGGCCTACTGACCTGGGTGCAGCCCCGGTCCCCAAAGCAGTGGTAAAAAACTTAGGTGTACACTAGGACCAGAAGCTTACGATGAAGGAGCAGGTCACTACCATCGTAGGCTCCTGCTTTCACCCGTTAAGCCTCTTGAGGAGGGTTTTCCCTTTTCTCCCCATGACAGCCCGTAAATCACTCCTTCAGGCATTAGTAATAAGACGCCTAGACTACTGTAATGCCCTCCTGATCTCAGCCAACGAATCCTCCCTCAATAGACTTCAGGTGGTCCAAAACACTGCAGCCCATCTAGTTTTCAATTCTCCTGCCAGGACCGCCTCTCTGTCGCTACTTCATGGACTACATTGGTTATCAATCCACAAACAGATCCGATTTAAGATCTGCTGCAGAGTGCACAAGGCACTACACGGCAATGGCCCTAGCTACTTAGCAGATAGACTCACCTGATATCAGCCTTCCAGAACACTCTGGTTAGGCTCTAAATTGCTTCTTTTGGTGCCCCGTGTTAAGAAATCTCGCATAGGTGGGAAAGCTTTCTACTACCTAGCCCCCTCCTATTGGAATCAACTCCCCAGCCACCTCCGGAAATGCCCTGACTATCTACTCTTCCGTAAGCTCCTCAAAACTGAGCTTTTCTGAAATCCTCTTCTTGTCCTTACTGTAGCACTCCTGCAGCATGGAGATACCCCTCTGGGGGTGATTCTGGTGCTTTATAAGACACGAAAATATATATATATTTATTTTAAGATAGTAGACTGCTGGGGTCAGCAGACCCCTATGTCTGTGATTGCTTTTTAATAAAGCAATTGTTTTTTTAAATGCAGCCCGTTTTCCTTAAAGGAAATGGAGATGTGTTTAAAAAGAAAAAATGAAACTTTGAAGTTACAATTTTTTAAGAGTAGCTTAAAAAATATTTCTTTTCAATTCTCATTGTGGGAAGGGGTCCCCTGGGGAACCCTTCCCATTTGCAAATGTGCTACCACTTCCTTCAAGGAGTCGGTAGAATATTAAAAATTTCTGACCATAATTTGGTAGCAAAACATTCATACATCTCATCCAGATTGGGTATTTGGAATGGACACCCTAAACACGCCCCTTCCAAATACCGAATCACAAACACAGATTGGGATTCAGTAACGTGTTGCCGAATCTCAATTTATATTTTGTACATTTGTAAAAGCATTTTTGCAGTTGGAACTGTCCTGATCAGCACTTCTCAACAGCAAAAATGCTTCGTAAATGTGACCCTTAATTCTGTTGGCTGGGCAGGTGGTGCTCTGATTCCAGACCCATTTTAACCATCTCTATTGCCATTATGGTTTAAGAGATATTGTTATTTATAGTCACAGATGATTCCTAAACTTTAAGGTCCACTTCCCTGTGGGAACTTGTGTAGCCTTAGCATCTAGTATGTGTCCTCGGTCCTCCTGATGCCCCTATCACCAGATAAAGTCATTTGTGAATACCTGTGGCACTGCCTTGCAGCTCCGGCAACATCAGCTACCACTGTCCTGACTGCTCTCCATTTCCCAATGTGCCAAGTAGTTAATACAATCAGAAGGAAGGCATAGATATGCATCCCTCCCACTTTGCTTTTTCCTCACATGCCCACCAGTGGTTAATTTGTGAAAAAACAAGTGCCGGGGCTCTAGTCAGGAGGCAAATTCCACCAGACCATTGCTACTATTAGAACCACCTTTCAGTGGCGGCTCGTGACCATTAAAAGTGGTGAGGCGTAATCCATTGCTCGAATTCCAGTGAGCAAACCTGACTTCTCGGAGGGTTTGCGGGTGCACTCACACTCGCTTGCACTCAGTGTTACTCTCTCACTCAGTCTTATTCACTTACTCTCATTTGTTCTTGCACTCACTTTTACTTACTCTGACACATTCGGTCTCACTGACTCATGCAGTCCCACTCATTCTCATTCTGACCCACTTAGTCTCACTTATTCTCTCTTAGTCCCACTCATTCTTATTGTCTCAATCTCATTTAGGGTCAGATGTACAACCAATTTGAGAGCGCAAAATCGGTTGCAAACCAATTTGCTCAAGCAAAATTGGCCGTACGCAATGTACGAAAGGCACTCGCTAAACAAAAAATAGCGATGCAAATGAATACTGACACGCAATAAAAGCAACAGGTATTTGCGAACCAAAAATAGTGAATCGCAATGTGCAGACCATTCACAAATAGTGAATATGTGCAAAATGGCCCACTTGTGCATGCAATTTACAATGAATCAGAAACAGGTGGTAACCAGGCCCAACCTATAAAAACAGGCCCAGAATGAATGAGAAACCTTTCGATAATAGCTGCCCTGTACGTGATAGCCAGGAGAATGCAGATATTGGCTGCTCAGCAGAGGAGGCTGAGACAGAAGAGGATATTCATAGTCAGGCTAACCTTGTTTGAGAAAACTGAAGAGATATATGACCTGTACAGGCTGAGTAGCACGCTGATCCTGGGCCTCATAGACATCTTGAAGCCACAATTGGAATGTAGAACCCTGCGCAGCAATGCAATCATCACACATGTGCAGGTTTTGTGCTCCCTCCAACTGTTGGCCACTGGTAGCTACCAAGATGTCATTGCAGTGGCTGGAGGCGTGTCGCAGAGTGCGCTTTCGCGTTTCTTTCACAATTTCCTGGATACCATACTACACCACATACATCAACACATCTACCTGCTCAGGGATGATGTGGAACTGGAAATTACAGAATAGCAAGGTTTCCACAGGTCATAGGGTGCATAGATGGGACACATGTGCCCATATGTCCCCCCATCCCACATAGAATATATATACCACAATAGGAACAGCACACATCCCCTCAGCATCCAAGTTGTCTGTGACGCAAACAGCATCACCACAGACATCGTGGCCAAATATCCTGGTAGCACCCATGACTCATACATCTTCAGACACAGTGGCATGTACCACAAATTAGAAAGAGGTGACTTTGATTTAGGATACCTACTAGCTACTCATATGTCATGTCAACACTGAAATGTTTTTGCACTTTCATGTATGCAAGTTGCCTCACCATCATATTTTCATTACCAGGTGACAGTGCGTATGCCCTGCGGCCATGGATACTCACACCTTACCTGTCGCCAAACAACGAAATTGAGAGGCGGTACAACATAGCACATAGGCGCACCTGGTCTGTAATTGAGCGCACATTTGGCATCCTAAAATCGAGCTCAAGTGCCTTACCAAGAGTGGCGGAGCCCTGTAATATGCACCTGAGACAGTCTGCAAAATAATGACAACATGTGCCATGCTCCACAACATGGCCTGCAGAGGTGACTTGCCCATGAATGTGTCTGGCTCAGATTTGGAGGATGATGACCCAGGACCACCTGCCCAACAGCAAAGGGATGGTAGCTCTGCAGCAGAGGGGAGGAGGTGCAAGGACTAGATAGCCAACAATTATTTTCAAGGTACGTCCAAACTAACGACACACTACCCTCTACAAAAGACAGTACAAAATGTGAATGTAACTTTGAATTTAGCTTTATGTGCATATATAAACGCATGAACGAACAAATGCAGCAGTGTATTGTGGTTATAGCATCACAAATGCAAACAATGCTATGGGCCCATGCCTGTGCAGTTAATGTCCACAAGTCACTTCCTGCCTTGACGTCCAGCTTGGGTAGAGCTTGCACCTGGTACACCTGCCTGGTGACCGCTGCTTCTCTGTAGTATTGTTGTGTCCACTGCAGACATGCTACAGAGGCTTGAGACCTCACGGTCAGCTCCCTCAGTTGCACACCCAATGGCAAACATGTGAGTTTGCAGTGTCTCTACTGCTGATGTAATGTGTTGCAGGCCATGTGCCACATCACCATTGAGGTGACCAACCTTCACCTGGAGCCCCAGGGTACGCTTCATGTGTTGGGAAGTTGCCTGAGCTAACCTCCCAATGGCCATGGTCCAAGCGCCCATCCTGTGTTCTCTGTTACGCTCCATGTGTCTTTGCTGCCCCCTCTCCTCAGCCAATTCCTTACACAGATCCCTAATTGCACCTGTTAGGGTATCAAATTTCTCCTCCATGCGGCATTGGTTATCAGTCATCTGCTGAGTTATTTTCCTGAATCCCTGGCTCAGCTTCAGGTTCATCAGCCTTACTTGTTTTTGTTGCAGGTGCTGAATTCGGAGCATTACCTGTTCCAGGCCACCAAACAACACCTGATTGGATGCCCCAGCAGGTGGCTTGGTATTCAGATTGTCTTGCATCCGCCTGCTGGACTACTGGGTTGGACACACCAGACGGACCCTGGTGACAGGAGTGCGTTGTGCTCTTGCTGTGTGCCGTGATGCTGTCGTCGCACTGGCTGTAGCCTGTGTTGAGGTCGATGCACCACTGTCTTGAACTTCGGGACAACTTGGACGACTTGATATTTCCCCATCCTCCCCTTCCTCCATCTGGGCCTGCTCCTGGCTTCCCTCAGTGTCATCTGCACTGTGCTCTCCTCCCAGAGGTGTATCTGTGTGACAAAATATATAAGGAGACAATAAATTATGTGAGTCACTATCTCAATGGGGTTGTAATGTCTTTCAGGTTATGTAAGTCCGTAACTACACTGTGTGTCATTGATTATGTTTCCCATAATGCACCACTTGGGTTTCTTGGGTGTGAGGATGGACTTTTGTGTGTGTATGATTGGCATGCATGTGCAGAACAGGCTTCAGTGGTGGAGTCAACACATCTCACACATTTCACACTTACCATGGTTTGTTGTTGACTGTGATGTGTCGAGGGTCCCCAAACCAAAAACTGACTCCCTCTTCAGGGTACTCTCCACCATGGCGTCTGCTGCAGATGGTTCAGATGCAGTGGATGGCCCTCCTCCTGTACCTTGGACTTCTCACAGTTGTGCTGCCACCCTCTCCTTGGCCCTGGAGTACAGATCGTACCATCTTTTTTTGATGTCGTCCAGGGACCTGTGCGCTGCATTTCCATCCAGATCTTGCTTTGTCCACTTCTGGGACACTGTACAATGGCATCCTAAACAGATGCTCATGGTTGTTGCAGCATTCCTCTATGATGACTATCTCCTTTTCTGAGAATTTCGGCTTCCTCAAACGTTCCTTTCCAGCCTTGTCACTGCCCTTGCTGCTCATGTTTTTTCAGGGAGCCTGCCTGCAGTGTTGATCTACACGTGACCATGTGTTTGCTAATCTGCTGAGGACTCTCCAGGGACACCACTTCCTGTTTTGGGGTCTCCAGCTCTCCCAGGAAGTGTTTTTGCCTTTTTTTCTCATGTTTGCAATTTACTTGTGCTGATTGGACTTGTTTTGGCCACTCTCACTATTTGAACATGCTATAGGTCCTTTTCAACCGGGGACACTATTTGCAAGCGCGTACCGACTTGCAAATAGCCGGTACACTAAACTGCGATGCGAGTCATTAGCAACTCGCAATCGTGATACCTTTTTGGTACGTAGGTATCGTTTTGCAAGTCGCAAATTGCGAGTCGCAAATTTGCGACTCGCAATTTTGGATGGTCGTACATCTGGCCCTTACTCTTACTCTGGCTCACTCATTGTCACTCAGTCTCCTGACGTATCTGGTCTCACTGATGTACTCAGTCCCACTCATTGATTCATCATTCTAATTCTGACTAATTCCAAGCAACTCCGACTTACTCATTCTCTGACTCAGTCTGTCTCACTCCAATTTACTCAGAGTCAAACAGAGTAACACTCACTTACACCTATTTGCTTTCTCCCTCACGCACTAGCATTCATTCTCACTCACTTGATTCACTCCTTCTCCCACTTCACTTTCACTCATGCACATACATACATGCTCACGCATACACACGTTCTCTCTCGCAGACACACATTCTCACCTGTACACACACAGCATTTAAAAGCTTTCTTACTTACCTTGAACCAGCACTAATTATTTTACAAATTTAGCAATGAATATATCATATTGTTAGCCCCCTAAAAAAATCTCAGGTGGCGTAGTTCGCTGCGTTTTGCTACGCGGAACTGCAGTTTGTGCTGTTATTCCTGCCGCTCAGGTTAAAATTCTAATCGAGCGGCAGCTCGCGCTCCCGAACGGTAAGCGAGCGGGGAAAAAACTCTACTGCACATCGCGAAGCGGAGTTTTCTGCACTCTGCGAACTCTGCGGAGTGTAGAAAACTCTGTAAACTCCATAAACGGAGCGAAGTTCACCGCCCAGGCCTAACCAGGACCTCAAACATTTTTAAGATCACTCTACAGCTGTGGCTCACCATTTTGTACAATATTAGATTGTGGCCTTTGAAATTGTGATGTCATGTAATGTCCAGCATGAACACATTCTCTGTTAACCAAGCATGTACAGTTGTTTACAAAAATATTTAGATTTGCTAGAGTTCATCAAGTGGTGTGCCATCAGCTGTACATGATAACAAATATGGTGACTGTAATTTATTAGACGGCGCTAATAGACAATGGGAATATTTTGTCAATTATCCATCTCCAAAAAGAATAACTTTTACATCAGCCATTAATCAATTAACTTGGTCAAGGAGAAGTGCCAACAAGAAAGTGTGAAATAAATGACCCATTGCTGCTGCTTTTGAGTGCTTGAATGTATTGTTATGTGTGTGATTTACAGCTCTCAGTTCTGGAGGAGCAGGGCGGCGGAAGGCAAGGGTGTGACCATGAAGGCCCCATGATGGTGCCAATTGCAAACACAGTCTTCTCATTGCTTTAGTCCTGCCGCCCATAGATTGTCCCTTCCTAACTACGGCATAGAGTACAGAGGCTCACCCACTAAGGACTCTTTCTCCCACTTGCTCATGTGATTTCTCTGGGCGATATTGAGTTTATCCTCAATTGGGAACATTTGAGATTTTTTTTTTTTTTAATTACCAGTTGCATGCCCTAAGTCTGCTGTCGTCTAGATGCATGTCCACGAGTGGCCTCAAATCCACAGAATAGGCCTGGACTGTCTTTGAGGCAGCCTGCACGCAGGTGCTCTGTAAGGACCTGTGAGCTGGAGGACGAAACTATAAACCTGCTGTCTGCTACATGATTTCCCTCCTGCACAACGTCATGACTGACATGCGTGAGTGGAAGAGTAATAGTAACCAGCAAGGAACAAAAACATGCCCAATCACTGTGCAGCATCAAAATAAAGCCCCACAGTGATTGGCCACGTCATTTAATACTCCTGCCCCTGTGATACCTTATGACGGCCGGCCACAAGTGTCTTGACCAGAACCAATCCAAATGTTGCTCTCATTCCGTTTATGCAAGTAAACTGCATGAGAGCAACAAAAGGATTGTGTTGGGAAGGTCAACCCAGCGCTCCAAAAGAGACTGTGGGGCTGTGCTCTGTTCCCCTGCAGCTCCTTAATACAGCGCAGGTTCAACAGGCTTGAAGTGCGCATGTCAGGCTGGACACAGCAAGAGACCTGTCCAAATTGACATGTGCACTTTACTGATAATGTAACTAGCATTTCATCATTCTTGCTGAGTGCCAGTCAAGAGGACTGGCCCAGCCCCGCTAGCCTTACACACGTTAATGGAATACTCTGGACACGGGAAAGGAAGGAAAATACAGGTAACTTCAAATTATACTGGTGACAGCTCACATGGGGGAGGGGCAAAGCCCTTACGTCCTAATGCCGGAACCGCCCCTGCAGCCTATAACTGAACTAACCAAAACCCTACAAGTGGGAATAGTATGTGGCATAAGGGCAGAAGCTGCTGACGTGGGAAACCGTGGGGCAGATTTACGAGTTCTGACGCATCTCTGCAAATCAGCAGGGATGCACCAGAACAGATGCGACACGCAATTCCCTCCCTGCGCCACCAAAAGCGGCACATTTACAATGCAGCGCACTGTGGCGCAAGGATAGGCAGAAGCGTGTCGCATCCTGTGGTGTAATGGCGGCGCATTGCTGGACTCATGTCGCAAGCGTGACGCGGCTCCAGCAATGCTCAGGGGTGCCCTATGCCTAACATACTGCGTCACTCCTTACACCTGCTTCAAGCTGGCGCAGGGTTTTGATGCAGCAGGGACGTAAAAGTGACTCCGTGAAATCTTGTAGATTTCACTGCGTCACTTTTACCAGGCGTTCCTGCAACGGAACGCCCACCCTGCGCCGGAACGCCCATATGAAACCTAACGCAGGTTTCATGTGGCGCAGGGCTTTACAACGTGACACATCTCCCTAGATGCGTCACGTTGTAAATAAGGCGCAACGTGGCACATGGTTTACGCCGCCGCTGCGTCACAGATGTGACGCAATGGCGACGAAAATGTGGCACATTGGGCTTGTAAATCTGTGACCAAGTTCGAGTCTCGGCGTAAGCTCAACATCCTTTGATTCTGGGAAACTCACTTAATCTCCCCGGGTCTATGAAAAATGAATGTGTCCATAAGTAGTGCTCATGAGAAGCTCCCCTATGGGTCAAGTTCGCGCTATAAACGGTGTTGACAATTAAGTGCTGGTGCTGAGCATCGGAAACCATCGGCTCAAATTAAAAGCTGACGCACATGTTTGCTCAAATTGTTCCTCTTTCTGTTCCTCTCTCTCCTTCGTGTACACTCTTTACTTCTCTCTGATTCTTTTTTGTCTCCAACTCTCTCTCTCTTACACACATACTCACACACACACTTTCATTTCCTCCTTCTTTTCACACAGTCTCTCACCCAGTCTCATTACCTCTTTCTTTCCCTGGGTCTCGCTATTTATATCAGTTTCTGTCACTATCTCGTGCTCTCAAATTCTTTTTCATCTCCCCTTTCTCAACCACAAGAACTCTCTGTGTGCTGTTCACTTTATTTTACTGTCCTTTCACATCTCTGTCGCTTTCATTTTTCGGCATCACTCACTCTCTCCCCTTCTCACTGCCACACTATGTGACACTCAACATTGTGTATATATGTAAATAAATCCCCATAAACATAACAATGTTTTACATGCAGAAATGAAGTGCAGTAAAACATAAAAAATATACCTAATTATACAACTCTAAATCCTTCCTAGTAAGTTATGTGAGCCATGTGATTTTTACATTTTGGTGCTGGTCATTAAAACTGTGTTTTTACGATTCTATAATAGGGATTTTTACCGAATCGTTATTTTGGAATGACAAACAGGCACATGCATCATCATAGGGTTTTGCGATTCCTTAATTGCGATTATTAAGGAATCGCAATTAAGGAATAGCAAAACCCTATGCATGTAGGAATCGCTAAAGAAATAGCGATTCCCACAAATTCCTTAATTGCGACTAGCAAATTGCGAGTCGCAATTAAGGAATGTCTTCCCATTCATTCCTATGGGCCTCCAGGCCCATAGGAATGAATTGGAGATTGCCGGAGCAATTTGCGAGTACCAGTAGGTACTCGCAAATTGCTCCCGCAATTTCGATGGTGCAAGGGTGTCAAAATGACACCCCATTGCACCCATGTATGTTAACTCTGCACATATGTTGCATACACACATGCTCTAAGGGCATGTGTGTGTGCAACATGAAACTTAGAAAAATGCAAATAAGTGCATTTTTCTAAGTTTTCGCAAATTACCATGAAGTCCAGCTTCATGGTAATTTGCTCACGCTAATACCGAAATCGCTATTTTTAAAACTGTGATGCATTGCATTTAAGGAATCTCAATTTGGGATTCCTTAAATGCAATCGCAATTTAAGGAATCGCTATTTAAGGATTCCTTAAATTGCGATTTTTGCATTTGGGTTGATGCATTGGGATTCGTTTTTTTTTACTCGCTAACGCGAGTTATTAGCGATTCGGTATTTTACCGACTGGATTTTGGCTTGATGCATGAGGCTGAAAATGTGATGTACTAGCACTGCAGTCGATGACCTGACATTCAGGACCTGTTAATTCATTCTGAGCCTGGGAGAGGAGCAAATCTCTACAGCCCTTCTGAAAGGCTAGAAAGGAAAACATCCTCACAGGAACCAGGCAGCAGAAAGAGGAAGACAATACTTCATCACAAGGAATGAGAAATCTTTCTTGAAGAAGGTTTTGGGAAGAATGAAGAATTGTTTGGGAAGTCCTCGATTAGAGTCCCAGAGTCTGCCATTAAAATAGATCTGGAGAAGAATCCAAAGCAGGATAAATGCTGTTTGGGTTATAAATAGAAGAGTGAATGAGATTCGAAAAAGGTAGTGTAACCTTAGATCAGGAACCAAAGAAATACCAGTCACCAGAAATAAAGAGGCATCTTAAATAGGCTGGGGCCCCAGGACAAAGGATACACCATCACCTTTGCAGCATTTAAACATATCAACTCTCCAGCCTGCAGCAGTGCCAGGAGTCTGTAACAGTGAAACAGTGACTTCTGCAGCAAGGAAGGAAATTCAAGGTATTTACTTTTTAAATACTGTTTTACATGTTATAATTAAAAACAGAAGAGACGTAACTATTTACAAAAACATATTTACAAAAAAACCTGAACAAAAATCCATGTTACGTTTTACAAAAGCCATTAGTAGAGGATTGTGGGTAATGTATTCCAATCTTTTTTTCAACAGATTGAGGCCAAAAACTTTTCCCCCCAGATACCGGAAACAAAAATCACTGTAAGTGTTACATGGAAAAATGTAGCTTTAAAAGGTAATGCAATTCTATATTATACTTATTAAAAATATGCATTGTACTTATAAAATATGAGGACAATATTTACATATTTCATATGTGTCTGAACAAAAACGTGTTCACAGAGCAGACAGACATATACAGTGCAAAAAACATCGGACTTTAAAGACCCAGTGCTTAATTTGAACCGGTGGTTTCCGGTGATCGGCACTGGCACTTAATTTTAAATACCAGCACTTATGATAGCTGCCACATGGTGGCGTTGTTTGTGTACAACTAATACCTGCTGCCAAATCATTCCTATTGCTTTGAGGGCCTTGAACCGTCTGAATTGTCACACTTGTAGCAGTGTGATGGTTAGTATTTGTGTAGGATACTGTCATTGTCAGTGCTGCAAGCAGCAATGGGTGGTGTAAGCTACGGTGGCCTCCTGAGGAGGACCCTGGCAAATAATTTTTTTCAAATTAAGCACTGTGCAGATCTGGAATTTACTAAATGTGACCGAACCGAACGTCACCCACCACTGAAGATGAAGAACATATGGAAGAAATGGACACTGTGTTGCCAACTAATAACAAACCTGAAGTAAGTGATAATATTAAATCGAATATGGACAATGCACCCCCTACTAAAAGTGCCACTGTTACATTTGATCAGTGCTTCTCAAACTGTGGGTTGTGACCCACTGGCGGGTCGGGAGCCAATTTTTAGTAGGTCACTAAAGTCCAGAGAATGAAAAAAAGATGCCTTTAAATTAAATTCTGTATTTATCTGTCACATTTGCGGCACTTCAAAGCAGGAGTCAATTGTCAGGCTATGTCTTCTGCTGCTTCTTATTAACAGGGACACTGGTGTTTAACAAACTCCTCTCTCTCTGCAGTCAGAGAAAGAAAACTAAAGTGAATTATGTGACAATCTTGCTGGGGTACATGAAGTATGAAATACCTGTAAATCAACTGTAAACACTCAACAGTTACCCAAGCAAAATTAAGCAATTTTTTTTGTAATTCTGTGTGATGGAAACAAAGACTGGGGTAGGATCAGAACAAATCAAGGCACTTTACTTGGTGATGCACACATCATAAATGTTCACAGAAACCTGATTTCTACCCGTTATAATTTGTGTGCAATATATTTTTATCTATAAACCTGTACATCTGTGAAAATTTTGTTGCCATTTCAATGGAAAATGTGCTGTCTGCAAATAATGCGCTACCACACGATTCTTTAGTTACATAAAAAAATAACCCACCTTATGTCTATTAAAGCTAGGTGTGTTGCAAATGTTTGTTGTAATAAAAAGTGGGATGCGGTTATAAAAAGTTTTGGAAAGCAATGATGTAGCGATCAGTCTGTATTCAAACAGCGCAGAGCTACTAGGCAAGCAGGGTCTACATTAGTGAAATACATGCCTGTAGGGGCTTCAAGTGCATCTTAGTTTCTTGCGCTTGAAACGTCGATGTTAATGGTTCTGAAAACATAGAGGAAGTTGTGAGATTAGTAGAGGGATTAACAAAACAAACACAACCATGCATGAGTGCAATAACATAACCCGAGCTGGTATGTCAGATAATACTGAGGACGTGAGGGATCTATGTTGTGCAATATCGTCCGAGGCACAGGCAAACAGGTGTAGAAAAAGACATAATGATATATGCTCAGACATAAGGAGCTATCTGTGCTTTCTTTGGATAGAAATCCCCTGATTCTTTCTACTTTTCCTCTGCTTAACAAAGAACAGCTTCAAATGTTTATGAATCAGGTTCACTGATCCATGCCCTGCTAAGTGTTTAAAACCTTTTCTTTGTGAAATAGTAGGTCCTTTTCTTTCTTTGTTGAAAAATTATCTAATGAAAGGTATACCTCGGAATTCTGTTAAGAAAGCAGTGGCAATCTAACTCTAGAAAAGGCAAGGAGAAGATCCTTTGCTTTTGAAAAGCTATTGTCCCATCTCCCTGTTGCCCATTTCTGATAAACCTTTGGAAGCCCATGTGGCCCAGAGTGTGTGCTCTAATTTTGGGAAGTTCTCATTTCCTAAATCCACTGCAGGCTGAGTTTTGAGCTGTGTATTTCACAGAAACTGTCATGATATTTGTGCTTGATGACATGCACAGAGACGGTGACAAAGGTTCAACCTCCGACTTGGTCCTGCTGGATTTATATGCAGCCTTTGACATGGTTCACCACAATTTACTTGTGGACGTTGGTATAGGTAGCCCTGCCCTTGAGTGGGTTAAGTTCTTCTTCAATGGTCGCACTCAATCTGTTTCGGCCCTTATAAGGCCAATTGGCTCTGCATCTGCAGGTGGTATGTGGGGTACCTCCCCAGGGCTCCTCCATGTCCCCCAATGTATTAAACATCTATATTAGACCATTAAATCAGATACCTGCAGAAATAAATTGTAGCATGTACAATGATGGGGACAATTCACAACTATTACTCATACTTCACGGATCACCTGTCTCCCTCTAAAACTTTTAGATAGTTATCCATTTAATATGGGACTGGATGGGCAAGAAATATTTGAAACTCAATACAGAGAAAACTTGAATTGTGATTCAGAACAAAAAAGTTGGTTTCTGGAACTCCCATTATTGGTCTTTAGCAATGAGTGTGGTTTCAACTCCTAAAAGACTGGTAAAACATTTAGGTATTATAATTGACAGTAATCTGTCTATGAAACTCCAAATAGGGTCCGTGATTTCAGTTCAGCACACGATCCACAGGAAAATTAAAAGGATTTCAAGTTTTCTTATGCAAGCTGCCTAAACCACTGTGCAATGGCCTTGGTAATTTCTCAGCTTGACTCTGCCAACTCTATACATATTGGCCTACCTAAGACTCAATTGTATAGATAACAGATGATTCAGAAGCAGACAGATCAGCTAACTTACAAACAGCATAGAATATGCTATGTACCTCCTTTGTTAAAGGACCGCCACTGGCTTCCTCTTTAACAAAGAATCAAGTTAAAATGTTTTGTATTGGGGGCGTGGCTTGGACGCTGTTGGGGATGGTCACGCACCCGTGAGCTCCGAGGTGGTGTGGGAGACTATCATCGTTTTTGGCAGTTGGAACCTCGATGGACGGCTTGGAGAGGAGCCGCGGCGATAATGAACATGCCAGCCACAGTTTCCACTAATATGTGAGGTCCCCGCGGTAAGCGGAAAACTTCTTTCACATTCTTTGTGCCGACGCGAGTGTATCAGGATCCGCATCTGCCATTTTGTTTTTGCAGCGAGCTGTATTTCCTCACAGAATGAAGCAACATACCTCACAACCATGAGATATCAAGGTCTTGTTGCATTATCTTCAAAATTTTAATGGTGGACTTTCTGGTTCTGCTTATTTTACACCTCTTGAATAGTTTTTTGAGGCTTTTTGTGACATTCATGTATGGGGAGAACAAAATCTGCAAACCGTTCCAAGACGACATCTTCTACTCCTGTGGTGGATTATAAACCTTTCAGTGTTCTCCAAGATAATATGGCAGACTCTGAACAGGTCTCCCTAAGTTCGCCCCTGACAAATGTTCCATTACCTACTTCTAAAGTTACATCGAAGTTACCTAGCACATCAACGCAATCACCTGTGAAGAGGGTAAAACAAGATCCAACTTCACCAACGATATCTTCTCCTCCAATTTCATTGGAATTAATCCTTGAAGAAATCTGAGCTCTTAAGCCTTCCATGGAAGAGACTAATATCCGTCTTCAGCAAATAGACGATAAATGGTCGCATATGGAAAGTAGGGTTGTTCAGTTGGAGAATAAAGTAGACTCTTTTCATTCTGTTGTGGTAAAAGTTCCCACAATGCAATCTCAGATTTTGAGTCTTCAAAAGCAGGTTGAAAACCTTGAAAATCGTAACAGGTGCAATAATCTAAGTATTTATGGTTTAATAGAGGGTCTTGAAGGCACTAACCCTCTCTCCTTTTCTCAATCTTTTCTCCCAAAACTTTTGGGTATTCCGGATTCTCCCCCTTTGAACATTCAGCGAGCTCATCGTTTGGGTCATATCTCACATTCAACAGCCTTATCGAATAAGCCTAGAGGAGTAATACTGTATTTTTTAGAGTACACAGATCTGTTGAAAGTCTTACAAGCTGCCAAAGTCAAAGGTAAAATCTCCTGGCAAGGCTCTGCTATCTTCTTTTCCCCAGACTATGCCAAAGCAACAGAGGATAGAAGGAAGCAATTTTTAGACATGAGACCGGCACTACGGAATATCAATGCTAGATTTGGCCTCATTCATCCTTGACTTTTTAAGGTCACATATAAAAATAAGACTACAGCCTATGAAGATCCCCGTCTTCTTCTGCGATGTTTAGATAATTGAAGACAAGAGGATATGGACATCTCAAGATCCACTGTTTAATTTTATTATGTCTTTGTATTCTTTTACATTTTTCCGGTTATCTGTTTGTATAACGTACTTTTTAATTTGTATGTAACTTGCTCTTTTTCTTTAGGTTCAGTCGTCTCATAGCCATACATGTGAATTCCCGTTCATCTGATGGCATTTTGTCTTCCTCCCGTACCCGTCACAAGAGCTCCAGTTGATATACCATCACTGTTGTGGCTCCACTACCCTCGATTTTTATGTGTTGTTCGGTATGTCATTTTCTGTATCTTATATTTGGTTTATGTCTTTTTCTTTTTGCTTGGCTCTATCTCTTGTGTTTTTGTCTTCTCTTCCTCCTTTTCCTTTTCTTTTCCTCAGATGGTATCCATCAATTACTTATATATCTTTTTTCTTTCCTTTCTTTTTTCCCGTGCTTCTCAACACTGGTTCTGTCCATCAATCTATTTCTTATTTCTCTTCTTTCTCTTACCTTCTAACTTTAATCTTTCCTTCATTTGCAATTTACTGTATTGTACGATTATCTTTTCAAGGTTGTTTCTTACCATATTCTTATTGTTCTTATAAAACACCAGTTACTGTTATATATTGTAATGTTTATAGAAATATTATTATGTTGTAAATGACTTTGAGAATCATTTCATGGAATGTTAAAGGTTTAGGCTCCCCTATAAAACGTCAGAGGGTTTTGTCTCACATCTCTTTTTTAAAGAGGGATATTGTTTTGTTGCAAGAAATACATATTGCAGTTGAAGAAATTGCTAAGCCTAAACGTCAATGGGTTGGTCATGTTTTTGCTTCTCCAGGTTCAGGAAAACTCAACGGGTTAGCAATTTTATGTCATAAACGTCTCAATATACAATTGATTGCCCAAGATTAGGATTGTGATGGCAGATGGGTTTCAGTTTCTTTACTTGTTGATATAATTCCTGTAACTATTGTTAATTTTTATGCACCTACTACTCCGGATAAATCTTTTTGACCAGGAGTGTTACCTAAATTAATGACCTACACTGACGATTATTTGATTGTTGGTGGCGATTGCAATATGGTTTTTGATCCTATTATAGACAGAAATTCCAAAACTAGATTCATACCTTCACACATGCATTCTAAGTTTAAAACAACTCTAGCCCAAAGATCTCTGGTTGATGCATTGTGAGTATGTAATCCAACACTTCAAGAATACACTTTCTTTTCACCTGCCCATTTTTCTCAGTCTCAGTTGGATTATATTTTTATCTCCAATAACCTTGCTCAGAGAGTTATCAATTCCGATATAGGATCTATATTGGTCTCTGATCATGCACCTGTAACTTTAGATTTGGAATTCCTTCCTCCTCTTCAGGGAACCCGATGGTGGAGGTTTAATAACTCTCTTCTGTCAGACTTGCAATTTACACGTACTTTTGAACAGTTTGCTCATACTTTCTTTATGGAAAATGAATCCCCTGAGATTAGGGATGGGCGGAATTTGCGTAGTCGCGCTACGCAAAGCTCCGCAAAATGGTAACAAATCTTCGCGAGCACGCAGAAATTCTGCGAACACGTAGAAGTGCTTGCCGCAATGCTTTTTTCCTGTTCGCGAACGCTGTTTGCGTGCTCGGGGAGAAATATCTTTTAAGAACGCAAATAAGTAAAAAATTCTGCGAAGCCGCGGAATGCAGAATTTTGGACAGTTCCGCGTTCTCCGTGGAACGCGAAATTACCCAAATTCCGTAAATTCCACGAGTGGAATGGAATTTACCGCCCAGGCCTACCTGAGATAACACCTCAGGTGGTTTGGGATACTTTTAAAGCCGCCTCTACAGATTTTATTATTAATTTAGTTTCTCAAAAACGGAAATCAGCTACCAACAAGTTAAGGACTCTCACTTCACATATTAAGAAATTAGAGCACTCTTTTTATAACTCCCATTCTACGAATACCTTGAATGATCTTCTGAAAGCTAAATTTGCAATAATGCTAACTCTTATTGACTCAAGGCCAGTGCGAAATACTATGGAGGTCAAAATAAAACAGGGAAACTTCTTGCAAATTATCTTAAGATCAAGAAAGAGCGCACTATAATTGATTCTATTCGTGTCTAACTTCTTCTAATCAAAATTTATATAAGAATGAAGATATACTTTTAGAATTTACAAAATGTTATCAGACGCTTTATTCCCTAGAGTCCCAATTGAGCATACAAGAATCCTCTAATTATTTGTCATCCATTCCCTCACCTTCACACTCTGACTTAGATTTTTCTTTATTGGAAAAGTATATTGAAATACAAGATATTTCTACTGCTATTCACTCCATTAAACAAGGCAAAGCTCCTGGACCTGATGGTTTTACTATTGAATTCTACTCTTATTTTTTTCTTTTCTCATACCTAACTTACACCAACTCTGTCTTTATTTAATTTCCTCTAAGACATCCGGTGGTTCTTTTCAAGAAGCGTTGATATGTCTTCCTCCAAAGATGGTAATGATCATAGATTATGTAAGAATTATTGACCACTTTCTTTAATTGATTTAGATTATAAAAATTTTGCAAAAATGTTGACTTTGCGTCTGGATAATTTTTTACCACAATTTATTGGGAGAGAGCAATGTGGATTTATTAAAGTCATCCGGAACATCAATGGGCAATTGCGCCACCCTGGCATATGGGAATCTCTTTATGTATCGGTTTGAAATTGATCACATCCTCAACCAAGAAGTATGGAGTAAAAACATTATCTTATACAAAAGATACATTGATGATATATTCATACTGAGGAAGAGGTCTAAGGCCGGCCTTAAGAGTGGAATTGACAACTTAAATCGAGTGAATGAAAGAATTGAGTTTACAACTACCATAAGTACCGAAGTTGAGGACAAAACCCGTGAGAGTTTATTAAACAGCTCCAAAACAGAAAATAAAGAAAACAGACTTGTGTTTGTATCCAAATTCTCTACACAGTGTTTTCAGATTAAAAAAGTGGTATTAAAATACTGGCTCATGCTAAGTACGGAATCCGAATTTTTGAAACATCACCTACATTCGCGTATTTGAGGACAAAGAATCTTAAACAAATTCTAAAAAAAACGTCACTAGACACCAATAAGAAATCATTTCAAGGTACCTTGCCGTGTGTGAATTGTGGAAACTGTAATTCAATCATCAAGGGGAACATCACATGGCATCCTAATCGAGGAACTGCGATTAAACTTAAGATGACCGTTACATGTAACAGTTCCAAAGTTGTTTACTTACTGAAATGTCCTTGCGGTCTAGCATACGTAGGTAAAACTGAACGGAAAATTTGAGTGCGCATTAATGAACATAAGAGTAATATTCGCACAAAGAACTTGAAATCAACTGTAGCTGCGCACTTTAACTCCATTAAAGTCAATTGAGATTCCTAGTTCTTGAACAAGTCCCCGTCATACAAGGCCGAGACAATACTCAATTTCTTTTGCAAGGAGAAACTTTCTGGATTAACCATTTGGACACCGTCAATCCGAGGGGACTAAATGAATGTTTGGACTTCAGTTGCTTTCTATAATTTTTTATTGTAATTCTACATTTTTGCTGTGATGTTTATCTTTTCTAACATTGTAATCTAGATACACTGATAGATTTCGTTTGTATATGCATGTATTTTATTCAATGATCTAGTTCAGTATACGGCCTGTTCTGTTACTCGCCAGGCTGTTACTCTGAATTTCCATTACTCACCACAGCATTCATAGGCATACACCCGGATTGCTTTTCGTTAGGATTGAGTTTATCAAGATGTCATTGTAATTTTCAGAATGCCTACTATTAGTCTGTTCAGTCACTAGCCAGGCAGTTACTTTGATCTTCGGTTATTTACTTTTGCACTTATATGCACACATTGTGTTTGGGTATTTACATTGATCGTATTTATTTAGATGTCATTGGAATCTTCAGAATTTTACAGTTTAAGCTTGTTTTCTGTTTCACACAATCTGAAATTGTCCTGAAGTGTTTAACGTTTGTTTCTTTTTGTTCGCACCAGGCTTCCCCTTTTTGTATAATTGTGGTACACATTTTTCTAGGTATATTTGGGATTGACTACACTCGGAGATGGGTCTGTCTTCCGTATAGGGATCTTGTAGTTTTTGAGTCTTTTTGCGATTTTTCACATCCGCATCTCACTTCTTGGTAACCCGGGCTGTCTTAATCATACACGCGAAAATACAGATACTCTCGGTAGACTAGAGACAACCAGTCAACTTGTTCACGCAACTTCACACGGGTGAGTGTTGGTTTCGCCACAGTATTACTGTTCACTTGTTGGCCTATTTTCACGAGAGTAAGACATTGTTTTATTTCACAGCATTGCCGTCGGTTAACTTTGACAAGCGTTCGGATTTATTAAAAAATTATCGTCCGTGAGTTTTATCACAGTTTTTTTCACAGCTCGTTTCTTTCACTTCAATTCTGTCGCATTAGTATCGTAAGTGTTGGCACTTATATATTACTTTTGTCTTCTCCCACATAAGGGTGAAGTTACGGGAGTGCTGTCTTGAACACTAACAGTTCACAAGGTCTGCTTTCACTACGGGTCACGTTTGAATTGCACACGGGCATATAATCTTTTATGGGCATTTCTTTTGGTGTTTCTCACTTTATTGCGCCATCACACATTCTTTTATGACATGTTTTTTGTTTCAAACTGCCATCACGCGTTCTCGCATTCAGCACTGAACCACACGTGTATACTAACAGCTGATGGCGCTGTTACTTCATGTACTGATACCCAGTCTATTCAATTATGCAGACATTGAGCCCCTGATTAAGGGCAGTCAAACGAAATACACTGGGACCATGGGCACATATACCAGTAATTCATCACCATGAGAAATTGTAACTGTTGTTATGATGGAATAACACAGGACATTCTAACAATTCATTGAAGCATTGAATAAAATTCGAAGAATTTCTTTAAAAAGGATCAATTGATTGATTTTGCTTTGTTTGCGTGCTGGTCGGGGACGCACATCACGCGTGAGGTCAGCGCATCCTTATATTCTCATAACTATCTTCACACTCGGGAGGATTTACCTACCAGCACCACCTACCTTTTTTTTAACTTAACCAAACTATACACCGAGGAGTGCGTTAGTTTTTTTGATTAGTTCATAATTTTTGATTAGTTTATATTTATTAAAGGTAGACATCTCTCCGATAATATTTGTTTCTTTTTTAATGTTATCGTTAAATCCAAATCTTATAACTCTTCATTAGCAGTGATTTCTTTAGACGCAGAAAAAGCGTTTGATAGAGTTAATTGGTCTTTTATTTTTTCCACACTTTCCTGGTTTGGGTTTGGTCCCAAATGTATTCAATTTATTTCATTACTTTATTCTTCTCCCAAATCTTCTATTTTAGTTAAAGGTTTGATGTCTCCATTTTTTCCCCTTCACAGAGGCGTACGACAATGTTGTCCTCTTTCTCCCCTATTATTTATACTCGCCTTGGAACCCTTTTTAATAAAGATTCGTTCTAATCCAAAAATTACTGTTTTTTCTTATGGGAATTCCCAACTTAAACTTTCTGTTTATGCTGATGATATCCTGTTATTTATTTCACATCCACAATCATCTTTACCAGCGTTTTTATTAGAAGTAGATAATTTGCATCGGACTCAGGTTATAAGTTAAATGCGGATAAATGTGAAATCCTTCAATTAAATAATTTATGTTTCCATGCTGATTTTAATGCATCCTCTTTTCTTTGGAGTCTGGATAAAATTAAACATTTTAGTCTATGGTTTTCGGACACTGTTAAGAATTCTATCACTCTAAATTTGAACTCATTATCTACAACTTTAATAGAACTTACATCTCGCTGGAACCTATTATTTTTATCCTGGTCAGGCCGTCTTGATACTATCAAAATTATGCTTGTTCCTGTTATATTATTTTATATTTCAAATATACCTGTTACTATTCCCAAATTTTACTTCAAAAAGGTTTTTTAAATTTTGTCTAAATTTTTATGGAATGGCAAAAAATCTAGGGTGTCTCTTTGTAAACTTAAAAGACCAAAACATGTGGAAGGAGTCAATTTTCCAGACTTCGGTAAATATCATCTAGCTTTTTGTCTTAATCACTCTTCCTTTTTATTACAAGATGATGATGCTGTACCTATACCTTTATGGGCAGATGTGGAGAGATCCTGTTTGAGTCCCTTTTCTCTGTTGGAATGCTTGTCTTTCACGTCCAGGCCTATATTCTTATCCTTTCCAATTTTTAAGAATAAGTGCAAGATACTTCCCCTCTTATTATTTCTTATAAATCACCTAGAGATCAATTTTTAGCTTCTTCTATTTGGTATAATGTTTCGATTAAAATTAATAATTTTTTGGAAAGATTGGTATTCCAAGGGTTTAAAGTGGGTTTCTCAGCTATATTATGAGGGTTCTTGTCTTCCTTTTTCGGAAGCGCAGTCACCTTTTTCTCTCCCAGTCTCGTACAAGAATAAGTATGGATTACTTGTCACAAACTCCCTTCTGAACAGTTATCCTCATTTTCCCCTTCTCCTATTTGCAAATTGCTAGATACGTTACCATCTGAATTTCATGTATATAAATACATAGCTCTAATCCCGGTGGAGAGAGATAAAACAGAAGTGGAGCATCTTTGGAACTTACAAACCACTTTTTCTACATCTTTTTGGAATATAATTTGGTCCAAAATAAGAAAGCCTTCTAGAGCGGCTAACACAACTCAAACATAATTTTTTTTATTTATGATAGACTATTAATCACACCTGTTAAACTCCATAAACTAGATTCAACAGTATATTCCAATTGCTGGTCTTGTTCTCAGCCATTGGTAGATCTTAAACATATGTTATTTGAATGTCCTCTTATATATGACTTTTGGCTGAAGGTTTGGAAATAGATAAATTATATTTTTAATTCACAGTCCCCTTTTAATTTCATTAATCTTTTTCTAGGCAGCACCTCTGATTATTGGTCATCTCAGTCCAAGGATTTTTATATAGATGATTTACTTCTTGCGGTAGCCTTTCAACAGATTACCAAATCTTGGAAGGATACATCTCAAGTGTCCTTTTGAGCATGGTGGTATGGCGTATGTTACCACCACAGACTTGATAGGGCATACATATATCCTGTTTCATTAGCTATTAAGAGAGACCTTTCATGGCTTCGTGTTACTTCCTTTTTGGACAAATCTGCTCATGGCACAAATCCATAATCCTTGAATTGAAGAAGTGCCTAAACCTCCATAATTTGTTCTTTGTTAATGAAACTGATCTTTTCATTATGTTTTATTCCCTGAATTTATATTGATTATTCCATTGTAGTTATGTAACTGTTATCATTATTTCCTGATGGTGTTATGTTGTTTTCTTTTTCAGAATTTAATGATTATCTGCGCAATGACTATATTGTTTATTTACGTGTTATAATTGTAAATTTCTTTCAATAAATCTTTACTTTAAACTTTGAAAAAAAAAAAAGTGTTGCATTGTCTTTAAGGCTGTTAATGGCAAGGGATCGCAATTTCTTACAGTTGGATTAGGCCTTAAACTCCTGGCCATGAACTTGGTCCCACTTCTCTAAAGTTATTGCTTACTCTAAAATTTAGTGAGGATCAAAGGGCGGCCAGAGCTTTTCTGTTCAAGCCCCTATCATTTAGAATTCTCATCCTCTTTTCTAATGTTAACACATTGAATTTTCTTTCTGTAAGAAAGATTTAAAGACCTTGTTCTTTAGGCAAGCTTACCCACTGCATTAAGGCTTGTTTTCACCATCCAGCATTTACTTCCACTTTTACATCGGGCACCAAGAAACCTCAGGTGTATGTGCACTTTCCAAATTACAAATACCCTAACATAACATTGCAGGGTCTAAGTCTATCAGTGGAAAGGTTGGCATCTTCTACAATGACTGTGCAGACACACCTCTGATATTCAAGTAGAAATGGTACATCAGAGCAGTGATGTAGAAAGAAGTCTGGTAGAAGTGACATATACACTTGAAGAAATGCAAACATCTAATGTGTCCAGTTGATCCCATATTTGCCAACAAGATAGCGAAGAAGAATCCAATATTAGTATTGTATTTGATACACCTAAGCCTTGCCCTACTAGAACAACTAGAAGTCAAACTTCACACAGAAAATCCAGTTTAACATTATGTCCAGTTAAAAGATCAACTTGTACTACTAGACACAAATGAATACATTAGGTTACATTTTACAGATTGTTTAAAACTAGAGTGGGCAAGCAAAATCCCTTGGCTCTCCTATGTTAAAGCCCAATTGAGGAACCTGGGTCTGTCAGATTGCTTCAACAACCCAGTAAATATTGCTAAAATACCAAGGGCCAAGTTAAAGAAAGAATATATGGCGTACTTGTATTTGGAAAGAGACACGCAGTAGATGGGAAAAAGAAGGGTTTTTGAACACTCACTTTTGGTTTGCTCAATGGGGACCGAGCCTTACCTTTCTTTTTACTTTAGCCATGTCAAATTATATTACCTCATAAGGTTTAGGTTTGGAACCTCACATCTATTGGTTTCATATCCACAAAATGTATATATAGATGCTGGACTGGATGTCTGCCCATGTGATTCACAATCGAAGCAGAGCACATTGCACTTTATGTTCTTTTGCAATCTCTACATTAATCCAAGGCGCACCTTTTTAATACCACTTTTAAAACATTTGAAAATAAGAAGATGCCAGGCAGCTTTGCACTATCTCCAGCTTTAAAAGGATGAATTTATCTGTCTGATGGTTCGTAGCTAAATCTCCTCTTCAGTTCGACTTAGAAATATTGTTGGGAAATGAGTTTGTATTACATCTTATCATTGCATTATATTTATTGATGTTTTAAAAATGTTGCCATTTGGCACCAGGAATGTAGATTCTCTTCTGTCTTAGTATAATTATTGTTGTGCCTAGGGCGGTGATATGAATTCCATGAGTTTTTTTTCGCTTGGACATTTGTAAATTGTTTTTCTCTTCCTGTTAAGAAATATTGTTTATATTGTTTATTTTTCTAAATCAGAAATTCTTTGTCTTTTATAATGTATTCTTTTATGGCTTGGAATACAGCCGAATAAAGGTTTTTGAATGAATGAACATTAGTTTAAATACATTTCTTTTTTTATTAACTGAATTTGATAGATTTTTAAACATCAAACGACACAAGACATGGTCACAGGCACAGCTTTTCATAATACAGTAAAGTATAAACATAGTAAGTACATCTCCACAACCCACCCATTCATATCTATCACGGTACTCCACGATACTCCAACAACCATTTACCCTATATCTTTGCATGCTTTTTGGGGCATCCCCTGGGTTTGTAAATGGCTTTCTCCTGCATTGTGCACCAGCCTATCTCTTGTTCCAACAGAGCCAGGGGAAGAGGAGAAGGCAGCCGCCACCATTTATCCATATCTCTCTTAGCCAGTCCCACACCAATCCCCACCAGATTCTTTTCCCCACCGGCATTACACACTCCCTCCAGGACTCCCAGCAGAATGGGCAATGGTGAGTTGTCAATGGGCCTCCCCACCACCCTAGACATGACCCCAGTGACACTGCCCCAGTATCTCACTATCACAGGACAGTCCCACACGATATGAAAAAAATTAGCAGGGGTCCCGGAGCAGGACCAATATGCCAGCAACTACAGGGCACCTGCACGCCAAAGACGCTTGGGTGTTTTGTAGCTCATGTGTAAATAGTTAAGCAATATGAGCCGAAGCCTGAAGATATAGCCTGTATTCTGGGTGCCTTGCAAGCGTCGCTCCAGTCAGAATCCTCCTGTGGCCCCACCCATTGTTCCCACTAGGGGCACAAATAAATCAGAGTGTACTATGAGGGATCTATAGTTCTGGTAAATTCCTTTCTCTGCTTTAGGTCCCATAAGGATCTGGGATTCCAGGGGGCTACCTTAAGGAATGTTTCCCAAAGAGCCATATTGGTGCTCTAGGGTATGGCGTACTTTCAGATAACTAAAAAAACTGAGATCTACAGATGCCAAATGCCTGATAGGATTTAAATGCCAGACGTCACCCACTCTGGAGATTCCAATCTTTTCCCACTCACCAAACCGTTCTAATGCAACCACCTGCCCACTCATAAGTTGATTACCTGGGTAATCTTCCGGTCCCATCCCGTCCACTGCAATGCCATGCACCAGGTTCCAAGAACCACCCTGGTGGGTTCACGGCGGGAAGACGGAATAGGAGCACCATACAACATCTCCTCAATCTTGTCCAGACCTATCCCGGCCACCTCTTGCCTAAATTGTGGGTCCCACATCCCCCACTCAGTCACTCGTTGACCACCGGTAGCTGTGCCGCCCAATATTGACGCTCATCTGCCATACCTAGGCTGCCATCCTACATGGACTGATTATATTTCCCATGTGCTATGCGAGAAGGTTTATCAAGCCACAAGAAGCTCCAAATGTTTGGCCTGCAAATGGCACCATTAAACTGCGCCAGTCATAAGGGATAATTTTGTAAATCGTAGAGTAGACGCGGAGAGCGATCATTTTAGACAGTACGGTGAGGCCCAAGATATTAAGATGCAACTTCACTCACTGGTTGAGGTCATTCAAGCCCCAGGTGAGGCCTGGCTCCACAGCCACATACATTAGTAAGTACTGAAAGCTCAGTATATAAACCATAGGCCTCACAGACCATTCTACCTCAATCTGTGCACCCCCTCAGGGGGACCAAAACCAATCTGAACCAGTTGATAGTAAGCCCCGATGCATCCCTATACAGAATAAGGTTCTGCATCACTCTAGGAATCAATAGCGTCAGGTGTGAAATATAGAGAAGCACATTATCCGTGCAGAGTGCGATGCGTTCTTCTGTCGCCCCCCCTGTCAAAGCGCCACACAAGAGCATCGCAGAGAATCCACATCGCCAATTGCTCAATCGCCAGTACGAACAAAATGGTGATAGAGGGCATCTCTGACAGGTGCCCTGACGAATCAAAAATGTGGCAGATGAAGTATCAACCCGCACTTGGGCCCTGGGGTTTAGAGTAAAACACCTGTACGAATGCGTGGAATCGAGGACCCAGCCCCACCTTGACAGGACTTCCTTTAAAAAGGCCAAGCTAACTGGTTGCTTCTTTTCTTTCCTTCCAGCTGCTTTCATGTAACTTTAAACCAGATGTAGAAAGGGCAGTGGCAAGGGATCCAAAGGCCAAGTCAGTGGTAGCAGCTGTTACTCTTGGCTACCTCTAATTAGCTTCCATGTCTTGCAATACCCCATATCTGCATTTACATCTGGATGTGAAAATGTGCAAAAGGAAAACTACCTCCTGAATACTAATGAGAATGAATTCTTGCAAATCTTTGCAGCCAGTTTCTTTTCACTATGCTCGGCTGATACATCGGATAAGCAGAGAGAACACAAGATTGCAATGTAGAGATGCTGCATCAGCAAGCTGATGTGTTCGGACCTAGATAGTGATGGATTTCGCCAGAAATGTTACACCTTCAAATGGTCAGGTAATCTTTGCTTGCCTCAAAGGCATGAGAAGAGTGAGCATTAACAAAAGAACAGGTTCCCTAGTTTGAGCTCATTCAAAACTTGATGGAATAATTCTTAAATAAATCAATTTAACTCAAGAAATCTTTTACATATGCTAAAAACACCTATAAAATTAAAATAAAAACTGTTAAAGCCATCGTCCATAATATAAGGTCGAATATAAATATAAATAAACCCGTTGTAAAACCATATTAAATTCACAGCATGTAAAACCTAATAATAAAATTAGTACAGCCTGGGGAAAATCAATTTGATACTATGCCTTATAGGGTATCAATCAGAATACATACTACTTCTTGAATAGACAGTTAACTTCAAGAAGGAACCCACATGGTAACACCAATCAACATCCGGCAACTGTTGAAAATACTTAAAAGCTACTCGACACTGCTGAATGTCACGCTTTTTTATCAATGGAATTACAAATTTTGTGGTGTAGTTGGCACAAAATTTACAAAATAGGGAAAAGTGCAGCAGGGACTCAGTGGAAGTATCATCGTATTGGGCAGGGACGTGCTGAAACTTCTTTGGAATATGCAAGTGGGAAAAAAGTTAATAAACGACTGTACCTGCCCTAAGTCGAAACAATGAGAAATGTTTATTTGTGCCAGTGAAAGGTGTAAGTTTGGCCAGTCAAGAAAAGGTGTAAATTTGGCCAGTCAAGAGCAGCTTCCTCTTAGGTGCACTTGAAGGGGCATGTCTGTCTTATCTCCTGTGCCTCTGGCCTAGACAGATATATACTTTTAGATTCAGGGTTAGTGATAGCATGTGTGAAAAAGAGCCAAAAAGTGAATGGCTATTTATAGCGCATGTTTGCGGTGCCCAGCATTTCGATTGGAGGAATGGTGGGGGAATAAGAATAAAGGGGCATATTATCAAGAAACAGCATTAAGATTATCGCCGCTTTAGCGGCAGAAATCTGCATTCCACTCCCTTTCAACAGCCCCTTAGGCCCCTCTCCTGCACCCTGCTTGCACCATAATGTAGTTTGACATCATATGCAAGCCTGATTGTCACGGCTTTAGTGGCAGAAAACTGCCGCTAAAGCGGCGATAAAGGGCTTCATAATATGCTCTTGAGAATTCCCATAGAAGCCCATGTTCTGGTGTCAACATGGGCTTCTATTGGAATTCTCTACGGCATATTATCAAGCCCATTATCGCCGCTTTAGCGGCAGTTTTCTGCCGCTTAAGCGGCGACAATCAGGCTTGCATATGATGCCAAACTACATTATGGTACAAGCAGGGTGCAGGAGAGGGGCCTAAGGGGCAGTTGAAAGGGAGTGGAATGCAGATTGGTAGAGGCACTAAGAGAGAAAACACAATATTTTGTAAAATAATCAATATTTTGAGGACATTCTAAACGGAGTGTGTGTGTGCATTTTTTGTCTGTGTGTATGTACACATTCCTGGTGAAATCCGACTACCATCTCACAAAACCTACTGACAGCATCTGTACCTAACTATTTATCAGAAAATTCATCTATTAGAGGGGTGTGACACTCCAAACACACCCATGACCCTGCGCCCCTGAAAACACTGTTACAACATGAACTGCATTTTACATTCCCTCATCATAAAGGCATTAAAGATTCCATAGCACCTGGCAACAGAAGGGCATGAAGTGAATGCACTGTACAACACAGTGATTAATAATAAGCTGGTTTGAACTTGCTTGCTGGATCTGCCATATCTAAATCCATAAGATTATGGGTCTCAATTTAATGCAGTCCTCAGTATATCTATGGGGCATATTATCAACAAACGGCGTTAAAATTATCGCCGATTTAGCGGCAGAAAACTGCCGCTAAAGCCGCGATAATGGGCTTGATAATATGCCCTTGAGAAGCCCATGTTCTGGTGCCAACATGGGCTTCTATGGGAATCCTCTGCGGCATATTATCAAGCCCATTATCGCCGCTTTAGCGGCAGTTTTCTGACGCTAAAGCGGCGATAATTTTAACGCAGTGCTTGATAATATGCCCCTAAGTTCTTAACCAATCATTTGGGTTTAGGTAGGAGCAAACATGAGGGTTAGCAAATCTCCTTAAATATAAATTCTTGTAGTTTTTGCATTGCATGGACATCATAAAGAATATTATAAACCTTGAATAATGGGATAATGAAATATAAGGCCCATCCCACAAAGTATCCTTACTCGTTAACTCACAGCCTGCATGTAGTCTCCAGTACAATGCAGTACTGGCCGGCAAGTTGACAGAGTGGTGGGGGGAGGAGGGGAACAGAGGGGGGAGACAAATAAAAAATAAACACCTGCTCACCGCATCACACTTCTCTCTTTGCCAAGCAGAGGATCCCAGAGTGCACTGCGGCCAATCCTGACGCTGCTTTCATGCTGCTGAAAGCAGAGTCAGTATTGGCCTGAGCGCCGATGAATTACGCTCCCACACAGACTAGGAGCCGGTGGCTTCTCTCTCTAACCCAGCAATGCAGCTGGGGGAGATGGAGAGAGCATCACTGTGCGTGTGCGCCAGCCACTAAACCCACATGCGCTGTGCAGGCAGTGCTTAACACTCTCCCTCCAGCCTGTCATTACCCTGTCCCTGCCCCCAAGCCTTGGCTCTGAGAGAAAAACAAAACGATAATAAACAGGAATTTATTATTGTTTTATTTTTCATTTTTCCGGCTGCTGGCAGGTGGGTCGAAACTCATCCGCCATCGTGGAGGATCGCTGCTGGAACAATGAAGGAAACCCAGAGCCAAGGGGGAAAGGAGGCATGGAGGAGCGAGACACGTGCACTGGGAGGATGGTTGGTGGAAGATCTGGACTGGACACTCAGATTACGGGAGACACATCACACATTCGCAGCACCATGGCTGTAGGAACGCAGAGAGATGGGAATAAGGTAAGCAGAGAATCAGCTGTATAATCAATGGGGCAGATTTACAACTTCTGGCGCATCTCTGCTAATCAGCAGGGATGTGCCAGAACAGTTGCGACACGCCAAACCACCCGTGCGCCAGCACTGATGCACCGCATTTACAATGCGTTGCACCATGGCGCACGGATGGGCATATGCGTGTCGCATTCCCCGGTGGAAAGGCGGCGCATTGCTGGAGTCGCGTCGCAAGTGCGACGCAGCTCCAGCAAGGCTCGGGGTGCCCCTATGCCTAACGTGCTGCGTCAATCCTTACACCTGCTTCAAGCAGGCGTAAGGTTTTGGCACAGTGGGGTCGGAAAAGTGACTGAGTGAAATCTAGTAGATTTCACTCAGCCACTTTTCCGAGGCGTTCCTGCGCCAGAACGCCCCCCCCCCCCTGTGCCGGAACACCTACATGTGGCGCAGAACTTTACAACGTGACGCATCTCCCTAGATGCGTCATGTTGTAAACACCGTGCAGCATGGCGCTGGCTTTGCGCCACCACTGCGTCACAAAAGTGACGCAACGGCGGCGCAAATGTGGAGTACGGGGCTTGTAAATCTGCCCCCAAGTGTACAGACACAATGGGGGCAGAATATAAATGGCTACCCCGTGAGTGGAGGAGTTTCACTGTAACTAGCCCAAAAGTAAACCTGCAAACTCACCTGAGAACCAAAGATGATCGAAATCCGCCACTTCAGGGAAATGCTACACAGTGCAGAGAAGCCAAACAGGACTGCAGTTGAGAATTCATGGTAAGGTACAAATCAAAGCAGGACTGAAGGAAAGGACAATCAGAGTCCCTTGAAAGACCGAGTGGAACGAACAGAGGAGAAGAAAATCAATAATGGCGAGGGAACAAGGTCAGGTGAAAACTGATACAAAAGCAAGAGAGAGTAAAATGAAAGAACACTCTAAAGCATTCTTGAGAATAGGTAGACAGAAACTTTGTGCAACTCTCCATGATGGTAGGCGAATACAATTATCTAGCAACTAACTCGCTGTCAATGTACATTGTGGTTATTTGAGATGGTGATACCCACTTTGAGAAGGAAAGTAAGTTTCTCCACAGAGAGAGAGAAACGATTTTCCTGAGTGGAAAAAAACAAAAAGAAAAACAGTGTTTTTGTGCAGTGGCGCTGCATTTCCCCAATGAGAAACCGCACTTATTGATGATACGCCTATATGCAGAAAATTACAAGACATTCCCAGGAGTATGTCTGAAACAGCTTTCCAGACATCCTACTGGGAATACCTGTGAGTTGTCAAAACGTCTAACTCTTTAACCATGCCTAGGAGTATGTGTACAAGTGTAGTTTTATTTGTTTTCTTTGTGAATGAGCCCCACCTTGTTCAGTGGATTACAGACATCATGCACCTCAGATCTAGAAACTGGACCGGCTTTTTAGATCACGATGGCTTAGCGAAGAAAAAACTGGAGCATCATTCTCCAAATATCATGAAGAAAGCTGGTATTGTATGGATCACATTTGCTTATCTGAATCATTGAACCTGCTTCCCCTCAGTTTGAATGAGATACTAATTGCCCTTTGCAAAAGTTGCACAACACACATTATGGATTTGGCCCCATTTCTCAAAATATAGGGTCTGTAACCTATACCTTTCTTATAATTTTTAACGAATCGTAGTATAACATTTAGGAAAACTGTAGTGAGGTTTCTGAATCAATTTCATTTTCATCCTATTTTCAAATACATATATTCATCATTAGGGCATTAATTAATACCTAACGGGATGAATAAATATATTAATCTGTGGATTTTGTGAGCTATTTATATATAACTCTGTAACACTGTTAATGGAATATCCAGTAAACTTTTCATCCTAAATATGTTTGATCATAGAAATAGAATTTTGAAACAAACACAGCTACATTCCGCCCACAAAAAGAGTATTACATCTACTACTATCTATATTGTGGATCATATAATGTTGTTTATTTTGAACTGGCTGCTGTGGGACACAAAACTTTTTGGGACACAAAAATATGTTTGCAAGCTTATGATGATGTTCTATGTTTAGGCCAGCAATATCAAAATATTGAAAGAGTGTAAAAAACTATGCATGCATTCTATAGTATATTAGGATAGTGGATGAACAAGGATACAAAGAAAGCGATTTTCTAAAGCTAATATTGATAGGCATCTGTGTTATCACCCGAACCCAACAGTGCAATATCTGTGCATATGTGTCTCTTGGAAGCCTAAGGATTTATAGCCAAGGTGAATTACAAACATTTGCTTAGGAAATGTAAACTGGGTGTTCAAAGGTGGAGGCTTTTCTACCTCTTGTGAGCAAGAGACTTTAATTTTGTTTTAGGCTTTACCTTGCTTTTTGAGGTAAACAATTTGAATCACCTTAATAGTTTGCTATCTTTGTTTACCTAGTCATAGAAAGGCCAGAGAATAGCTATACAGGAACATTGTACTAAGCTAGTTAATGGCAGATGGATAGCACTCAACTTTATGTATAAGAAATAATCTAGGCCCAAACTCACAGGCATCTACTGTGTGGTTATTTCAGATATTAATATCCAATTTATATGGGCTACAGTAGTGACATTACAGAAAAAGTGATTTTTGGATATGCTTCAAAACCAAAAGAACTACACTATTTAAAGACACATTTAAAAAGTGTCAAGCTGTTAGGGATATGGATCCTGTATGTGGAGGTTGTGCCTAACTGGGAAGGTCAGATGTGTATGTATGTATGTGGCATTTCTATATTGCGTACCGGGCCAAAATGCAGCAGAGTACTATGAAGGGCCAACTACCGCAAGACTAACCTAATTCTATTGAATAATAACCCATTCAGCATTTGGAAACGGTACATCGATTACATTTTTATGATTTGGCATGGCTCCGATGACCCTCTGATAGAATTCTGTAATGGCTCATCAACACACACTGTGGTAGACTAAAATTTTGACTCCACATAGCAGTTCAGTAATTGCCTTTCTGGATTTGCTAATAAAAACCTCTGAAGGTGAGCTTTTCACATCATTGTATCATGATCCCATGGAGAGGAACACTCTCCTCTCCTATGAGAGTCATCACCCCAGGGCCCTGAGGGATTCCACTTTTCTCTCAGCAAGGACACACGCAGAATGATTTTCGATGGCAAGTGATCAATGTGGTCAAACCCTCGACCAGAGGTGCTGATATCAACTCAATATTGAACAAAGAAGAACTAAGTGGATATTCTGCACTAATAGTCTACATACTGGCTTGAACAGGATGGATGACTGGACTTTGTTGGTGTGACTCCTCTGAGTCTGCATTACCTTCTGAAACTTGTTTTACATATATATACTTCCTCACTTTCAATAATATGGTTTATTATTTAATATGTAGATATGGGGCTCCATATCTAATATTGCCTGAGTTTTGAAAACGGGCCCTCCTTTCATCTAACAGGTGCCCTGTGACACTGACTGCTTTCTCTGCTCCCCTGCATATAAACTTTTATGTAAATTCTCATATGACTGAACAATATGATTTAACTTTCTTAGAATTGTTTTTAATTTTTCCTGTCCACTGTACATTTTCATTGTCCTAATTGTTCATGTACATAATTTCCTAACTGATTGCTCCCTGGTACACATAACTAATTAATTACCGATTTTCAGTTAAATATTTGAAATGACTCTTAATTGAAGTTATATCTTTTTCAGTAGCGGTCCGTGGAGGGAGTGACGGTGGGGCAGTGAGGCGGGGCGGGGGAGGGGCAGGGTGGTGAAATGTAAACACCGGAATATGGATGAACGGAGGTAAGTACACATTGAAATAAGTAAAACGAATTTCGTTGCGCGCGCTGCATCGCATTTTGCGATGCATGTGTACTTACCTCCGTTCATCCATATTCCGGTGTTTACATTTCACCACCCTGCCGCTCCCCTGCCCCGCCTCACTGCCCCACTGTCACTCCCTCCACGGACCGCTACTGATTTTTTTGGTATGCACTCGGAATCTCACTCTGCTGTAATTTACCTACAGTCACGATCTGTTTCACATCATGCCTTTGCCAGTTGCATTTCGACAATGGTCTCCTGATGCCATGATCTGCTTCACATCCCACCTCCTTCCATAAGTCATCAGTGGGTGCCGCTGCTAGCACTCCATATGTGAAGGTTTAAATAATCTGATTGTCCATTTTGTATATTTTTTTCATGCTGATCATTTTCAATTGCCACTTAAAATATACTGCTTGTAAATCTTATACATGAGTCCAGCTAGTTCCGTACCTTATCTAACCGGCTGATGGAGCAAGGATTCGTGAAAGAAACTTGCTTGGATTCAATCCTCTCAAATAACGTGTAATAATGTAACAAATTTGTTTTGTTAAAACTAAACTAATACATCATGAACACTTTTATCTAGGGGAAGCTTTTCTATGTGCATTACTAACCTGTAAGTGAATGTCCTAAAATGGCCTACAAAACGTGGGAATTCTATTGCGCATGCGTCTACTGCATCTACCTAGCATGACTCTGTCGCTTTTGGTGGGAAACTTTTGCAGCTGCGCAATGGCACTAAAAATGACTGCTTTGAACTCACATGCTAATGCACCTGCTGCTGATAAACTAAAACTCATAAGTTGTATTAAACACTAATGCAAAAGATTTAAAATAAGTAAATGGGGATAGAGTAGAGATAAGTGGTATACAGTGAAATCATTTGTTTCTGTGTTCTAACGTGTCTTTTTCTGACTTTGTTATTAGTTCTTATTTGGGCCTCGGAGGGCGACTGGAATGCCTACTACGCGCATGCTCATAAAGATTGGCTGAAAACAATGACGGCACCCGTGTCAGCCTAGGACACCATGAATGAAGAAGCATGGGAAACTCAACTGATGACCCCAGCGAAAGCAACAATGTTGAATAAAATGTTTAAATTACTGAATAATGTGAAATGCTTGTGGGAATAAAGCTATGGGAAAAGAATATTAAGGGGCGGGTACATAGACAATGGTTCATGGAGAAAGTGTTAACTTCTAAGTGGTGTGATCAACTCACCTCCTCATCCCAACCAATCAGAATAAGGGAAAACATAAGAATTGATACTTGGAGGGTGGTACACGATCAAGAACAGTATAATTGAGGTAAGATAGCTAGAGACCTCGTCTGACTTGTCATATCTGTCATTCTGACTCCTCACTGACCCAACGCGTTTGATGCTCCAGTTCTTGTCCGAGACGCTGTCTCAGACCCTGCTGCTGCCAGAAACTCTGTCTGAGAGTTTGAGATACTGATCGATAAATCTATTCATCTAGAGGGATTGCGGAAAAGGGACACTCGAGGAGAGTAGTGCCAGAGAGGGGTGCAACGCTGGGGTTGTACTTTAGGAGAAGATATCCTTCCAGATCTGATTCTGCCTGTTCCTCTACCTGTGACCCGTTTTGGAGATCCTATTCTGGCCTCTCATTACGGAGTTGGGTTCATCTTGACCAATAGGTAAATATAATTAGAAAATCTGTCCTCTATGTCTATTCTCTCCTTTTTCCCCCCCCTACTTCCCTTTCCAGGTACCGTCATCATTGATCATTTAGTTTTGCTATGAAATTATTTATTGTATTTCTGCCTCTTGAAATGAAGGTGGTTACTGTAATTGGATTTTGACTCCCAAATTAATTTTAGATAAAGGTTTTGAAAACTTCTTGAGACTGTGGTAAATGTCATTCTACCTTAAACTAACTCAGCACCCTGATTCATTGAGGAATGAAACTATATTATCAAATTGGTAAGACTTGGTAAAGGTGAATAACAAAGTTACAGGCATTTTTACACAAAATTGATGCCAGCGGGGTTTACTAGCTTACTGTATGAATGTGGTTTGGACCCAGGTAAGTATTAGGTGAATGTGTGAACAGAGCTGGTGACCCGTGCGCCATCAGTTTTGCTTGGTAGCAGAGGCATGGTTAGGTTCTAGTTAGTTAGGTAGGGAATATTGTAATTAAAATTATTGATATATGTATTAACATTTGCTGTTGTCGTCATCATTATTCATGTTGTCTGAAGTTCTCAGGAATAAAGAATAGCGGCTGGTGAATGGAAGCCATACTGCAGTGAGGTTACTTGTCAGGATTCAAGAAAAGCACAGAAAGTTAGGTAAAACTAGAAGCAGTGTTTTAGGGATTATTTTCTGTATGTAAGAGAGAGTAATTGGTAGCTAAAGAGGTCATTGATTAAACTTTGGTCTTATATCACCTAGAAAGGGTAATACCGAAGGAATAGCAGGTTCTCTGATGCTTGAGTGAAAAGTAAGTAGAAAGGTTTTATTTGTAGTGTGTGAAGAGTAGGTGAAAAAGTTTTACATGCAATAAAAGAAAACTGACAGTTCTTTGGAATTTAGAGAATCTGACACAGTAGCGAATGTTTTATGTTGTCGATTTGTGCAAAATACATACAAAATACTGAGAAATCTAAGTTACGCATTCCCTTGTAAAGGAGGGGTCAGTTGCGGGTGCTGCACTGACGTCACAAAAATTCGGGCTGGGATTGGTAGGACAGCTGGTGTGTGACTTAAGAAAGTTTTTGCAAAGGAGGGGTCCGTAGAAGGGAGTGATACTGACGTCACTTAAAGCCGCGGTAGCATTGGCTAAGCGCAGAGAGTAAGTTGAGTTCTAATTGGATACGAAAATAAGAGACATGCTAGTATTGGAGGAAAGGATTAAGTAACTTTAAACATAGATGTCCGAAGAATAATAATAGACAACGGATTGTGTATGTACGATCCCACAATAACTGGGAGTCGCCCAGATAGATTTATTTAGGGTTTGCTTACCAGCAATACTTGAGGGGAAGATCACGAAAAATATACGGTGAAAAAAGAAAAATGCCGTTTATGCAGAAAATAAACAATTATTTTAAGAAGGATAAGCCCATTAAAACTAGAGAAGGAATTCTCATTCCTCCTCCGAAAACTCCTGCATCATACATGATGGTAGAAAGAAGTTATCATACTTGTGTATGGTTAGAAAATTGGATCGAATACACAAAGGATGATGGAATTTTGGCTTTCCCAGAATACAGAACATTTAATGGGAGAAGGTTACATAATTTGTGTTCAAGAATAAATGAATTAGAACCCAGACTTAGGTTGACTCAGTATGAGGCAATAGAAGAATGGGAAACTGAGGCATTTGAACAAGATAAACGAAGGTGTAACAAGAATTTGAGTAATTTCTATCCAAAATTTCCGCGTGAAACTCGAGACAAACAAATGAAACAATGGAGACAAGCCATGTTAACCGAGGGATTATATCCTGTATTAATGGCTGATGAACAGACAGGAAGTAAATGTACAGAGAAGAAAAAACACTTAATGACATGTGGAGGAGACTCTGATGAAGATTATTTAGATGAGATATTAATGAAAAGTCCTCCACCATATCAGGAAGGACCAAGTGGAATTACCCCGAGCGCTCCATTCTTAGAGACACCCTTGGTGCAACAAGTAGTACATGATAGAACAATGGAAAGGGTACTCCAAGAAAAAGAAAAAGAGGCAATAAATGAAACTAGAGAAGAAATAATACAAAAGATAACCCAGTTAAACAAACATCATGAAGCGCTAACTATACCTGTGACTATAGGTCCAGTTGTCCCGTTATATGGAGATAAATCAAACTGTTTAAAACTCCTGTCATGACCACAGAAACTCATTGAACCTAGAAAAGGAAAAATAATAGTCGATGACCAAGCTAGTGATTGTGAGTGTGTAATTTCATTAATGGATTTGCTGATAAGAGGGCAAATAAATGACACACCCCAAAGAGACACACCAGGCTGTTCGAAAGAACTGAGACTTGAGACATCCACCGGAACAAAGAGAGCCACACTAATAACACCAGAAGAGCTAGACAGATGGACAAGAGACATAGAGAAGCCAGATCCACCACCAAAAATACTAGATGTTTTTAAACTAAGAGTAGAATTGGATGAAATGATAGCAGGAACTGTAGGGTTGGAAAGGTTGAATACCTTTAATGAGGAAGAATAGCTATTTGTCTGCAGAAGTATACCTCGAAATACAAAAATATTTCATGAAAAATTAATGAATTTGGCTTTAGAAATGGGAATCGATGTGGGAAGATCCAAGGTTCTACAAAAACCCTATAAAGCAGAATTTTCTGATGAGGATTTGGAAAATATGAACGTCTCTGGGAGAAAATTGCAAGTTAAAGAATTGATGAAGATATTGCAAAAATGGGGAGACCCAGACAGATGGAAAGCAAGGTGGACAAAGAAAAAGAAAGAAGCACAGGCCACTCGAGTAACATCAGAGTATTTAAAGAAAGAAACAGAATAAGCAGAACGGTTGTACCCAATGAGAGAAGTTCCAGGGGGAGGATATGTACATGTCCCATGGACTAGACAGGGTATATTATCGTTTACAAATGATTTCCCAATCAATCAATCAATCATAGCATTTATAGAGAGCACTTCATACCTGTGAGGGTCTCAAGGCGCTGTGGGGGAGCTGCTACTGTTCAAAGAGCCAGGTCTTGAGAAGTCTTCTGAAGGTTAGGAGGTCTTCGGTCTGCCGCAGGAGGATGGGGAGGGTGTTCCATGTCTTGGCGGTGAGATGGGAGAATGATCTGCCGCTGGCGGTCACTCTTTGGATGCGGGGGACGGTGGTGAGGGCACGGTCTGTGGAGCGGAGCTGGCGGGTGGGGGTGTAGAGGCTGAATCGGCTGTTGAGGTACGCTGGTCCGGTGTTGTGGAGTGCCTTGTGTGTGTGGGTGAGGAGCTTGAAGGTTATCCTCTTGTTTTTTTTTTTAAAAACCTTTATTCATCAAAAAAAACTGGGACACAGCTATTCAGCCGACAACCCGGAGGTTCGGCAGCTTCAAGAGAGCAGTGCAAATGAACGTCCACAGTGCACAGAAAGGAGAAGCAAAAAAGGTTCTATTTTAAATAAACACAAACACAAACCAACCCCAAGCAAGGCGAAAAACACTGAATACACCTGGTGATTGCCCCTCAGGGGAGACCGGACCCCCCTCGTCTATCAGTCACAGTGCTGTGATAAGAGGAAAAGGGGAAAAGCAGAGACCCAATAAGTCAATTAACAATCAAAAATATGTACAGAGCTGGAAAGAATGCTAAGGAGAGAGCTGCTCCTCGGGGGGATCCAGATCAGGGGCAAGACATATGCCCCCCCTATATTGGTTCCACCGCCCCCAAATGGCATGCCACTTCCGAGGGCGCCCTCTAGCGCAATGTACTGTCTTTTACCTAAACATACTCCAGTCCATGTTTTCCTTCCACGCAGCCAATGTGGGGGGTCCCGCGGAGCCCCACAGGCGCGCGATGTCTCGCTTAGCCACCATGTTACCCAGAGTCACCCACTGGGTCTGTGCCTCATCATGATCAGTAGGCCCCCAAACATTCAGGAGACAACACCGCGCCTCCGGCTGCATAACAATGCCCGTCACCTCCCCCATTACCGCATGGACTCTCCTCCAAAATTCCATGATGACGCCACATTCCCAAATGATATGTAGGAAAGTACCCACCACTCCACAGCCCCTCCTACATAAGCCCTCCTCAGAAAATCCCATACGAACCAGCCTTGGCCCCGTAACATAGACTCTGTGGAGTATTTTGAGCTGCACCAGCCGCAGACGCGACGGAATCGCGACCTCCTTAGGAGAGGAAACCGCAGACTGCCAGTCCTCGTCATCCAGCTCAAGACCGTCCCTAGTCCATTGATCCCGCAACCCCAATAGCAGGTCAGCCCGAACATTAATCAATTTCTTATAAATAAGAGAGATCGTACTCTCTGGCATATGGCCATCGAGGATCCGGTCCTCCAATGGAGAGGACTCAGGCACCTTCTCAGCTTCTACGAGAACTGACCGCAGGGCATGACGCACCTGAACATAGCGGAAAAACTCGGACTTCCCCAACTCATACTCCTTCTGCAGCTCTTCAAAGGACTTCACCCTGCCCTTAATCAGCAAATCTCCAACCCTGGAGATACCGATCAAGTCCCATTTCTCAAAGCCTTTTGTATGCCAAAGCTTCCCCAATTTTTCAGAGTCAAACAACGGGGTAGCAAGGGTGAGCCTATCCTTCCAGCCCAGCGAGTCAGTCGCCAACTTCCACACCCGCACCGCCACCCCAGTGGGCCCTGTGAGGGACGAGTCCAGCGACCTCGAGTACAACGCTCTGTGATAATTACCGCCGCGCAACAACCATCGGTCCATGGCGTAGCCGGGGCTTAGAGCCGGACCATAGAAACCATGATTAATCGCGCTCAACTGGGTGGCCCAGTAATAACGTCGAATGTCCGGAAGCGCAATACCCCCGTCGTACCATGGAAGCGTCAACTTAGCTATCGCTATGCGCGGCCGCCCATCCCACAACAACGATCGTTGGAGGCTTTCGACCTCCCGAAAGTAACTGGCCGGGACCCAGTCAAGAGTATTCTGCAAGGCGTAGAGGAAACGGGGAAGGGACATCATTTTGAACAAGGCGGCGCGTCCGAGGAGGGAGATCGGCATCCTCCGCCAGCCCGCAACATCCCGCCGCAAACGCGCCAGGGGAGGGAGAAGGTTCCTCTCATACCGCAAAGTGGAATCAGAGGAGATAAAAATCCCCAGGTACAAGAAACCCTGCTGGGCGATCTGGATCGAACAAGTTCGCGGGACAGGTGGAACATCGCCACTCAGAACATACAGATATGACTTACTCCAATTGATGACAAGACCAGAGTTCTTACCAAAAGATGTCAGAACGTCACAAACCACTATAAGCGAGTTCTTGGGCGAGGCGAGATATAACAGGATATCATCGGCATAGAGCGAAATACGGTCCTCGTGATCGGGCGACCATCTAAGTCCACGTATATCCGGGTGCCAGCGTATCCACGCCGCCAGCGGCTCGAGAGCAAGGGCGAACAACAAAGGTGACAGGGGGCAACCCTGCCGGGTGCCCCTCCCACGCTGGAACGGAGTCGACGCCCGCCCGTTTACCACAACACTCGCAAGGGGACCCTCATAAAGCAACCTCACCCAGCTCACAAAACCAGGGCCAAAGCCGAACTTGGCAAGCACAGCCCACAGATATGCCCATTCCACCGTATCAAAAGCCATCGTGGCATCAAGAGACGCCACAATAGCTGGTTCTCGCAGCGTGCTCGCCCTGGCAATCACTCCATGAAGACGCCTAAGGTTTAACGCAGTGTTACGGTGCGGGATAAAACCCGATTGATCCGGGTGGATCAGGTCTCCAAGTACCCGGACCAAGCGGCCCGCCAGGATTTTAGCCAGAATTTTCGGCTCAGCATTAAGGAGTGATATTGGCCGATAGGAGGCACACTTGTCCCGGGGTTTACCGTCCTTATGTATCACAACAATCGTCGCCAGTCGCTGGTCCAACGGAAGGGACCCACTCCCCCGCGCCTCCACGAACATGGCGCGCAGGTGAGGAGCGACCCTATCCGGAAACAGCTTATACAAGTCAATCGGCAAACCATTGGGGCCTGAGGCCTTGCCCGAGTTCAGCGCGCGGATAGCACCCGACACCTCATCAACCGTTATATCTCCATCGAGGTCATCTCTATCTACGTCAGAGAGGCAGGGCAGAGCGATGTCACGCAGGAGGTCACACGAATCCTCAGTTGGCCTATCCGAAACCGAGGCGTAAACCATACGGAAATAATCCGAAAAACACTGTACTATACCCTCGGGATCAACAACCACCTCTCCCCCCTCTCTCGTCAGCTCCGGCACCACTCTATTAACACGTTCTTTTTTATCCAGCCACGCTAGGAGTTTCCCGGCCTTATCGCCAACATCGTACAAGCGACCCTGCTGTTCCCTACTGAGGGTCTTGGCGGCATTCGCCACCAGGTCCCTATATTCCGCTTGCTTCAAGCTCAGATTATGCAGTGAGGCCGCTGTAACCTCCCCCTCCAGGGCCACCTCTAAAGCCGCGATCTCATCCTCAACCTGTATAACCTCACCATCTCTCCGTCGCTTGGCGGCCACTACCAAGGAGAGGGCCTCCCCTCTCAACACGGTCTTAAATGCTTCCCACAACGACACAGCCGAGTCAACGGAACCCTGATTGTCCTTAAAATAGTGATCAACTGTCTTCAGCAGCGCACTGCGCATCTTGGGATCACGAAAGTACCAGGGGTTAATAGGAGCAACCCTACCCCCTCCCTCGCGGCCGACATCCAGCCGGACCCACACTGGCGAATGATCAGATATGCCCCGCGCCATATGCCTAGCCTCCGATACCAATGAGGCATGCGCAGCCAGAGTGAGCAGGTAATCAATCCGAGAGAGACTACCATGCGCCCCGGAGTGGAAGGTATATTGGCTCTGTGTGGGGTGCCGAAGCCTCCAGCAGTCTACCAAGCCGAGAGTATCTATAAAGTCTGGAAGCCCCTTCTGAGCCCCCCCGGTGTCCCTGGGCGGGTACCTATCCAGCAACCCAGAGCCGACAGCATTAAAGTCTCCCCCCACCACTAGCATACCCTCCGGGAGGTCCAACAAGGCCCTACCCAGATCTGCAAACGTGGAGGCCTGCAGGGCAGGAGGGACATAAACCGAAACCAACACCAACGTTCTTCCCTCCCACCTCCCCGCCACCGCCACAAACCTCCCCCTATCATCAACAATGGTGGAGTCCACCTCGAAAGGTAGTGAAGCTCTAACAAGGATGCCCACACCCCTGGAGCCTGAGGATAATCCTGAGTGAGCGATGAATTTGTAACCTTTTCTATTAAGAGCATAGCAAGTATTACCTATAAGGTGTGTCTCCTGCAGTAGGGCCACATCCGGCAAAGACCGTTTCAAGAACTGCAAGACTATCCCCCGCTTAATACGATCTCCCAAGCCATTAACATTCCAGCTAATAATATTTAAGCCCCTACCCCCCATCCCCACACACAAAGAGGCCCACCCCCCACCCGAAGAGCCACCATTGAACAACCCTGACAACCATTACTACGCCTTGCAAAAACAAACCCCCCAACAACAACCCCAACATCCCAACTCTCCCCCCCACCCTGCACCCCTGCTGCAGCTTACAAAGCCCCCCCAACTTGCAGTGTGCCTGTCGCCCTACCAAAACACAAAACTACAAAAAGTACCCTGAGGGAGGAAAGAGCTCCCATCTTCCTCCCGCAACCCTCCGTATTACTGCAATCAGCGCAAGTCATTGTCCGGGACCAAAACAAGTCAGTCTGGCTCCAAAGGCATCAACCCTGCCCATCCCGGTCACCCTCCACGTCTGTGGCAGCATCCCCGCCGGTCCGTCGCCGGGGCAAAGCGTCCAACCAGTCTCCGGCCATGGCAGGCGACTCGAAGAAGAAAGTCCGGTCCTCATACACCACACGTAATCTGGCAGGGAAAAGCATAGCATACTTCAGGTCCCTCTCCCGAAGACGTCTCTTCACCCCCAGGAAACTCTGCCTTTGCTTTTGCACCAACTGGGTGAAGTCAGGATAGAAACTCACTGAGGCGTTTTGAAAAGGGACCGGGCCCGTCACCCGCGATGCTTGCAGGATAGCGTCCCGATCTCGGAAGTGAAAGAGCCGGGCGACAATCGGTCTCGGAGGGGCTCCCGCCCTGGGCCTCCCGCCAGGAACTCTGTGAGCCCGCTCGACTGCAAAAAACTTCCCAAGGCCCTTAGGCTTCAGATGTTTAAGCACCAAGTCCTCCACGAGCAGATCTACCGTGCTCTAGTCCGAGGATTCCGGGACCCCAATAATGCGCACGTTGTTGCGCGTGGCCCGGCCCTCAAAGTCCTCCAGCCGGCGGGCGGAGAGGTCAATCTCGGCCCGCAGCTTACGAACTTCGGTCTGAAGTTCCGAGACATCATCAGCGAGGCCTGTGGTCTTGAGATCAAGGGACTTAACCCGCTCATTGGTTTTGCCCAAATCCGCGCGGATCAGGTTGACATCCACCAAGATAGTATCCACTTTATGCGCCAGGGCATCAAACTGTCGCCCAATCGAGGCCTGCATCCCCTCGAGCGCACCCATGACATCCTGCAACGAGAGCTCCGAGGTCGGGGATGAGGCAGCTTTCTGTACGTCCAGCGACTGGCCCGATCCACCAGGCGATCCCTTCTGCTAGGCATAGCGATCCATATTGTTGGATTGGGTATAGGTTCCCCGCCTGGTAGCCTTGGGTTTCAGCCTATCCACCTCTGCTTTACCCGACATTTCTGGCATAGAGCAATCCGGTGCAAAGAGACGACCCTCTCTCAGTCAGAGGGAACAGGAGAAGCCAGATCTGCAATAACCAGTCAGAGTAGGGCGCAAGGCGTCCAGAGGATAGTGAAGCATCAGGAGGCACTCCCGGGCCTAGGCAAACAAAGGGCGAGAAAGTGAAAGTGAAAGTACGGCGTTCTCCATCCGCCAGTTCACACCTCGCCAGGCCGCTGTTGTTCAATTAGTGGCCGGGCATCCTGCCAACGCCAGCCCCTGGCATCCCTCAGAGATAGGCCTCAATCGTCCGCCGTGCACAACTCCGGTTACCGGTGGGCGATCCGAACCCGGGCAGCATCAAACGCCTCAGCAATGAGTCATCTGCAGGATGCCGTGCATGTAAAACAGGATTTAAGACAGGATAATCGACGGAGGGCGCGTGGGTCCCGGGAGCTCAAAGCTCACGCGGCCATCTTGGTCAAGCGCTAGGCTCCTCCCCTGGTTATCCTCTTGTTGATGGGGAGCCAGTGCAGGTCTCTCAGGTGGGGTGTGATGTGGCTGTGGCGAGGGATGTCAAGGATCAGGCGTGCTGAGGTGTTCTGGATGCGTTGGAGCCATTTCAGGAGTTTGGCCGGGGCTCCAGCATAGAGTGCATTTCCGTAGTCCAGTCTACTGCTGACTAGGGCCTGGGTGACTGTCCTTCTAGTTTTGGTGGGGATCCACTTGAAGATCCTGTGAAGCATGCGGAGGGTGTTGAAACAGGAGGAGGAGACGGCGTTGACCTGCTTCGTCATGGAAAGGCTGGATTCGAGGATGACCCCTAGGTTGCGTGCGTGGTCAGTGGGTGTAGGGGGTGCTCCTAGTGCAGACGGCCACCAGGAGTCGTCCCAGGCCGAGGGGGTGGATCCGAGGATGAGGACCTCCGTCTTGTCTGAGTTCAGCTTCAGTCGACTGTTTCCCATCCAGTTGGCGACGGCCTTCATTTCTTTGTGGAGGTTGGTTTTGGCGGTGTGGGGGTCTTTGGTGAGGGATAGAATCAGCTGGGTGTTGTCGGCGTAGGAGATGATGTTGAGGTCATGCCATCGTGCGACTTGGGTGAGCGGTGCCATGTAGACGTTGAACAGCGTTGGGCTGAGGGATGAGCCTTGGGGTACAGCGCATATGATCTCAGTGGCTTCGAAGTGGAAGAGCGGGAGGCGGACGCTCTGAGTTCTGCCGGAGAGGAAGGAGGTGGTCCAGTCCAGGGCCTTCTCTTGGATTCCAGCATCGTGGAGACGTGTTCGTAGTGTGCGGTGGCAGACCATGTTGAAGGCGGCTGACAGGTCCAGGAGGATGAGGGCCGCGGTTTCTCTGTTGTCAAGCAGGGTCCTGATGTCGTCGGTGGCGGCAATGAGGGCAGTTTCGGTGCTGTGGTTGCTGCGGAACCCGGACTCGGATGGGTCCAGCATGCTGTTCTCCTCGAGGAAGTTGGTTAGTTGCTTGTTGACGGCCTTTTCGATGACCTTTGCCGGGAACGGGAGCAGGGAGATGGGTCGGAAGTTCTTGAGGTCCGTGGGGTCCGCCTTGGGTTTCTTGAGTAGGGCGTTGATCTCAGCATGTTTCCAGCTCTCTGGGAAGGTCACTGTCTCGAAGGAGATGTTGATGGTTTTCCGGAGATGGGGTGCGATGGTGCTGCTGGCTTTGTTAAAGATGTGGTGTGGGCAGGGGTCTTCTGGGGATCTGGAGTGGTTGGTGTTCATGATCTTGACGGTGTCGTCGTCGTTGATGTTGGTCCAGGCGAGCAGGCGGTTGGTGCGGGTGGTGGTTGTGGGAGCGGGGGTCTCAGCGGTTGCTGGGGTGGTGACGGCATCATAGCTGTTGTGGATGTCTGTGATCTTGCGATGGAAGAAGGTGGCCAGCGAGTTGCACAGGTCTTGTGACGGTGGGATGTCGTTGGTATTGGAGCTGGGGTAGGAGAGTTCCTTCCCGATGTTGAATAGCTCTTTGCTGTTGTGTGTGTTGTTGTCTAGGCGGTCTTTGAAGGAGGTCCTTTTGGCGGATCTGATGATGTGGTGGTGTCTGCGGGTGGCGTTCTTGTGGGTTGTGTAGCTTTCAGGTGTTCGTTCACGGATCCAGGTTTTTTTTAGTTTTCGGCAGGTTCGTTTGGAGGCCTGGAGGTCTTCGTGAACCAGCTGGCTTTCTTGTTGGTGTGGGTGTTCGAGGGCTTCTTGAGCGCGGCGAGGGTGTTGGCGCAGTCGTTGATCCACTGTCTGAGGCTACGGGCTGCGGCGTCGGGGTCAGTCGGGTCTGCGGGCAGGCTCTGGGCGAGGGCGGTGGTTAGCTGGTCCTCGGTGACTTTGCTCCAGTGGTGATGAGGCATCTGCTGGGTGCGGGGGGTGTGGTGGGTTTCTGGAAGGTGAAGTGGATGCAGCGGTGGTCCGTCCAGTGGAGTTCCGTGGTGTGGTTGAAGAAGACGTGGGAGCTTGCTGAGAAGATGGGGTCAAGCGTGTGGCCGGCGGAGTGGGTAGGTGTTGTGACGAGTTGTCTGAGTGCGAGGTTGTTGAGGTTGTCGATCAGGGTGGAAGAGCTGGAGTCGTTGTTGTTCTCGAGGTTGAAGTTCAGGTCCCTGAGGAGGATGTAGTCCGTGGAGGCGAGGGCGTGTGCGCTGATGAAGTCAGCGATGGAGTTGTTGAACTGTGGTAGGGGTCTGGGGGGTCTGTAGATGAGGTTACCTCTGAGGGTGGTGTTGGGGTCGGTGTGGATCTGGAAGTGCAGGTGTTCGGCGGTGCTGAGGATGTCGTCGGTGTCTGTTGAGATTTTGAGAGTGTTTCTGTGGACCATTGGTGCGGTCCTTGCGGGTGATCTTGTAGCCGTCCGGGATGGCTATGGCGATGTCGGGTGTCGAGGAGGGGGTCAGCCAGGTCTCCGTCAGGAAGGCGACATCTGGGGCGTTGGTGTCAAGTTGGTCCCAGAGTTCGACTGCGTGTTTGCGGGCGGAGCGGGTGTTGAGCAGGATGCATCTGAGGAAGTTGGGTTCTTCTGTGGGAGGGTTGGCAGGCCGGATGCTGGTGAATCTGCAGTTCTGGCAGGAGAAGGGTCCTTGGGTGCGTTTCGGGATGGGCAGGCAGCAGGTGCGTGATCGTCCGGTGTTGAGTGCGTGGAGGGTGCTGGAGCCGTAGCGGAGGCGGACGTCGTGGCGTTCGCGGGGGCCAGGGGTCCTGGCGCTGGGCGCGGTCCAGGCGCGGACGGGCGCAGACGGGCTTGCCTTAGGCGCGCCTTCAGCGCACCTGCGGCGCATTCGCTGCGCGGCCTCCATATAAGGGGTTAAGTGAGGGAGGAGCAGCTGGGAGATCGGAGCGGGGCGGCGAATGGGCGCTAAGGGGGTGAGGCTGCAGGGGAAGGCAGTGGCGGGAAAAGAAAATGGCGGGAGCGGACACAGCGGATCACAGAAAAATGGGGGAGAAAAAACAGGATTAACACAAAATGTAGATACAACAATGTCAAGAGGGGCGCGGAAGATAGAAAAACGGCGGGAGCGGGCAAAGCGGATCACAGAAAAAAAGGGGGAGAAAAAACAGGATTAACACAAAATGAAGATACAACAATGTCAAGAGGGGGGCGGAAAATAGAAAAACGGCGGGAGCGGGCACAGCGGATCACAGAAAAAAAAGGGTGAGAAAAAACAGGATTAACACAAAATGAAGATACAACAATGTCACACGGGGGGAGGCAAATACAGAGGTGGCAAGACAACAACGGTGGCACAGAGGAGCAGCAGTGAGCGGTGTGGAGAGCGGCCTACCCTGAACCAGGGTCCCATAGCTAAGGGAGAAGCCTGTGGAATGGTATAGACAAGTCGAAAGGTTTGTGAAGGTTTCAAAAGTTCTGTTGAAAGATTTGGATGGGTTGTTTGACATAGAGGTACTGGCTGAATTGTGTGCTGAGTGTAAAATTACGGTTGATTGGCAAATGATGAGTATCTGAGAGACAAGAAATCAGTAGCCCCATCTGAAGAAGTAATGAGAAAATATAACCAGGTCATAACTTTCTTGAAAGGGAAAATTCCTCAGAAGGAAACAGATTGGGTATAGATAGATAGAAGCACTCAGGAAAAAGATGAATCAGTCCATGCGTACTATGAACGCCTCCTACAGGTGTTCAAACAGTATAGTGGGGTGGAAAGTATTGGGAATAAAGATATGACTCATTTTATCTATCGATTTGTCAATGGATTAAAGAAGGAAAGTTCTGAAATGATTAAGCAACATAATTTGTGTTGGCAAGCAAAGCCCATAGATGAAATTTTAAAATATGCAAGGTACTGTGGAGATGAAATTGACAATCGACGAAAGATTTTAGAACAAAAGGTAATGTGGGCTCAAGTTAATTTGGAAGAACAGCAAGAAATTCTGTTAAATAACATGGCAGGGAAATCAGGAAAAGAGCAAGGAAATGACGAAAATAATGGGGCAAAACCAAAAGGGCGATTAAGTAGAGAAGAGGCAAAGAAGAAATTCCCTTGTCACAGGTGTGGAAAATTGGGGCATTGGAAGAACGAGTGTAAGAATATACAAAATAATAATAGCCCAAATCAAAATTTAAATCCACAGACGCAGAATGAGGTGATAATGAGTCAACCACAACAGGTTGTAAACCTGCAGAATCAATTGCCACCTGCCCCTATGACAAGATTTGTGGGTCAAGCCAAGTACAGTACGGACACCGGATTTCAAGAAGGAAGTGGTAAGAAAAATTACCTAACATCACAGGTTTTTTTGCAGGATTCCTATTTTGAGGATCAAGATCAATGACGGTGCCTGAGTAGAAGGGAGGGATGAGGATTGCATACTTTGCGCATCCTTACCAGTAGATCAGTCAGGTCCGTATATCGATGGGAAGGTAGAGGGAAATGACATTACCTTTTTGTTGGACACTGGCGCTACCCGGTCTACTGTGAGAACAGCAGACATTCCAAACCTACCACTCTTGGGAAAAGCGATCCAAGTAGTGGGCGTTTCTAATAAACAAATTAGGACCCCTATTATGAAACCAATGGAAGAATGCATTGGAAACTTCAAAGAGATGCACAAGTTTGTAGTGTGCGACTCCTGTCCTGTAAATGTATTGGGAAGGGATTTGTTGTGCAAAATGAATTAGACCATATTCTGCACACAGACGGTGTTGCCATTCAAACCTCAGATGAAGATGGAATATACAAAATCATGTTAGCTAAGCAAGGAGCAGACGTACATGAATTGTATTCAATAATAACCCAGGATGACTTGCCAGAAGAGGTAAAACTGACAGTGAATCCAGATGTGTGGGATTTTACTGGAAATGAAGTAGGATTAATGACAGATGTAGATCCTGTCAAAGTGACCGTAAAGGAAGGTGCAGTTTTCCCAAACACCCGGCAATACAAAATGAGTCCTAAAGTCAAAGCTGGTGTTCCAGCAGAAATAAACAGAATGGTCAAACAAGGCATATTAAAAGAGATTTTAAGTAGTCCCTGTAACTCACCTATAATTGGCATTAAGAAACCAAATGGGAAATATAGAGTAGTTCAAGATTTACGAAAGATTAATAAAATTATCGTGTCCTGTTGTCCAGTGGTGCCCGATCCTGCAGTGATTCTGTACCAAATACCATGGAATGCGAGGTGGTTTACTGTGATAGATTTATGTCATGCTTTTTTCTCCATCCCATTGCATCCAGATAGCCAGTTTTTATTTTATTTTAAATTTGAGGATCGTGATCAAATTTTGAAAAAATGTCTTGAGACTTTGGTAATGCCTAAAGAATCTGTCCTCATACAGTATATTGATGATCTTTTGGTTGCTTCAAAAACAAAAAGTGACTGTATGACAGATTACATAGCCTTGCTGAACCATTTAGTCAAAGGTGGACATAAAGTGTCCCCTGAGAAGCTACAGTTTTGCAGAAAAGAAGTGAAGTATCTGGGACACCAGATAGAACAAGGAGAAAGGAGAGTGACATCAGAAAGAATAAAAATAATAAAACGAATGAAGTTGCCGCAAACCCAGAAGGAAATAAGAATGTTCATAGGGGTAGTGGGGTATTGCAGACAGTGGATTATGGGGTTCTCCATGCTAGCGAAGCCTTTGATACAAATGACAAAGAAACGAGCAAAAGAACAGATAGAATGAGATGAGGAGAGCACGAAATCTTTTCTGAAATTACGAGATTATTTATGTGAAGCCCCTGCCTTAGGTATGCCCGACTATTCAAAAGATTTCACTTTATTCTGTTGTGAGAAAGATAATTGTGCCCTCTCAGTTCTAACTCACAGTCATGGCCTGATGCAACGCCCAGTGGCATACTTTTCTGCTACCTTAGATCCTGTAGCATCCACTTTGCCAGGATGTCTAAAAGCTGTGGCAGCAACATGTGTGAGTCTGGAGCAAAGTGAGACAATTGTGATGGGACGCCCTGCAAAGGTATATGTCCCCCATGCAGTTGTTTTTCTTTTAACACAAACTCATACCCAGTACCTTACCCCAAGCAGATTAACAAAATATGAAAGGATCATTTTAGGTGCAGAAAATGTGACCATTGTTCGAAGTACTGTACATAATCCAGCTACTCTGTTAACAGATCCATATAATGAGGAAGTAAAAGATGACCCAGAACATGACTGTCTTGATGTAACAGAACTAAGTACAAAATCACGTCCAGACATACAAGATGAGCCATTAAAAGATGCTGAGCATGAATTCTTTGTAGATGGTCCATGCATGCGCCATGAAGAGGGAGGATTAAGGGCTGCTTATGCTGTATCTATATTGGCTGAAATAGTCGAAGCATCCTATTTACCAGGAGTCAGGTCTGCAAAAATAGCCGAATTGATTGCTTTAATTAAAGCCTGCAAAAAGGGGAAAAATTGGAGAGTAACCATTTACACTGACAGTCAGCATGGGTACGGGGTTGTGCATGACTTTGGCCAGCTTTGGATGCAGCAAGACTTTCTGACTTCTTCAGGGTCTCTTATTAAAAATGGTCAATTTGTCAAAGAATTGCTTAAAGCAATACAATTACCAAAAGAAATGGCAGTGGTTAAGTGTGCCGCACACCAGTCAGGAAATGACCGTGTGACTGCAGGCAATCGGTACGCTGAACAGGTTGCTCAACATTGTGCCAGATACCGAATGGCAGTAAAAAGAAAAATCGAAAATTGTCAAAATAGCTGCCAACTTATGCTATTGTCAGGGTTAGAAACATGGAAAGAAGTGAAAGATTTCCAAAATGAGGCAGAAACAAATGAGAAAGAGGGGTGGGTGAAAATTGGTTGTACACAAAGGACTGAAGATGGTGTGTGGATTTACCTAGACTATAGGCCTGTGTTGCCAGACAGCATGCTCGCACCTATGGCTAGACTGTATCACGGAGACACTCATATAGGCCGAGATGCAATGGTTAGACTTTTCAGGCAGGATTGGTTTAACCCAAGGTTTAGAAATGCAGCTGAAAGGCTTTGCCAAAGGTGTTTGACATGCCAGCAAATGAATCAAGGCACGAGAACACTAGTCTATATGGGAAACATTGAAAACGCTGAAGGACCATTCATAAGACTTCAAATTGACTTCATTCAGTTACCTGCTTGTCGAGGATTAAAATATGTACTTGTCAATGTTTGTTTATTTTCAAGTGGGTGGAGGCATACCCCACCAAAGGAAATGACAGTATAACAGTAGCTAGACTTCTATTGAGAGAACTAATTCCACGGTTCAGTTTTCCAGTAACTATTGAATCAGACAGAGGGTCTCACTTTAATAATGAAATAATTTGAATAATTTGTGAAGCATTTATGATTGAACAGAAGTTGCACTGCGCATACCGCCCAGAGGCATCTGGAGTGGTAGAACAATTGAATGGCACAATTGAGTCAAGGTCGGGGAAAGTGTGTGCATCGACTCCACTGGACTGGCCTGATGCCCTACCTTTTGTTCTGATGGGACTCAGAAGTATTCCAGACAAAAATACTGGATTGAGTCCCCATGAAATCATCATGGGAAGAGCAATGAGGCAGGCATGCATACGAGGACACAAGTTGTTGAATATAACTGATGATTTGGTACTGGAGTATTGCAAAGAATTGGCTGACCAAGTGCGTTCTATCTCACACTAGGTTGGAGAGGACGCAGACGTCAGGCAGCTGATTCAAGTGCATGATCTGAATCCTGGTGACTGGGTTGTAGTGAAGAATCACACACGAGAGACTTGCCTAGCACCAAGGTGGGAGAAACCACATCAGGTTATATTAGTCACAACAACAGCTGTAAAATGTGCAGGCGTGCCTAATTGGATTCATGCAAGTCACACTAAAAGTTAAGAGTAGCAGCCCCTGACGAGGAGGAACCTCAACTGACTCATGCGGTTGAGGGGGCTGAAGGTTGCACAGCTGAAGGATCTCAAGTAATAGGTCCTGAAGTAGCTGACGAAGAACAACCAAGCACCGGTCAGGATGATTGGATACCTGTAGTAGACATACCAGAGATAATTGTAATAACCAGGAGCCAAACTAGACAAATTAGTCAGGAAAAGAGTGAGGACCAGGTAGACAGAAAGGAAAGAGCTAAAGAAACAGAAACTAAATTAGATTATAAACCTGAGCAGGACCAGGTAGGGAAGGTACCAATTACCCAAACAGAAGAAACTAAATTTATAGAACTTGAGACTGGGGAAGAACGGAGAGAATCTAAAGCAAGTGAACAGATAAATGACAACAAAGATTTAAAGGAAAATGAACAAGAACCAATAAGGGAAGTTACAGAAATTCAGGTAAATACAGAAAAAGCAACTTTAAAAATTGAACCTGAACTAGATCAGACTAGCAAAAGAGAAAACAATCAGGAAGGAAGTAGTGAATCAGTAGACCTACACAAGATCAGACAAAGAAAGAATCTGAGGACAGAAATAATCACGTTATGCCACAAATCAAAGAAAACAAAAGAACATCTGAATAAGGTACAAGTGCAGTGCAAGCTAAACGAATCAGAAAGGGTGACAATCGGCCATGTGTTATCAAAAGATTGAAATATCACCTCAAGACAGTACCCGAAGAACCAGAGCAGGTAGACGTAGTATCCAGTTGGTCTGGGCAAGCAGCTGTAGGCTGAAAACGAAGAAGCCCCAGACCAACATTTGTAAATAACAAATTCAAAGGTCCTGAATGGACATATGTAATTCTCGAAGAATTTGAGAATTTAGAGATAATTGAAGAGGAAATGGGAAATTTTGATGCAGAGCAAATTGACGAAGAAGTGAGACCACCTTGAACGTATTTCCCCTTTGTAACTCTGTTCCAAAGAAGAATTACTCAAAATAAAGAAGAGAAATATTCTATCACCTTAGAAAATGGCTGACAACAGAGCTGCTGGAAAACCTAATTGTTTTATGAAATGTTGCAGAATGTTCATATGTAGTATATTTCTAATACTCATAATATGGGTGATATTAGCCCTGTCATCAGATTGAGAGGAATGGTGTGACCCAAACCTACGTGACGCACAGCTGTAGACTAGAAAGTCTTTGGCAAATTCAATATGAACGTAAATTATCTGCACAGCAATATACATAAAACATTATCCTGTGAAGTTATTACAATGTAAATCATAACATGACAAATTGTGTTAAACAGAAGTGTATATTGTTTGAGGTATAACAAAAATACTCTCTCCTTGAAGTCCTGTTAATTAACAAGCAACATACATAGAGAGGATAAACATAATCTTCATTTCAAAGAAAAGTCCCAATGCATTTCGGGTTTTTTAACCCATCTTCAGGGGATAAACATGATCAAGAGGAAGTAAGTTTCCAATAAGTCGACCGTATTTAGAACTACAACAGAACAAAAAATGGCATTTTGTTCAGGTGTTTGTACGTGTTACATTTAGGATTTACATTTAGGATTTGCACTCTAGGGTTAAGTACAGCAAATAGCTGAGTGAAAAGACAGAAAATAAACTGGTGCTGAGGTGAGGTGCATGCTGTCACAAGCCTAATCACCAAGATAAAGTGCAGAGCGTCGTCCGGGTGAAGAAATCAGACACAGTGATAGTGAAAAAAGTCCACGTTGATACGCAAGAAATCTAGCTTCCGTAAGTGTTATTCGGTGCTCAATGGTGAGTGGTGAATAATGGGGAAAAAATGAAGGTGGAATATGCGAAATTAGGAGTGGTGCACTAAACGATAGAAACAGAACAGAACGTGTGAGACAGAGTTATACTCACTACAGAGCTTTTCGCAATTCTAAGAATGGCGAGAGAGTGAAACAGCTTTCCGACGGAGTCTTTAATGCTGCCAAATCTACATAACCGAAGTGAAATGAGAATGAATTGTAAATATACTGCCAAGGGTATAAAGAGAAAGCTAATTATATAGTCCCCTATGTGATCACCCATGTGTTCAGTATAAGATCTTACCTGATAAACTCTAGATGCAAACAACGCAACTGTTAAAAAAAAGGGGCTGAAATGTAAATGGACGTCAGTTCACGAATGCTCAGGAAACCGAGGGTGTTAAGATATTTAAAAAGGCACCAAACCTCCAGGATTTAGGAAGGCTTACCTGCGCGACGATGAAAGTTTGGCGTTCTCAGTGTTCCAGCATCGATTGAAAGCGTGCGTGTAGACGCGTACGTACTCGTTGCGTGTTTAAAGGGGCCGCGATGTAAAAAATTTGACTGTGATTGAAAACTTTATTGAGAGCGTGTGTAGATACCAGAACGGGGTCTGACATTTGCGTGTGGTGCATAAATTAAAGGAATGAAGGAATAAAAATACAAATAAAATTAAAAATTAAAATAAATTAAAACTATATGAAAAGGACGATAGTCTTAGAAAGTAATGGTAAGAGACGATAATGAGAAGAGTGCAAATCCTGTACAAAAAGCTACACGTTAAGCCAACTACACACATGAGCATGCCCTATACACGGTTGTTTATAAGAAGCACAACAGTTCCACATGGTCATTCAGCCCGCCTGGAATCAGCGTGCCAAGCTTTTTAATCCAGAAAGTCTCTTTGCGTGCTAAAACTGTGTTGAGGTCTGTACCTGTGGTTGAGTGAATTTTTTCCAAAATGGTGAAACGTAGTTGTGGTATAGTATGTGAAATATTGACCCAATGTGCTGCTAAGCATGATTTAAGATTTTTGTTACGTATGGTACTTTTGTGTTCCACTATTCTCATTTTTATTTTTCTGGAGGTTCTACTTACATAGACAAGCCCACAAGGACATTGAATCGCGTAAATTACTCCCTCAGTATTGCAATCAGAAGAGTGTTTCAATGTGATCTTCTGTCCTGTCTGGGGATGTGCGAAACTGTTACCCAGAATTACGTTGCCGCATTGTCCACAGTTGTGGCATTTACGCATACCTTTGTAGGTTTGTCTGATGGAAGGGTGTTTTGGTTTGAGTAGTTCCCTAAGATTCTTGGATCTAGTATGTGCAAATAGAGGTGGGCCTCTATACAAGGACATTGAATCGCGTAAATTACTCCCTCAGTATTGCAATCAGAAGAGTGTTTCAATGTGATCTTCTGTCCTGTCTGGGGATGTGCGAAAGTGTTACCCAGAATTACGTTGCCGCATTGTCCACAGTTGTGGCATTTACGCATACCTTTGTAGGTTTGTCTGATGGAAGGGTGTTTTGGTTTGAGTAGTTCTCCAAGATTCTTGGATCTAGTATGTGCAAATAGAGGTGGGCCTCTATACAAGTCCGTGAAGTCTGTTTCATGTGCGATGATCTCCCAGCGTTTTTTGATGACTTTCTTAATTTGTGAAGATTGTGCTGAGTATTTTAAAACAAATACTTCACGTTGAACCGTCTGTTTTTGTGATGGAAGTAAAAGTTCTTAGCCTTTTTTAGGAACCACTGTCCTTTTAGCTTCTAGAAGCACATCCTCAGGATAACCACGTTCCATATATCTAATTTTTTGTTCTTCTATGAGTTTGGTGCATAAGGTGTTATCAGATGTTATCCTTTTAATCCTGATAAACTGAGACACAGGTAAATGTTTTTTGAGAGAATACGGATGTGTGCTGTTGAAGTGCAAAGCATTGTTGACATCAGTAGGTTTTTTATACACTGCTGTTTGAAGACCAGTGGGTGTTTTTTGAATTTCAATATCTAAAAAGTGGATCTTGTTGGATTGAATGTTGGAAGTGAACTGAATCCTAGGGTTACACAAGTTGAGGTCTTGGATTCCAAGGTGATTCGTGACCCTTTCCAGATCACTAGAATGTCGTCTATGTACCGCAAAAAAAGAATTGCATGCTCTCGCCATATTGGGTTATGGAGGATATGTTGATATTCAACATGTGCCATAAAGGTATTTGCATACGCTGGTGCCCCGGGAAATCCCATGGAAGTCCCCGTTTTTTGCAGATAAAATCGCTCCTTCCAATTAAAGTAACTGTGATAAAGTAAGAAATGTAAAAGCTCCAATAGGAACACGCCCATGTCAGGTTCAAAAAGAGACTCTAAAAGTCGCCATTCCACCGCTTCAAGACCTTCATTGTGAGCTATGGATGTATATAAAGCTGCCACATCTATAGTGCAAAGTAAAATATCCTCCTCAAAATAATGTCATATAGTGTCTAGTTTCAGTAAGCAATCGGTAGTGTCTTTAACGTAAGTCTTCCATGATTGCACCAGTGGTTGTAGATGAAAATCTAAAAATTGACCAATTGGTTCGTGTATTGATCCACATCCTGCTACAATTGGACGAAAAGGTGGATTAATAACGATTTTGAACCCACTGGAGACGGAAATATCCCTCTTTAAATTCATGTGCAAGCTTAGATTGAAATGGTTTTTCTCTACCAACACATTAGAGGAACATAAGAGACCAAAAGAACGTTTTCGCCCTAAGAGCAAATATATGGCTCCATTCTCACATAAGACCTTAGACAACTTTGAATTATTGGTGAAAAAAGATTTGGAACACATTAAATACTCCAAACCAAAACACATTAATCTATCTAAGAAGGAATTACGGACACTTAACGCACTCCAACAAGACAAGGATATCATTTTTCAACCGGCAGACAAAGGAGGTGCCCTTGTCATTCTAGATACGGAATTTTATGATCATAGTGTCGATACGCATGTCAACGACCAAGACACCTACATTCATCTGGACAGTGACCCCACTAGAGAATTTAAAGATCTGTTAGGATCTTTACTGAAGAAAGCAATTGATAACGGCTTGATCACTGAGAACACTAGGACATTTCTACTAGTAGAAACCCCCAAAATGCCTCACATATACATGCTTCCTAAAGTGCACAAAAGCGTTATTAATCCACCTTTTCGTCCAATTGTAGCAGGATGTGGATCAATACACGAACCAATTGGTCAATTTTTAGATTTTCATCTACAACCACTGGTGCAATCATGGAAGACTTACATTAAAGACACTACCGATTGCTTACTGAAACTAGAAACTATACGACATAATTTTGAGGAGGATATTTTACTTTTCACTATAGATGTGGTAGCTTTATATACATCCATAGCTCACAATGAAGGTCTTGAAGCGGTGGAATGGCGACTTTTAGAGTCTCTTTTTGAACCTGACATGGGCGTGTTCCTATTGGAGCTTTTACATTCCTCACTTTATCACAGTTACTTTCATTGGAAGGAGCAATTTTATCTGCAAAAAACGGGGACTTCCATGGAATTTCCCGGGGCACCAGCGTATGCCAATACCTTTATGGCACATTTTGAATATCAACATATCCTCCATAACCCAATATGGCGAGAGCATGCAATTCTTTTTTTGCGGTACATAGACGACATTCTAGTGATCTGGAAAGGGTCACGAATCACCTTGGAATCCTGCATCCAAGACCTCAACTTGTGTAACCCTAGGATTCAGTTCACTTCCAACATTCAATCCAACAAGATCCACTTTTTAGAGATTGAAATTCAAAAAACACCCACTGGTCTTCAAACAGCAGTGTATAAAAATCCTACCGATGTCAACAATGCGTTGCACTTCAACAGCGCACATCCGTATTCTCTCAAAAAACATTTACCTGTGTCTCAGTTTATCAGGATTAAAAGGATAACATCTGATAACACCTTATGCACCAAACTCATAGAAGAACAAAAAATGAGATATATGGAACGTGGTTATCCTGAGGATGTGCTTCTAAAAAACGCGAAGAACTTTTACTTCCATCACAAAAACAGACGGATCAACGTGAAGTATTTGTTTTAAAATACTCAGCACAATCTTCACAAATTAAGAAAGTCATCAAAAAATGCTGGGAGATCATCGCACAAGAAACAGACTTCACGGACTTGTATAGAGGCCCACCTCAATTTGCACATACTAGATCCAAGAATCTTAGAGAACTGCTCAAACCAAAACACCCTTCCATCAGACAAACCTACAAAGGTATGCGTAAATGCCACAACTGTGGACAATGCGGCAACGTAATTCTGGGTAACACTTTCGCACATCCCCAGACAGGACAGAAGATCACATTGAAACACTCTTCTGATTGCAATACTGAGGGAGTAATTTACGCGATTCAATGTTCATGTGGGCTTGTCTATGTAGGTAGAACCTCCAGAAAAATAAAAACGAGAATAGTGGAACACAAAAGTACCATACGTAACAAAAATCTTAAATCATGCTTAGCAGCACATTGGGTCAATATTTCACATACTATACCACAACTACGTTTCACCATTTTGGAAAAAATTCACTCAACCACAGGTACAGACCTCAACACAGTTTTAGCACGCAAAGAGACTTTCTGGATTAAAAAGCTTGGCACGCTGATTCCAGGTGGGCTGAATGACCATGTGAAACTGTTGTGCTTCTTATAAACAACCGTGTATAGGGCATGCTCATGTGTGTAAATAGCAATAGATATAGCTGAAGCACATAATAACAATTTAACCTGTAGATTGCATGAAGAAGAGAAAATATTTTTGCATTTAGTAGAACAAAGAAGACAGGATTTCCAACGAAGAGCCTCTGAACCTAAACCTCAGATACCGAAATGGGCTGAGGAAGACGAGCATTTTGCAAGTGGCAATACTCATGCTGCCATGTCTTTAAATGTTGAAAAAAAGGGGAAAATCTGTCTCCATAGGTTAAAAACAGAATATAACCATGTGTTTATTGGTTCCAGTGAATGCGAACACAATTTCTTAATAATTAGGGGATGGGGACTAAAGGGAGGGTGCCGCTCGAGCTTGGGACTTTGTTTCTGCCATTTACATCGGTATCGCCAGTGCTTGTTTGTGGGCGTGAGGGACTGCGAGGCCTTCCAGCGGAATAATTACCATCACCTGAGGTCTCTTCCCGGACACTCCCCTAGTTCATTGGCTCACCTTTAAAACGACTCGCGGCCCCCGCTTCGCGGGAGCCGCTCGAGCTTGGGACTTTGTTTCTGACATTTACATCGGTATCGCCAGTGCTTGTTTGTGGGCGTGAGGGACTGCGAGGCCTTCCAGCGGAATAATTACCATCACCTGAGGTCTCTTCCCGGACACTCCCCTAGTTCATTGGCTCACCTTTAAAACGACTCGCGGCCCCCGCTTCATGGGTGCCGCTCGAGCTTGGGACTTTGTTTCTGCCATTTACATTGGTATCGCCAGTGCTTGTTTGTGGGCGTGAGGGACTGCGAGGCCTTCCAGCGGAATAATTACCATCACCTGAGGTCTCTTCCCGGACACTCCCCTAGTTCATTGGCTCACCTTTAAAACGACTCGCGGCCCCCGCTTCGCGGGAGCCGCTCGAGCTTGGGACTTTGTTTCTGCCATTTACATCGGTATCGCCAGTGCTTGTTTGTGGGCGTGAGGGACTGCGAGGCCTTCCAGCGGAATAATTACCATTACCTGAGGTCTCTTCCCGGACACTCCCCTAGTTCATTGGCTCACCTTTAAAACGACTCGCGGCCCCCGCTTCGCGGGAGCCGCTCGAGCTTGGGACTTTGTTTCTGCCATTTACATCGGTATCGCCAGTGCTTGTTTGTGGGCGTGAGGGACTGCGAGGCCTTCCAGCGGAATAATTACCATCACCTGAGGTCTCTTCCCGGACACTCCCCTAGTTCATTGGCTCACCTTTAAAACGACTTGCGGCCCCCGCTTCGCGGGTGCCGCTCGAACTTGGGACTTTGTTTCTGCCATTTACATCGGTATCGCCAATGCTTGTTTGTGGGCGTGAGGGACTGCGAGGCCTTCCAGCGGAATAATTACCATCACCTGAGGTCTCTTCCCGGACACTCCCCTAGTTCATTGGCTCACCTTTAAAACGACTCGCGGCCCCCGCTTCGCGGGAGCCGCTCGAGCTTGGGACTTTGTTTCTGCCATTTACATCGGTATCGCCAGTGCTTGTTTGTGGGCGTGAGGGACTGCGAGGCCTTCCAGCGGAATAATTACCATCACCTGAGGTCTCTTCCCGGACACTCCCCTAGTTCATTGGCTCACCTTTAAAACGACTCGCGGCCCCCGCTTCGCGGGAGCCGCTCGAGCTTGGGACTTTGTTTCTGCCATTTACATCGGTATCGCCAGTGCTTGTTTGTGGGCGTGAGGGACTGCGAGGCCTTCCAGCGGAATAATTACCATCACCTGAGGTCTCTTCCCGGACACTCCCCTAGTTCATTGGCTCACCTTTAAAACGACTCGCGGCCCCCGCTTCGCGGGCGCCGCTCGAGCTTGGGACTTTGTTTCTGCCATTTACATCGGTATCGCCAGTGCTTGTTTGTGGGCGTGAGGGACTGCGAGGCCTTCCAGCGGAATAATTACCATCACCTGAGGTCTCTTCCCGGACACTCCCCCCTTTTCCCATTGGCATGCTATAAAGATCAACCATCATTACGCCCCGCGGAACGCCCGCGGGACGCGCGCCGGGCGAAGTCCGGGCCAAGGGCGGGCCCGTTTAAGCCCGTTAAAGACCGATTAAAACCGGACTGGGCTATCCCCCTAACATTTTCAATTGTATATACTGTAATTATTTTATTTCCTCCCGCTTGTATTCGGCAATCTGCTGTTTTACCATTTATAGCAACTATGGCAACCACAAGAGCAAGAGGTAGTAGGAGCAAAACAGCAGCGGACTCAAACAGTATAACTGGCCCTTTGGATAACTTTATTGTTAGAGCTAATTCTGTTATTGACCAAGGGATTGCACTCATGGAACGTAGAGTCTCCCAGGAGTTGGCACTAGCAAAACGTTCCTCTATGGGTCATTTCGCTTCAGTTAAAACTCCAACCAAACAAATTAAAGATTCGGTTCCCACAGACACTCAGGCGGTTCGTCAGAGCCTCCCTAACATGGTGGACCTGTCAGTATCAGCTTCCGAATTTATCTCAGTCTTAGAATCAGACAGGTCCTCGATTTCTTCTCATGATCCTTTGTTAGAAGTTTCAACTGATATCCAGCGGAGGGGGATTAGTGAGGGAGCTATACCTAAATCCTTAAAAAAATGCCAAGAAAAGAAAAGCCAGAAATGCTAAGAAATCTAAGAAATACCAGAAACCGACAGTGCCCGTGGAAAAGGTGACCCATGAGCCACTTTCAAGCGTTCAAGAGGGGGGACAAAAACAAAAACAAATAAAGGTTGTTTGTAGTAACTCTCGGCCAGACATGAATAATGCTATCATGGATACCGAACGTACAACCGTCTCCCCCAGTTTGACTCCAACTAGTACGGTCACAGAGGCAGATATCAAAATTTTTGACCATATGAGCAAATTATTTAAATCGTACCTCTCCCCATTAGAGGTTAGATTAAAAAGAGTTGAAAAACAGCTAATTGAATTGACTGCTCTTATTAAGTCTCTGAGTAAGTCCGGAGTACAAAGAGATGGAGAAAGGAAGCTAATCATCAATAATAATTAAATGGGGGATATGCAGTCAAACAAAAGTCCACCTTCAAAAGAGCCTATCTTAATAATTGATCCCACCGTACCGGAGACAAATTCACCTATTAATGTTAGCAAATCCATTCAAATTATTAGGCAGAAGGCTACCACATCTAGAAATACTGCTCCGGCCTCTAAGGGAAACCATACTGGAAGGTTATTGCCGCAGAAACTACCTATCGACTTGCCTCAGGAAGTAAACCCTTATCTGGTGATTCTGACCGGGGTACCAGAGTTGAGGGAGGACGTAGAGGAGCCCATAGGATCTTTGAAAAATAAGGTACAACATTGGCTCAATTTAAGACGGCCACTGCCTCCCAACAGGTCGAGTAAGATCCTAATGGCGCGTAGAGTACCATGGGTAGGGCAAGGTAAAAAAACTATTGAGGGGGACTGTATCTTGGTAAATTTTGACGACCCGGGTATGGTCGATTACATCTGCTCATGGGACAACCAGTTTAACAACGAAGGTATTGCAACCAAGCGTTTGTCCTTCTTTTATCCACCTAGAAACCGCCATCAACCAGCCTTCGACCGAAGCAGGGGAATGGTAGGCCCTCAAGATAGAGTAGCAGATAGGTGGGAGCGGGGTTGGCAAATAACTAGAGAAGTACACCCAATGGATACTTGGAGAGGAATACCGACCGATAATAGGTTTAGTTGCTTGGAACTGGTCGATTGACTCCCTTCGTCCACTACTTCCGAGGGTGTCTTCAGCGGGGATTCTAGTGAGCCAATTAAAAGAGGAAACCACTTACCAAATGAAAACCTAGGGATTATATCTGAGAGATCAGAATCCGAGGTAGAAGTGAGGTATACTACTCCACGACCTACCGCAGAAGAGCCATCTAGTGGAGACCTTTCAGGACCTATAAATATTGACCCCGAATATGTACTGCCCAGCCAACAATCTCCAATATGCCGAGGAAGGGATGTAGGAGCTAAATCCCTACAGTTAGAATTAGGTGGTGGTATCGATAACCTCCCTGTCATGGAGCCGATAAGAGACCCCCAATGTAGCAAACTAGCCTTGTTATCATGGAACATTGCGGGTCTTTCAAATAAGGTAATGGACCCAATTTTCAGAGACTTCATTGATAGATATGATGTCATTTGCTTGCAAGAGTCTTGGGAAAATAAAGAGATCCATCTCGAAGGGTACCGCACATATTCCACTCCTGCAGTTCAGTCTAGGAGGGGCAGATGTTCGGGTGGCCTCTGTACATATATTTCTAACATCGTAAACGCGACCATAAAGCTCCTGACTAATGACGGTCATGTTTTTTATCAGATCCTTTCTCTCCTTTTTGGAGGGAAACGACAAATCATCCTAGTAAATTTTTATAACAATATTCCAAAGGAAGATTATAAACGTGTTTTTGAGGATCTAAACAATTTGCTACATTATGGGACAGACGTGGAGCATAAAGACATGTGTATTATATTGTCTGGTGATTTTAACTGTCATTTATGCCCACATAGCAGTACGGGTACTTGCGGATTGTTAAACCTATCTGGAGAATGTTACACTCATTTTGAGCACTCAACGTTAGGCAATTTATTGAACGTTTTAATTCATGATTGGAATTTGGGATTTGTGAATGAGCTTTGCAACCCACAAATTAGTTTTCAACCTACTTTTAATGGGCATGGACTGTGTTCTACAATAGATTTTATACTAACTACTACTAGCCATTGCTACAACATCCTCATGTTTAATACAGAGGATATTGCTGTGAGTGATCATTTTCCCCTTAGCACTACACTTGATGTTGGAATGAGCAATGGAAAAATACCAAACATAGTAGAAAACCTCTATGGATATTCCATCCAACTGGCGAAAAGAAATGGATACGCAATAAAATGGAAAATGGTTGATCCTGTCAACTTCCTGCATAGTCCAATTACTGATCAATATTTTAATATTATGACTTGCCTGGAAGATTCCCCAGATCCCAATGCGGTCATTAAAGCATTCCAGAAGATCGCTACGCAAATATCCAATAATCTGACTGGAACGCTTAGAGAAGGGGGGGGTTCAAAACCAGAGGGCTGGTTTAACTCTGAATGCAGTAAAGCTCACGCAAACTTGAAACAATCACTAAAAAAAACGCCTAGAAATCAATCAGACGTTAGAGCAGCCAGATTAGCATATAAACTTACATTACGTAAACGAAAACTAGAGATCAAGGAGAATGCCTGGACTGCCTTAGTAAAGGCGTCTTGTTTGAGAGATAACACTGGGTTTTGGAAAGCAGTAAATGCTCCCTTTTTTGTGGATAGAAAAGTTGACGTGATAGACCTGGCAATTGAACAATCTGTTTGGGTAGATCACTTCACTGAACTCTATAAGAAGGATGGTTTGCCTAGTCCACAAACTACCTATCAAAAAATGTCGAATAATAGCGTGTCCACTTCAACTGTTGGCTTCCCTCTGGAGATTTCTTTTTCTGTCACGGAGATGGAGTCAGCTTTATCTGAAAGCTCAAAAAACAAAGCCCCGGGACCGGATGGGATCCCCATAGATCTATTCAAGGAAAATATCCCCCTTTGGGCCCCGCTCCTGACCAATTTATTGAACAGCTATAATAAAAAGGGATTGCCTTTGACTTGGCAAGAAGCGATAATTGTCCCTATTTTCAAAAAGGGAGACCGTAATGATCCTAAATGTTACAGGCCTATTTCGCTGCTCGATTCGCTGATGAAAGTAGCAGGTAGACTTATCCTAAATAGATTACAAATATGGGCTAATGACAGTAACATTCTTTCTAAATTTCAGTATGGCTTTAAGGAAGGATTGGGCACAGTCGAACAAGGACTTAATTTAGCTATAATAACTGCAAAATACACGATAGCTAAAAAGGGCAACCTCTTCATGACCTTTGTCGACTTAAGTTCAGCCTTTGACTGCTTAAGCCATGAGGGTTTGTGGGCTACTCTAATCGCACTTGGTATTGATTTGAACATTTTGAATTTTATTAAAGAGTTGTATCGAGGAGCAGGAGCAAAGGTCCGTTTTGGCAAAAAAGGGGAATGCACAAATAAATTTCCTATTATGAAAGGTGTACGCCAGGGTTGTATCCTGGCTCCCTTTCTTTTTAATTTATATATAAATGGAGTGGCGGATTTCTTATTAAAGCAGAAAGTAGATTATCCCCAAATAAATGGCGAGGCTGTTCCTATTTTATTATACGCTGATGATGCGGTTATCATGGCTAGAACCCAATTAGGCCTCCAAAAGGCGTTAACTAGTTTTTCAACTTTTATGTCATCTAGGGGTCTAAAAATCAACATTGGGAAAACTTTTACCATGAGCTGTACATCAATGATTAAAGTTCCTTGTAATACTTTTTTAAATCAGTCTAAGATAGAATTAACACATACTTTTTCTTATTTAGGGATTTTATTTAATTATAGGGGCACTTGGACATCAGCAGTCAATACTAGGAATTTAGCATTTGCTCGATCAATTGGTGCTTTGAAACAGTTCGCAAATAAATTGGGAGGTAGACCTGTCCGTATCTTAATGGACATTTATAAGGCTAAATGCGTTTCAATTGCTACTTATGGGGCTGGCATTTGGGGCATTGCAGACTGCCGGGAAATCCAAGTAAGAGTATTTGTTAGCAGTTCCCAAGTCCACTTCCACGTATGTGTGCCATAAGGAATTGGATATAATTTACATATCTGATTTGATCAAAATTAGTCCTTTGTTGTTATGGTATAAGATATGGACCTCAATAGCTACCACCTTAAATAGAGCTGTTTTACTTGATTGCATTAATCTTGAAAGAGCGAAAAATATCCAGTGGCTAGCATACATAAAGGTCTTTTTAACAAATATGGGGCTACTAGGTTACTTTAATAACCCTACCTCATTATCTACGATTTCGAGAAAGGAATTTAAAGACCGCTGCGTTGTTTTCCTGGAAAATCAACGGTGGTCTAAAGAAAGGACCAAAAAATCTGTCTCACAACATCAGTTACTCCTGCAGGGCATTGGACTACAGCTTTATCTATCGCCTGACCAAACTTGCTATGACAGAATGTTATTGGCTCGTTTGAGAACCGACTGTTATTATAGATTAATACCATTCCCTGATATAAACAATTGGTCGTCATATTTAATTAAATGCCCATGCGATGACCTCTCCGAGCAATCAACTATTCATAGTCTCTTGTTTTGTAAATTTTATGCGTGGGGGAGGAAGAGACACTTGATTCCTTTATTAACCCCTTCGACGCTCATGACGGAACGGTTCCGTCATGAGCGTCGGTTGAGCTGTGCTCATGACGGAACCGTTCCGTCATGACCACGCCCGCGCAAGCAGCAGCCAGCACAGCGGGGGAATCCGCCCCGCATGGAAGGGGTTAAAAACCTGGGACTTAAGGCAGTGTAGACCAGCTTTTGTAAAACTGCTTATGCTCGAAGATGAAATGACTATTAATGCTGTATCTAAGTTTTTAAAATATGCAATTAGATGCAGATCTTCTATGTCCTAGTTCCCTTCAATTTTATGTCTAAATAAGAACATTTTATTATGATGTAATTAACCGGACTTATCTGTCTATTTTTATTAACATGTGATTGTTGTATTTACTGTGCTTTTATGGTTTTTTAAATATGAAATCGAATAAAGCTATCTTTGACTTGACTTTGACTTGACTAAAGGGAGGAACTGATCCAGTATTTCCTGGAATTTATTATGTGTGTGGTAATAAAGCCTACTTTAGGCTGCCAGACCATTTGCATGGGAGTTGTTATTTCAGAATAGTATTCCCTAAGGTAGATCATGGAAAAAGACTTACTGGAAACAATGAAGATGCAAATGGACTAACACATATAAAAAGTGCTAGTTTTTCAGAAATTGTAGGTGATATATTTGGTGCATTGATACCTTCAGTGGGGCTTCTTCTGAATTCACGAAAAATGTGTAAGTTGTCTACAGTGGTTGATCGGTTATCTACTGACACTGCTGGAGGATTTCTGCTCATCAACACAGAATTAGTTGCGTTCAGATCTATGGTTATGCAAAATCGACTTGCCCGTGACATATTATTGGTAAAAGAAGGTGGAGTCTGTAAATTATTCAAAATGCAACATTGTGCACGTATATTCCGAAAAAAGTGTTGAAATTGGAAATACATTAAGAATATTACGAAATTGGAGGAAGAGTTCAAACCACTGGAAGTTGAAAGTGTATGGAATAAACTTGCAAATAGCTTTACAAACATAGGTAGTTGGGTTTCTAATTTAGGAATAGGTATTCTAGGTCATAAAATACTACCCATAATGGGAATAACTCTACTAGTGTTAGCAATAATGTGCTGGCACAAGTGTTGTAAAGGAAGAAAGAAATATGAAGTGAATGAATGAAAAGGGCAAGAAAAGAAAACTTGAAGAAATACAGTTAGAAGATTTAAAAAAAGGAGATTTTTATAAAAGAATGAGATGGTTACAATGCAAGAAGGAAAAGAAAGCAAATGAAAGGGTTGAAGAAGAAATTGAGATGTGCTAAAGTTGGCATCTGTTTAGTAGAAACATTCATGATGGCAATAAATGCCATCAGAGAGGGGATTGATGGAGCAAGAATTTGTGAACGAAACTTGCTTGGATTCAATCCTCTCAAATAACGTGTACTAATGTAACAAATTTGTTTTGTGAATACTAAAACCTTAATACATCATGAACACTTTTATCTAGGGGAAGCTTTTCTATGTGCGTTACTAACCTGTAACTTGAATGTCCTAAAATGGCAGACAAAACACGGGAATTCTATTGCGCATCCGTCTACTGCATCTACGTAGTATGACTCTGTCGCTTTTGGTGGGAAACTTTTGCAGCTGCGAATGGCACTAAAAATGGTCGCTTTGAACTCACATCCTAATGCACCTGCTGCTGATAAACTAAAGTTTGTAAGTTGTATTAAACACTAATGTAAAAGATTTAAAATAAGTAAATGGGGATAGAGTAGAGATAAGTGGTATACAGTGAAATCATTTGTTTCTGTGTTCTAACGTGTCTTTATCTGACTTTGTTATTAGTTTGTATTTGGGCCTCGGAGGGCGACTGGAATCCCTACTACGCGCATGCTCATAAAGATTGGCTGAAAACAATGATGGCACCCGTGTCACTCAGCCAAGAACACCGTGAATGAAGAACCATGGGAAACTCAACTGATGACCCCAGCAAAAGCAACAGTGTTGAATAAAATGTTTAAATTACTGAATAATGTAAAATGCGTGTGGGAATAAAGCTATGGGAAAAGAAAATTAAGGGGCGGGCACATAGACAATGGTTCATGGAGAAATTGTTAACTTCGAAGTGGTGTGATGAACTCACCTCCTTATCCCAACCAATCAGAATAAGGGAAAGCATAAGAATTGATACTTCGGAGTGTGGTACACGAATCAAGAACAGTATAATTGAGGTAAGATAGCTAGAGACCTCGTCCGACTTGTCAGATCTGTCATTCCGACACGTCACTTACCCAACGCTTTTGCTGCTCCAGTTCTTGTCTGAGACGCTGTCTCAGACCCTGCTGCTGCCACAAACTCTGTCTGAGAGTTTGAGATACTAATCGATAAATCTATTCATCTAGAGGGATTGCGGAAAAGGGACACCTGAGGAGAGTAGTGCCAGAGAGGGGTGCAATGCTGGCATTGTACTTTAGGAGAAGATATCCTTCCAGATCTGAATCTGCCTGTTCCTCTACCTGTGACCCATTTTGGAGATTCTATTCTGGCCCCCCATTATGGAGTTGGGTTCATCTTGACCAATAGGTAAATATAATTAGAAAATCTGTCCTTTATGCCTATTCTCTCCTCCCCCCCTTCTTCACTTTCCAGGTACCGTCATCATTGATCATTTAGTTTTGCTATGAAATTATTTAGTGTATTTATGCCTCTTGAAATGAAGGTGGTTACTGTAATTGGATTTTGACTCACAAATTAATTTTGATAAAGGTTTTGAAAACTTCTTGAGTCTTTGGTTTTCAGAGTAAAGAGGTAAATGTCATTCTACCTTAAACTAACTCAGCAACCTGATTCATTGAGGAAGGAAACTATATTATCAAATTGGTACGACTTGGTAAAGGTGAATAACAAAGTTACAGGTATTTTTACACAAAATTGATGCCAGCGGGGTTTACTAGCTTACTGTATGAATGTGGTTTGGGTCCAGGTAAGTATTAGGTGAATGTGTGACCAGAGCTGGTGACCCGCGCTCCATCATGGCTCACCTCAATTCTTTCTCCTAGCTGCCTCTCGGGTTCAGCATCATGCCACGGCTTCAGGTTGGTTTACTCATGCTCACAGCTTTGTCCCGGCACTATCATGTTTTTTTTATTAACGTACCTTGTTTTTCCTTAAAGACTAGACTTATTTCATCATGATTGTCGATTGGCCCATGCCTTTAACCAACTCTAACCAACATATCACCTTGATGGCTTTTCGGTCAGTTTCCATAACCTCTTGCCGCTGTGTTTAATTTATGAGTAAATCTTAAGTATGCTTATGTGTCTTTGGCACTGTTGGACTTGGCCCTTTTTCCCTCATTTTTTTCGTTTTTGTAATGGTAAGGTGCAGGTGCTTACTTCGCCCAAGATGGCTGCCACAGACCCCTGCTACTGCAGGGTGGTCGTTTTTCATAGTAGCACCCTAGCTGCCAGGAACTGGCTGGGACCCACAACAATGTTGCGATACCAGCCCGCCTTTTTGTCCCATAGTTAGAGTGGGGAAGCTCCTGGAAGAAGCTGGAACCTTCTAGAAGGGAGGTGGGGTTTTACTTTTGCCGCCTTGGCTAGAGGTCACCTGACCTAGGGCTACTTAAGAGTGGGAGGGAAACTTGTGTGGTGAGTTGGCCATTGGGGTGAAGCAGAGCTGGAAGAATCCACCAGGAGTGTAGGCGGTAGGGCCTAGCCAGGGACTTATGCCTCTGAGAGTGACAGAATTTAGGTACTGCCTCTTAAGTGAGTGAGGTGCCCTGTGAATCCCACTGATCTTGCCCAGTAGTAGGAGGACCCAGAGACTCTCTGCCAACCTGGCTAGGAAGGATCTAGTCGCCCTCTCCATCCCTACCCCTGTAACAGAACCCCTTAAGGGCGCCAGATACATCTGCGCCAAAAGACTTCATCTGTCAACTGAGAACTGAAATCTAACTTTAAGAACTGAGACTGCATGACAAGAGCGAGCTGTAAGCCTTGAATGCCAGAGCTGAGACTGCGTGTCCAAGCTACCCTAGTGAGCAAAATACTAAGCCGATTGCCAAGACACCGGGGATCGACCAGGTACCAGCGCTGTGACCCCCGCGCTTCCTACCCTGGTCTGGGACCCCCGGCAGCGTGCTCCGCTGAGCACTTTACCCCATCCTTAATTTGAGCCCCCCCCCCCTGCGACGACGCAGCCAGCGCGCTCACCGCTGCGGCCTGGAGGCCTGGAAGAGTGCCCTGCTGTGTCGCGAGGCCCAGGAGAAGCCCGGGGCCCCGTCGCTGCCGTCGCAGCCGAGTGAGGAGGTGCGCAAGGTCGGGGCCGAGTTCCCCCAACGTCGTGAGGACGGACGCCTGCTGACGCCGAGACGGAGGTAAGCCCGGAGGCCGAGATCCCCCCTGGTGCGCCCCCTGCTGGTCCGGAAACCGCACAGCACTTGGCCCGGGTCGTCCCCTCCGTGGGAATCCCCTCCCCTGCCTGCGCGACGGAGAGACCCCGCCGAGGGATCCTGTCCGTGTCCCCCCTTCTGTAAGACTGAAAGCGGTGCTACGTGAACTGCACCGGAGCATAGGGACCCGCTCCGCAAGTCCGGTCAGTCTCCCCGCTGGAAGCCGCCTAAAGAACTGACTAACTTTACCCTCGTGTGGCGCTTCCCGCCACCGACCCCGCTTCCCCAGCCGGAGCGACAAGGAAATGCGAGTAGCGCCTGTGTTATATGCTCGACTCGACAGTAATTACCTCACAAGGAAATGCGAGTAGCGCCTTGTGTTATATGCTCTACTCGAAAGTAATTGTTTGCCCGGAAATGCGAGTAGCGCCTTGTGTTATATGCTCTAATCGAAAGTAATTGTTTGCCAGGAGACGCGAGTAGCGCCGTGTGTTATATGCTCTACTCGACAGTAATTACATGCCAAGGGATGCGCGTAGCGCATTGTAGTATATGTTCGGCACGAAGGTAATGCCATACCAGGATCACAAGTAACGTATTGTATTATATGCTCTGCTCGACTGTAATTACCTGCAAATGGTTGCGCGTAGCGCTTTGTTTTATATGCTTTACTTCATAGGATCAGGGGCCATCGATTACGAGGAGCGCTCAGTTCCACAGGCACCATGTTAGTGAGCCCAATGTGTCCCCGTTCAAGTATCATGCTTAGTTAGACGGCTCGTTCAGGGAAAGACTTCACGTAAGCGCGCACAGCGCTAGAACAAGGTTAGGCACTGCATGAATATCACCCAGAGTGTCGAATGTAATGTTATGATGGTATTATAAGTCATGTATTGCCTTGTTATTTCCTGAACTGCATCCGACCAGCTAAACTTGGATAAACTTGAAGTATTTGCATAATTTGAACGGTGTGGCGTCCCTTATTGTGTGTGTCCCTAGTCCATGAGAAGCGTGTGGTGTATGGTTGCTTAACACATCGCCCTCTGGTTGCCCGACCGGCTCGCGCCACGTTACCGCCTATAGGGCCTGGTGACCCCAGGTTCCTACATTGTTGGCCAGCGGTGGGATCCTTGGGACTTGTGACCATACAGCACCCTTCCGTGAGGCGAAGGGCGCCACAAATAAACGCCTATCCTACATTTTCTTTGTTCCACAGCTCAGAAACCATTGTTGCTGGATCATTAGTTCCACTGTCCAGGTAGAGAGTGCGAGAAGCCTGGTTAGCTATTGACTGTTGCCTACACCCTAGGAATTTTCTCCTTAGAGTCTAGGTCCCCACCTGCCAGAATGGAATCCCGGCTAGCGGACCTCGAGGGGTACACCGTGAGGCAACTGAGGGAGTTCGCGCAGGAGTTGGGGGTGCCTGGGATGCGGAGGGCCAAAGCGCCGGAACTCCGTACCGCCATTAGGGCATGGGTAGAAGCCCACCCAGAAGGGAGAGGGGATGAGGGACAGGAAGCGCCAGAGGCACCTCAGGAGGAGAGCGCCCAGGAAGTCCTAGACATCTTGAATGTAGACATGTCTGAGAATGTGCCCCCAGGAAGACGTTCTGGGGCCAGTAGTAGGACAGGGTCCAGGAGGAGCGCGTCTCCAGAAGAGTACGAGGACAGGAGGGAAGAGAGGCGACTAAAATGGGAGCTGGCCAAATTAGAGCAGGAGAAAGAAAGAGAAATGGCCAGATTGGAACAGGAAAAGGAATTAGCAAAATTGGAATGGGCAATGGAGGAGAGGAGGATGGCGCACGAGCTTCGGATGAAGGAGTTGGAGCTGCGTGCCCTCCAGATGAGTGTGTCCAGTGAGGACACTGGTGGCAGCATACCGGAAGCTCCACAGGAGCTAGAAGTTTATTTACCCCAGGATGACATCACCAGGGTGTCTGAGGAGGCATTGGTGGGTGAACCTGAAGGGGGTGGTGCAGGGATCTCCCAACCCAGCGAGGTGGGAGAAGTGGCAGATAGCCCAGCTAGGTCCCAGGGAGAGAGGGTTGTAGGGCCTCACGACCTATCTATAGGAAGGCGTGAGACGGGGAGGTGTCCCGAGGTGCCCCAACCGAAGTCTCAGGGCCTGGAGAATTCCGCAAGGGAGCCCCAGGTTGGGAGCCTAGGCTGTCCCATGTGCCATCCAGTGCAGGGGAGCCCCTAGTGTCAGGAGGACCCAGGGCGACTGTAACCAGCGCGCCTGAGGTTCTGGGGTTGGCCCAGTTTCAGGGTTTAGATCCTGGGCTGGGGTGCCAGGTTCAGGGGTTGCCTGACCTGGCGGGTGGGGCCTCTGCTAACAGGGTCCCCCCGAAATTGACTTCCAGGGGTACTTTTCCCGTTAGGAGGGTGCTGAAATCTGGAAGGGGGTGCAGAGGGAGGAAGGTCTCGCCTCGGGCACCGACTCAGCCTAAGGGTTTAGACCCTAGGCTGAGGAATCAGTTGAAGGGTCAAGGCCCTAGACTGAGGAGGAAGTGGTGGTCTGAGGGTGCCTCGCAGGGTAGGGTGAGGAACCCCAGAAGGAGAGTTAGGGGGAGGAGAGCCTCGCCCCTGAAGGCTGGTCAGCCTAAGGGTGTGGACCTCAGGTGGAAGGAACAGAGGCAGTTTAGGACTGCAAGGAGGAGGACCGGAGTGGTCAACGGGCACTACAGGCCTGGGGCTACTGCCCCCCACTCCGTGAGATCACCCGGGCCAGAGACATCTGGACGGCCCAGGGGCCGGTCCTGGCCACAACTAGCTAGGGAGCCCCAGTGGGGTGGTTTCGTTGGTCCAGGGAGGTTTGTTAGGGAACCATTGGGTTCCAGAGCGGAGGAGAACCTGCGGGTGCTCCTGCCGTTGCGGGCCTGCGTCCACCTTTTCTCGCCCCAAGCAGGGAAGACCATCAAGGCATTGATCGGTCTACCCTGGCTTTCGGCTGGAAGGGGGTTATGTTGGACTTGGCCCTTTTTCCCTCATTTTTTTCGTTTTTGTAATGGTAAGGTGCAGGTGCTTACTTCGCCCAAGATGGCTGCCACAGACCCCTGCTACTGCAGGGTGGTCGTTTTTCATAGTAGCACCCTAGCTGCCAGGAGCTGGCTGGGACCCACAACAATGTTGCGATACCAGCCCACCTTTTTGTCCCATAGTTAGAGTGGGGAAGCTCCTGGAAGAAGCTGGAACCTTCTAGAAGGGAGGTGGGGTTTTACTTTTGCCGCCTTGGCTAGAGGTCACCTGACCTAGGGCTACTTAAGAGTGGGAGGGAAACTTTTGTGGTGAGTTGGCCATTGGGGTGAAGCAGAGCTGGAAGAATCCACCAGGAGTGTAGGCGGTAGGGCCTAGCCAGGGACTTATGCCTCTGAGAGTGACAGGATTTAGGTACTGCCTCTTAAGTGAGTGAGGTGCCCTGTGAATCCCACTGATCTTGCCCAGTAGTAGGAGGACCGAGAGACTCTCTGCCAACCTGACTAGGAAGGATCTAGTCGCCCTCTCCATCCCTACCCCTGTAACAGAACCCCTTAAGGGCGCCAGATACATCTGCGCCAAAAGACTTCATCTGTCAACTGAGAACTGAAATCTAACTTTAAGAACTGAGACTGCATGACAAGAGCGAGCTGTAAGCCTTGAATGCCAGAGCTGAGACTGCGTGTCCAAGCTACCCTAGTGAGCAAAATACTAAGCTGATTGCCAAGACACCGGGGATCGACCAGGTACCAGCGCTGTGACCCCCGCGCTTCCTACCCTGGTCTGGGACCCCCGGCAGCGTGCTCCGCTGAGCACTTTACCCCATCCTTAATTTGAGCCCCCCCCCTGCGACGACGCAGCCAGCGCGCTCACCGCTGCGGCCTGGAAGCCTGGAAGAGTGCCCTGCTGTGTCGCGAGGCCCAGGAGAAGCCCGGGGCCCCGTCGCTGCCGTTGCAGCCGAGTGAGGAGGTGCGCAAGGTCGGGGCCGAGTTCCCCCAACGTCATGAGGACGGACGCCTGCTGACGCCGAGACGGAGGTAAGCCCGGAGGCCGAGATCCCCCCTGGTGCGCCCTCTGCTGGTCCGGAAACCGCACCGCACTTGGCCCGGGTCGTCCCCTCCGTGGGAATCCCCTCCCCTGCCTGCGCGACGGAGAGACCCCGCCGAGGGATCCTGTCCGTGTCCCCCCTTCTGTAAGACTGAAAGCGGTGCTACGTGAACTGCACCGGAGCATAGGGACCCGCTCAGCAAGTCCGGTCAGTCTCCCCGCTGGAAGCCGCCTAAAGAACTGACTAACTTTACCCTCGTGTGGCGCTTCCCGCCACCGACCCTGCTTCCCCAGCCGGAGCGACAAGGAAATTCGAGTAGCGCCTGTGTTATATGCTCGACTCGACAGTAATTACCTCACAAGGAAATGCGAGTAGCGCCTTGTGTTATATGCTCTACTCGAAAGTAATTGTTTGCCCGGAAATGCGAGTAGCGCCTTGTGTTATATGCTCTACTCGAAAGTAATTGTTTGCCAGGAGACGCGAGTAGCGCCGTGTGTTATATGCTCTACTCGACAGTAATTACATGCCAAGGGATGCGCGTAGCGCATTGTAGTATATGTTCGGCACGAAGGTAATGCCATACCAGGATCACGAGTAACGTATTGTATTATATGCTCTGCTCGACTGTAATTACCTGCAAATGGTTGCGCGTAGCGCTTTGTTTTATATGCTTTACTTCATAGGATCAGGGGCCATCGATTACGAGGAGCGCTCAGTTCCACAGGCGCCATGTTAGTGAGCCCAATGTGTCCCCGTTCAAGTATCATGCTTAGTTAGACGGCTCGTTCAGGGAAAGACTTCACGTAAGCGCGCACAGTGCTAGAACAAGGTTAGGCACTGCATGAATATCACCCAGAGTGTCGAATGTAATGTTATGATGGTATTATAAGTCATGTATTGCCTTGTTATTTCCTGAACTGCATCCGACCAGCTAAACTTGGATAAACTTGAAGTATTTGCATAATTTGAACGATGTGGCGTCCCTTATTGTATGTGTCCCTAGTCCATGAGAAGCGTGTGGTGTATGGTTGCTTAACACATCGCCCTCTGGTTGCCCGACCGGCTCGCGCCACGTTACCGCCTATAGGGCCTGGTGACCCCAGGTTCCTACAGGCACCACCATGGATGTCATTGATTTCCCATTTTGCAGCTTGTGTTGAGATGCATGAAGACATCATGTCACCTTACAAGGCCTGATTGTTTAAAAATTCCCAGCAACAGAAGGATCACTGATTGTTTTTCCATTTTTCTCTCCCCTCTCCCTTGCTTCCTTTCCTTCTTCCTCCTTTCTTCTCTAGCAGGCATTTTTTGTCTCAGGCATAATTGGTTGTGTCCTGATGATGAGCCATCCATCCCTTTAGGGGATCGAAACGTTGTCAACCACAGTACCATGCCACCTATTGTTAATGTATATTGTTTTTTGCTGGCATAGGTTCTTAACAACATATGTGACATGTCTAGTACGCTTTCATTGTAATTCACATGGCAAAATGTCTGAGTCTAGATTTGAAAGTTTATTTTTGGTTGTTCTTCCACTTTATTTCTATGTGTTATTTTAAATTTAACAAATGTATTGATTTCCATTTAGCCACTCAACATAGACGTCTTTGTATTTCTATGTATTGATTGCTGTGTTACTTCATGAGTAAGGGACCTTTGTTCCTTTAAAGATACAGGGTCAAAGACAAGCATGAAGTAGTTGAATTGGAGAATGTTAGCGTATTGAGATTTAGTGTTATATAGAGTTGCGTCCAAAGAGCTTATCAGGGCAGTTGTGGGGTGGGAAGGCCGGGAGTGCTGAGTGGAAAACTATGGTCTCATTATGAGGCTGCTTCAAAGAATGATCAATGCCTCCCTTAACTATGAATCTGGAACTTTTACGTATGTTAAATGTGTTTTTATTAATTGCATAGAGATGGTGATCAGACGAGTCACAGTCCCGATACCCTATCTGGCGCGGTTGAAGTCAGTTAGGCAATCTGACTGCATTATTATATAACGAAAGCAGCAGCTGAAAACCTTTGATTAGAATTGAGCCTTCTTGAGTGAAATGTGAATGGGCAACTGTCTGAAAAAGAAATGATTAGAACTATACGAATTATAATGTTTGGACAAGTGGGTCTATTAATCACATATTCAAGAATAACTGTAACAAGTATATATTTAGCAAGTATTAAAAAGAGAATATTTTTGGTAATGCCTTTCACTGTTGAGGAATGCCATAGAATGTGTGATTCACAATGATACCTTTTTTTTTTATTGTTTTGCAATTATTTTTGCTTCTGTCTAGCTATAAAGAAATGATGGAGTAATGAGATGTCAACAAATAACCAACAGGAGAGGAAGGGATCAACACGACTAGTCCCCTCAAGGATTTATTAAAAAACAAAAAAGTCAGTGTAAACTAAGTCTGTAAAAATAAGCAAGGCACTACTAATCAGGAGAGCACTGATCCACAAGTTCCGAACAAGCCGATATGTTGTTGAGAAGAATGCAGACCTCCATAAACATTACCCAGTTGGTATAAAAAGCCCTCACTCGCCAACCTGGTTGGTGACATGCTTTATCATCGGGCTCCACTGGGATGACCGAATGTCATCCCAGTGTGCTACAACGCCAGGTTACTGCGGAGCGGGGTTCGTGTGAGGTGGTAGTGAATTTTAAAATTTCCAATTGAGTCAAAAAATAAAGTTTTAATAATTTTGCTAATAGGAAAAGAGTAAAAAGGAGTGAAGGTCAAAAAATAGAAGACCTGTTTCACTCCACGGCGGTCAACATGTTTCTGCCTCAGTGTATGTTCAACAGGCTTTCATCAGGACCAGAGTGGGAGTGCGGAGCCCCGGTGGTATGAACGCGCTAAGGTTCACCCTACCGTGGACTGCTGTGTGAAAAAGTATTTATAGTGAAAATATCCGCCAAAAAATATATAATGGGGGAGAGGAACGAGTTTATTCTGACTTTGAGAAAGACACACAAACAAAAGACAAAACATAAAAGAGTCATAAGTGTTGGTGGCAAACTCGTAATGTAATACTCTAGGATTGAGAACAATAGTGCTCAGAGAACGAAGGAGTGCCACTAAATCTACCTCAGGTGCAAAAATTGGTGAAAAAGTGTGCACCTAGGTGTATCCAGATATCGGTGTAGGATAAGACCTTTAGCTGAATATCCTGTAGGAGGTGACTAGAATCGTATATCGGAACGCACGTAGAATTATAACACAGCGTGCCACTCTAAATACGAAAAAGGGGGGGCTAGGGCATGACCAAGCGGACCCCAATACTTGACATACAAGAATTAAAAACATCTTACAAAGAGGCCAATCCGTTTGATGCCTCAAGGATCCCGGGAGGGGGGTGAGAGCAAAATGGCACACCCTGCATGTAAAAGAAGAGAAATAAAAGAAAACGAATCACGACCTCGAGCGGAGGATAGTGATCCCGCTTACCATCTGGGACAGGGAGCAGTGTGGATAACTTACGCCCTTGCTGCTCAGCACCCGAATGTCACCTAAAGAGCCTCTTGCTGCCGGGTCCGGAAAGTAAGGATCCATGGCGGGAGGCTGGTATAAAGAGAATTCAACAAACCCGGTGGGGTTGACTGAAAGAGAGAGCACACGGGATTGGGCAGATTCGCCAAACTCCGTTGTGATTGGGTGTACTGATCTGTGAACATCCAAAAGCAATGCGGATAGGAGAGGAGTCGTTCACAGTACTAAACGACACGGAGAAAGGAAAAAGGGGGAAGGCGGCACAAAACTTTATTGGGAGGCTTCGTGAGGAACAGTCACTGCACCCAAACAAGACCACGCTGGGAGCGTATGAAGGGGACACCCTATTTTAGGCAGGAGAACACTATATTAAGGCAGAAAAGATAGGTGTTTTCACCTTGTAGGTACCAGAATAAAATAAGTACAATAGAGACAAAATATATATATATATATATATATGTGAGGTCAGTGCGTGCAAATACAGGGTATTGGAATCATCTGAGCTGCTAAAAACATAGATTCAGCAAAAATGCATGTTTAATAATACCTGACGAAATACCCCAGATGTCCTAGGCAAATCAAGGATAAGGGACACAAGGATTTAGGTAAAGGGACCCCGATGGACCACAGGTAGATTATAAGATATTAGTCCAAGGTATATTATCATTCAAGCCATGAAGGTTGGTACCCAGACGGTAAACCCATCTTTGCTCCTTTTCAAAAAGGATTTTGGGGATGTTTCTGCCTGTGGAGATTTCTTCAATAACGGTCCACTTTAGATCATTTGTTGTATGATTGACAGTTAAAAAATGTTCGCTCAGTTTTGTGGTAACACGTTTACACCTGATGTTACTCCGGTGCTCGCATATCCGGAGTTTGACCTTCCTCGTAGTCATCCCTACGTATCGTAGACCACAGGGACATGTAATTAAGTAAATTACATTAGGTGTATTGCAGTTGGTATGTCCTCTTTGGGTCCAAACTTTGTTGGGTTCGAGGTTTAACGTTTTAGTGTGTGAGGTCAGATGGCATATGCTACAATCAGAGCAAGGAAAATGTCCCGTTACCTTGGGGAGGCCCCACGCTTCAGTTATAGTTCTTTGAGGAGTGTCAGGATGTACTAAAGGACGTGTGTGTACGAGACTATTGCGTAGACTCTGAGCACGTTTGAATGAAAAAAGTGGTTTATCCCACTTGCGATTAATGCTGTTAATAATCCCCCAGTGTTTTGTGATGGCTTTCTTCAATTGGTTGGATAAGGAGCTATAGGTGGTAACACATGTTAATGGGATGGGAGCAGTATCTTTCACATAGTCAGTCAAGAGTACTTCCCTAGGTTGATTTCTTGCACGCTTATAGCTTTTGGCGAGGAGAGGGGAGGGGTACCCTCTGGCTGTCAGTTTAGTAGTCAGATCAAGAGACTGGTTTTTTAAATCACTCAAGGCAGAACAGTTACGTCGAAGACGGAGAAATTGCCCGTAGGGCAAGTTCTCCCTCAGTGTGCGTGGATGAAAGCTCGTGAAATCAAGGAGATTATTCCTCGAGGTAGGTTTGTAGTATGTCCTGGTTTTAAGTGAACCTTGTGTCTTTGTGATCACTACATCAAGGAACACAACTTCAGATTGATCATAAGTATGTGTGAAATTCAGGTTTGGATTCAAGGTGTTTATCCACGTGAGGAAAGTCTGGAGGGTGTTGGTATTGCCATGCCAGATCAGTAGCACATCATCTATATACCGCTTCCATAAGCCTATGGAAGAACGATATGGATTGGAATCAGGAAGGATAAACTTTTGTTCAAAGGCGTACACGTACAGTCCAGCCACACTGGGAGCAAAGGTACTCCCCATGGAAGTACCTGTGGATTGGAGATACAGGCGTCCCTGGTATTCAAAAAAGTTCTTTTTTAAGGCCAGGGAGGCACATTGAATGATGAACTCCTTTGCAGTTCTATATTCCCAAGGATTGGAGTCAAGTGATTCCTCCAGGACCCTGATGGTTTCGTCCTGGGGGATGCTCGTGTATAGACTTTCTATGTCTAATGTAACCAATATGGTGTTTTCTGAGCACGTGATGTTGTTAAGTAGTTTCAGTAAGTCCTTAGTATCTTTAAGGTAAGTAGTAGATTGTTGAACCAAAGGCTTCAAGAAGTGATCGCAGAACCGTGATAGGGGTTCCAGGAGAGAGCCAATCCCCGAGACTATGGGGCGTCCGGGGGGAGGGAGTCTCTCTTTGTGGATCTTTGGGAGTGTGTAGAAGTATGGGATGTTCCCTGGTCCTTCAGTTAGGAATCGTGCTTCCGCCCTGGTGATGATGCCTTGTGTCTGTGCATCTTCAACAAGACTCATGATCTGACCTCTTAGATCATTGGAGGGATCATTCAGGAGTGGTGTGTAATTCCTACGGTCACTTAGAAGTCTGAGACACTCTTGGTTGTAATCGGCAGTGTTCAATAGTACAACCGCACCTCCCTTATCTGCAGGTTTTATAGTGAGATTGGGGTCCGAACGAAGAGAGGTGATGGCTCTGTATTCCTCTGCCCTGAGATTCTTAAAATTGGTGGGAATGTCAAGATTCTCAATTTCTGCAAACACTGCTCGTTCAAAAGTTGTAATTTCCACAGGTATGGTATGTGGAGGGGGGATAAACGTAGATTGTGGGCGTAGAGGGGTGTCCCCTACATCAGAATCATCTTCGCCTATGGTGCGTTCCTCAAAGAAAGCTTTAAGTTTCAATTTCCTGAAGAATGCTGAGAGTTCACAATGGAGACGGAATTTGTCGAGACGGGCTGATGGAACAAAACCCAATCCCTTTTCTAATATGGACCTCTCTTGAACTGTCAGTATTTTGTTTGATAAATTGACTATCAAGCTGTCGAAGTGCTCGGTCCCGCGGCCAATTGGTCCTGTGCTTGCTTGCTCCGGGTATGATTGCCCACTGGGTCGTCTTGTACCCAGTGTACCCTTTGGTTGGGCCCTCTCCGCCGACCTTTTCCCCTTTGGCCCCTTTCTAAAAAAGGATTCTGTATAAAGGGGTTCGGTGGGTACATTGGGGACGTATAGCCGGGATTCCAACCCAAATGTGGGTTAAATGGATAATGGAATTGCATGGGGTGTGTGCCCAGAACCCCCTGTTGTGGAGGGAAGTTAGACCATGGTGGTTGGTTGGAAGGGGGGCGTGTTCTTCCTCTTTGTTTGCCTCTCCTTGCCTGTCTGAAACTATTATTACTGGAGCCACTGCTGTTAGAAGAATCATCATCTGTGCCATAGGAGTTGGTTTCAGTTCTACGTAGGGCAACGAAGGTAGGGTCAGCATAAGGGTAGATTTTATTAAACTCGAACTTTTTCAGATCTTTCTGAAATTGATTCACCTTGCTTTGTGTCAGATTTTCTTTGTATTGGTTGATGTCTTTATTGAGTTCATCAAGTCGCTTTTTAAAACCAGTGAGGGTGGTCTTAAACTGTGTCTCTGTCTGAGTGATCTCAATCATAATTGCTTCAGACAGTCGGACAGCTGTTTTAATAATTAAGACTAGCCAGTCTCGGGTGCAATGCCATGCTATCATTGCCCAGTCTTTTCTGAAGGTGGCATCCTCCAGAAAGATACGTGGAGCATTAGTTACTAGAAGGCCCCTTGGGGCTGTATTGGTCCTTAAATATTCCGTTAAAATTGTGCCATGAAGTATCGCACGTATCCGATTTTTCTTCAACTCCGAGAGTTGTTCCCATTCGCTTGCGTATGTTACTGTTTGCGATATAGAGGGATCTGCAAATAGTGAGGGGCGTGCTAGAATAGCATCGACCTCAGAATCTGAGAAGGTGAGACCGAGAGAGGCCATGATGAGAAGAACAGGGAGGAGTCCCGGGAAGGAAGAAAAAAGCCACCACCTGGGGTCAGGCGGGGCCGGTAGACTCTCACAGCTGTGCGCTGCTGAACTACAAATAACCAACAGGAGAGGAAGGGATCAACACGACTAGTCCCCTCAAGGATTTATTCAAAAACAACAAAGTCAGTGTAAACTAAGTCTGTAAAAATAAGCAAGGCACTACTAATCAGGAGAGCACTGATCCACAAGTTCCGAACAAGCCGATATGTTGTTGAGAAGAATGCAGACCTCCATAAACATTACCCAGTTGGTATAAAAAGCCCTCACTCGCCAACCTGGTTGGTGACATGCTTCATCATCGGGCTCCACTGGGATGACCGAATGTCATCCCAGTGTGCTACAACGCCAGGTTACTGCGGAGCGGGGTTCGTGTGAGGTGGTAGTGAATTTTAAAATTTCCAATTGAGTCAAAAAATAAAGTTTTAATAATTTTGCTAATAGGAAAAGAGTAAAAAGGAGTGAAGGTCAAAAAATAGAAGACCTGTTTCACTCCACGGCGGTCAACATGTTTCTGCCTCAGTGTATGTTCAACAGGCTTTCATCAGGACCAGAGTGGGAGTGCGGAGCCCCGGTGGTATGAACGCGCTAAGGTTCACCCTACCGTGGACTGCTGTGTGAAAAAGTATTTATAGTGAAAATGTCCACCAAAAAATATATAATGGGGGAGAGGAACGAGTTTATTCTGACATTGAGAAAGACACACAAACAAAAGACAAAACATAAAAGAGTCATAAGTGTTGGTGGCAAACTCGTAATGTAATACTCTAGGATTGAGAACAATAGTGCTCAGAGAACGAAGGAGTGCCACTAAATCTACCTCAGGTGCAAAAATTGGTGAAAAAGTGTGCACCTAGGTGTATCCAGATATCAGTGTAGGATAAGACCTTTAGCTGAATATCCTGTAGGATGTGACTAGAATCGTATATCGGAACGCACGTGGAATTATAACACAGCGTGCCACTCTAAATACGAAAAAAGGGGGGGCTAGGGCATGACCAAGCGGACCCCAATACTTGACATACAAGAATTAAAAACATCTTACAAAGAGGCCAATCCGTTTGATGCCTCAAGGATCCCGGGAGGGGGGTGAGAGTAAAATGGCACACCCTGCATGTAAAAGAAGAGAAATAAAAGAAAACGAATCACGACCTCGAGCGGAGGATAGTGATCCCGCTTACCATCTGGGACAGGGAGCAGTGTGGATAACTTACGCCCTTGCTGCTCAGCACCCGAATGTCACCTAAAGAGCCTCTTGCTGCCGGGTCCGGAAAGTAAGGATCCATGGCGGGAGGCTGGTATAAAGAGAATTCAACAAACCCGGTGGGGTTGACTGAAAGAGAGAGCACACGGGATTGGGCAGATTCGCCAAACTCCGTTGTGATTGGGTGTACTGATCTGTGAACATCCAAAAGCAATGCGGATAGGAGAGGAGTCGTTCACAGTACTAAACGACACAGAGAAAGGAAAAAGGGGGAAGGCGGCACAAAACTTTATTGGGAGGCTTGAGTAATGAGATGTCAAACAAACGAAAGATGTAACATCTATGAGAATCAAGGAAATGTAATGTAGGGCCTTCTATAAACTTTGGAGGGAACTAAAAATCCTCCAATTTTCTGAGGAAACTCTAAATACGGAGAACAGTCAACCATCTGAAATTCATCCATCCCTGGGAATGAGAGTTCTCTCCAAGTTCTTAACAATGTCATTAGGTCTTTACAGTACAAAGCCAGAGGAGGCGCACAAGCACTACTGTACACACCATTTTGGCACAAAGTGTTGGCTGGTGACATTTGGGGCCAGATGTACGATGTGATTTTGCATGCACAAACGGGTTTTCGCATGCGAAGTCACTGTGGGCCATGTACAAAGCCTATTTAGCGAGTCGCAAAATTAGTTGCGACTCCCTAAATAGGTTTTGCAACTCGCTATTAGAAAGGGGCATTCCCTTCCTAATAACGACCGCAGAGCTATGTATGAATGTTTTGCAACTGCAATTGCAGTCGCAAAACACTTGCAAATTACCACCCTCTTCAAGAGGGTGATAATGGAGTCCCAAATGGGAAGGGGTTCCCAAGGTACCTTACTCCCTGAGCATTGCCTAGATGCTACTGAAGCACAGAGTAGTGCTTCATTGACTGCACGTGCCTGCCCTAATGTGTGATGCACCCATGGAATGCTTGCGGCAAGTCACTGACAGCCTCCATGGAGGGTGCTGTGTTTATATGAGAAACGTCTGCTCCTTAGCACCTGTGACGCACCTGAGTGGGCCCACTCTGGAAGACCCTGTTAGCCCAAGAACAACCGCAGTAGGTGGTAGGGGAGTTTTAACAATGCACGTTGACTGGGGTGTGGCGGGGAGCATGTCTGCCTCTTCCCACAGTCAGATCTTCTTCCCCATCGCTGGTGATCAACAACGTTGACGCACGCCTGCTCTTCTCCTTCCTCCCTGTCTCTGATGCCATCTTGGAGCGGCCTGTATGGAGCCTGGACTGCTCATACCCCCCTTGATGTACCTTACTTGGGCTTGAGGGCCGAGGCGGTCCTGACACAGTGCACAGGCTGAAGATGACTGGAGACTCCCATCGGATTACGCATGGGTGTCCCTTTGCAACTAAGGGCACCCTTCCTGTGCAGTGCCTACTGCCTTTGTGAGTTCTGAGAAGTGCAGGTTGCTACATCATCTTGTTGGCGCCCTTTCCATCTTCCTCACGCTTCTGCGCATTGAAAGAGAACCCATCAGAGCTCACCGGCAGAGATGCTTTTGAGTTGCTTGGACTGCACTTGCCGCCTGCCATGAGATCCTGAAGTGGTAGATTGGGGTCAGGCAGGTCCATGGATCTTAGACCTTGACCGAAGCATGACTCCCCCCCTTTTGGAACCTGCTCACTCACTATTTCTAGTGACCATCATATGATAGAGGGCATCTTTGACCAGAAATGGGTTGACAGGGGCAGGGGGCTCCCAAGAGATGGGATATTCGGATGTCAGATTCACTGAACAGATCGAACAGATGATGCCGCCAGCTGACCCACCAGCAACATCTGCGGAAGCCAAACTAGACAAGATCCTTGCAGCTATAGCTGAAACTAGGCACGATCTATGAAGCAGAGTGGACACAGTGGCAATTGAGATGGGTTTACTATGTAATGATCAAAAGAAACCTGCCGCCACATCACGCAAATGTAGAGCACGTTGGAAGACCTTTGGCCTATGGTGTCCGACATGGAAGGACAGCATCAGACCCTAACAGCCAAGGTACATGAACTCAAGCACAGGGCAGAAGACTCTGAAGGGCCAACCTGCCATAACAATCTCTGAATCGTGGGCTTCGCTGAGGGTGCACAGGGTACAGACCCGGTATTGGTCTTTGAGCAGTTGCTAGCCCATAAAGTGGTGCCTGTGGAACTATCAGTGCACTACCTTGTGTAACAAGCCCACCTACTACCAGCAATTTCGTTGCCCCCAGTGCCACCCCGGCCAGTAGTGGCCAGACTAATAAACTACAGAGATATAGAAACCATTCTGTATGGGGTTCATGAAAAGGAGTAGTTATGTATGAGAAGGCTCACATATTTTTGTTTCCTGACTACACTCTGACAGTGCAACGCTGCAGACCCTCCTTCTGGGACGAAAGACACATCTGCACACATCTGGCTTGACCTATTCGCTGCTATCCCCGGCCAATGGATTCAGTTACTTTTTTACTGACCCACCAGACACATGGGATTAGGAAGAGCAGCGCCGATACGAGTCTTCAGCTCCATCAATGCCGTCACCACGGGCCCAGACTCACAGAACCCGGTGATGTTGCAAACTACAAAATTGAGAAGATGGGGACTCTAGTGTCAATAGCATGGCCACTATGGCGCACACTCATGCGGATCTGATCCAAATTTTGCCGGTTGCTACAACATTGTGAGCGGAAAATTGCTTCCCGCTGCCCCAGGCTCCTGAGGAAACGCTCTCTGAGGCAAGCACCAGTGCCTCGTTGGGTAGTGCTACATCAGTAATCTTGCTGGATGTGGCTCCACAAACTGCAGACAATATAGTTTGAAGAGATTGCAGATAAGATTCATGGGGCAGGGGATCAGAGCAGCTGGCGCTGCTGCTGTCTTAATATGAGTGCTTATTTATCGCCGGGTAAAAACAAAATAAAGTTGATTGTTATTTCTACCACATACTTCACGACTGCCCGTGTAGGTTGCCGCTAATGCCCACTTCAGTGGGGAGCCTCCTTTTAGATACTTAATCCTCCTAACATTAGCTGATCTGAAATGTGTTGTACGCCCCACTCTTGAAATGTTTGTGGCTAATACACTCTTTATTCGGATTCCAATTGTCTGGTGTTTGCTGGTCACCCCCCAAATACTGTCCTTGAAACATGTTCTCTATATCTGTACACGATCCAGAGATCCCAACTGAGGAATGTTTGTTTGGGAATTTAGAGGTTTCTAAGGACGCTGTGTTCTGCTTGCTCCGCACGCTAGCGTTCCTGAGATGTACCCTTGTGGTCTCCACCTGGGTCCCCTCACTCCTCCACCACCGGGCAGCGCATTATGGCTGGACTGCGCATCTTAACCTGCAATGTCCCTGGCAAGGCGACAGTGCGCAAACGGCATGCAATACAGCAATAGATACCTACATAGCATTTCTCCAGGAAACTCACATAGTTGGAGGGGAGGAACAGCGATTTGAGAAACTCTGCTTGGTCAATGCTTTACTATCATGCACTCCGGTTTTGATTGCATGCCCTTATTTGGGTTACACCAGCGGTCCCCTTTTGATGCATAGCCACAGAAATTGACCCAGAGGGCCACTATGTCCTAGTGGAGGGTCAGCTTGATGGCAGGCCCATCCTACTGACTAGCATTTACGCGCTCAGTGTGGCACAGCAGGCATTTCGGGCGTGCATCTCCAATGCCATTACCACATGGGAGCATGTTCCCTGGGTCATCAGTGGCGACTTCAATGGCATCTTAGACCCGCATCTAGATTGCTTACATCCTCCCTTGCCGACCTCCCTGTTGTAACTGCTGCTGCCTGTCTTTGCCAATGGCTCACACACTGGTCTCTATTAGATAGCTGGCACGCCCTTAATCCATTGGCTCGGGATACTCCTATTATTCGACTTTGCATGCCCTCCAAGAGCACCTAGATCACATTCTTTGTCATCCGGCCACCCAACTGCAGGTCACACATGCTGGTACTTAGGGAAAACATTTTCAGACCATGTTTCACTTTAATTACACCTTGAATGGGGGGGGGGGGGTGAGCTCACCGGTCTCCACTTGCTTACTACAGCCAGCCATGTTGCAAGATCCTTAATTCTGGGACACAAATCCTGAAGCGCTATCCTATTTTCTAACAGATAACTAGGGTACAGCTACCTTCAAATCAGTAGAATGGGAAGTATTGAAGATAGTGCTTCAGGGTCAATGTACTCATGCGGTTGTGGGTTCAAGGGCGGACCTTTATAGTAACTTGGTACGAGTAGAGACCTCTCTAGGAGCCCTGGAGGGGGGTGCATGTGCATCCCTCTGCGAGTTGGGCACTAGCGTCAGCTAAGGAACATCATGACCAACTGGTTGAATAGCTGTGTTCCCTAGAGTTTAGGACCAAGCAATGCACCATAAATATGTGACTGACCATGTTATGAGTCATGTAATATGTGAGGTCATAAGCAGTACATTGCGGGGCGTAAGTTATAGCTAGGTCAGGTAACTATAACTGCTGAATTTCTATGGTTTTGTACAAGTGAAATCTGAACCTAACTATAATGTCACTGTAACCTTTTTTTTCAGTGAATTTCTAAGGTTTTTTTTAAATTCAATTATCTAACTATAACGTCCCTGTAACCTTTTGTTTTTTTCACTGAATTTCTAAGGTTTTTTAATATTGTTTCCTAACTATAACATCCCTGTAATCTTTGTTTTTTAATTGAATTTCTAAGGTTTTTTTGTATTTTATTTCCTAACTGTAACCTGTAAACTTTGAGAGTGAGTGAGTGCATGAGTGTCTCAGTGGGTGTGTGAGGGAGTTGTGTGAGTGTCTCAATGGGTATGTTAGTGGGTGTGTGAGTGTCTGTATGGGTCTGTGAGAGGCTGCATGTGTATCACTGTGCGTGTGTGTGTGTGTGTGTGTGTGTGTGGTTGTGTGTGTGTGTGTGTGTAAGTGGGTGTGTCTGTGAGTCAGTGCTTAGTTTGTAAAATATTAAGTGCAGGCGCTCACATATTTTTAGGAGGCCACACCTACTTTCTCAACTCTGCCCACTTCCTCCAATGGCTTCACCCACTTTTTCATTGGTTCCGCCAACATCCACAAGCTTCAACACATCAGAACTACCTCCAAACTTCTTGAGTTCTGCAAGAAGCGGAAGACCTGGCTCTTCACATAAGTACCTCGGGGACCTCACATCTACACACCTGCCCAAGGGACTGGATACACTCTCGAGTGATTAGTGTGCTATACAAATCAATATAACATAATATAACATATGAGAAATCTATAACAACAACTTAAAAGTGAACTCAAATTAGAGAATGTGTGTAAATCTCAAAATGCAGCTTTAGGAAAGGTCATTTGAGGACTTGAGGTCACTTTGCACAGTAAAGAGAATGTGCTGTACAGTGTGCTTCAAAAGAAAGGAAGAAATACATTAAAGAAGGCAGCAACAAATGCATGCAGGAAGGGAAGTACTGGAGTGGGGAAATATGAGTAATGGGTGTAAGAAAGAGGAAATGAGAAAAGGATGTTAAAGGAAGAAATTAAGGAATAGAGGAAGAAAGGAAGTGAACGATGTGTGATGGATGAATAGAAGGACGAAAGGAAAGGAGCAGATAAGCAGAAGAAAGTTCGGAACGAATGGAGGAAGAATGAAGAAATGCACCAAGGGCAGAAGGATGGGGCATTCCATTCATTAATGAGGGTGTACGAAGCAAGAATGGAAAGAGGAGAGGAGGAAAGACTGGAGGTGCAGAGGAAGAAAAAAAAGGAAAGGAAAAAGATGAGATGAGATGAAGGAAAGAAAGGAGGTCAGGGGAATGGATATTAGTATGAAAGGTACGGGGTCAAGGAGGGACAGGGAGAATAATGAGAGTGTAATATTGCAAAAAAATTGAAAAACAAAAGATTAAAATACATTTCTGTGTCCATAACACACCATGTATGTTTGTAAAGCACATATTCACTAGAGGGGCCTTGACACCGAATTAAAAATGTTGTTATCCAGCTCACTGACACAACTTTTATCGACCTCAGAAAGATGAAAGACTGATTGGCCCCACCAAGCTTTAAATGAATGACTCTGAAATCAAACACTGATTCCTGTTGTGGATATAAAGATATGCACAAGAAGGAAAAACATGAACGGGAGAGTGAGGAAGAAGGAGACGTCTGAAGGTAAAGATAGATACGGTAGACAAATAATGTGAAGAGTAGTGAGGAAAGCAGAGATTGGGAGCGCAAGAGTAGAGTGGAACATGATGAGAATGAAAAAAGGAAATAGGAGAAAGGCAACAGAAGAAGAGCAGACAGTATGAAAAGAGAGTGGAAAGGAAAGATGAGAAGGTGAAAAATGAAAAACAGTCAAAAAGGGAAGGCGGCGATGAAGAGGAAAAGTGGACGTAGGCCAGAAAGTGAAAGAAGAATGGAGAAGAGGGAAGGAGTGAGGTGTGAAGGGAAGGAAGAAAAGCAGATACTGAGGAAAAACAAGAAAAGAGTACACTTGTGCATTATTAAATATACTGGGGCAAATTTACAAGCCCCTGATGTGACTTTTGTGCTGCAGTTGCATCACTTTTGTGACTCCGCTGCGGAATAAATATTGTGGCCCATTTACAATGTGACGCACCTAGGAAGATGCGTCACATTGTAAAGCCCTGCGTCACATTATACCTGCGTCAGGTATAATGTATACAGGGCGGACATTCCCACGCAAAAAGCCATGGTGAACTGACGCAGTGAAATTTACAAGATTTCACTGCATCACTCTACGTCTTCACTGCGTCAAAATCCCTATGCCTGCTGAGACCAGGCGTAAGGAATGACGCAGGGCTTTTGGAATGGGACTCACCCATCTATAGTGGTGCATTGCTGAAGATGCGTCACTTTCCTGAGCAACTCCAGCAGTTCGTCACTTTTGCGCCAACAGATGAGTCAGAATTTCTGACGCATCTGTTAATCCTTGCGCCATGGTGCACTGTATCGTAAATACAGCACATCCATAGTGGCGCAAGGACATTCAGCACTGACGCAAGGAAACTGACGCATCTATGCAGATGCATCAGTTCCTTGTAAATCTGCTCCACAGTAATTAATTATGTAAAGTTGAGGGGTGACAGGGCAGTATGTTTCTTGGCCTGTCTCATCAACGAATAGCTGCGCTGTTCAAGACACCTAATAGTGATTTAGCACACCACCTCGCTGGGTGCCAAGCTTGGGGTTGCGTCATTTGCGCATGCACTGTGAAAGCATGTGTCGTTGTTAGTTCTAAGGACCCGTTCTTTCAGAGTGTATGTGAACATGGTACTCCCCCTCTCCTCCTCGAGCTTGGTGCATGCGCCTCCAGAAGAGATTGTTGCATCGGGCGCCAGTAGCACTAAAGCAGGTGCTGGCCACATGTTCACTTATAAACTCATTAATTCAACCACTCACATTGACTTGAGTATTGAAAAATACAACACAAACATAACTAACTCCACATGAAGATAAAAAACAATGCCATCTTTTTTTAAATTACGGCTTCCTTTTACAATTTGTCAACTTCAAGCTTGTTTGCACTGGTCTGCCTGTAGTGTGCACTGAATCATTTGCACAACATGAGAGACTCTTTAGACCTCCAGAGGCAACAATGGCGGAAGAACGAAAAAGTCATACATGACTCTTCCAACTTAGATTCTAAATGATCATTTTTTCTAAAAACAGTGAACCCTATGCATCTCATAATAAGCCAATTACATGCAGTGTAGTGGGTGGCCTTTTACCAAAAGTAGATTTAATTAAAGAGATGGACAATAGTTTCCGCAGAATACTGTTGCACTTTTTGCTTTTGGAAACTTTAATCAACCAGCATGTATGTTTGGATCAATCAGTTTCAGGTGTTTTGTTCATTTGTCTCTGTCCTGCCATTCATCCCCTGGAGAAGGCCTTGTATTTGAATTTAGTGGAAATGAAATTCAAGGACACATTTGCAGAGACAATGCAGCAAGTATGTGGAATTCAAACACAAAAATAATTTCCTGCTATTAACTAACCTGCTTCGGCACAAGGACTTTTAAAATCAATTTTAAAAGCTTTCTTTGTTTAGGGTTCTCATTAGCCAATCTTTTTACTTTGGTAAAGTCAAAAGCAATTTGTAGATTAGAAACGGCCGTCTTTTCCGGTATCTCCAATTTCCTTCAGACATTTCTTTTAACAAATGTGGACTTCTTATACCCTTCCAATCCTACAGCCAGTGCAAACTATCTCTTGCAAAGAAAACACTACAAAAATGCACACAGTCCTCATTTTTAAGGCAAACACACAGATGACAAAATCAACAAGGGTCCTCTCAGCGCCAAAAATGATTTGCTCAGCGTAACTGATTCTTGAGGGGTAATGGCTAGTAACAGCGCGTCACCGTTGTGCGAACTGGGTTCATCATGGCCTGCTTTGGCCTGCTGCCCAGCTGCTCCCAGTAATGTTCCACAGCCAGGCAGTTAAAGTGCTGGCAGTTTTTTATGAGTGCAGAGCAGCACGTGCACATCGAGGTCTAACAATAACTGTAGTTGGCAGTGGGCCATGAGTACTTCAAATGCAGAATTACAAACAGCTCCAGTTCAGTGTGAGTTCATAAATAAGCAGGCTACGCACTTTTTTAAATCTGTTGTACGATGTTGTAAAATGTTTAACCTGCTTATTCCCAGCCTGTCTAACCCCAGCTCAGCCAAGAGCCCGCCCTCAGCCATTCCTCCAAAGAAAATGACATAATGTTTCTTGTGAAAGGCAGGCGTGACCTGCTGACATCACTAACATGATGATGACGCTCTTTCAATATGCCTGAACCAGGGTGAGCCTTCCTGTGAGGACATACCAGGCAGCCAAAGAAGGAGAACAGGAATTTATTTTTAATAATTACTGGGCCATCTGCCAGGGGAGAAAAATCATGTGAAATAAGTGCTGGTGCTGAGCACTGAAAACCACCGGCACAAATTAAGCACTGCTGTGAGTGGGTGCCTGAGTGTCTGAGTGGGTGCATGAGTGTCTGAGTGAGTGTCTCAGTGGGTCTGTGAGTAGGTGTGAGGGTATCAGAGTGGGTTTGCAAGTACCTCCATGCATGTGTGTCAGTCTGTGAGTGATGGCATGAGTGTCTGAGTGGGCCTGTGAGTAGGTGCATTAGTCACTGAGTGGGTCTGTAAGTGGGTGTATGAATCTCTGAGTGGATCTGTGAGTGGCTCTGTGAGTGGATGTATGGGTCTGTGAGTGGGTGCATGAGTTTTGAGTGGGTCTGTGAGTGGGTGTATGTGTCTGATTGGGTCCGTGAGTGGGTGCATGAGTGTCTAATATGGTCTGGAAGTAGCATTGTGAGTGGCTGTATGGGTCTGTGAGGGGGTGCATGAGTGTTTGAGTGCATCTGTGGTTGGGTCTGTCAGTGGGTTTGTGAGTGCCTGAGTGTGTGAGTGGGTGTAAAAGTGTCTGTGTGGGTGTGTCAGTAGCTGTGTGAGTGACTCGGCCACAAAGAAGCCACTCCTGCCCTTTATCCAAGAAGAGTCTACAGTATTGCACAAAATATCTACCCAAGTGGAGTTCTTTCTACTGGTTAATTATTAAGTGCTACCTGCTCGGATAAATGGCCAGTACATATTCTACACTACAGCTACGTAATGGAACGTGACCTTGTGTGCATTTTGGCAATGTGTTCCTGATGCGTCTTTATCCAGAAATATGTCATAACATGAATCCTCCTATAGAGAAAACGACAAGGCTACAAAGAGGTAAATCTCCACCAAACTAGGGTCCTTACTCCTAACTATATGAAGTAAGTATTTCTTTGCTTGGTGGAGATGTCCTCATATTCCTTTGCATCAAGGACTCCTCACTAAAACCAGCAGGAAATGTGCTGAGGGGGCAGCTTGTCCAACATCCTGGCAACAGGCAGGAGGACCTTTGGATACTATTAAGGTGGGCGGGCTAAACTGGAAAGCATCCCAGGGATTTCCACATTTGCATACTCCTAGTAATTTAAAGGGAGAACCATGGACTCTACTCTCACCAGGAGCCAGGGGAAGACAAGAAAAAAAACATTCTTCACAGTCACACACAGATTGCGCTCCAATAGTTCAATGATACAGTCACCTCCAGAAAGGATTTCAGATTGTTTTCAATATGGAATTGCTGATAAAATACACTTGCTTTGCCTTCGCCAAGCCCAGGAGTTAGAATCATATGTCCTTTACAGAATTGGAGCTTCAACGGGGGCACCTGCTATGTTTACATGTGTAAGTGCTTACTTTTGAGGTTTAATGTTCGTGAAATGAGCATCAGGGCCAGAACATCCCCAGGGACCCCATCCCCAAGGCCGGCCACAACTTAGTGGGGGAGGGGCCTGTGCAGCCCCCCTCCGCAGGCTGATTTCGGCTCCAAGGACCCTATGCTCTGGGACCTGGCTAAAATTTAATGGGAAAGGGGGGTCCTGCTGCCCTCCTGCCCAGGCTGATTTTGGCCCCAGGGACCCCATCACCCAGGGGCCCACCCTTAATTCAATGGGGCATGGGAGCAGCATGCCCCCCAGGCCGATTTCAGACCTTGGACCCCATCCCCATGGTCCCAGCCTCCAAATGCTGGGTTCCCTGGAGCCCATCCAGGGAACCACTTCAGCATCATTTGGGAACGTGGGGGGAGCCTGAATGCCCATGCGGCCCCTGCCAGCTCCCAGCCTGCTGCGGGAGCTGGCATTGCTCTTACACAGAGAGCTGCTAAACATGCAGCTCACAGAGTGTGAGGGCAATTATTTAGTCTATTTCCCTGCCCACATGACAGTGGGCAGGTAAACCGACTAAAACTCCGCTCCTGGTAAGCAGTGCACTTTCACAGCTCTCGCTTGCTGGGAGTGGAGTTTCTGCTTTCTCTGACTTGACGGGAGCTATCAAAGCTCCCGCCAAGTTAGAGCAAAGAACTATGCCCAGGGCATGGGCACCCCGAGGCATAAGAAGATGGTCTTGGGAGGTGGTGGTCCCCAGGGTCGTATATGGCCCAGGAGGGGGGCTGCACAGCCTCCCTCCCACTTTAAAATCTTATTTTGGCCACAGGCAGGTGGTGGTGGTGGTCTCTGGGGCCTGGGGGGTCCATGCGACCTCCCACAATTTACTTAATCCCCGGAGAGGTGGTGACCCCCATGGCTACTAGTAAGCCCAGGAGGGGGGTCCACGCAGCCCCGTCCATTATTAAAAGGAGAGCCCTGGGGAGGTGGTGGTCCCCAGGGCTTCTAGTAAGCCCAGCATTGGCCCCCAGGGCTCAGAGAGTCCCATGTGCCCCCCACCTTTTATGTTTATAAAATTCCGCCGGGACCTAGCCGACCCGGGGTCCCTTTTCAAAACAAGCACAGAAGCCTGCTTTTTATTCTTCACCATGCGGACCCACCACGTTTTTTGGTGAAAATACAAAAACAATGTTTTTTTACCATGGCGGTGTACCTCTGGGACCCCGGGCCAGAGCTAAGGGGTCATGGTATTCCTACCCTGCCCCCTTTTTGTTTTTTAATGCTTTTTCAGGGACTCAGCTGAATCTGATTACCAAGATGGCTGCCAACACTTCCTGTTTGATATCTGGTCACCACCTTGTATCATAACCTATTCTGATATCACCGGAGTCTTGGGTCAGAGATTTGGACCCATGAAGCAGATGGCTGCTTGATGAGGGGTTTCTAAAGGTGATTACCACTCAGTCCTCCTTCCCCCTAGCTTTCCGCTGTATCCCAGAAAGGATACACTTGTCACTATAATGGTGTTTTTGTTAAGGTATTGTTTCAGACCCAACTGCCTAGCCATTCAGTGGGTCATTTTGTTTTTCAATTCGGACCAACCTTCTTTTTAGTTTGGGCGTGATGATTCCACATTCTTCAATACAGCTACATCTGAGGTTTTGTCTGAAGGTGATTGTAGCATTATGTGGTTTTCAACGCTGGTCCATGGAAGTCTTTGGGCACTCAACTGGTTCTTACTTAGTGATTGAAATGGAAAAATAGAAGTGTAGGTACTCTCTGTACCAGAGTACCTACCTGCTTCCGAGAAGTGTTGGTACTCTCCGATTAAAAGTATTGCGTTTTTCTTGAGAAGTGCAGGTACACTCTCTCTCAAAATAAAAAAGTGCTGGTACTGAGCATCGGACAGTACCGGCGCATTTAAAGCACTGTTCTTACTATTAAAGTGCACCTTACGATTCTGCTTACGCACAAGAGCATGTCTTGCCTTTCTATCTGCGATGGCTCTTTGATTTTCATGCCCAGCCAGAGTGGGAGCCACTGGGACCTTACCGAGGAGTCTAGGCCGAGTTGGTTGCTCAGTTCTCCTATTTCATGTGTTCCTTGCCCCTTACCGGCTCTCAAGCTTCAGCAGGCTCTGTGCGGGTGGTCATTCTAGCCTCCATGATGCTTAGCGCGTTTAATAGGGATTTGTATGCGCTCCTGCTATTTCCCTCTAATTCTTTCATGCTCTCCCATTGCTACGTCTTTAAGATCTTAAATTCTTGGCGATTCAGGGCTACAAATAAAATGAGCAGGGCTAGACCTAGTTGCTGCTTCTGTGTAATCAACCCTTTGGTTGCCTTAAGTGTCTGTCTGGTCATGTTTCATGTATTTTTTTACTGGCATTGGCCAAATATATACACAACCAAGAGTGACATAATAATACGTTTAATTGGAGAGTACCGGCACTTCTCAAAAACAAGAAGGTACTCTGGTTCAGAGAACCTGCACTTCTATTTTTCCATTTCAAGCACTGTACACAACAATTATAATTTCTGCCCCTGGCCTTACTTCAGGTGTAAAGTTCCACTAATTTCTTACTGCTCATTGTTGATGGGAGAGGGTGCGGAGCTATGTTGTAAGGTAGACAGATGGACAGCCCCAAGGCTTTCCTCAACCATTCCATTATTTAGCACCCTCATGGCAATTGATAAAAAGCTAGTTATGGTGGCTGTTGCAATCTTTCACTCCTTACCCCGGTGACGAGTTAATTTACTCTTACCCATTTCAGATGGGAATTCCTCTCAGTTTTCTTAGTCAGAAAAAGCAAGTCAACTCCCAATTTTCAGGACCAAGAAAGATGGCCCAGCCCACCCTGCTCTGGGCTCTGATAGTCTCAGGAAAGCCCATCCTGGTCATGTCTTCGCCCTTGGCATCACCCATGCACCTTCCGCGTTGCTGGTACCTGCTGCTGCTTTTGACCCTGTTGCCCCATCTCTCCTAAGGGGGATGCTGTGACACCTCACACACAGAGAGCACCTTCTGGAAATTGGCCTCCTGCTCCGCGGGCACCTACTGCCGCTTTTGGCCCTTTTTGCTCTTATTCACCACACCTGAGGGGTTCCCTGACTTGAAGTTCTGGTGCCTCAGCAACTCACCTTGAAATTGGCATCCGGCGTTGCGGGCGTCTCCTACAACTTTTGACCCTGCTGCCTCTCTTCTCCGGAGGGGATTATGGGAGTCAAAATTCTGGCGCCTCAGCGCATCACACGCAAAACGCCTCCTGGAAATTGGCATCAGTACTCTGAGGTATACAAGCAACTGTCTTATATATTGAATAGGGTCTCACATTGACAGCGACTACAGATGTCAGAAGTGCAATATGTAATGAAAACAAGAAAGGTTTCCCCTATTTTGATTTTAGGTCCAAGAGGAAGGGGAGAGAGGCAAACAAAATTGAAAAAAGACCTCTAGCTGACCTATATTTCTTTTGGTTATAGCCAATAGCTTAAAGGTTCCTCACAAAAAGAAAACATTTTTTTACTTAATAGAAGTAAAATACACATAACAATAGCTTTCAGTCACTGTGATTATTTATTTACATTTTTTGTATATATGTTTTATTTTTTCATTTTTAAGTCAAAAATATTTTTTTATATATTATAACTTTTCTTTTATAAGCACATAAAATTCTCAACTAACATCATTAAATAAGCCGATTCATTTGCATAGCACAAGAAATCCAAGTGTAACCAAAGAATGAATCCAAAACTGCTACTACTATACCCCAGCACACTCACACATAGCCACAACATACCCACTCTTTACCATTCATTCTGACTAACATACACAATATCAAAAACCTAAATACAATTTAACAAAAGTCAATGGGGGTCCAGCTGTGAAAAAGAGAAACATAAAGTTTTTGAATGAATATCATTTCATAAATACTTTTCTTAAATTGTCAGGGTGTATTTATATCCTTGTACAGTTTTTTTTGTCCTATAAATTGCTGACAGTTCTCTAGTATTGTCTTCACTGAGCGGGTCCCCAAATGGTGTTGGTCGACGTACGTTTCGGTGGAGCATAAATTCCTTTTGCCACCTTCATCAGGACCAACGTATATAATTGTATAGAAATATTAAAATCTAGGTGAAGGGGTATCTGAAATCACGAATAGTCAAGCCTATACGTGGCTTTTGTCATCCAAAGTTGATTAATAAAGGTGACTAACTCCTCTTCTCAAAATTGCAAGATTTAGATGAAAATGCGCTTGAGCGGGCCGAACCAGTTCATAGAAGAAACAATTTAGGGCTCGTCTTACATAGGGCGTGAGCCTCTAAAGGTTATGCAGGAGTCTAGTGATCCAAAACATCATTGGAATGTTAGTGCTGGTATTACCCAGCATGTCGGCTTGTATCTTGCATGTCTGTTCGTAACCGGAGTGCACCGCTTCCGTTATGCCAATTTTTCAATCAGAAGTGCAATATGTAGCACCAAATAAAAAACAAGTTATTAATATCATTATTGAGATGAAAAGATGAGGATCGGTGGGCCACACAATGCGACAGTAGGCCAAAGCTCAAGTATGAGTACATGCACAAAAGGAACATTCATTTTTGCATCACCACCACCATGAACGTCATTTGGGGTCGACAGGGGTCGCAGCTGTGACCACTGGCTTGACACCTGCGACCCCCAGCACTGTCACTACGAACCCCTGACCTCAGAGGACAGTAGCTAACTTGAATTTATTGTTCCAAGTGGTGTAGATCTTCACTGAGCTTGTGGACAGAGTAAGAAACAAATACAGGGGAGAGAAGGAACGAGAAAGAGAGAGAGGAGGTAAAGGTAAAAGTCTTTGAGGTTTTGAGGCAAAATAAGGGTAAAATAACGAAAGGAAAAAGACACTGCAGAGAAAAGGGTAAGAGAAAAGGGTAAGCGATCAAGAGACAAATACAGGAGGATGTATGTTTGAGAGAGACAAAGGGATGAAAGAGTCACCAATAATACTGTGACATAAACAGGTGAAAAGAGACAGATAAGGGAGTAGGGGATGATGGAGAAAGGTGAAATAGAGTGGAAAAAGAGACAGAACAGGTGAAAAGGTTAGGTGAGAGAGGGGGGAAAACGTATTATAAGAAGATCAGTGAGAAAGACAGTTGAAATAGACAGGCTGGTGAACAAGAGTCAGCAACAGGTGAGAAAGATGTGTCAGATAATAAAAGAGTCAGATAGATCACAAACAGCTGAGGGAAGGGGGACAGCGTGTCAAAAGTCATATGACATCACTTCCTATGATGCAATTGGTGCCAAAATATGTGATGTACTTCTGCTACCCCAGGCATTTTGGTGAATAATGCCCATGACCACCACTGTTACATAATGCAATAATATGTATCTGCATCGCTGATTGCACAAGTCTAGCAATGTTAAAGGCGTAATGCCAACCCAAATGAAACGAAATGGCATGTAATAGAGAGGGAGTGACGTGTTTTAATTTTACACATCATTGCCATGCAAACAAATGTTTATTTCCTCTTCAAGACGTTTTCCACTGCTGCATTTGCATATATATTGCATAGCCTAATTAAACTTAACTGTCGACCTTTAAGCAAATATTTCAAATATCAAGATGCTTTGTCCACAAATGTTTGCCTCCACTGCAATGCTTTGCTCCTGCCTCTGTACTTGGTGTGTAAACAAAAGTCTGTACATTTCGAAGTCCTTGTCCCAGCATGGAATGCTAACAACGTAGAGTTTAATAAAGAAAATGGAAATGTCCTGTTCTTTGCCCTCGTGTAATAAATGCTGTCTGTTTTACCTTTATGCACATGATGCAGGTAATCCAGGAATTATATTAAAATCAGAACGAAAGGCGTACCTGAATTAGGATCACGACAAGTATGCTAATGTTTGTTATTATTTGCCAGGTGTTAAGTTCAAAGAAAGTGGGTTATTGCATTAGTAATTTATTTTGCATACAGATCAGAAATACTGTTTGCTAAAAATAACACTCGACAGAAAAAGAAATATAAAACATTTAGGGGCAGATTTATGAGCCCCTTGCGCCACTTTTGCGTCACTTTTCCCATGTTAAAAGTGACGCAAAAGTGGCGCAAGGGGCTCATAAATCTGCCCCTTAATACTTATTTAAATCGTGCTTCAAGTACGAATTTGGTTATAATGAAGAGCGTGTTTGTAGGGTGGAAAGCCTTCTTTTCAAGGCAGCGTCTGGATTCACAAGTTAGTCCCTACCAAATGCTGAAAATAATGCACTCCATTAATGATGCTGGAAGCAGACTTGGAAGGTGGAATAACACATTCAGCACTTTTTTTGGTGCCGTTTGTTGTTGGTGGGCTCTAGCACTTATTTTTGAGAGCGGTTCTTTGTGGTGAAGGGCTGCAGTTGGTGCTGGGCAAAAGTACTTGTTTCCGAGTCCGTGGACTTAATCTCTGTACTTTGTGGTGTTCACAGAATGTGTTTCATTTTGCCTGCCAGAGAAACTGTGCATGCAATTTTATGGCCTGAAAAATGAAGACCTTGAAAACAGGTCGCGACGCAAGAACATACGCATTAGGGACCTGGAAGAGGGGGCGGAAGGTCCTGATCTGGAGGCGTTCGTGGAGGGGCTCTGTGCGGAGATTCTGGGGCCTAAACATTTTAAGATTAAGATTGATAGAGCACAGAGGGTGGGCCCGGCGCTTCCGGGGGAGCGACGTCGCACACGAGATGTCTAGGTCAAACTCCACTCCTATAAGGTCAAGGAAACTATCTTGCAAGAGTCCCGAAAGAAAGACTCCATCTCCTTCCAGGGCTATGCTGTGTTATATTCCAGGATTTGGCGCAGACAACCCTCCAGAGGAGACAGTCCTTTAGGCCACTTACGGAGCAACTATGGAAAGACCAAATCAGATATCGTTGGACATACCCGTTCGGTTTAGCGTTTGAATATAAAAATAAACAGCGCTGCATCATAGAGCTTAAGGACGGCCTGGAATTGCTTGGGCAACCGCTGCCAGAGGACGAGGCTCCGAGCTCTCAGTCGGGTCAGCTAGGTCGGTCACGGCCCACTACCGGGCAATAAGAAACAGTCTCCAAGGGGCGCTCGTCAAAGGCCTGAGGAACTGCTTATGGGCACTAAACATGAAGGACCGGGAAGAAATGCATGTGCCAAGGCCCGGTAAGCTATAGGTCAACATGAATACACTGGGCGCACCAGACATGTTGCTGGAGGATCGCAGCAAGATCTGCGTATAAGAGATGCTAGTCCACTAGCCGCAGTGATATTTTTTGGTGAATTGAACGGACACAGAGTTTAAAGGTGCCTCACAGCAGCCTACCTGTGGGCGAGACGCGACTGAGAATTTTGTGCCACATTTCCTGATGCTGCGCGGGATCATCCAACGTGCAACCTTTGTGAAGGTAGTGGTTTTCTAAGGACACGAGATTTGGTAGGCCTGGGGGGGGGCAAGGGGGATGTCCTACGTGGCACGGTAGCCTCCAGACGCTACTTAGTTGAAGCCCGGGCCGCAGTGAGCAACTGGCTACATTGGACATTGAGATACGGACAGCCAGGTGACGGGCCTAAACCCCAACATGCTGTACCTTACCTTACTTCGCGTAACCACAGGACTTGTAAGGGTCCTGCGAATAGCTAATGTTTGTTTCTATGTCTTTGGTTTATTGTTCAGGGGGATGGGGTGGTGAGGGGGGGTGGTCGAGAAGCAGGGGAGGGTGAGGGGTGGGTAAATACTACACCAATGTCTGATCTCTGACATCGGAGGCGTGAGGCCCTTGGGCACCAGAACGTGGCCAGGGGGGAGAGCACAACACACTTGAGGGGGTTCTCTAATGCAGGGAAGGTGTTACTTCATGCGATGATATCAGTCACGACATGGAATGTGAAAGGCCTGAACTCACCGATTAAACGTCACAAAATATGGAAATACCTGGATGACCACCAATTTGATGTGGTGGCTCTCCAAGAGACGCATCTTAAGAGATCGGACGAGTTGGGGCTGAGGCAAAAAAGTTACTCCCTCATATATATAGGTCCTCTGCTAAAACAAATCACAACGGGGTAGCGTTATTATTCCACAACAACACGAAATTCCAGACGGAAGGCATACGGGCGGACAAAGATGGGAGGTTGGTGATGGTGAAAAGGAAGCTGAGGGGGAGGGTGGTAACGTTGGTCTCCGCATATGTCCCCAATACTGGGCAAGTGACCTTCGTGAGTTCGCTCCTAAGTATGGTGGGTGAGTTTGCCGAAGGACACATAATATTGATGTGGGCTTTAATCTCACCTGCCATCCGGCAGAAGATAGCTCTCTTCCACATAGATCAAGGGGGAAGCAAATTTACCACATCCATGCAACAAACGTTTCTCAATATGGGGCTCCTTGATGCCTGGCGACTCCTCCACCCCTCTACCAAAGATTATATGTTTTTTTCCCATGCCCACCAAACTTTCTCCAGGCTGGACTACATTTTTATATCCCAAGATCTGCAGGGCCTGCTTCATGGGGCGACGATTCTCCCCATTACTTTATCTGATCACAGTCCTGTAACAGTGTTCCTAAAGTGGGGACAGAAGATACAGGGATTCTCCAAATGGTATTTTCCCGTCTCTGTGACACGTGATAGATCCCTGAGGGATGAACTGCGGCTCGCCATTAGAGATTTTTTCAAGGCGGTCGTCCGGGGGAAATGTTTAGGGTTGATGTCAACTTTAAATAAGGAAAGGGCTAAGGAGCGGGAGGGGTTGGAGACGGCCCTGTCACAAGCCGAACGCGAGTTTAAGAAGAATCCCACTCACAGTTTGAAGCGGCAACTAAGTACTATTATTGAGAAATTGGGGGCAATCTACACAAATAGGGCAGAACTCACACTCCTCCGGCTCCGGCACAACGAGTACGCTCAGGGGAACAAGGTTGGCTCTCATCTTGCAAGACAGCTTCGGGAGAAGAGGTCCAAGGAGTATATTGGGGGAATCTATAACAAAGAGGGGGAACTAGAACTTGACGATGAGGGTAAAGCCTCGCTGTTCGGCACCTTCTATCAAAATCTCTACACAGCATCATCCTCCAACATTGACACTCAGCAAGCTTACCTAGACACCTTAACACTCCCCAAGATTCCTGAATCATGGAGGGATCAACTAGACGCACCCATCACTGACGAAGAGGTATGTCTCGCGATTAAGGGACTTAAGCTTCAGAAAGCTCTGGGGACGGACAGCCTAACGGCCCTTTTCTATAAGACGAACGCTTCCGAGCTAGTGCCACATCTAAATCTTCAATGATATTGCAATGCGGCAAGCACTCACACCCACCATGGCAGAAGTGCTCATTACAGTAATCCCCAAACTGGGGAAGGACCCCCAGACATTGTGCCTCTTATAGACCGATAGCTGTCCTCAACCTGGATGCCAAGCTCTATTCGGCTATCTTGGCGACCCATCTGGTAAACCTGATGCCCGACTTGATTCACCCAGACCAGTCCGGGTTTATTAAGGGGAGACAAACACATGATAACATTCGCAGGACCCTCCACCTTGTCGAAAAATCCAACATGTTCAAAATCCCGGCTATATTGTTGGGGCTAGATGCGGAAAAGGCTTTTGACAGGGTAGACTGGGGCTTTCTGTTCCTTACTCTGGAAAAGTTTGGCTTTGGGGAAAAATTCCTACGGATGATACAAGCCAATTATACTAAACCGAAATCTAGAATCCAGGTAAATGGGGTTAGCCCAGCGCTCTTTGAGTTGGAGAGGGGTACACAACAGGGGTGCCCCCTCTCTCCCCTACTGTTCGCGTTGAGCGTAGAGCCGCTGGCAGCCCATCTGAGGGCAAACCCAGACATTCATGGGATCAGATTTGGGAGGGAAGAACACAAGGTGTCGCTGTTCGCAGATGACATTCTGTTGTCCCTTGCGAGCCCTGCCCTGTCTCAACGGGCGCTACTCCCAGAACTGACTGTGTTTGAGAACGTGGCGGGCTTCAAGGTCAATCTCGCCAAATCTTCTATATTGATCATACCTCTATCAGAGGGGGAAAAGAGAGCACTCCAGGGGGACTCCACATTTACGTGGGCCAGCCACGGACTAACCTAATTGGGAATCCAGATTACTTCCAATATAGAGGGTCTGTTCAAGGCGAATTTTCCTCCCCTGCTCAGGCAAATAAAACAAGAACTATTTATATGATGGTTGGGGAGGATCCATGCGGTGAAAATGACCCTTCTCCCGAAATTACTTTACTTATTCCAGGCCCTGCCAATAGAAATAGATACAGCTTTCCTAAAAGAGGTGAAATCCCTGATACTGCGCTACGTGTGGCAGGATGGTAGAGCAAGACTTCCCTATCATGTCCTACGGAGACCTAGATCAGAGGGAGGAGTGACTCTCCCTGACATAGAATTGTACTACAAGGCAGCCCAGCTCCAAGTTATCACTGAGTGGTCCATGCGAGCTTCTGATAAATACTGGCTCCATATGGATAGGGCTATTGTGGGCAGGACCATTTGGGATGTGCGCTGGAAGCCAAAAAAAGACAGACTGGCTAATGCGTATCTTAGCACCCCTACTAGGACCACGCTCAAGATTTGGGACACGGTCAACAGAAACCTGGACCTCCTTTCCAGCCCCGTATACTCCCATACATTTCAATCCGGAGTTCCCGCCAGCACTTAAAGAGGGGCCCTTTGATAAATGGAGAGGGGGGGGTGCAAAGTGCTTTCTGATCTTTTCCACAATTACAATATCCTGTCTTTCGAGAACTGTCTGCGTGATTTCGGGGTCCCTGCTTCAGAGCGCTTTCATTATATGCAACTCAGGCACTGAGCGCTTCTCCCACCATTCAAAGAGGCGGCGACTAGGGACTTCACTCCGATAGAAACATTGGTGCAGAAGGAGAGCTCGACTAAGGGTACAATTTCATTTCTTTACAAACTGCTGGTTTCCACCACTTGCACTCCACAACCCTGATACAGATCGACATGGGAACAGGTTCTGGGTAGGAGTGGAAACACTTATAGTCCGACATCGCCAAATTCAATAACGCGCTTGACCTGGGAGCCGCATTATAAAAAACTATTTGATTGGTACTTAGCCCCTGCCAAACTTCGAAAGATTTTCCCACACGTCTCGGACCTTTACTGGAGAGGCTGTGGTCTACTTTGGGATTTCCGCCACATCTGGTGGGACTGCCCTACGATTAGGCCCTTTTGGGAGCAGATTCTGTCGCACATGAGAGATATGTTGGGGTACCCCCTCCCAACCTCCATAGAGGGAATCCTTCTGGGTTTTAGAGATGCAGCATTAGGACACCAAACCAAGGCAGATAAGGCAATTATGTGGGCTTGTCTGGGGGCAGCGAAAAAAGCGATAGCGGCCAACTGGAAGAAAAAAGAAGCCCCCATCATGGCACAATGGCATTCTCGCCTTTGGAAAATACTCACTATGGAGCGTATGACGGACATTTTCAGAGGTGAATATAAAAACTTCGAATTTAAGTGGTGCCCGTTGGTGTCCTACCTTACGAAGGGTCTTTCGCTTGCAGTTTGCCCGCCCACACTGAGAGGGCTACATCTGCTCCAATTTTAGATCCAGCTGGGGCGCTTTTGGGGAGTGCCCTTTGTAGGGATGGCCACATCACACGGCAGAAACTAAGTAGCAGAATTTCATTCCAACAGAGTACCTTGAGTAGTAGCTGGGGGGGGGGGGTTCTTCTCTATCACGGGATACGGGGGGGATGGGGTTCTAGGGGTGTTTTTCGGTTTATGCTGGTTTTCTGTCTTTTGTGGTGCCATTGCCATGACAATCAGGGCCGCTACAGCTCTTGATATGAGTCATTCTTGGACCACAAGCTACTATGACTTTATTAGCAATGTACTACTTGTGGAATGTCGTAATGGCCTGAAGCCTAGCTGTTATGGTAATATGTATTTTGAAATGATAATAAACAGAACTTTGACACACAAAAAAACTGAAACTGAAACGTTGCATTTTTCTTTTTGAAACACATCCTGCTTTCCTTTATGGAAAGCGGGCTGCATTTAAAGAGCAACTTTGCTTTATTTAAAAGCAAACACAGACATGGTGGTCCAGTATCCCTAGCAGGCCACCATCCCTGTGTTTTTAGTGATTCCCAAAGGGTCGCTTATTGCGACCTACCACATGAATATTATTGAGGTAGGTCAATTTGTGACCCACTGGGAATCGCAATTGAAACTCAATAGAGTTTCGTAAAATTCAAATTGTGATTTCTTAATTGCAACTCACATTGAATCGTAATTATGAACTCAAAATTTCTAACGTACTTACATGTGGCCCCAAGATCCTCTCACTTTTCTCTATTCTCCCACTCATTCTCTTTTCATCTTTTTTTATCCCTCTTTCTCTCCTTTTCTTTCTCATCCTCCTTTTCTTTATCGTCTTCCCCTTTCTTTCTCTCTCTTCCGATCTAGAGCCTCTTTCTCTTTTTTAATCTCTCTGTCCCTCTTGATACCTTTCCCTGCCTCTTCTCTCTTGACTGCTGCAGGTTATGATTTTTACAACAGCTTAGTAACACTGGGTTTTAATATCCAGTACTGGGGTTTATTTTTAGGTAGACCAGCTGAATGTTTCAGCACTGGGATCATTCAGCCATTCACAATTACTACCTGACCATAACACTACTTTTACAGGGCCTGGTCCACAATGGCTCCACCTTAGTTAACCAGTTCTATAAAGGGCAGTGTGGGACATTTTTGAACTAGCTGTGCTGGGTCTGTTCCTCAGTGGAAAAATGCACATATTCCAGCTGACAAATGAAAGGGCAGGTGAGGGCCCTGCCTTGCAGTGTGCTAAGCTGCCTGCACTGAGGATATGGCTTAAGCATATGGTGCCAAGCAGTGGTTTCCAGAGATAGGCCACACCAGGTTACTTTGAGGAAAGCAGGCTTGCTTTCTTCCCTCTCTTTAAATTCATGTCTGGTGCCACACTCAGTCTTTCAATTGTTGAAGCAGGCATCAGACAGTCTATTGTTGAGGTGGGCAGTGCCAGTGATAAAAGTGGGTGGCAGCCCCTTATGAAAAGAAATGAGCGCATACACTTCTGTACTTGTTTTATAAATTACACACTGAAAACACCTGGTAGGCAATATCATGATGGTGAGACAGAAATTGTTCTCTGTGCTTATCTAAGATGCTATTGACACTATCTCAAAGCAATAGCTGGAGGGGACAGACACAAGAAGACTAATGCCTGACCGTTGCCTACCAAATGAAAGTTGTGTGTGTATTGTACCCAAGAGGCTTCCTGTGCCAGACCTAAAAAAAGATAAGTTACTTACTCACTAGCCTGGATAGAGTTTTGTGTCTCACAGTGGTTAGAAAGCCCATAAATACCAAAACATTACTATACAATAGAAAGCATAAACTTGACAGAGGACTGATAAAGGACTACATAATTATACTGACTATTGCCTGACTCTAGGCAGTGTTTGGCCCTTTTAGACAATTTACAGAAAGCGCCATCCACAAACACACACACACCACATATTTTTAGGCGCAGTGAGATGAATTGATTTGCCCAGAATCACAGGAGTCTAAGCCAGAGCCAACGCTGGGACTCAAGTCTTTTCCCCCAGTTCCAACTGTATGTACATGTGAGCACATCCATGTATTATATATATATATATATATATATATATTATCTACTGGCGGTCGCCAATAGATAGTTATAGTTAGGACCTATTTTCCATAGGAAATCCGCAACATTCTATTGGGAATTTCTTTGGCGCCGATTGACGAATCTTCGCGAAATTCTCCAAACTTTTGGCCAGCTCCGCTCCGCTCCTACCCTGAAAGTTTCGTGGTGATTCGTCAAGCGGGGGCCGAGAAAAAAGGGGGGTCCCAAAACGCGTTTTCCCCATGCAATTTCCCATAGGATCTGTTGTCGCAGCTACAACCCGAACCACTGAACGGAATGACACCAAATTTGGCAAAGAGGTAGTCCTCAGTTCGGACTCGTGCCTTTTGCATATTTGGTGTGAATCTGTTCAGTAGTTCCTGAGAAAATTAGTGTAAAAAAGTTAGTGATAACTATGGCCGGGGAGGATCCGCGGACCGTACCCGCACCGTAAGCGAACCCTCCCCAAACCGAGCGCGCACCTTCCCGATCGCGCGCTGAATGCTAATTGGCTGTCGAGTGTCTCTCTACATTCGAAACCAGGAACTGTTGGCGGTCATTTTCTGCCTCGGTAGAAGCGAGGCTGAAGATGCAAGGGGAATAAGTGTGTAAAACATATAAAGGGGGCAGAGTGGGAATACTCTGACCCTCTAGAGGTGCTTAGGGGGTCCCAGAAGGACCCCCTGGGGCCCCCCTTTTTAAAAAAAAAAAAAAGCATCGAGATGCGCGCACGGTGCGCGCATCCTATCGCGTTGGATGCACGGATTCTCTCGCGGTGGTTGCGCGGATCCACGGCAACGTTTTTTGAAAAACGACAAGAAATCATTGGTTGTATAACAACTTTCTACACTGAAAGGTAGGGTGTATATTTTTGTTTTTTTAAAGGTATGATTGTTATTGGTTAACAAAAACAGATTGTAAGGAACATTATATATGATAAGCTGATATGTTGAAAAGTCAAGCACACTTTCTGTCTTGTGTAGGAACATTTAGTGCTGAACTTGTGACCTGTGAGCTCAGTGCAGTGTTCCATGACCTTTTTCTATGGTAACAGGCAGAAGGCAGATTGGGGGAAGGGTTGAAATGTATTTCAGTTGGAAAGGGTTGAAATGTTTAACCAATAGAAATATGTGTTTGCTTTTGAGTTTATGTGCGAAGGATTGTGATTTGATGTTTACATATATATGTGTGGAAAATGAAAGGGAAACTTTTCCATTCTTTGCTTTTGCTGAGAGGTGCACAGTGAGGAGATTCTGTAAAAGAAAATATGGTGAGTGATTGATATACTCCTTAATCTAGAAAAGAACTTGAAAGATGAGTTATTTAATTGTGAGGGGATGTATGTGGACTATTTTGATTTTAACCTCTTCTGTGCCCATGACGAGATAGTCTCGTCATGGAGCACGGTCGCGCTGTGCCCATGACGAGACTATCTCGTCATGAACCCCACCCACTAATGCAACGCCCGGCACAGGAGGGGGAAAGGGCGTGGCACTGAAGGGGTTAATCAGAATAATGTATTTTTCCTGCTAGAGTGTAGGGAGTACTTTTTTTCTCTACAATGTGTGTGCATGTTGAAACCATTCTGTGATTGGCATTTGTGTTTTTCATGTGTTTGTAGAGAGATAACTGTGCAGTTTTTATATTTTGGTAGAATTAGAAACCAGTCATTGTTTATGAATTTGTGAAATGAGTTATGTTATGTTTCTATACTAAAATGTAGTGCTACTTCTAGATGAAGAAATGTGTTTTCATATAGTGCAAGGGATAGTGTTGTTTGTCTAGAGTCACACAGTGAGTCTGTGTGCATTTGGGAACCACTGTGAGAGAAGCATTTGGTAATATCGTGTATTTGTTGACAGATAAGTGTTTTAAAACCAGTCAGGTTGTCAAGTTTTAGTAGCATTAGAAGCCAGTTTTTGCTTATGTGTTGATTAAATGAGTCAGGCATTGACACTAAAGTGCAGTTGTGAAATATGTAGATTGTGTGCAGTTCCCTTATCACTTCCAGTGTAGTGAATGAGTTTTGGTAAACTCCTAGGAATACTGGTGCGTGTCTAGAATCACACTGTGAGTCTTTGTGTATTTGGGAACCACTGTGAGAGAAGCGTTTGGTAACATCGTGTATTTGCTGAGAGAAAACTGTTTTAAAACCTGTCATGTTGTCAAGTTTTAGTAGCATTAGAAGCCAGTCTTTGCTTATGTGTTGATTAAATGAGTCAGGCATTGACACTAAAGAGCAGTCGTGAAATATGTAGATTGTGTGCAGTTCCCTTATCACTTCCAGTGTTGTGAATGAGTTTTGGTAAACTCCTAGGGATACTGGTGCTTGTCTAGAATCACACTGTGAGCCTTTGTGCATTTGGGAACCACTGTGAAAGAAGCGTTTGGTAACATTGTGTATTTGCTGACAGAAAACTGTTTTAAAATGTGTCATGTTGTCAAGCTTTAGTAGCATTAGAAGCCAGTCATTGCTTATGCGTTGATTAAATGAGTCAGGCATTGACACTAAAGTGCAGTCGTGAAATATGTAGATTGTGTGCAGTTCCCTTACCACTTGCACTGTAGTGAATGAGTTTTGTTAAGCTCATAGGGATAGTGGTGCTTGTCTAGAATCATACTGTGAGTTAATGTGTATTTGGGATCACTGTGAGAGAATCATTTGGTAACATCATGTATTTGCTGACAGATAACTGTTTTAAAATCTGTCATGTTGAGAAGTTTTAGTAGCATTAGAATCCAGTCCTTGCTTATATGTTGATTAAATGAGACATGCTTTGACACTGATGTGCTGTACTTAAATATGTAGATTGTGTGCAGTACCATTAACTCTTCCAGACTAGTGAATGAGTTTTGTTAAACTCCTAGGATAGTTTTGCTTGTCTAAAATCACACTGTGAGTCTGTGTGCATTTGGGTAAGGATTGTGAGAGAAGCATTTGGTAACATCGTGTATTTTCTGACAGATAACTGTTTTAAAACCTGTCATGTTGTCAAGTTTTAGTAGCATTAGAAGACAGTTATAGCTTATTTGTTTGTTTAAACTTTATTTCGGCAATATAGCCTTAAAAGCCAAGTACAAGAATAAATAACACATTTGCATACATGACCGAGACTATCAATAAAAGTTTTACATACAATTGGCAAAAATACATTTTTGGTTATCTCCATGATTGAGCAATACCGCATATTACAAATATAAATAACAGTTTTAAATTAGTTACAAGCCAGAATTTAAAAATTAATAGAGCCAAAGGAGACAGTGCATCATGTTTCTATACGGAAGAGGAAAGGGATAGGCTCCCCCCCTTTATATTACAGTTTATAGCCAGACCGTTTCCTGATGAGGTACACATTAAATAAGAATCTGCTCGTGCCAAACACCACTAGTTGTGAGGTATTGGTCTTAATTATCCGCTCTGCTTCTTTCTAGGATCTAGTCCCCACGTATTTACATAGGGGTTTGATCCAACAAAGCCTCGGTTTCTTGTATGCCGGGCAGAAGAAGAGTAGATGAACGTCATCTTCCTTAGCCCCTAGAGAGCAGAGAGTGCACAAATCAGAACCTTTTTCCCCACCCCATCTGCACGTGTAAGCATTGATTTGTAAAACCCCATACCTAAATTGCAAATATAATGTTTTTGCTAGTGGTGGACCAATCTCATCCATGAATTGTTCGAAGTTAGGTATGTCTTTTATATTCAGGAATTTCTGGGTCAATATGCCAATCGTAGAGCTATGCATTAGCTCACCGTTGACATAAGACCAGAAGGTTTCCTTTACAATTTTTTTGGAAGACAATGTCATATTCTGGGGAACCTCCCATAGATGAGAAAGCCCTAGTCTCTCAAACCACTTACAAATATACTTTAGCCATGGGGTTTTCAAGTGCCCATCAATCTGGATTATTTCAGTCAGTCCACACTTATAATCTCTCAACTCCGGGGTTGACCATAACCTGACCCAATACAACAATGGTCTCAATGAGGCTTGATAGTATGTTCTTTTAAGATTAATATCAAGGAATACGGGGACAAGAGGGGTTCTAGTCGGTATTTTAAGCAGCCTACGTACAAAGTGGTTTTCTACCTTCCCAAATTTGTTATTACAACAGTAACCCCAAACCTCGGCACCATAAAGAGCGGCCGATTGAGCCTTCGCTTTAAATACCTCAAGTGCTGGTGAAATAGCTTTGGAATAGCTAGCGCCATGCACTTTTAGGATAGGCATTGAATTTTGTTTAAGGGATAATGTACTTTTGTCCAGCTGCCCTTTCCAAGTCAGATTGTTATCCAACATTAGTCCCAAATAGTTGAAACACCCTACCTGTTCCAGTTTTTGGTTCTCTAAAAACAGGTTTTTCCTAAGGGTTTTGTTGGGGTTTATGGTCATATATTTGGTTTTAGTTGGGTTTATTTCTAACCCCTTCCCCACACAATACTTTTGGAAGGAGTTAACCAAATTTTGTAGACCCCTCGGAGTCTGAGAAATAAGAATAGTATCGTCGGCGAATAGTAAAGCCGTGATTGTTTCACCGCCTAACTTCGGGGAGTCATGAACACAATTCCTTAGATAACTTGGAATGTCGTTAACATATAACGAAAAGAGTGTAGGAGCTAACACGCAACCTTGGCGCACACCACGATCTACGGGTATGGCCCTTGAAATTTCCCCACCCTTCCCCCATCTAATTTTAGCATAGTTCCCTGTATGTAGCTTAATAAGTTCTTTAAGTAGCTCACCTGGGACCGCCATGTTCCTTAATGTAATCCACAACAATTTGCGCGGAACAAGGTCGAAGGCGGCCCTCAGATCCACAAACGCCACATAGAGGCTACCCTTCCTAATATTTATATACTTCCAGCAGATACACATAAACCTAAACACCTGGTCAACCGTACTGATTTTTGATCTATTTGGTTAGTATCTTTGTCTCCTCAATCCAATCTAAAAGCCTATTTAAAATATGTCTGGCAACATTTTTTTGTAAAATATCTATTAAACTTATTGGGCGGTAATTACTTGGATCATAGCGATCGCCTTTTTTAAAGATTGTTATAATTTCTGCCCCTTTCCATGACTCAGGGATCGGTGTTCCGGCCACAATCGAATTACTCAAAAAATGAACAGTGCTCATTTCTAAATTAATCTCTTTATCGCCAGGGGACAACCCATCCTTGCTATTAGAGTAAAGCTTAGAAAAGTGATCACACCAAGTATTTTCATCCAGGAAAATATCCTTTGGCGATCTACCCTTCTTGTTTCCCTTGGCGATTAAATTCCAGAACGTACTCTGGTCACGTAGCTTGGCCGCACTCAAAAGGTCCTCCCATAAGCTTACATCCCAAGCTTACATCCCAAGCTTTTTTTGCTTGGGCCATAGTATTGTTATAGGCCTGTCTACCATTTTTTATATCTAGTTGGTTCCTGGATTTTACTGCCTGGATCAGCCTTGACTTTGCTGTTCGACAGTCTTGGTTGTACCATGGGTTCGCTGACTCAAGATAATTCCCTTTCCTGTTTCCATCTTTTTTGTATATTTTGCTCAAGAGGGGGGTTAATGCATCAACCAGCTTATAGTGTAATTCAAGAACACCCTGTGTGCCCATTAAGGGCAGCTGGGATGCTCCAACAGTTTCAGTAAATGTATTATAAATGTTGGTCAACGTTTTTTCTGTACACAAGATATATGACCATCTTAGAGCACGCCTGTTGTTAGTTATCTGTAACTCTCCGACCGAATTATTTAATAGGGCCTCTCCATATGGTCTAGTAATAAAAGGTTGGGAGTCTAGCCCTAATTGGAGAGGGAAATGGTCACTCTCTATCCTGGGGTCTATCTTGAAGTCAATTATTAGACCCCATAGGTTCCTGGAAGCCATTACAAAATCTATGTGTGACCTAAGAATTCCCTTAAAGTAAGTTGGGACTGGTGGTCTATCAGATCAAAAGCGGCCATTACGTGCTCTTAAGTCATGCGACACAGTCAACTGTAAGATCTGTGTGGCGGCTATTGTACTTTTAACTGGTCTTATGGGATCTAAGGGCATGATGTCATTAGCAGCATCTTGCTCATCCAATAGTGTTTCCAGGCCCTGAATAGGTTCATATTTACAATTAAAATCCCCGCAGACTAGCACCTGTACATTTTGTCCTAGATCATCTAAAATGGAGTCCAACATTTCTACCACCTTTGATTCCTTGTTAGATGGATACGGTCTATTATAAATATTTATTAGATATATAACTTCTTTCCCTCTTGTCACAATTTTGAGGACTAACAAATCAGGAGAGGGAATGGATAACTGAATGATATCTATTTCCAAGGTAACTTTAACCCAGATGACCAGCCCCCCAGATGCCCTTCCTCTATTTGATGGTATTGCATTAGAGCTAAATGTTTTGTATCCTAATCTATGGGGGGTTTCTACCATCCAGGTTTCTTGTAAGAGTATAATGTCATAGTTCTCAATATATGAACACCATACCACGTCCTTTAAGTTCCTAGATAAACCAGCTATATTCCAAGATATCAGTCTGGTGCTAGTGTTTACCTCTACACATGGTAAGGATGTTCCTATTTGTATGTCATCTCTATCAATATCTTCCTCAAATATGACTAGGGAATTTACCTCTTCCACTTGGTTATCATCTTTATTATTTCCTTTTACCTCCAAACTCACTATAAGAGACTTATCGGCCATACCCGATCCAGCTACCTCACCCAACCGGGCATAAGCAATTCCATCGCAATTTGACAACTCATCTGATGACACGTCTATAAGACTCGGTACTAATAAGATTTTAGGGTCGAGATCTTCACTACTCGAGTTAGACCCCCGCACCGGGGTGGCTACTGCTGTCTCTATGATTTTTTTCCCGGCCTTTGGAAGTCAATCATTTTGATCTAATGAGCTCAATACTGTTTATCTGTTTTCAGTTGGAATATCAAGGAATGGGATTCTACTGGTACACATAGGCCTTTTTTTATTCATGGTTTGTAATGACCTATCTAAATGGCTATAAAAATAACCCAAGGGGTGTACACCCACATCATTCTCCCCCGTGACCAGTGATGCTGCTCTAAGTAGGACTGTTGCGACATGTTGAGGGTGTCTGAAGTTTATAATTACACAGTCCCCCTTACATGTTTTCCTTGCATTGCCTATCCAAGAGACTCGTCTTGTAGACAGTATTTGATCAGAAAAGTTTGTGGGGAATCCACAATTTTTATTTAGCCAAGCGACTGATTTCCGTTTAAGTGAGTCATGTGGTTCCTCTCGAAAATTAGGTGCTGCAGGGTCTAGGGGTGGAACATTTGAAAGGACGATAACATAAGGTTCGCAATCTGGAGGGAGATTAGAAAAATGAGGTTTTCGCATAGGGGCAATAGACCTCACACTGCTAGGTGGAGCTGCTTGGGTTTTAGTGATACTACCAGCTGCTCGCGATAATTCCATAGAATTAGGGAAACTTACTCCCTCAGTTACAGTCGACTGTACGGAGTGATCAGGTTGTACCAATATCTCTGGCAGTTTTATAGACTGTTCCTTATTAATCTTTTCTAGGAGACCACCCAATCTTAGTACCTCAATAGATAACAAATCAATTTTCTCCATCAGTGGTTTGATCATAAGCTCTAATTTTGCCTCAAATATCTTAGCTATGTGCCCCAAAAGGGCAGAGTTCACGTCCTCGTTGATAATCGAGGTCTCGTTGTGAACCACAGTACTTCTCTGACATTGATCCAACGATGCCTTGTAGTGTGCACTCCCCTGCTTGTTTTGGGTTTTCCTACATTTTTTAACGGCTCTCTTAGGAGGAGAATGAAGTAATACAGACTCTCTGGGGGACTCCAATGGAACTTGGCTTTGTGCATCATGATCTAAAAGTAAAATTGCGGGGTTCTCCATTAAGGGGGCTTCAGTAGGAGAATCCACTATAATAGTACTACCACTGACATCTAAGGGTAACAGCAAGGTTTCCGGGAAAGACTCCTTTCCTAATGATTTCCTTCTTTCACTATTAATCTTGCTAACCCTTTTAACCAGGTAATTATCCATGGTTGTTTTATTTTTGGCCATATTAGGTCACAAATCACGTATTTATCGATCACCACAGAAAAAAGGAATTGGAAAGGGTGACCGGTAATATAACTAGTAATAGTGGCCCAACACAGAGCCAGTGGAGCACAAGGGAATATTTAGGTGTTATCAAACTCACGTGTACTCCCAATAAAATAAACAAACAGTATCTCAATGTACACAAAAGGATGCAACCTAGGTATATACAATGTCACAACTAGATTGTACACCGAATCTTAGCTATCGAAAGCCTTTTAAGAGTACTTGCAGCTTGCAGCTTTGGATGTCTCCTCACGGCTTAGGGGGGTGGCCCGACCCGGCCTCCTCCGGCCCCCTAACGGCCACACAACGGCCCTCCCTTTGCCTGGGCTTAGCCCGGCGTCGCCCGCGCGCGTCCCGCGGGAAGCCTCTCGTCTTTAAGCGCCTCCGGGCGCGCTGGTGGGCGGAAACGGGAAGTATCGCCAAGCACCCTGGGAGCTGTAGTCTCCCCCCACAGCGGCCAACGATGACAGTGGTGGCAGGGGAGACCCACAGCGTCGCCATCCCAGGGGAATTGTGCCAGACCAGGTAGGTGTTGGAACAACCGTCCGCTGCTCTCAGTTGCAGAAAATGCCCCCGCTCCACCGAGGGAGCCTCTCGTCTTTAAGCGCCTCCGGGCGCGCAGGTGGGCGGAAACGGGAAGTATCGCCAAGCACCCTGGGAGCTGTAGACTCCCCCCACAGCGGCCAACGATGACAGTGGCGGCAGGGGAGACTCACAGCGTCGCCGTCCCAGGGGAATTGTGCCAGACCAGGTAGGTGTTGGAACAACCGTCCGCTGCTCTCAGTTGCAGAAAATGCCCCCGCTCCACCGAGGGAGCCTCTCGTCTTTAAGCGCCTCCGGGCGCGCTGGTGGGCGGAAACGGGAAGTATCGCCAAGCACCCTGGGAGCTGTAGTCTCCCCCCACAGCGGCCAACGATGACAGTGGCGGCAGGGGAGACCCACAGCGTCGCCGTCCCAGTGGAATTGTGCCAGACCAGGTAGGTGTTGGAACAACCGTCCGCTGCTCTCAGTTGCAGAAAATGCCCCCGCTCCACCGAGGGAGCCTCTCATCTTTAAGCGCTTCCGGGCGCGCTGGTGGGCGGAAATGGGAAGTATCGCCAAGCACCCTGGGAGCTGTAGTCTCCCCCCACAGCGGCCAACGATGACAGTGGCGGCAGGGGAGACCCACAGCGTCGCCGTCCCAGGGGAATTGTGCCAGACCAGGTAGGTGTTGGAACAACCGTTCGCTGCTCTCAGTTGCAGAAAATGACCCCCATGTTGTCAAGTTTTAGTAGCATTAGAAGACAGTTATGGCTTATGCTTTCATTATATGAGTCAGGCATTGACACAAAAGTGCAGTCATGAAATATGAAGATTGTGTGCAGTTCGCTTATCACTTCCACAGTAGTGAATGATTTTTGTTAAACTCCTAGGTATAGTAGTTGTTGTCTAGAATTACACTGTGAGTCTGTGTGCATTTGAGAACCACTGTGAGAGAAGCATTTGGTAACATCGTGTATTTGCTGACAGATAACTAATTTAAAACTTCTCATGTTGTCAAGTTTTAGTAGCATTAGAAGCTAGTCTTTGCTTATGCATTGATAAAATGAGTCAAGGTTTGACACTAAGGTGCAGTACCATGTACTATTCTGTTCACTGTGGCAGAACTGAAAATTTAAAAGTTTTACCTAAGCGCTGTCCTAGAAGTAGTCTGATTATTTAGTCAGTTTCTAAGTACCAAATAGATTGCTTCAAATAAAAGTGTTCTGACATACTATACACTTGTCTTTTACACCTTCAATTCCCTAGTCAGTATCCATACACTTCCAGGAAACATCCTGTCACTTCCTTTGCAGTCCTCTAGAGACCCATTCAACAGCATGTACTAATCCATTGACTGTGCCAAAACTCAAACACTTATAAATTCACCTAGACACTCTCTTTCCAGTACTCTAATGATTCAGTCACTGCCTAAGTATTCATGCACTGAGCCAGTTCTTAGCACATGGACTATGTCAAACCCATATCCACTATGCATGCAGTCCTATAACCACCTACACACTTGTCTTTCACACCTTCAATTCCCCAGTCAGTATCCGTTCACTTCCAGCAAACACCCTGTCACTGCAGTTGCACTCCTCTAGTGACCCATTCAGCATCATGTACTAATCCATTCACAGCGCCAAATCCTAATAAATTGCAGTACTCTAATCATTCAGTCAGTACCCAAGTACTCATCCAGTGACCCAGGCCTTAGTATATGGACTGCTTCAAACCCTTATCCTCTAAGTTTGCAGTCCTCTAACCACCTACACAATTGTCTTTCACACCTTCCATTCCCTAGTCAATATCCATACACTTCCAGGAAATACCCTGTGACTCTCTTTGCAGTCCTCTAGTGACCCATTCAGCACCATGTACTAATCCATTCACTGTGCTAAAACCCAAACACTTATAAATTCACCAATATGCTATCTTTGCAGTACTCTAATCATTCAGTCAGTGCCTAACTATTCATACACTGAGCCAGGCCTTAGCACATGGACTGCTTCAAACCCCTATGCACTATGCATACAGTCTTCTAACCACCTAGACACTTGTCTTTCACACTTTCAATTTCCTAGTCAGTATCTATACAGTCCAGCACTTGTCACTGCCTTTGCACTCCTCTAGTGACCCATTCAGTACCAAGTACTAATCTATACTCTGTGCGAAAAGCCTAGCACTTATAAATTCACCTAGGCACTCTCCTTGCTGTACGATAATCATTCAGTCAGTACCCAAATAGTCATGCAGTGAGCCAGGCCTTAGCACATGGACTGCTTTAAATGCCTATGCAGTATGGATGCAGTCCTCTAATCACCTACACAGTTGTGTTTCACACCTTCTATTCCCTAGTTAGTATTCATACTCTTCTAGCAAACACCCTGTGAGTCACCAAGTGTGTCTCCTTATACTACTGTAATCATTTAGTCAGTTAGCATGTAGTGTTTTAGTGAGGTAGGCTTTAGGGCATGAACTGCTTCAAAGTAGTATGCACTATGCATGTAGTGTTTTAATGATCGTCACACTTGTGGTTCAGGGCAATAGTTTCAGTCAGTTTTTATATAAAATGTGTTTGTACAGTAATGGAATAGTAAAATTTGAAAGTTATTAATATCCATTTATTTGTGATTCTTTTTTACAGATACAGAACAGGAGTGTTTCTCATCTGTTTGCACTCTTCTCGTGCAAGATTGTTTGGATGAAGGGTCCTTAGGTGTTTCATCATACTTGCTGTGCCGCACAAGTATTTTTTGTTAGGATCTCCTCGTAACAGAACTCTTTGGCAAATCTTGCGAGTGACGAAGGTGGCATTGGTCTTTGTTTGCTCCTTGGAAAAAGTAAAAAATTTCCTCACCACTGAAGAAAAACGTTGTTTGTGTGGTGCCTTCTGCAAAATATTTTCTTCAGATTCGGTAAATATTTTAAAGCGGCAACATTTACAGTTTTTGTAAGTTAAACTTATAAAATTTTGTTAGCTGTATGCATTTTATATATCTGTGATTTGTTTCTTGTGGTATTTTGTTGAGAATACCATGTTTTTTTTTTTTTAACAATCTTTCTTATTTTCCAGGTCTGTCGTCGACATCCATTGTCCTCACAGTAGTGTTCCGCCTTGTTGTTTTTTATTATTGTTGTTACATTTTGTTTATTAGTTTATTGTTCATATATATGTTAATAAAAAAATAAAGTTTGAAAATAGTTTTTCGTTTATATATTTATTATTATAAAAAATAAAGATTAAAAAAAAATTAATAACGTTTTTGGATGTTCTCTTAACTGCTGTGTGACTCTTTCTTGCTCTTATTACTGTTATTTGATGGAGTCCACAGTGGTGTTAAATTTTGGGGGACGTATCGCTGGAATACTGGTGATATCTGCAGTTTGCACTCACTTCTGAATAGTGTGTTAGATTTATCTCAACTTTACTTCCGTTAAAGTGCTGATAATGAAATGGAGAGTAGCCGTTCCCGTGCAAAAAGACACGAGGTGCACCTTTCCGATTTATTCTAAATACTAAAATTCTGTATTGAATTGCACTGAGGTATTGGCTGCAGTTACAGTGTACACACAAAATCTATTAAGAAATCTCATTGTATTTATATTGAATGGGAATAGTGCGTCAGGTGCTGGATCTTGATGAGATACACTGCTCAGTTCGTATATTGTTCTGCACACGAAAAAAATCCCATCACAACTTTCACACCAATTGCAATGCGAAACAAATTCCGGCGATAAGACACGTTAGCACCAGGGATTTTACACCTGCTTTCTGCTGGTGTAAAGCAGGACAACTACCTGCACCATGAAAGGGAACACAGTCAAGAGCCACACCAGAACACCCACAGGTACTATAGAGTCAATGAGCATGATACAGGGATACTCATGAGGGACAGAAGACTCATCTCAACAACTCCAGGGGTGAACAACCTTTACAACGCAACTGTTACAACGCACTACACTTACAACAAAATTTTTACAACGCAACATCCACTACAACGCATTCCATTACATAGCATGACACTACAACGCATGTTTAAAAACTACCTTTACAACGCATTCCATTACATCGCATACTACCTTTACAACGCATACCATTACAACGCAATCCAACACTTACCCTACTGTTGCACCCCCTGGAGTTAGAATAGTAATTTTTACCCCTACACCATGCGTTGTAATGGTATGCGTTGGAATTTCATTGTTTTTTTACGAGTGAAATATCCACCTAACTATAACATGTGTGAAACCTATGGTTTTTTAAGTGAATTTGCAAGGTTTTTTGAATGCTAATTCCTAACTATAACGTGTGTGAAACCTATGGTTTTTTCAGTGAGTTTGTACGTTTTTTTAAAATACTAAGTTATGTATGTATTATTATTTTTTTTATATATTTATTTTACAATAAACTACGTATTAAAATTTAGGGTTTTCACCGTGCGCGCACGGTGCGCGCACCCCTGCGATTTAAAAAAAATTAAATTTAAATGTTTTTTTCTGCCTTCGGGGTCCTTCAGGGACCCCCTGACAAACGCTAGGGGGTCAGGAACTGTCTACCCTGCCCCCTTTTCACGTTCGCCACCTTCCTTTTCCACTCTCGCACTGAAAACAAACTAAATTGCAGCCGACATTTCCTGATTTCGACCGGCTTGAACGTTGACTGACATGTAACAACCAATCAGAATTATGCTCGCGCACGTTAAGGTGCGCGCACGGTGCGCGCACGGTGCGCGGCTATATATATGTATGTGCTTTTAACTGCAATTTTCTCAGGAACTACTGAACAGATTGACTCCATATATGCAAAAGGCACATCCCTGACCTGAGGACTACCTCTCTGCCAAATTTCAAGTAATTCTGTTCAGCCGTTTGGGCTGTACCTTCGACTAAAGGTCCTATGGGAAAATGCATTGGGAAAACGCGTTTTGGGACCCCCCTTTTTTCTCGGCCCCCGCTTGACGAATCCCCCGAGACTTTCAGGGTAGGAGCTGAGCGGAGCCCCCCATTAGTTTTGAAAATTTCGCCAAGATTCGTCAACCGCCGCCAAAGTTATTCAAAATAGAATTTTGAGATTTCCTATGGAAACACGGTCCTAACTATAACTATCTACTGGCGACCGCCAGTAGATAATATATATATATATATATATATATATATATATATATATATATATATATATTCACTGAAAAAACCATAGGTTTCAGGCCTGATATAGTTAGAAATTACCATTTAAAAAACCTTAGAAATTAACTGAAAAAACAATAGGTTTTAGGGGTGTTATAGTTAGCTGGACATTTTACTCGAACAAAACCATTGAAATTCCTCTGATATAGTTTGTTGTACTAACTACATCTCGCGCGCCCGCAATCCACTGCTGATGATGTCACATATTACATCATTCATGACATGGTCAGTGACATCACTGATGACATCTCAAATTACAGCACTGATGACATCACTGATGACATCATCCAGTGAATGAGGTTTGGTTCATTATTTAAATATGTATTATATATATATAGCAATTTGCATTGAAGAATGAGTGGATATATAAATATAAATATCTGGATGGAGGATTTAGTAGCAGTGTGATTGACTGTTTACTTGACTAATTTATAGTGTCTCACTAAATATATTGGATAGTGACTAAACTGTGTGAATATCTGTATCACTTTGTCAGTTGTTGTGTAAACTGCTGCACCAGTTGCTTGCTAGCTGCGTGAAAGTCTATATTAGTTATTGATTAGTTAACTGAGTATTTTTATGGGAGAGTGAATGTGTGTGTGGTTCAGTGGGTGGTGTGTGACTGCCCAAAGATGTGTGAATAGTTGTTTCAGTAGGTATATGAAATTAAAACTACATGTTATAACAGTTGTTTGGGTGAGTGAATATCTTTATGGGTGTGGTGATGAGCCAATATATGTCTCAATGGTACATGTCCAACAAACTAGAAAAATAAAAGCCAGTGTATGTGTCAAGTGTTGTATATAAATAAGTATACATAAGACTCAGTGATTATATGAGTGACTGTATGGAGAACTGTATACTTGTAATAGTGTTTTAATAACACACTAAGTATGAGTTATTATCTATATGAATAGATGAAGTGGTGTTTTTATAAGTGTATAGCTAAGTAAAAGTAAGTATGATCCATTGTTTGCATAAGTGAGTAGGATGACTTCATAAGTGATTAGGATGTGTTCTGGTGTGTAATGTCGATATAGGTGTATAAGTGATAGTATTCTATTGATCATTGAAAGCATGTATGAGTGAATCTATAGTTAAGTGATTAGATGTGTGTATAGATCTAGGAATCACTGAGTGGGTGTTTAGAAACTTGGATTGGTGTGTCAATGGTTTTAAATCTGGCACTCTGTATTTTACAGTGAGTGATGAAAGGTTATACTAGTGTATGATGAGGTGTATCTGATTGTCACGTGGATGATGTCATCAGTGGTGTCATCAGTGATGTCATTTGAGATGTCATCAGTGATGTCACTGACCATGTCATGAATGATGTAATATGTGACATCATCAGCAGTGGATTGTGGGCGCGCGAGATGTAGTTAGTACAACTAACTATATCAGTTTTTGTTTTTTCTGGTTTTGTTCGAGTGAAATGTCCAGCTAACTATAACACCCCTAAAACCTATTGTTTTTTCAGTGAATTTCTAAGGTTTTTTAAATGCGAATTCCTAACTATATCAGGCCTGAAACCTATGGTTTTTCAGTGAATTTCAAAGGTTTTTTAAATGCTGATTCCCAACAATATCAGGCCTGAAACCTATGGTTTTTTCAGTGAAATTCAAAGGTTTTTTAAATGCTAATTCTTAACTATATCAGGCCTAAAACCTATGGTTTTTTCAGTGAATTTCAAAGGTTTTGTAAATGACAATTTTTTTTTTTTTTTAAAGAAACCTTTATTGGACTTCAAGGAGTTACAAACATGGGCCTACAACCCTTTGGGCCGGCCGCTAAGTAGCATGAGACGTATCATTCACCGTTATACAGATTGGTCAATCCGGGGAGCCCGTCAGTCCATCATCGCACCCAGTGAAGACAGAAGCAATAGTTGAGTGACAATATTAGATACGGTTTCAGTTTTCAATTTAAAACTAAGACACATTACACACAAACAAGGCAATAGGCATTGTAAATGACAGGACGCGCTCCCCGGGGTAGGGAATCAATGATCAGCGGCAGAGAAGGGAGGGGGGCACGGGAACAGAGGAAAAAGCAAACTGTAACACACTCGTAACTTAACAGACGAGGAATGCTCGGCTAGGGGGACGAAGAGGCATCCAATACAACAGCCAGTGGAGGGGCACAGATGTCTCCGCGATAAGCGTTCCACGGACCCCACACCCCAGTCCATTTCCACGGCTTGCCTCTCGCTACATACACCGTCTTTTCTCTAAACATGCACCAATCCATATTCTCTTTCCACACCGAGACCGTGGGCTGCCTCTGGGAACCCCATAACTGGGCAATGTTACGTTTGGCCACCATATTTCCCAAAGTCGCCCACCGCGTCTGTGCCACATTATAATCGTTTGGCTCCCACACGTTCAGCAGGCATCTCCTAGCTTCTGGAAGCAGCGCAACGTGAGTGACTTCCTCCTCCATTACCGCATGCACCCGACGCCAAAAGAGCGCCACCTCAGGGCATTCCCATATAACGTGAAGGAAAGTACCCAGCGAACCACAGCCACGCTTACACATCCCATCCATGGAGAAACCCATGCGCATCAGGCGGGGACCAGTGACGTACACTCTATGGAGTATCTTTAGTTGTACGAACCGAGGGCGGGCCGGAATTGCCACCTCCCGCGGGGAGGCTATTGCCGAGACCCAGTCCTCATCATCTAATTCCAAACCGTCAGCCACCCAGATCTCCCTCAAGCGGGTCAACAGATCCGCCCGATCGTTGATAAGCTTTTTATAGATCAAGGAGATTGTGCTGTCAGGCACGTAGCCATCGAGCACCCTATCCTCCAGCGGGGAATTTTACGGGATAGCGGTAGCATCAGGGAAAACCGAGCACAATGCATGACGGACCTGGGCATACCGGAAATACTCCCTATCGTTTAGCTTATATTCCGCTTTCAGCATTTCAAACGTTTTAAACTCCCCTTTCACCCAGAGGTCATTCACCTTACATATGCCAATCATATCCCATTTCTCAAACCCTTTGGTTTTCCACAAACAGCCCAGCCTTTCCGAAGCATACAGTGGAGTCGCTCGAGTCAGGCGGTCCTTCCAACCCATCGCAGCATTAGCAGCATGCCACACCCGTACCGCTATCTTTGTTGGGCCTGTCAACTGCACACCAGGAGACTTCGAATAGAGTGCTCTATTATAATCCCCCCCAGGCAATAGCATTTTATCCATGTCGAACGCCGGGTTCAGAGCCGGCCCGTACATCCCGTGGTTCACCGCCGCCAATTGGGACGCCCAATAATATCGCTTGATATCGGGGAGTGCAATACCTCCATCATTCCAAGGGAGTGTCAATTTTGTGAGAGCGATTCGGGGTCGCCCGTCCAAGAACAACCGCCTCTGCAGGCTCTCCACCTCACGGAAATAGCGGGCCGGTATGACACCGAGTGTATTTTGCAGTGCATACAGGAATCGTGGCAGCGACATCATTTTAAACAACGCCGCGCGCCCGATCAGCGAAAGCGGAAGCCGTCGCCACCTCGAGACATCGGCCCTCAGTCGTTGGAGTGGGGAGAGTAGGTTCAGCTCATAACGGGCCACAGGGTCCAAAGTTATGAACACTCCCAGGTATTTAAACCCTGACAGCGCAATCTGGATAGGGCAGCCACGCGGAAGGAGAGGAGCGTCCCCAGAGAGAACATAGACGCATGACTTGGCCCAGTTAATGACCAAGCCGGAGTTGCGACCAAATGAGTTCAGAACATCGACCAGTACTATCAAAGACTGCCGGGGAGATGTGAGGTACAGGAGAATGTCGTCCGCATAAAGAGGAATGCGGTCCTCAAATTCAGGCGTCCACTAGATGCCGCGCAACGAGGGCTCCCATCGTAACCAGGCAGCCAGAGGTTCCAAGGCAAGTGCAAAAAGGAGGGGTGACAGCGGACAACCCTGCCGCGTGCCTCTTCCCAACCCGAAGGGCCCCAACACTCTGCCATTCACAACTACCTGAGCCAACGGTTCCTCATACAGCAACCTCACCCAACCGATAAACCCGGGGCCAAAACCAAATTTCACAAGCGCCGCCCAAAGATATGGCCATTCTAGGGTATCGAACGCCATAGTGGCATCCAAGGACGCCAAAACGGCCGGTTCACGTATGTACTCCGCTCTGGCGAGCACTCCATGAAGACGCCTCAGGTTCAGGGCCGTATTACGGTGAGGTATGAAACCGGACTGGTCCGGATGGATCAAGTCGCCGACGACCCCAACCAGACGGTTAGCTAAAACCTTAGCAAGAATTTTAGGCTCAGCATTTAATAAGGAGATGGGCCTGTAAGAAATACACCGATCCCGCGGCTTTCCCTCCTTGTGAATCACGACTATGGTAGTGAGACGCTGATCATAGGGGAGGGAGCCCACGTCACGTGCCTCAAGAAACATGTCGCGGAGATGAGGCGCCATCTTGTCCGGGCGCAGTTTATACAGTTCAATGGGAAGGCCATTGGGACCCATGGCCTTGCCAGAAGCGATCGAGCGAATAGCCAAAGCAATCTCATCAGGCGACAACGTCGCATCCATCAGTACCCTATCCGCCTCTGACAAAGACGGCAACACTATATCTCCCAGCAACAGATGAGAGTCATCCTCAAGGCCATTCGAGACTGGAGAATATACGTCGCGGAAATAAGTCGCGAAACATTCAACAATTTCCACAGGGTCAGTCACACGCACGCCATCCGCTCTCTCAATAACCGGCACCACTCGACTCGCTCTCTCCTTCTTGTCCAACCATGCAATCAATTTACCAGCCTTGTCCCCCACATCGTATAAGCGCCCCTGTTGCTCTCTACTCATCACTTTGGCAGCGTCAGTAACCAACGCTCTATAGTCAAGCTGCTTAAGACTGAGAACATGCAACGTATCTTTCATAACACCCAGCTCCAGGTCCCCCTCCAACTTGGCTATGTCGTTTTCAAGGCGAACCACCTCTTCAGTCTTGCTTTTCTTGGAGTGGGAAATGAGAGAAAGAGCCTGCCCACGGAGCACTGTTTTGAAGGCTTCCCATAACGAGACAGCAGAGGACACTGACCCCACGTTTTCAGTGAAATAGCGCTCAATAGACTTGACCAGGTCCATCCGGATTTTAGGATCACGCAGGTACCAGGGGTTAATCGGTGCCACCCTCCCCTCAGCCCCGTGGGTGACCTCAATGCGCAACAGTAGTGGGGAGTGATCGGAAATACCCCAGGCCAGATGTCTTACTTCTCTAATCATCACAGCTTGGGCCGCCGGCATAAGGACATAATCAAGTCTCGACAAACTCACATGAGCTCCTGAGTGAAAAGTGTATTGCGTCTGCCCCGGGTGCATTAGTCTCCAGCAGTCTATCAGTCCGAGGGTATCTATAAACTCACTCAGCCAGGCCTGTGCCCCCGGGAGATCCCTGGGAGGGTGACGATCCGCCCCGCCAGATACGACAGAGTTAAAATCGCCCCCCACCACCAAAACCCCCCCCGGGAGTCCCAGGACCATTCGCCCCAAATCAGCGAAAGTTACGGTCTGCAATCCTGGTGGGACATAAACAGAAACGAGCGAGATGGTTCTGCCCTCCCATCGGCCTACAAGTGCAGCATACCGCCCTCTATCATCACGGATCACATCGTCCACCTCCAACGGGAGAGAGGCTCTAATCAAGATGCCCACCCCACGTGAGCCAGAAGTGAAACCAGAGTGCACAACGAGACGATATCCCCTCCTATTCATAGCATGGCAAGAATTCCCAATTAGATGCGTTTCCTGCAGAAAGACAATATCTGGCGACAGCCGTTTCAAAAAGTGCAGCACTACTCCACGTTTAATCCTATCCCCCAAGCCATTCACATTCCACGAGAGTACTCTCAATCCCCTACCCCCATCCCATCCCCGCGCACAACCCCCCCCCCAGAGAACACGATCCCGACCACCAGTTGTATGGCGTGACGTTGCCTTGTAGAACATTCAAACATTCCCCAACTCCCCCCTCCCCAACAACCTTCCCGTTACAACTCCCCCCACCCTGCACCCCTGCGTGAGCCCATGTAGCCCCCCCAACTTGCAGTGTGCCTGTCGCCCTAACATTAACTACGCTACAAAAAGAGACCCCAGAGGAGGAAAGAGCCTCACTGAGCACCCCACAACCCCCGGGCATTGAATAGAAACACCAAACCAAAATATGGAAGTGTCATCACAATAGTCAGTCACCGGGAACCAAAAGTCTATTCCTGTCCATCTAAGCCCACTCCGTTCCCTTCGGTCTGTCCCTCTCGACGTCGTTGCTGAGGCAGGGTATCAAGCCAATCTCCAACCTCCTCCGGCCGATCAAAGAAGTGCGTTCGATCCTCAAACTCAACACGTAACCTGGCCGGAAAGAGCATCGCATATTTCAGGTCCATGTCTCTCAGCCGCCGTTTGACACCCATGAACTCCTGTCGCTGCTTTTGGACCAATTGTGTTAAGTCCGGGTAGAAACTGATATGAGTGTTCTCGAACTTCGTCGGCCCACTCACCCTCGAGGCCTGCAGTATAGCATCCCTGTCCCTGAAATGAAAAATTCTGGCGATGATGGGCCGTGGGGGAGCGCCCGGTTTGGGCTTACCACCCGGAACTCTATGGGCCTGCTCAACCGCAAAGAATTTACTCAAGCCTTTGGGTGCGAGATGGTTGATCACAAGGTCTTCCACGAAGAGGTCAGCCGCAGGGACCTCCGATTTCTCCGGCACCCCGATTATGCGCACATTATTCCGCCGAGCCCTACTTTCAAAATCCTCCAGTCGATGGACAGACAAAGCAGTGGACGTCCGCAGATTACGGACCTCGGCTTGCAGGTCCTACACGTCCGTTACCAGACTCGACGTCGTCAGACCCAAGGATTTGACCTTTTCATTCGTTTGTGAAAGGTACGCTCTGACTAGTTTAACGTCGATCAAAACCGTGTCCAATTTATGGGCCAATGTATCGAATTGCTGGCCGACCGTCGCTTTCATCTCATCGATGGCACCCATGACGTCCTGCAATGTTAACTCCGTTGACGATCCCGGGCCATCCTTGGGTCTCTCCGGTGACTTATGCGGGCCACCAGGGGAACCTCTCGACTGGGTATAGCGGTCCATGTTGTTAGCTTGGGTATGAGCTCCCCGCCTAGTCGTCTTGGATTTTTGCTTATCTCCGTCCAATCTAGCCGCCATTGTCTGATGGTCGCCAAGGGTGTCGGCCACAAACATGATGATCAATCCCCGGAGAACCAATCTAGGGAGCCTCGGCGATCCCGAAAGGTAGTCCAGGCTAGTGTCCAAGAGCAGGCAGGATACCCAATCGTCCCACTATAAATGTGTTCTGACAATCCAAGGCCCCTCAGTTTCAGCGAGGAGACCCGAAACCGAAAGTGAAAGTAGGGGGTGCGCACCGGCCCAAGTCCCGCATGCCGTTGTTGTTCACTTTCTGCCCGGGCGCCATGCCAACTCAAGTCCGGGGCAAGGTCCGGAGTAGGCCGCCAACTTGGAATCGATGCTATTCCGGTTCCCGATGTCCGATTTGAATTTGGACAACAGGTATCACCTCCACGTAGGTTCGCCCGTAGAAGCCCGTCGATAGAATCAGGATAAATTCAGGATAGACGTGGGAAGTTGTGGAGGCCCTCGGGAGCCCTGTGCCTACGCGGCCATCTTGGTTGCGCGCTAGGCTCCTCAATCAAAATGACAATTTTTAATGTATTAATTGTTATACTGATTTTTTTTATACTGATTTACTACATTTTTTAAACTATTTATTTTTAGATATTATTTTTAATTACATTATAATTACATTACACATTACAATACAAAATATACTTTCTCAGAATGAATTACTTTAGTTTAAATACTTTGCAAATAGGCAATAGACTTTTAAGTACTGTAGATACAGTTGTTGCAATGGGCAAAACAATTTCAAACACAATGCAACATTGAACTCAATGTGAATTTCTAGTCAATGACAATTAGTTACTTTATGGATTTCTTTTCTAACCACAGGACTAGATCCTAGATTCAGTCCTTGGACATCTCCTGTAAACAGTTGAGCAAAAGCGTTTTGGTTACAGTAGTGATTTTTAAGGAATATTATTGTATTTTAAAAGTTGACAGAAATGTTTTCACATAGAATCACCAATGTTATCCTATGGCTGAAAATTCACTTAGCAGGTAAGAAGTGTTATTGTTAGTTTTTCCTACTCAGTGGTGGATCCTGGATCCAGCACTGGTGCATCTCCTGTAAACAGTTGAAATAATGTGTTTAAGTCATACAGACGATTTTTTAGGAATATTTAGTTTGTGAAAATAGACACTTCGAAACTTTTCTCCTGAAAACCACACAATGGATTCCTATGGAATGAAATAGAAGTTACTGGTAAGTACGCTTAGAATTACTTTTCAGGGTCAGTGCTCGTCTAAAAGATGCAGCACTGGGTTCTCTCCTGATAACAGGTGAGTAAATCGGAATTCGTAGTTCGGCTGATTTTAGAGGAATATTTGTACGTTTCAAAAATGGACACTTTGAAACTTCTCTGGTGAAAACCACACAATGGATTCCTATGGAAGGAAATACAAGTTACTGGTAAGTACGCTTAGAATTACTTTCCAGGGTCAGTGCTGGGCTAAAAGATGCAGCACTGGGTTCTCTCCTGATGACAGATGCGTAAATCAGAATTCGTAGTTCAACTGATTTCAAAGAAATATTTGTACGTTTCAAAAATGGACACTTAGAAACTTTTCTGGTGAAAACCACACAATGGATTCCTTTTAAAGGAAATACAAGTTACTGGTAAGTACGCTTAGAATTACTTTTCAGGGTCAGTGCTGGGCTAAAAGATGCAGCGCTGGGTTCTCTTCTGATAACAGGTGAGTAAATCGGAATTTGTAGTTCGACTGATCTTAGAGGAATATTTGTACGTTTCAAAAATTGACACTTTGAAACTTTTCTGGTGAAAACCACACAATGGATTCCTATGGAAGGAAATACAAGTTACTGGTATGTACGCTTAGAATTACTTTTCAGGGTCAGTGCTCGTCTAAAAGATGCAGCACTGGGTTCTCTCCTGATAACAGGTGAGTAAATCGGAATTCGTAGTTCGGCTGATTTTAGAGGAATATTTGTACGTTTCAAAAATGGACACTTTGAAACTTTTCTGTTGAAAACCACATAATAGATTCCTATGGAAGGAAATACAAGTTACTGGTAAGTACGCTTATAATTACTTTTCAGGGTCAGTGCTGGGCTAAAAGATGCAGCACTGGGTTCTCTCCTGATAACAGGTGAGTAAATCGGAATTCGTAGTTCGACTGATTGTAGTGGAATATTTGTACGTTTCAAAAATGGACACTTTGAAACTTTTCTGGTGAAAACCACACAATGGATTCCTATGGAAGGAAATACAAGTTACTGGTAAGTACGCTTAGAATTACTTTTCAGGGTCAGTGCTGGGCTAAAAGATGTAGCACTGGGTTCTCTCCTGATAACAGGTGAGTAAATCGGAATTCGTAGTTCGGCTGATTTTAGAGGAATATTTGCACAATGGTGAAGGAAGGGGGCGGGGCCTCAGGTGATATGTGTGCAAACACGCCCTGTGGCGCGTTTTAAGTTGGGGAATTAATTCCTCCTCAATCCTGAGGTCTCCTGGGGACCAACTAGTCCACCAGGTACCTCCAGTATGCGCCAGGGAGCTGGGTTGCAGAGAGGTGTTCAGAGGTCACGCCCCTTTTTACAACACTCTGCAACGCAGCTCCGTGGCACTTACTGGAAGTACCTGGTGGGCTAGTTGGCCCCCAGGGGACCTCAGGATTGAAGAGGAATTAATTCTCCAACTTAAAACACGCCACAGGGCATGTTTGCACACATATCACCTCAGGCCCCGCCCCCTACCTTCACCATTGTGCAAACGCGCCCTGTGGCGCATTTTTAGTCGGGGGATTAAGTCCCTTTGAATCCTGAGGGTCTCTGGGGTCCAACTAGCCCACCAGGTACCTCCAGTAAGCACCAAAAGGCTGCATTGCAGAGAGGTGTAATAAGGGCCATGGCCTGGAGCACCTCTCTGCAACGCAGCCCTGTGGCGCTTACTGGAGGTACCTGGTGGGCTAGTTGGCCCCCAGGGACCCCCAGTATTGAAGGGGAATGAATTCCCCAATTTGAAACGCGCCACAGGGCATGTTTGCAGAGTGTGCTTGTGAGGGGGCGGGGCCTAGAGACGATTGCGTCTTTTTTTTTTAAAGAGGGGCTGTGTGGCCCCCCTTCCTTTAACTTTTTTGTGGCCCTGGGGACCCCATCCCCCAGGGCCTCACCCCTAAATTAAAATTAAAAAAAAAAAATTACGGGAAGGGGGCCGCGTGGCCCCCCTCACATGGCCAATTCCGGGCCCCGAGGACCCCATCCCCTGGGGCATGGCCAACTTTTTAAATCTTTTTATGGAGGGGGGCTGCGTAGCCCCCCTTCTCTGGTCACTTAAGGCCCCGAGGACCCATCCCCAGGGGCCGGCCATTGATTTATTATTCCTTTATTTTTTTGATTAATGGCGAGGGGGGGCCGCGTGGCCCCTCTTCCTGGCCACTTGTGGCCCCAGGGGCCCCATCCCCGGGGACCTGGCTCTTGTTGGGGACCGTGGGGGGTCCCCAATCCCCCCACGATCCCAGCCGGCTCCTCGCCTCCTGCGGGAGCCGGTATTGCTTTTCCACATGGAGAGCAGCTAACATGCTGCTCCCCATATGGAAAAGCAATCTGCTTTGCTTCATTGAAGCGAGAGCAGGTTTCCCTGCTCTCGCTTCAACGGAGCAAAGCAGTTTGCAATGGCAGGGTGGGAGCCGGGAGGCTCCCGCCGTGCCATTGCAAACAGCAGTGTCCCGGGGTGGGCACCCTGGGACACTGCAGGAGCTGTCCCTAGGGGGTGGCGGTCCCCAGGGCCTGTACAAGGCTCCAGGAGGGGGGCCACGCTGCCCCTCCCACATTTTAAAGTTGCCCCGGGGGTGGCGGTCCCCGGGGCTGGGGGGCCTGAGAGCCCCCCCACCCATTTTAAAGAAGCCCCGGGGGTGACGGTCCCCGGGGCTGGGGGGCCTGAGAGCCCCCACCCATTTTGAAGAAGCCCTGGGGGGTGGCGTTCCCCGGGGCAGCGGGGGCCGTGAGCCCCCCACCTATTTTATGTTAGTGCCCCAGGGGTAGCGGGCAGTGTGGGGGGGATTTGGACCCCTCCACACTTAATTTTTCAATATGCCGGGGGCAAATTAGCATATGTAGCGCGCTGAATTTTTTTTCTATCGGCAGGATGCATGCATCCAGCGCGCATCCTCCCGTTTCAAAAAATAAAATAAAGAAAAAGTTGGGCTTTTGGGGTCCTTGTGGGACCCCCTGAGCAGGCCTAGGGGGTCAGGGTGTTTCTACCCTGCCCCCTCTTTGCGTTTTGCGACGTTTTTTGGGGGGTTTCTTGTGCCTCGGTTCTACCGAGGCACAAGATGGCTGCCAACACTTCCTGATTCAGAGTGTTGGCAGCCAATTAAAATTCAGCTCGTGATCGGGAGGGTGCACGGATCCTCTGAGGCCATAGATATATATGTACATTTAACTCTAATTTTCTCAGGAACTACTGAATGGATTTACACCATTTAAGCAAAAGGCACGATTTGGTGTAATTCCGTTCAGCAGTTCGGGCTGTAGCTGCGGCTAAAGGTCCTATGGGAAAATGCATGGGGAAAATGTGTTTTGGGATCCCCCTTTTGTCTCAGGCCCCCGCTTGACGAATCACCATGAAACTTTCAGGATAGGAGCGGACCGGAGCTGGCCAAAAGTTTGGAAAATTTCGCGAAGATTCATCAATCGGCCCCAAAGTTATTCCAAATAGAATGTTGCGGATTTCCTAATCTAAAGTACATATAATATATATATACATATAATATATATTTTATATATATATGAACTGCAGATTCGCATATCTCTGAAAGTCACCCGTATCAGGAGAGTCTATGATCTCCCTTGGGAAGATGATTTTCTATTGATCACAATTGATGTCTCTACTTTATATACGAGCATCAAACAGGACGATGGGCTGACGGCGGTGAAACATTTCTTAGGAGCCAGACCCCTCAAACTATGGCAACACACTCAAATGCTGCTAACAATGATTGAGAGATGTCTCAAGAGTAATTATTTTGTATTCAACAAGGAACTCTTTCATCAAATATGCGGCACAGTGATGGGCACCTGCTTCGCCCCCAGCTATGCGAATCTGCATATGGGCTGGTGGGAGGAGCAGGTGCTCCAAGTGCAATATCATGAAATTTGGGATAACAACATAATACATTGGTGTCATTTTATTGATGACCTATTTCTGGCCTAGAAGGGAACAGAAAGTGATGCGAGACAGTTTTTAAATCAGCTAGAGGTTAATGATTTAAACTTACATTTCACAAGCAATATCAGTGTGATTTTTTGGGTTCTGTCAGTTTATGTGAAAGATAATAAACTTGAGACAAAGCTCTATAGAAAACCCACAGCAGGGAACACGCTACTGCATACAACAAGTTTCCATCCTAGAAACTTAATTAGGAGTATCCTGTATGGTGAGAACCTAAGAGTGAAACGAAACTGTAGCAACCCCGTAGAAACTACATAAAAAGATTATGATTTCAAAAGATCAATTTAAAGCAAGAGGCTATCCTGAAGACTATGTTGAAGGGGCAATCAGGAAAGCCAATAAACATTCAAGGGAACACTTGCTATTTAAAAAAGTAATCAAGCTTAGAAGAATGGCAAACACAAAAACCGAAAGTGTACACTTCAGGCTAATTGCACCATACAGCAGGCAACAGGCAAGTATAAGAGGAATTTTAGGAAAGTACTGCTACCTCATTAAAAAAGACCCAATTTTGAGTAAAGTGGCACCACATACTCCATCAATAACATTCAGGAGGGCTAAATCAATGAAGCAAGCCTTAGTTAGCAACATCTTGAAGGATATTAAACCTAAAGCAAAAACTACATTATAAAATGCACTAAGTGCAAAACTTGTCTTCATGGCAAGAACACAGAGACATACAAATCAGGTTTGTCGAGCAGAGTAAAAACAATAAGAAGAAGGTTCATGTGCAAAACAGAATATGCGATTTATGTACTACAATCCCCATATGGCTTCTGCTACATGGGTAGCACTATCTTAGAAGTACATAAACGCATTTTGCAACATCTACGTGCAATCAAGAATGGGGACAAAAGTTACCCAGGGGCCCGACACTTTGAAGCATTTCACAACAAAAACACCAAAGGTTTGACATATTTTGTCATAGACTCAGTGGAGCCAAGTCCCAGGGGAGGTAATAGAGAAAAGAAAGTGAGAAAACTAGAATCGAGGTACATTATGGAGCTCAACACGAAGAGCCCAGGAGGCCTCCATGTGGGAGAAGATCTCCACACTCATTTATAACTTGTGTAAAACAAATCTACTCTGCAATGAATTTTCCGCACCCTTTAAAAGATGATTTTAATGAATTTTAACATCACAGAGCATGATATAGAGAACTTTAAACTTGAATGGTAATAAAAAGCAACAAGCTCATACTCTGTATACTTCGCCCACTTGGACTGAAGTAGAGGAATGCACAGAAATAGCTCAGCATAGAAGGTGTATGTTGATGTTTATTTATTGCTATATTTGAATACAAAAGATTATTGTTGAATTTAGCACCACTTAATGAGCATAATCTATGCAGCAACAGAGTATGTTAATAATGTGATGTAATTTAGCAGTATAAAGTGCAAAACAGTGAATTACGAAGTATGGCCATTTGTTTCAATAAAATAATAAATTTATTTAAAGAATTACGTTTTATATAAAATATATATGAATGTGATTTATGTTGATAACTGCAAGAACTACCAGTCTGTCTTCACTATTAGTTAATACAGAGTACGTGATGAGCACAATGGACAAAAGTCTGCTTGTGATGGCGCCTCGCTGTTGGTGAAAAAGGTTGTGTTCAGCCGAAACGCTTTCAATTGCAGTCAGGAAATAAAATATTGGAAGATCCACACGTCGTCATCCTAGTTTGCAAGGGAGAAAGTGTGATTATTCACGGACCAACTCTCGTGAGGTCCGTCTAAGATAACGCGCCCTTCATTTTGGAGAAGTAGCAGCAGGTCACGAGAGACCAAACCAAAGGATATATATATATCTATATGTATATATATACTTATATTTATGTATTACCTACCGCCGTTATAGTTAGGACCTAGTTTCCATAGATGAGAATTTTTTTGCTTTGCTAATAACTTTAGTGCAGTTTGACGAATCTTCACAAAATTTTCTAAACGTTTTGCCACTCACTTCAGCTGCTGTCTGGAAAGTTTTGGGGTGATTTGTCATGTAGAGGCTGAGAAAAAGGGGGGGGGCCCAAAACGCATTTTTCCCATGCAATCTCCCATAGGGATTTTAGACAACTACAACTCGAGCCACTGAACGGAGCTACACCAAATTTGGCAGAAATCTAGCTCTTGGCCCAGAAAGAGCCCTTTCTATAATTTGGCATAAATCCATTCAGAATTTTTGTAGTCATAAAAAACAACCATAAATCAAAGGATACAAATCCTCCACGGATCCAGAAGATCTAATGGTGAGATGTGATTGACTGCCAACACTTTAACCAGGTAGTGTTGGCAGCCATCTTGGGACTCGTATCAAGAAAAAAGGCTAAAGTATCCACAAATCCATGGTTACATTTAACAAAAAGCGCTTGTTTTATATTGATTTTTATATGTCCAGCGGATGAGCCAGGTCCTGGGGGGGGTCAATAATGATAATGGGGGAGGGAGCGCTCGTGAACTCCCTCTGCAGAGCAATTTCAGGCCTGGGGACCTCATCCCCCAGGGCATGGCTGAATAGAAGAAGGGGGAGGGGAATGCACAGCTGCCCTCCCTGGCTGATTTTCGGCCCCAGGGACCACCACCCCTCTGAAGCCCAGCCATACACAAATAGTGGAGAGGTCCACGCTGCCCCCATCCCCATGACATTTTCGGCCGAGGGACCCAAAGTTGCGGCGCGGCCATGCCATAAAAAGATAGAGGGGCTGCATGGCCTCCCTCTTGGAGCCATTAATGGCCGGGGGACGCCATCTCCCAGGGCCGGGATCCTGCTATGTCCAGGGTCCCTGTCCACAATATATATGTATAATTGTGTGTGTGTGTGTGTGTGTGTGTATATATATATATATATATATATATATTATCTACTGGCGGTCGCCAGTAGATAGTTATAGTTCCAACCTAGTTTCCATAGGAAATCTCAAAATTCTATTTTGAATAACTTTGGCTCCGGTTGACGAATCCTCGCGAAATTTTCAAAACAAATGGGGCGCTCCGTTCAGCTCCTACCCTGAAAGTCTCGGGGTGATTCATCAAGCGGGGGCCGAGACAAAGGGGGGGTCCCAAAACACGTTTTCCCCATGCATTTTTCCATAGGACCTTTAGTCGCAGCTACAGCCCGAACGGCTGAACAGAATTACGTGAAATTTGGCAGAGAGGTAGCCATAAGGTCAAGGAAATGCCTTTTGCAGGTCTGGTGTAAATCTGTTCAGTATTTCCTGAGAAAATAGCATTTGAAAGCATATCAATATCTATACGCATGCACCGTGCGCGCACTGTGCGCGCACCCTGCCGTGCGCGCGCGCAATTCTGATTGGTTGTTAGATGTCGGTAAACATTCGAATCGGTCGAAACCGGGAAGTGTCGGCCGCCATTTTGTCTCTCGCAGTCTGAGGGGGTGAAAAAAAAAGGTGGAGAACGTGAAAAGGGGGCAGAGTGGACAGTTCCTGACCCCCTAGCCGTGGTCAGGGGGTCAAAGAAGGAACCCCAAGGGCGAAAAAAAACAATTTTTTTTTTTTAATAATCGCGAGGTGCGCGAAGCGCACCGAGCTCACACAGCACGCGCACGGTGCACGCACGGTGCGCGCACGGTGAAAAACCTGGAAAAAAACCCATTAATAAATACATAACTTAGCATTTAAAAAAACGTACAAATTCACTGAAAAAACCATAGGTTTCACACACGTTATAGTTACGAATTAGCATTTAAAAAACCTTGCAAATTCACTTAAAAAACCATAGGTTTCACACATGTTATAGTTAGCTGGACATTTCACTCGTAAAAAAACAATGAAATTCTTTATGAAAAATACATATTTGTAATATATGTATAGCTAAAGATTAATGGAAGAAGACATGGGTAAATAAGTGTCTAAATACAGTGATGTAATATCTGACGTCATCAGCAGAGGATTGCGGTCGCGTGAGTTATAGTTGCCTGCACTAACTATAACGGGGGAATTTCATTGGTTTTTTACGAGTGAAATGTCCAGCTAACTATAACATGTGTGAAACCTATGGTTTTTTCAGTGAATATATATATATATATATATATATATATATATATATATTTATTACCTACCGGTTGCCAGTAGGTAGTTATAGTTAGGACCTATTATCCTTAGGAAAATCGCAACATTCTATTCCCAATAACTTTGGCGCCGATTGACGAATCTTCGCAAAATTTTCAAAACTCGTAGGGCGCTCCGGTCTGCTCCTATCTTGAAGGTTACGGGGTGATTCGTCAAGAGGGAGCCGAGAAAAAAGGGGGGTCCCAAAACGTGTTTTCCCCATGCAATTTCCCATAGGAAACTTTTGACACTGCTACAGCCCGAACTGCTGAACAGAATTAGACCAAATTTGGCAAAAAGGTAGCCCTTGGTTCAGAAAGATCCCTTTTTGTTAAATGGTGTAAATCCGTTCAGTAGTTGCTGAGAAAAACTAAGTTAAACAAGTTTCAATATCTATGGCCTGGGAGGATCTGCGCACCCTCCCCATCACGAGCTGCATGCTAATTGGCTGTCAACACTCCAAACCAGGAAGTGTTGGCAGCCATCTTGTGCCTCGGTAGAACCGAGGCACAAGAAAACAGAAAAAGTAATGCACAAAACAAGAAAAGGGGGCAGGGTAGAAACACCCTGATCCATTAGGCCTGCACAGGGGGTCCCACAAGGATCCCCAGGGCCCAAAAAAGCATTTTCTTTAAAAACAAATTGGCGAGAGTCGTGCACCCAGCGCGAATTTCGGGCAAAATGTTTAAAAAAACGAAGCGCGGGCTCCCGCGCTTTGTTATTCTTTAGCCCCCGGGTGGGCCAGGTCCCGGGGGCAGAGAAAAAAAAGTGTGGGGGGGCCCCAATCCCCCCACACTGCCCCGGGGACCACCACCTCCTTGGGGCTTTGCTCAAATATTTGCGGGGGGCTCACAGCCCCCCCGCAGCCCCGGGGACCGCCACCCCCCGGGGCTTTAATTTTTAATGTGGGGGTCATCCAAGCCTAGGGACCCTCAGGATTGAAGAGGAATGAATTCCTCAACTTAAAACATGCCACAGGGCGTGTTTGCAGACATGTCATCTCAGGCCCCGCCCCCTTCCTTCACCATTGTGCAAACGCACCCCCTGGTGAGTTGTAAGTTGGGGAAGTAATTCCCCTTCAATACTGAGGGTCCCTGAGGGCCAACTATCCCACCAGGTACCTCCAGTATGCGCCAGGGAGCTGCGCTGCAGAGAGGTGTTCAGAGGCTACGCCCCTTTTTACACCTCTCCGCAACGCAGCTCTGTGGCGCTTACTGGAGGTACCTAGTGGGCTAGTTTGACCCTAGGGACCCTCAGAATTCAAGGGTACTTAATCTCCCAACTCAAAAAGGTCACAGGGCGCATTTACACAGTGGTGAAGGGAGGGGACGGGGCCTGAGGTGACGTGTGCAAACACGCCCTGTGGTGCGTTTTACATTGGGGAAATAATTCCCCTTTAATCCTGAGAGTCCCTGGGTCCAACTAGCCCACCATGTACCTCCAGTAAGCACCACAGAGCTGCATTGCAGAGAGGTGGTCCGAGGCCAGGCCCCATTTTACACCTCTCTGCAATGCAACTCTGTGGCACTTACTGGACATACCTGGCGGGCTAGTTGGCCCCCAGGGACCCTCAGGATTCAAGGGGACTTTATCCACCAACTTAAAACGTCCCCAGGGTGTGTTTGCATACATATTACCTCAGGCCTCCTCTCCCTTCACCAGTGTTCAAACACACCCCGTGGCGCGTTTTAAGAGGTAGTTTTAATCCCCCTGCCCTATTATGTACTAGGGGCTTACAGAGGAGGTCATGCTAATCACAGGGGTACCCCAACGCATAGTGTTCCCTAGTGTATAGGTGTTTTCACTGTATTATAAGTGTTGTTTAGCATACCACTGGCTCTAGGTTTGGTTAGTGAGAGTCAGTTAACACAAGTACCCATCTGAAAAAGTTGTGGGCACAGGATGATTTTGTAACAAGGCCTCTTTCTGCTCCTCTGTTGGATCTTTCTGCACATGTCTTGCTTCTTCCTGTACTTTTCTTCGTCTTTGAGGACTTCTGTTGCTTCTTTCTGTATTTCTTTCACTTCTGTTTGTGTGTTTTTTTCTTCTTTCTTCACATGTCCTACCTCTGTAGGCATAGTTAGAAACTAGCATTTAAAAAACCTTTGAAATTCACTTAAAAACCATAGGTTTCTGGCACATTATAGTTAGGAATTAGCATTTAAAAAACCTTTGAAATTCACTGAAAAAACCATAGGTTTCATGCACGTTATAGTTAGAAATTAGCATTTAAAAAACCTTAGAAATTCACTGAAGAAACCATAGGTTTGAGGGGCGTTATAGTTAGTTGGACATTTCACTCGTACAAAACCAGTGAAATTACCCCGTTATAGTTAGTTCAGCTAACTATAACTTGCGTGCCCGCAATGCATTGCTGATGATGTCACATATTACATCACTCATGACATGGTCAGTGACATCACTCATGACACCTCAAATGACATCACTGATGACATCATCCTTGTGATAGAGTGGCAGACCTCCTCTCACCCTAATATAAACTTTGATACACACACTCAAAAATAGAAACTAACATTTTCAAAACAATGGACCTACCAATACCACTTACAACACACCTATTCAGTAATTCCAAGATCTACACACACATCCACTCATTCACCAACAGTCCTATACAGTCACTCATACATGTAGTCACTCATCATATGTACTTATACACCTATACATCCTGTTACACACTGACACTCATCCACAGAGTTACTTACACACATAGTCACACATGCAAAGTATCAAACATCCATTTACTTGCATATACAGTTATACACACACCACCACACTTACTTCTACAGAAACTTAAACATACTTACTCTCAAAAGCAATCACTTATAGAAACACATACTAATTTATACTGGAACTCTTCCAATTACTCACTCTCACATATACTCACTTATATACACCAATACTCACATATACTAGTTTAAAACATATGTAGTTACTCATAAAGATACTATTGAGACAGTCATTCACTCACTAACACACCCATACACACACTCATCCACCCATACAGTCCTGCACACCTGCTGTCTTCAACACATACAAACAGTGAGTCACTCATTCATGCATCTATGCACTAAGTAATATCCCCCCCGAACCATACAGACACTCAGACACTCATACTGATACTCAAAAAAACAACTAATAACCTATATAGACACTCATGTAGCTACTCACCAACCCATGCAGCCACTTATACACAAAGTGAGAGACTGGTACAGATATGTACATATTTAAACATTATTCACTAACCCATGTATTCACTAAGATACACTTAATCAGTCAGTTATACAATCAAATATTTTTAAAAAAATCATCCATTTAGACACTTATATACCCATGTATTCTTCCATCGACCTTGAGATATACATCTATAAAACATATTTAATTTTCAGAAAAACACACATTCACTGGATGATGTCATCAGTGATGTAATCAGTGATGTCATTTGAGATGTCATCAGTGATGTCATGAGTGATGTCACTGACCATGTCATGAGTGATATAATATGTGACGTCATCAGCAGTGCATTGCGGGCGAACGAATGATAGTTAGCTGAACTAACTTTAACGGGGTAATTTAACTGGTTTTGTACAAGTGAAATGTCCAACTAACTATAACACCCCTGAAACCTATGGTTTTTTCAGTGAATATATATATATATACACATATCTATATATTTCCCAAACACCGAATCTTCACAACTCCATCATGCTGAGTCAGACACGGAACGGACACCATTTTTCCTTCGTGCAAGTAATTTATTCAGCTCAGTGTAATACCGGCATGACGCGTTTCAGCCCCTAGAGGCCTTGATCATATATATATATATATATATATTCACTGAAAAAACCATAGGTTTCACACACGTTATAGTTAGGAATTATCATTTACAAAACCTTGCAAATTCACTTAAAAAACCATAGGTTTCACACATGTTATAGTTAGCTGTACATTTCACTCGTAAAAAACCAATGAAATTCCACGTTATAGTTAGATCAGGTACCTATAACTTGCGCGCCCACAATAAACTGCTGATGACGTCACATAGTACATCACTCATGACATGGTCAGTGACATCACTCATGACATCAATGATGACATCTGAAATTACACATTGTGGATTGCGGTCGCGCAAGTTATAGTTACCTGATCTAACTATAACGTGGAATTTCATTGGTTTTTTACGAGTGAAATGTACAGCTAACTATAACATGTGTGAAACCTATGGTTTTTTAAGTGAATTTGCAAGGTTTTGTAAATGATCATTCCTAACTATAACGTGTGTGAAACCTATGGTTTTTTCAGTGAATTTGTACGTTTTTTTAAATGCTAAGTTATGTATTTATTTTTTATTTTTTTTTCTGGTTTTTCACTATGCGCACACCCTGCGCGCACATTGCGCTTCGCAATCCATGCGTGCGCTGTGGGCGCCCACGTTGCGCAGTCCATGCCGTGCGCGCCTCACCTTTTTTTACGCAGTAACATTTGTTTTTTTCTCCCTTGTGGGTCCTTTAATTTATTTAATAAATGTGATTGTTCCTTCTTTATTTTTTTTTTTTATTTTTTTTGCCGTGCGCGTACGGTAAGCTTACCGTACGCGTACCCCGCGATTTTTTTTTTTAATTATTAAATTTATTTTTTGTACTTTTGGGTCCTTCTTGGACCCCCTGACAAACACTAGGGGGTCTGCAACTCTCTTCGTTGCCCCCGTTTCACTTTCCCCACCTTTGTTTCTCAGTGCGAGAGACAGAAAATGGCGGCCGACACTTCCTGATTTCGACCGATTCGAATGTTTACAGTCATGTAACCACCAATCAGAATTGAGCTCGCGCACGGCACCGTACGCGTACGGTAAGCTTACGGTAAGCGCACGGAGCGCGCTTACAGATATATATATTGATTTAAATGCTATTTTCTCAGGACCTACTGAACAGATTTACACCAGACCTACAAAAGGCACATCCTTGACCTGAGGACTACCTCTCTGCCAAATTTCAAGTAATTCTGTTCAGCCGTTCGGGCTGTAGCTGTGTCTAAAGGTCCTATGGAAAAATGCATGGGGAAAACGCGTTTTGGGACCCCCCTTTTTTCTCAGCCCCCGCTTGACGAATCCCCCCGAGACTTTCAGGGTAGGAGCGCAGCGTAGCGCCCCATTAGTTTTGAAAATTTCGCGAGGATTCGTCGACCGGCGCCAAAGTTATTCCAAATAGAATGTTGCGGATTTCCTATGGAAACACGGTCCTAACTATAACTATCTACTGGCGACCGCCAGTAGATAATATATATATATATATATATATATATATATATATATATATATATATATATATATATATACATATACATATATACATATATATATATGTATATATATGTCCCTCTTGTTTGTTTGTTTGTCGCGAGTATCTCTGCCTCTAAAGGCGAGGTCACGAACCTCTGAAATCCCAACAATCCTTTGCAGATAAACAAACGAAGCCAAGCCCAATTCCTTGTTAGCGTGGTATTTTAATAATTTCATATGGTAAAAAATGCCCGACAGGTTTCAGAGCAGCCGCTCCTTGATCACAGGTCAAGTACTGTTTGTATTCACCAATTACATATAGTGCAAATAGATCAACAAAAATTAAAGTAGGACTACTATAGCACATTACAAGCTTTGAAAAACAGCATCCATTTTGAAGTGGTGACTTTGTATGCATAGACTGTTTCAAGCCACAATATTATTGGATGTTAACAATATACTGAGTGAATTTACAACAGATAAGTGTGAAAATCGCCAATTTCATGTCGCTGTCACACATAATTTCATTTTACATTAATGACAAACATGATTAATGCCTAAGTCAATTTTGAAGCAATTCCGCCCCAGTGGGCATGTACCAAATGCTTAATATTCACCATCCGTCAACTTAACATCAAGCCCAAGTGGGCTTATTTCTGCATCATTGGATGCGTCAAAACGACAACATATATGCCATTAATTAAATACGTCAGCAATACACTTAATTTCAATTCTGCCCTAGTGGGCCTTATTCTCACACTATCTTAATCACAAATAATATCCTCCCAAATAACAGGAAAGACATTCCAATATTGCAGCTGACATATTTTTCACTTTTTTCAGTGAATTTCAAAGCTTTTTTTAAATGTAAAATTAGATATTATTACCATATTTAGCTATTACGTCTAACGTTAGTTTTTTTCTTTAAAATCTGTAGTTTTTTTTTTACTTAAAGTAATATTTTATTATCATATGAAACGTCAACTACACGCTGCAGTCTTGCAACCAGGCCCTGCATCCAAACCCTTGAGGGCAGCCAACCGCATGCTGTGCATGGCCTTTGGCTGTGTATTGGGTGTGGCTGGTCAGCTGCATCCAACCCCTCACTGGCTGTCAACTACAGGCCATACATAGTCTTTGTTCATGCACAGTATGGTATTGGCCAGCAAGGGGGGGTGCAGAATTCTGGGCTGGGGTGTCATTATAACTAAGGCAGACCAACATCTTTGCCAAAGGATTAGAACCCCAAAATAATAAAAGTGGGCCTATTGAATTTCTAAAGGAATCAGGAATACAAAGGCAGATGCATTGTCTTTGTTAAAATACGATCAATAATGACAATGAAATTTATATTTCAATAATTCCCACAGTGTAATGTTTAATCAAAGTGATTATTATAAAAAAATGTATTTGCTTTTAATTAAAAAAACAAATAGCAGCATGTCTTTGAGGTTTTTTTTACATTTTAAAACTGGTGCAGCCATGGAACCTACCAAAATGGTGCTCTGCACTCCAGGTGAAGAGGATAGAGCCCCAGCTAGAAGTGCTCCTGGGGTCATGGATTCAATGACACAGGAGACGTACTTTTTTTTTAATGTTGTTGGGTGGCTGCTGCACTCCCGACAGCCTCCTGACAACATTGAAAAAATACTTGGTGGTGCCCCCGCACCTTTAGGAGCACCACCATGCTTAAACAACATGTTGTTTTAAAAGGTACTTGTAGCACTCCCAGAACACCCTTTTCTATAATTATACGAGAGGAGGATTATGCAGTCCCCCTAACTTGAGCCTTTACTGCACCAAGGGACCCATCCTGAGGCCATTTTCTTTTTAAAGGGGAGGGGGCGCACAGCCCCCTCGATCACATCTGCAGTGGGGAACTTTATTTTTTTAGGGAGGGGTTTGAGTGGCAACCCTCCCCAAGCCTTTACAGGCCGGGGACACCATTCCCCAGGGCTCTATTAGTCTAAAATGGGGGGGTGCATAGCCCAGGGTCTTATGTTCGGGCACCAAGTACAAACAATGGTGGGTGAAGTGGGGGGAGCCCCAGGGCCCACCTCAGCACCCACAACCCCACTCCACCATGTGTCTCCTTCCCATTGAAAAAAGGCATGGGAGATGGGGGTAGCCAGGGCCCATCAAGGGTTTGGGAGGGGGGTCGCGCACTCCCCTTAGAAAATAATACAGCCTTGGGGGATGGGGTCACTAGGGCCAAAATTGTCTCAGGGAGGGGGGGCCATGTACGCCCCCTCCTCCTCAAACAATGATATGTATAGAGGCCCGGGCCATAGCTCATCCAGTGGGTAATTTAAAGCAAAAATAATATGGCGAACTCCATTTGTTTTTTTTTGCTTTTATTGCTGCATTCACAGGCGTACAGTGGGATAGCAGCAGAAACCCCTCAGGGACACCCTTTACAAAGGCTTGAGGGGGAGAGTATCTCTACCCTCCCCCATATCTTTTTTTAGACAGTGCATGAATACTCAGACATAACAAACTCTGGGTCAGATATACAACTGTTTTTAGCAGTTGCAAATGAGAAATCGGCCCGTTTGTGACCACTAAAATGGGTTGTAGCATGTACCAAACCTATTCTGCAAGTCGATAACCTGTTACCCGACTTGCAAAATAGTTTTTGCAAGTAACTATTAGCAAGGGGTGGGCCAAGGGCGTCCCTTCATAATAGCGAGTCGCAGGGGGATGTCAGATTGTTTTGCGACTCCAAATATGCAGTGGCGGCTGCCAGTAGAGGGCGCCAGGGCGCCGCCCACCTGGATTTCCAAACTATGTGGATGGTAATTCCCACGAGCAATTACCATCCACATAAATTGCTTTTTAATTATATAAGGGCTTTAAGCGCATGCTGGGTGCTGCCCTCAATGCCTGGCTGCCTCTTGTTATCCTTGCAGAGATGAGTCAGGAAGCCAGGCACACTCGAGAGGGACACCACACAGTCAGGATTTCTTTTCTGTGTTTTATTCCTATAGAGGCTAAGGGCTTACCTAGCGCCCGCCCTGGCCTGCAATTTTCGGGGATCTAAAGAGACCTCCCATTTATGACGCTCAGCAGCGTCAGATTTTCAGGCAATCCCGGGCGTCCAGGGTTTAAGCCCTATATTCCTAGAGCTGTCTGTCAATCACTTCAAAGGCGGCAAGCAACACCCCTTGTGACGAGCTGGTAATGGGTGTTTCTTGCAGCCTCTGAGGGAATGGGAGCGAGCATGTGACCTGACGTCAGAATCCTAACTCCAAGTCGAGTGGACACACAGACATCATGCGCAGTGAATTCGAAGAAAGCCGAATTCCAGGCAGGGTTTTCACAGAGAAGACGGTAAGTTGAAATGCGCGCTACTAGAATATCAAAGCTTATGTTAATCATCTATTAAGAAATGAAGTGCAACAGTATGCTACATGAGCATTAGGCTTTGATATTCCGGTGGCACGCATTCCCTCTTTGAAAAGATTTTTCTCTTACCAGCTTTTGTTTAAGGGCAGCTGTATGCTACTCTCTTCAATCATATGATGCCATCCGAAAACGGGCTTCCCAAATCCTACACATTGTGCGATGGCTGCTCGTGTTTTTTTGTTGTTGTTACTGCAGCAAAAGATTAACGTTTCAAAGTCTGTGTTAGACGTTTGTGTGCACAGTTGCCTGCTTGGGTTGCCTCACAGATTGCTTTTCTTTCCCTTGGACTCATGGTAGGAATTATACTTGGGTGGCTCGTTTATTTGGGATGCCATCTGGTGCACGTGTCGCTCTTGCTCACTGTGAAACTTTGGCGCCTATCGAAAATGGCCTTGGAAGTGAAGTTACTTAATTGTATTTTTCAACAGACCTTCACTTTGTTGAAGCGCTAACAAAGCCTGCAATGACATTCCGTCGGTGTCACCCACCCTAATGCAGACAACACACCCACTTGTTCTAGCTCTCCGCCTTTTATATAATTTTATATTGCGCCTAGAAGCTGGAGCTTGGCACTTGTTGCTCATTACAAACAATAGACATTTACAATTGGGGATATAATATTTTGAAAGAGCAGGGTGAAAGGATTATTTTATTGATATTCTGTCTAGAGAAGTAGTGCAACAACCAGGCCATTTTGGGCGGAGCTGGTTAGCGGGGGAGGTGTGAAAATAGGAATTGCACAGGGCAAGTATCGAAGAGTTTTACGGTTCAAATTGGTACTTGTCTTAGGTAGGAGGAAGGGAGTAATTTACAGCAGCTTCCATTTGAGACAACTTGTGTCACTTTGAAAACTAAAGAAAATAAGATAAAAAAGCACCAAAGTGAGTTTTCCTTTGACAGTAGTAAGGCCTTAGATATACAGCAATGGACCTTGGCGTGGGTGAGGCACAGGGAAGTACTGCTGCCAGTATCTCACCAGCTCCAGAGCGCTAACCTTCCCTCTCCAGTGCTTCCCAACCCTGTGCCTCACTAGTAGCAATTTGAATAGGAAAGCGTGCACTGTGTTCTCGTGCACAGGCCTGTGAGTTAGCATAGCAGTCCTATGATTATACAGAATAAGCAGTTACCAGCGACTTTTTCATATGCAATATTTTTATTGATGTCAACTACAGTTTCACAATTGCTTTATGACCCTTCTTGCTTTCTAAAATTTGCTTGAAAATGCACCATTTGCCAACACCTTTTACAAAATTTTCTCGAGGGAGAACCCCTGGAACCCTTGTAATGACAGTCAGGCTCACTCACTTCGCTTGCTTGCCACAGGGCACTCACCCTGAACCTTTACGCCCTACCACTTTCAAATGTCACCAGCCGCCACTGCAAATATGGTCACAAAACAATTGTATTTACCATCCATTTCAAAATTGTGGTCAGCCAGTTGCAAACAGAATGAGGTCCGCAGGAAACCCCTTCCTCTTTATGATTGGCAGTGAAAATGTTTTTTAGGAGCAGGCAGTGGTCCCACGGACCACTGCCTGCTCTTAAAACATAAAAACAACAGTTGATGGACAGAATGCAGAACAATGTCATACATTCACCCCAGTACAGAGATCTGGGCCTAAATCCATCGTTTTTTTGCTCGCCATTCCAGTTTGAACCCAGCCATATGCAAATCAGTCTTGACCCTCCGCCCAATGGGAACAGTCCAGCCCGAACTGCCAGGCCAGGTCCTCCCTGGACTGGAAACAAGCATCCTAGGACCGATTTCGGGCTTTCAGCCCTCATCGTCCAGGATAGCTTGACTCCAGTGGCATGGAGAGCACGGGACCCACGTCTGGGCATACCCGTCCCACTCAGGTGACAAATGCAAAAAGAGCAATTGATGGACAGAATGCAGAACAATGTCATACATTCACCCCAGTACAGAGATCTGGGCCTAAATCCATCGTTTCTTTGCTCACCATGCCATTCCAGTTTGAACCCAGCCATATGCAAATCAGTCTTGACCCTGTGCCTCATGGGAACAGTCCAGCCCGAACTGCCAAGCCAGGTCTTCCCTGGACTAGAAACAAGCATCCTAGGACCGGTTTCGGAGTTTCACCCCTCTTCAGCCAGGATAGCTTGTTTCCAGTGGCATGGAGAGCACGGGACTCACGTCTGAGCATACCCGTTCCACTCGGGGTGACAAATGCAAAAACAACAGTTGATGGACAGAATACAGAACAAAGTCATACATTCACCCCAGTACAGAGATCTGGGCCTAAATCCATAGTTTTTTTGCTCACCATGCCATTCCAGTTTGAATCCAGCCATATGCAAATCAGTCTTGACCCTGAGCCTCATGGGAACAGTCCAGCCCGAACTGCCAAGCCAGGTCCTCCCTGGACTGGAAACAAGCATCCTAGGACCGGTTTCGGGGTTTCACCCCTCTTCAACCAGGATAGCTTGATTCCAGTGGCATGGAGAGCACGGGACTCACGTCTGAGCATACCCGTCCCACTCGGGGTGACAAATGCAAAAACAACAGTTGATGGACAGAATGCAGAACAATGTCATACATTCACCCCAGTACAGAGATCTGGGCCTAAATCCATTGTTTTTTTGCTCACCATGCCATTCCAGTTTGATCCCAGCCATGCTCTTAAAACATGACATGAAACTGAAACGTTTCATTTTTATTTTATAAATGCCTCCCGTTTTCCTTTAAGAAAAGTGGGCTGCATGTAAAAAAAAAATGCTTAATTGAAAAAAGCAGACATGGTGATCTGCAGACCCCAGCAGGTCACCATCCCTGTGAGCGCCTGCCATTCCCAATGGGTCACAAATTGTGACATGCCTCATGAATATTGATGAGGTAGGTCATTAACAACCCCATTGGGAATAGCATAAAAAAATCTTAGACACATTAGCACATTGCCTTTTGTGACTTGCAAATTGTGTGTCGCTAAAATTTGCAAATCGCAAGTTGCAAAATTAAATAGTCGTACATGTGGCTCTTTGCTTTGCATGGTATAGAGATGAAGTTGTTGTTATATATTGTGTTAAGACCCTTCGTCATTTTCTCACCTGATGAGCTGGCGCCTTGACATTCACGGGTAACTGTATCGTGCTTTATAAATTTCTTTTTCATTTCATTTAATTTCATTGTACATTAAACTATGCTTCCTGTTACAAGTAAGTGCTCCAGACTAGGTGAATACATTGATAAGAAATTACAAACATTCATGAAGGACAAACCCTCATTTATCCAGGACAGCAAAGATATTCCGACTAAGCTATGCAATTTCAGATAGGAAGGAACCTGACTTCTTTCTAGTGACAATTGATATTGTACGTTTGTACACCTCTATTAATCATCAAGATGACCTAGCAGCAGTAAAATGTTCTCTTTGGTCTTGACCAGCAAATTTCCTTGAACCAAATGAAATGCTTGTTGACACGCTCGAACTGTGTTTGACTCATAATATCTTTTGCTTTAATCAAAAGTTCTATAAACAAGCAAGCAGAACAGCAATGGGTGCAAAATTTGCTCCTTCATATGCATGTATTTTCATGAGTTGTGTAGAAAACTTTGGTTATGGGATGTAAGTTTTCAGATTTTACTTCAAACATCATCTATTGGCGTAGATATATTGATGACATCCTCTGTATTTGGCAGGGAGAACAAGATCATCTACAGAGATTTTTATACCAACTGGATGACAACCCCTGGAAGATCAAACCGACCCATAATTTCTCTAAAGATGAAGTAAACTTTCTTGATCTTACACTTTATGTAAGACATGACCAATTGCATAGCAAAATCTATCGAAAAGAAACTTCAGTCAGTTCCATCCTACGGGCTGACAGCTGCCACCCTAGGCACAATATTGAGAATATCCCTAAGGGTGATTTTTTGAGAATCAGATGAAACTGCTGTGAGGATATGATTTTTGAACAGAAAGGGAGGCAAGCAATTACACATCTGAAAAAAGGGGATATAAATCTCACCACATGCAGTCAACTATGAGTGCAATCTCTAAAATGAAACGGTCTATCCCACTGTGTAAGAAACAAACACCACCATTACAGAAGGAGGATCAAATTTGCTTTATTATCGACTACCACAATGGCCATCATAACATTAGAACACTGCATAAAATGCCATTGGCACTTACTAAGGTATACATCAGGATTAATGGATCATCTTTCGCCGGGCACCAAATCTGAAACAATTGCTATGCAAATCGAAGTTTGTCGACAAAAGGAAAATTACAAGGAACTTTCTAGACAGACCAGCAGCTTTCCATACGTCACCATTTATAATATATGCAAATTGGGTAACAACAACACTATTCATATTCCTATGGCATCTGGAACACCGATTAAAATAAAGTAAATGGATAGACTGCAATAACAAATTTGTGATTTATGTGATCTTCTGTCTGTGTAACTGACTCTACATTGGGAGCACGATCCGACCACTGAGAACCAGAATCCATTAACAGGAATATACACAAATGCACAACAGACCATTTCCATGAGATCCATCCTCACAGAAAAACCTTCACCTTTTTAGGTATTGAAATAATACAAAAAAAACAGATGAGGAGGAAATCAAAAACTAAGTATACGCAAAAGAGAGTGAACTCATTCTGAAGTACAACACTATAAAACATGGCCTCAACAAGGACGCGGAAATACATTACTGGTTGGATGGTGATTGAGATCATATAAGGATAAGGACAAGGTTTTATCTGTTCTATCTCAATATGAACATTTTCCAGAAGGCTTATTATTAATGAAGCAAAAACCAAAGGAAATGATGGACGGAGTGTTGAACATTGCAAGCACTCACCCCCAGTCAACTGATCTGGGTTTAATCCATCACCGTTCTTTAGCCCACTCTGCCACCCCAGTTCTGACATGGCCATATGCAAATCAGTCTGACCCTGTGCCTCATGGGAACAGTCCAGCCCGAACTGCCAAGCCATGTCTTCCCTGGACCGGAAACAAGCTTCCTAGGACCGGTTTCTGGCATTTCAGCCGTCTTCAGCCAGGCTTGCTTGAATCCAGTGGCAAAGTGAGCAAGGGACTCAAGTCTGAGCATACCCTGCCAACTTACGAAGAACTGGGGTGGCAGAGTGGGCTAAAGAACGGTGATGGATTAAACCCAGATCAGTTGACTGGGGGTGAGTGCTTGCAATGTTCAACACTCCGTCCATCATTTCCTTTGGTTTTTGCTTTGTTCGCCATAAGTTGGCAGGGTATGCTCAGACGTGAGTCCCTTGCTCACTTTGCCACAGGATTCAAGCAAGCCTGGCTGAAGACGGCTGAAATGCCAGAAACCGGTCCTAGGAAGCTTGTTTCCGGTCCAGGGAAGACATGGCTTGGCAGTTCGGGCTGGACTGTTCCCATGAGGCACAGGGTCAGACTGATTTGCATATGGCCATGTCTGAACTGGGGTGGCAGAGTGGGCTAAAGAACGGTGATGGATTAAACCCAGATCAGTTGACTGGGGGTGAGTGCTTGCAATGTTCAACACTCCGTCCATCATTTCCTTTGGTTTTTGCTTTATTATTAATGTAGACTTATGTTACCACAAATGGCATAGTTTGTTCCTTGGCCATAAAAGTATTATGTGATACCTTTCCTGCTTTTTTTAACCTGGTGGTGTGTGAGATCCATTTAGACAAGAACAAGGTTCTCTCCGTCCTATCTCAAGATGATCAGTATTGAGATGATTGAATATATTTAGTTGCTCATGTTTAATATGAACAGCACACCATACCTGCCAGTCAGATAAAGAATATGTGATACCGCTCTCTACATTCGAGAGCTAAGTGACAAGAACAAGGTTCTCATGAGGCTGTGTCGGGTTCCTTCGAGATTAGGTCACTTCCCGCTATTTTTTATAATTACTGTTTATCTACATAGGACATATAAATACATATTTAGGACAATATAGGTCCTCTTTAAATGAATTACATTGTTCTGTATGGCTTCTTATGGCTTATTTCATCACTCTTGACTTTGCCCTAAGAATAGACTGTTAGAGTTTGATTTAACTTTATTCTCCTAACTTTAACTGAATATCCTATTGTATGATGTGGAGGGCTAATTTCCATTCATGAGACCCTTACCCAACTCAGTAATAATCAATCCCTGAGAGGTTAATGGCTCTGGTAGATATTATAATGAATACTATCAGAATATCTATTGTATTTTTTGTCTCCAGGAATAGGGACACATATTTCTGAAATATCTCTAGGAGAAACAATCCTTTTTCTCCACTGACGATATAGCCGTTTTTTTCCTCCTCCTTTTGACATCATGCCTACATCGCCCTCCCTGTATTACTTTTTCTTTTTTATAATTTTTTTCCTTCGGTGTCGCAGTTATATCAAGGACTCTGACCTGTCTAAGTGTAGTAGATTTAACCATTTCAAGATGCTGCTAAATCTCTCTCTGGGATTCTTTGTTGACCCGGAAGTTCTCGCTCTCAGAAAGGTTTCTCTTCCGCTCATAAGCCAATAAGGCTAGCTGTTACATTTCACTGCTTGCCCGCACCGACTGATCGAGATTGCCCGACCCCTGATATCAGGTAAGCGAACCATACAGGAAGTCAGCAAGCTTATCTTCTTATCCAGAAAATGATGGTGATTCCACATTATTTTTCCTTTCCAGATCCTCTCATAGGTTGAATTTCAACAGGTAAGGAGTTGCCGCATACTTCCCACTGAAAATGCATGAACATATAGCTTTTATATATCCAAAGCCAACAAGCTGATCCTAAGCCTCCATGCTAAATCTCATTGCAGAACCAGGTAACATTACAGCCTCGAATAAATTAACGCTACAACAGTAAGCTTATATATCCCCACAAAACGGTGACGGGTCACTTGTTTTCTTAGGTGCTCACATTCCGTTTATGGCATAGATCGCAGAGGGCCTGGAGATGGGTACTCTACACCTTCTACTTGTTTAATACAGGGCTGAGATCACGATCCCAAAGTCACTGCAGATATTTTAATGTATGTTTGTAATATCGAGTGGAGGACCACCTGCATGGTACTAATAATCGGGACGCACAAGTTACGATGCGTGATGATTAGCAAGAATCTAGGGCACCGTGCCCTAGAATCTTGCTAATCATCATGCATTGCAACATTATCTATGTCCCCTGCAAACCGGCATGCTTTCTTTTCAAATTCTAAGATAATGTCATATGAGGTTAAGAATAACTAAGGTTTGGCGTTTCTTTATGTGCTCCTTTTTCCCCTACATGACCCTATTCTGGCTTCTATCAGCCAATAAGGGAAGGCAGCAGTCCCTGGAAGGACGACCTTAGGGCAGCCAATGAGTGAAGCCAGCAGTCCCAACCTCGTCACAGAGTGGGATGCAGTCAGTGAAACTGCTGACCCCACCCTACTCGGTGTAGAGGTGTTACTGATTGACACTCAGCCTTGGGCACTTCAGGGCTTAAAACTGAGGCACCCAGGTCCAAGGCAAGGCAATCAGTGACTTTCCCATTCGTCATTAGGAGGAAGGCCTCAAGCCAATTTTGTCAGGCTAAGAGGTCACGCCCACAGGGTTGTGAAATCCTCAGCCTGGCAAAGTTCAGCTCAGGTACCTGTAAGCCTGCGCATTTAGTGCATGTGTAGCTCCTGCCTGACCTGAACAAGACAAGTGTATGTCCAGCATACCTTTGTTCAGTCTGACAGAAACTTTCTTGCCTGGAAAAAGGTGGGGGCTGGGCCACACTGCCAAAATGTACGGGCCATTGCTAGTAAAATGGCAGCCTTTGCCGAACTGGGGGCCTGATTTGGATCTTTGTGGATGGGATAGTCTCTCACAAAATGTGGCAGATATGCAGTCCGAAGTATTACAAGTGCATTATATTCTTTGCCACTTGTAATACGGTGGATGGGATATCTGTCACGTTTGTGTTGGACTATCCCATCCGCCAAACTCTAATCAGTGGCTGTATGTCAGAACCATGTATGCCATTGCCACTCATAGCTTTACAATGCAATCTTAACCATGAATGCCTCTTTACCACACATGTCTTTACCATAGAAAACTTTACAATGCATATGCTTTTACCCGCCCTAAACCCTAGAAATATTCATGCCACCTATAAACCCTTACACTCCCTAAAATAAAACCTTGCCACCCAACACCCTTACCCACCCATAACCCTAAAAACACCGTTGCCACTTATATACCCTCATTCACTCTAAACCCTAAAAACACCCTTATCACTCAAATAAGCTTACCCACACTAAACCCTAGAAATACCCTTGCCCACCCTAAACCCTAAAACGACCCTTGCCACCCAAATACCCTTACCCACCCTAAACCCTAAAACTCCCTTGCAACCCAAATACCCTTATCCACCTAAAACCTAAAAACACCCTTGCCACCCAAATAACCTTAACCCTCTAAACGCCCAAAAAAACCCTTATCTCTCAAATACCCTTCCCCACCATGAACTCCAAAAATCTCCTTACACCCAAATACCCTTACCCACCCAAAATCGTAAAAATACCCTAGCCACCCAATACCCTTACCAACCCCTATACCCTAAACAAGCCTCCGCCCTAATAAATATATATTATGTACATACATATACATAATATGAAAAGAGAGAGGGGGCCCACTCTCCGAGGGACAGGGCACTGTTAAAGTGAAAGAGAACAACTCCCACGGAGGAAAATCTTTTAAACACACCTCAAACAAACACTCACACGTACTTCAATATACATACGGAGGGCATATGTTAAAACTCAAAAGAAGAAAATAAGAGGGTTCCTCTAAAGTCGGAGCCCATAGGTCAATGAACGTCTTTGATGAAGTCACCCCAAAAAATTTTTTTGCAATGATAATAAAATTTAAAACAGTTTATTTCACACAATATCAAGAAAACATAATACTTCAAATAAAATACATTGCCTACTAATAAAAATAAACACCGTAAAAAAAGATACACAGTAAAAAAAGGGGGGGGGGAAAGGATTTGAGTCCTATATGACTTAAAAATATGCACACTCACTAATGTGCAAACCTTGGACACAATATGGCTATAAAAAACACATACTCTAGTCCTACTCACGGGGCTACTCTAGACAGTTTTTACAGAAGTCAATGACCTAGCTGTATGTCGATCTCTATGCAAAAAGTTTTCTAATTTGAAGCTAAACAGACAATCGGTATTGTTGCACAGTTCTGTTAGTTTCAATTCGAGATTCGTGTATTCTTGCGTCGACGCGTTTCGGTGAATAAAGATTGGTCTACTTCTCCACCTTCTTCAGGACAATAATGTGCTAGAGTCTTCCTCCTTCCAATCAATAACTATTAATAATAAGACAAACATAAAATCAAGATCAATATTTTACACAGTGACATCTTGTCCATGGCTCTATATCCTAACACATATAATATATTGGTTATAGTAACCTGAATAATTGCTGAATACAAGACAATCAACATTTTTTTTCTTTGTTTAAGTTAAAACAACACGCCCCTAAATTGAAGCTCAAAGGCTAACACTCATACTTTGTACACATGCTTTAACTACTTAGAACCGCAATTACACCACGTTCTTATTTTGCAAACTTATAGGGAGGGTATTCACCTCACTAATGTAGGAGATAAAATCTCTCTCTCGTTAAAGCTTCTGTTGCAGTCGATTAAAATCTTCACCGCATCAAGTCGTCGCTTTATCTAGTGTAGAAGTCCTTGTATAAACTGGTAAATACAAAAGATATTTAAAGAAAGGGGAGTTATATTACTGTCTAACTTTTTATTTGTGACTTTACCCCCTTACCCCCAGTGTTGTCACCTGTGGAGTATTGATTCCTGCCAATTCTTTACCTCTTTCTTATTATGTGGATGATTTTATGTCGATTATTGGATGGTGGCCCCGCTTGATCATCAGGGGCATACACCCATCTTTCCTGCTATATGCAGAGTAAAGAAAATTGTAAGTTGTAATCAAATAACGTGAAAATATTTATAGCACTGAGTGAGCGTGTACCGAGAGATAATTGGCCGATGTTGCGAGAACAAAGCTCTTCTTGTGGATCTTTAATCGTGATAAAAGAGTGGATCCTATTATCACTCGAGAAGTTTTCAATGTCAAGGCGTTCAGTTGAAAATCTAAAGGGTATAAGATTATATTACTGTAATACCCATAGGAGATATAAAATGGAACCCTACATTAAGATATTTATTCTAGCAGATTTCAGGTTGGTCTGGCATACCAAGTCTATACCCTCAACGTTACTGCCAACGTCCCTACTTCTTACCTTAGTTATGTACTGGCATTCTCCTCTGTACCTCCGCCTGGCTGGTCGGGGCCGTAATGCAGGGATACCATAATTCCCGCCTTTTAAATGTGCCTCTATTAACATAGAGAGAGCAACAGCCAATCAGGAGCAAGATATTTGCAGCCTACGTGTGTCCTTTCTGGTCCACTTTCTAAAATCTCGCGAGACCTCGCGTTTATGCCTCTAGTTGTATGGAGAGAGCGCCAACCTATCAGGAGCAAGATGCTCACAGAATATGCGTGCTCTCTCTCGTCCTGTTTATCATCATTATTGTTCTGTGATTGGAGACTACCTATACATATATTCCTTCAATTCTACATTGAAGACCTATGTAGGTCTGTTGAAATACTTAGGCTTTACGGCATACAATGAGGAAACTCGCCCACTTACTACAGTGCTCTAACGAACGAATTACCGTATGGTTTTCTACAGTCTATTTACTCATTAACCACAATCTTTTCCCAATCCTCTCTCGTGTTTAAACCCTTATTAATGCTATTAAACTTAATCATAAAAAATTGTTCCTGACTTTTGCGTCGAAGTGTGTTGTTACCCCCTCTACCTGATGTCTGTATCTTCTCAATAACACTCCACTTAAGGTCTGTCACTTTGTGACCAGCCATTTGCCAATGTTTAACCAGAGGGGCGTTTTCCTTTTTGGTATTGAGGGCCGAACGGTGCTCACATAGTCTGACACGCAGTTCTCTAGCTGTCTCCCCAATGTATCCCAACCCACAAGGGCACATGATGAGATACACCACATTCTTACTTTTACAGTTGTTAAGGGTGGTGATTTTGTGACTTACTCCATTCAGTACCACCTCCTTTCCGGTCATGCAAAGGGCACAGACGCTACAGTTACCGCATTGATAGTTACCCACTGCCTTCTGGCCATATAGGGTCACTTGAGTTTCCTGGTTTGGTTCCCTATAGGTATGTACTAAAGATTGCCTTAGATTTTTGTTCTTTTTGAAGGCGAATAAGGGTTTGTCCAATCGGTTGTTCTCCCCTTGATTGAGGATTTTCCAATTGTGATTAATTATATTTTTGATCTGATTACTAATATTGGAGAATTGCGTTACCATTACAATTCTATCCATTTTCTTTTTCTCTTTATGTACTATCAGGCAGTCTCGATCGTAAAAGCGGGCTCTTTTTAAAGAGTGATTTATTATTTTTCTAGGGTAGCCTCGCCTCTTAAATTTGTCTATCCAACTTTCTGCATGCTTATAAAAGTCCTCCAACGAGGAGCAATTTCTTCGTAGCCTAAGAAACTCCCCGAAGGGAATATTTTCTCTTTGACTCTTAGGGTGGAAGCTATCGAAGTGTAATATTGTATTTTTATCAGTAGGTTTTGTGTATAGTTCTACTGCTAAGGCATTATTGACATCTTTTATTGTTATGTCCAGAAAATTAACTGAACAAGAGCTGACATGGGAGGTGAATTTTAAATTTACATCTCCTAGGTTTATCCATTGCAGGAACTCTTCAAGTGTGTTCCCGGGACCCTGCCATACGAAGAAGATATCATCTATGAATCTCACCCAGTGATGGATATTTTCATAGAATGGTGAGATTTCGTTAAACACGTGTTTATCTTCGAAGGCCCCTACGTATATACAGGCCAGGCTCGGCGCACAAGTTGCGCCCATGCTAGTCCCTTTGCGTTGTATATACAGTTCATTTTTGAACAAAAAAATGTTGTTCAAAAGAACCATAGATATACAATCTACTATGAATGTTTTATTAGCTCCTACTATTTCATTCTCATCTATACATATACATATACACACACATATAAGTATGTATATATTTATGTATATATGTATTTGTACATATGTATGTATATATTTATGTATATATTTATGAAATATATGTATTTGTATATATGTATGTATATGTATATATTTATGTATACATGTATTTGTATATATGTATGTGTATGTATATATGTATGTGTATGTGTATATATATATACATATATATATTCACTGAAAAAACCATAGGTTTCAGGGGCGTTATAGTTAGCTGGACTTTTCACTCATACAAAACCTTCGAAATTCCCCCGTTATAGTTAGTTCAGCTAACTATAACTCGCGTGCCCGCAATGCACTGCTGATGACATCACATATTACATCACTCATGACATGGTGAGTGACATCACTCATGACATCACTCATGACATCTCAAATGACATCACTGATGACATCATCCAGTGAATGTGTGTTTTTCTGAAAATTACATATGTTTTATATATGTATATCTCAAGGTCGATGGAAGAATAAATGGGTATATAAGTGTCTAAATGGATGATTTGTTTTTGAAAAATTGATTGTATAACTGACTGATTAAGTGTATCTTAGTGAATACATGGCTTAGTGAGTAATGTTTAAATATGTAAATATCCGTATCAGTCTCTCACTTTGTGTATAAGTGGCTGCATGCGTTGGTGAGTAGCTACATGAGTGTCTATATAGGTTATTAGTTGTTTTTTTGAGTATCAGTATGAGTGTCTGAGTGTCTGTATGGTTCGGTGGGGGGTATTACGTAGTGCATAGGTGCATGAATGAGTGACTCACTGTTTGTATGTGTTGAAGACAGCATGTGTGCAGGACTGTATGGGTGGATGAGTGTGTGCATGGGTGTGTTAGTGAGTGAATGACTGTCTCAATAGTATCTTTATGAGTAACTACATATGTTTAAAACTAGTATATGTGACTATTGGCGTATATAAGTGAGTATATCTGAGAGTGAGAGATTGGAAGAGTTCCTGTATGAATAAGTATGTGTTTCTATAAGTGATTGTTTAAGAGACTAAGTATGTGTAAGTTTCTGTAGAAGTAAGTGTGGTGGTGTGTGTATAACTGTATATGCAAGTAAATGGATGTGTGATTCTTTATTAGCATGAGTGACTATGTGTGTGAGTAACTCTATGGATGAGTGGCGTTGTGTAACAGGATGTATAGGTGTATGAGTACATATGATGAGTCATGGCCTTTTTCTTTTTAATTCTTTAGGAGAGGGGCTGCGTTTCCCCCCTCCTCAGGCCACTTATGGCCCCAGGGACCCCATCCCCCGGGGCCGGCCTTTGTTTTTTGTTATTTTTAAAAAAAACATATTTATAGAAACACCTAGGACATGCTGGACAAACCGTATGTACCTATCACCATGACGATTTGCGTGATATTCATTAAAAGGCGACTATGCATACAATGAATCCACGTGGAATGTATTTACACCGCTAGTGAAGCTCTGACGTGTCTGACACCCTACCGTGCCTAATGCTGCAATTTATACAAACATGGGTAGCTATTGATGGGCACATTTAATACACACGCACACCAAGCCATTCAAAGGGGATTCGACAAAAATTTGACCAAACTATGCAAGAAACCCCCCTGACGGTTAATAAAACACACATCCACCGCCGGATGTGTAATAATTTTTATTTTACTCTCTGGAAAGGAGACGAACCTCACTTGAGAGTCACAGCGTGCTCCTGGCTGAGCCCAATGCTGTGTTACACCCACCAGTGCCCGCCGAGTGCCACACACCTCTGTGTTGTATTCCACCAGCTAGTGCGTATGCTATGACACTCTCTAGACCATGTGCACTGTAACATCACCCCGTGAATATGTCATGCCACACTTGCCTTCGCACGGGTTACATTGCCCCATCTAATGTGCCTTCCTCGATGCCTATGTTATAACGCACAGCGCTATGCCATACATATTACAATCTAGGATCCATATCTTTGTCACAGTGCATATGCAACGTTACACTCCCCAGCACATATTTTATATTACAACTTTAGAGACTAGTTAGGTTACGCAACACTACCCTGTGCATATTACACTCCAAGGCGCATATCTCATAGCACGCTCTAGTGCCTGTGCTATCTCGCGCTCTCCAATGAATCTGTCATTGCGCACAATGTATTGCATATATTTCACGCCCCGGTTCATCTTATATCACACTTTTTGGTGCATAGTTTATACCATATACTATATCTAGTTTTCATTTTCAATCATGCTCTCAGGACTATGTTCTATATAACACTGCGTCCACCTACCCCTTTCACGGGCATTACATTTTGCGATGGGGGGTGGAGGGTCAGGGGGTGATTCTGCCAAGTGAGCCCGGAGTCACAGTCACAAACGTCCTCTTCTTCCTGAATAAAAGTGAGATTATGCTGCATACTTGTTCATATTTTAAGTAGTTCGCACAGACACACATTTTAAAAACAATAACGTTCCTAATACCCACCTTCTCTGAACAGTTAGCTTGCTGCCCCATCCACCTCCTCCCTATCCTCTGTTGTCTGAATCCATGGACTAGCCTCCTCCTTCCTGCCATGCATGGTCTGATGTGCTGCCACTGCCCTCCATTTAGCATGATGTACCAGTCTACTCCTCCTGCCCTCCATTGCCCAATTCTATGGCCCATCATTGACCTCCTGCTTAGCCTCTGTCCTTAGCTTGCTGCCCCTATTCTCCTTCCCCCTGCTCTCCGATGTCTTTGTGCATGCCCCTGCTCAATCCTTTTTGCCCACCATGTTCCATGAACCTGCCACTTCTATATACTCTGAGTGTTCTGTTGAGCTGCCACTCCCCTCCCACCTGCCTAGCATTGTCAGATGACTGTAACCTGTCCCTGCCACCTCCACCCTGCCTGTCCACATGCCATGCCCCTATCCCCGTCCTCCTGTCCTCTATGGTCCATTTTTCTGCCACACCCTTCTGCCCTCCCTGGTCTGTTGTGCTGCAACTGATCCTCCTGCCTGCCCCGAGCGGTCTGTTGTGAGGCCCCTTCCCCTAAACTCTCTTGTCTGTGCCCAGGTCCTGACCCTCCCTTCTATCCTCCATGGTCCTTTGTGCATGCCCCTTCACCCTCCTTCTTGCCCATCATAGCCATTGTGTTGCCACTAACCCTCCCGCTTGCCATGCATGGTCTTCTATGCTGCCATGGCCCCTCCCACCTTCCCTGTGTGGTCAGCTAGCTGCCCCTGACCCCCTCCCACCTTCTCTCCATGGTCTGTGTGTATGCCATCATAGTCTCATTGTTGCTCTCCATGGTGTGTCTTGTTTCTAGTGCCCATCCTGCCTGACCTCCATGGTCAGCTTGCTGCCCCTGCCCTGCCCCCTTGCCCCCAGCCCTCAGTTTCCATGTGCAGATCCCTATTCCCTCCCTCCTGGCTTGTCTGTTCCATTGTAATGTCCCTGATCCGTCCCTCCTGCCCTTTATGGTCTGTTATGCTGCAGCTTTCTCTCCTGGTTGTCCATTATGGTCAGCTAGCTACCATTGCCTCTTTCCCCTCTGTTCTCTGTTGTCCATGTGCATAGTCCTGTCCCCTCCCTATTGCTTTCTATGGATTATTGTGCTGCACTCCCGTCCCGCATGCCCTGTGTGGTGTATTGTGCTGCTGCAAACCCTGATGCCTGCCCTGTAGGGTCAGTTTGGTGCACCTCTCCATGTCCCTCCTGTCCTCTGATATCCGAGTCCATGCCCCTTCCTCAATTCCTCCTGCCTACCATGATCCAATGTACCATACTTGCGAACATTTTGAACTTGGTAAGAGGGAGATTTTGAAAAAAAACTGGGGTATTGATTTTCACCTTTGAGTTACATTAAAAAAGAGGAGATTGCAGACAGGAGACAGATCAAATAAAGCCCATTTGAGCTTAAAAACATTGGAAGTTTCCTGGCTGAAACAGGTCTGTTGGCATGTATGGTTGTACTATCACTGCCTCTTCCTTCTGCCCACAATGGTCTATTATATTGCCACAGCCTCTCTTGCCAGTCCTGTATTGTTGGTTTGTTGCCCCTGCCCCCCTTTCCACTGCTCTCCATAGTGTGTTGTGCTGCCACTGCCCTTCCTGCCTGCCCAGTGTGGTCAAATTGTTGCCTCTGCACTCTCCTACCTGCCTTCAGTTTTCAGAGTCTGTGCCCCTGGCCTCTGCCTCTCAACAGTATCCCAATGAACAACTAGATTGCTAACATTCTATATTTATTACAAAAGTGTGGAACGCCTGACGTCATCTTGATGTAATCAAAACTGTAATACCTAGAGCATTTCCTTTAAGAAATTACATATATAAGAGGGTCATATTTGCATCAAAATTATGGTTAGTGCTCTAAAAAACTAAAATGAGGACATATTTTCTGAGTTTTCAAATAGCAACAAAGAACTTTTAAATTATTTGTAATCTTTATGTTTTTCTATCCAGTTGACCACTTGATTAAATATTGCACCTAGGGGAGAGGATGTGGTGGTACTTCCAGAGCTGCAGGTTGGCGTTTCTGCTTCAGCTCAACATTCTGTGATTCTTGTCAAATCACTTAATCTCCCCATGTCTACAACCAAAATGAATTGGATCTTGTGTGATTTAACCAATGCTCATGTAAAGCACTCCAATACCTGACAAGTCTGCTCTATATAAAACTGCAAATACACAAAAAATAAGTGTTTTGCACACTTCTGTCATTGGGCTACATGTGGGCTACATGTGGGTGATATTTGTGCTGCATTTGAGCTCTTTTGTCTCTGGTGGCCATCTTGGGAGATTTATTTGTTATGAAGTTTCCAAATTTCCTCATTTACTGCAGTCTCCTCAGTAGGAAATGCTTTCAGTGTTTTACTTTGATTCCATCAAGAAGGTATTCAGATATGTCACACATTTGCCATAAATTCTGAATGTTAGCACTCTAGTTGCTCATTGGATTTCTCTATAGTAAAGCTACTGCTCACCACGGAAGTCTGCTGCTGGTATTAAAAATGCATGTTTCAGTCTGCATATCAGAATTTTTTAATGAAATAGAAGATGATTTGAGAAGTCACTCAAAATGTGCCCTAATTTTTCTTTCTTCAGCACTAATCATAATTTCTAGGGCAAAATGAACCCCCTCATTGTGTTCCTTTTTTAAATTAAATGTTTTAAGTGTTACCAGTTTATTCCAATCAAGATGGCTTCAGGTGTGCCATACGTTTGTCATACGTAAGACAGTAAGCGCTCTAGTTGTTCTTAAGAACACTCAGGTAAATTCTGTCATTGGGCTATACTTGGGCTACATCTGGGTGATATTTGGGCTACATTTGGGCTCTTTTGTCTCTGGTGGCCATCTTGGAAGATTTATTGGTGAAGAAGTTTCCTACTTTTCTCATTTACTGCAGTCTCCCCAGTAGGAAATATTTTCAGTTTTTTATTTTGGTTCCATCAAGAAGGCATTCAGATGTGTCACACATTTGCCATAAATTCTGAATGTTAGCACTCTAGTTGCTCATTAGATCACTGTAGTAAAGCTACTGCTCACCAGGGAAGTCTGCTGCTGGTATTCAAAGTGCATGTTTCAGCCTGCATGTCAGAATTTTTTTTATGAAATAGCAGAGGATTTGAGAAGTCAAAATGTGCCCTAATTTTTCTTTCTGTAGCACTAATCATAATTTCTATGGCAAAATGAACCCCCTCATTTTGTTCCTTTGTAAATTAAATGTTTTTAGTGTTACCACTTTATTCCAATCAAGATGGCTTCAGGTGTGCCATACTTTTGTCATAAGTAAGACTGTTAGCGCTCTAGTTGTTCGTTAGAACACTCTGGGACATTCTGTCATTGGGCTATACTTGGGCTACATCTGGGTGATATTTGGGCTACATTAGGGCTCTTTTGTCTCTGGTGGCCATTTTGGGAGACTTCTTTGTTATGAAGTTTCCTAATTTCCTCATTTACTACAGTCTCCTCAGTAGGAAATACTTTCAGTTTTTTACATTGATTCCATCAAGAAGGCATTCAGATGTGCTACACATTTTCCATAAATTCAGAATGTTAGCACTCTAGTTGCTTATTAGATCACTGTAGTAAAGCTACTGCTCACCAGGGAAGTATGCTGCTGGTATTGAAAGTGCATGTTTCAGTCTGCATGTCAGAATTTTTTAATGAAATAGAAGTGGATTTGAGAAGAATATGCCCTAATTTTTCTTTCTGCAGTACTAATCATAGTTTCTATGGCAAAACGAACCCCCTCATTTTGTTCCTTTTTAAATTAAATGTTTTAAGAGTTACCACTTTATTCCAATCAAGATGTCTTCAGGTGTTCAATACGTTTACCATAAGTAGGACTGTTAGCGCTCTAGTTGTTCTTTAGAACACTCTGGGAAGCTGCAGTAGAACACAAAGGAATCAACTGACAGTCTCTCCCCTTGTTAGATGTACATGTTTTATTGAGAATGTCAGACTTCATTCTCACATGACTGAGAAAGATAATGGGAATTTACAGAAAATATGCTCTCAGCGATTGTTGAAATAAAGAGTTGACCTCTGAGAGTGCGTTATCTTTTGTGATCGTATATATATATATATATATATATATAAATATATATATATATGATATATTATTCATTTAATGTGCCGACGCGTTTCAAGGTCAGATGACCTCTTCTTCTGGGCTGCACGAAAGACACTTGGCCGTGGGGGAAGCACCATCGCCTGCTGGAAGGAAAATGTTGAAACCAGCTGGGCGAGGCTGGAGTTTGAATACAATTCGTGGATCCCTGTGGCATCAGCGCTGAAGCAAAATAAGCCTGCTTTTAAGCAACACTGCCTACTATAGGATTTAAATACATGCATAATTTACGAATATACATTTGAACTTACTTAAAGTGAACAGTTTTGGGCGCATTACGGACTTCAAGTCCCAGTATTCATCGGTGACGTCGCACTCAGCAATGCGTTCACTGAGGGGCTTGTCATGAAATAAAAAGAGCCGGAAATCACAGTAATGCGATCTTCAAGTGTCTTTCGTGCAGCCCAGAAGAAGAGGTCATCTGACCTTGAAACGCGTCGGCACATTAAATGAAAGGTGGAGCGATAAAGGCAGGCTGCAGTACAGAGCCGGAGGGCACAGCACTGGCGAGTGCTTTCTCAATGTTGAGGGCAATTGTTTATGAAGATTTACACACGGCGGCCTGGCCTTGGGGGAAGCACCATCGCCTACTGGAAGGAAAATGCTGAAACCAGCTGGGCGAGGCTGGAGTTTGAATACAATTCGTGACTCCCTGTGGCATCAGCGCTGAAGCAAAATAAGCCTGCTTTTAAGCAACACTGCCTACTATAGGATTTAAATACATGCATAATTTACGAATATACATTTGAACTTACTTAAAGTGAACAGTTTTGGGCGCATTACGGACTTCAAGTCCCAGTATTCATCGGTGACGTCGCACTCAGCAATGCGTTCACTGAGGGGCTTGTCATGAAATAAAAAGAGCCGGAAATCACAGTAATGCGATCTTCAAGTGTCTTTCGTGCAGCCCAGAAGAAGAGGTCATCTGACCTTGAAACGCGTCGGCACATTAAATGAAAGGTGGAGCGATAAAGGCAGGCTGCAGTACAGAGCCGGAGGGCACAGCACTGGCGAGTGCTTTCTCAATGCTGAGGGCAATTGTTTATGAATATATATATATATATATATATATATATATATATATATATATATATATATATATATATATATATATATATATATATATATTCCTCCAAGCGTTTTTTGTCGTAGACACAAACGTGGCGCACACACTTTGATATTCTTTCAAGTTCTTTTATTCCGCTCCAATGGCAGATAAACGCGTTTCGGCCATGCTGGCCTTTGTCAATGTCAATGCACACAATGTTTGCACTGAATAAATGAACATTGTTCAACCCACGTCATCTCGAATTGAAATGAAAAGAGGACTGTGACATTCAGAAAACTCTTTCAAAAAAGATCTAAATAGCTGCCATTTTGAACTGGTAAGGAGATGTTATATTCCTATGACTAGAGTTCTAAAAACATATATGCACATACATATACAGCAAGCATATCGTTTCTTTTTTTGCAGAGTAATTCCTAAATTAATTGGAATACCCTTCTTCACAAAGTTACGCCCTGAATGGGCGGAAACATGTATGTGCAAATACAAATACAACAAACATTTCATTCATGTTTTACAGAGTTATTCCTTAGTTAAATGGAATAGCCATCCTTCATAATATTTCACCCTAAATGGGCTAAGGATATGTTGCATTTTGTTCCCTAGGGATATTCTATCTCATTATTTCATGTCCCTATAAATAAAATCTAGCCCTGAATGGGCAATTGTCATTGCAAAGTCTCAATTTCTATCAATCATTCTATGGGTTGAACATATTAACAATTAAAATCAATCAAGTTCCTTACAAAATATGAATTTCTTAGGAGGGAAAGGTTTTCACAAAAATACATATAAATGTATGGTGTTTTTCTCAACAGTATTGCCATTAATTCATTTAAAATGTTCTATTTTTACCATAAAACATGCAATTATGATTCTTTTCTTGTATTAATTTCATTCTTCCTCACTTTTTCACCATTCACTATTCTTTTTGCCTTATTCATCCTCAATTCTCCTCATAAGATATTATTTCATCCTGTTATATCATAGTTGTTTATAGCAAATTCTCATTTTGTTTTTGTTTTAACCAACATGTATCCACAGTTCTTCCTCACAGTTTAATCCATTCAGTGCCAAGGTACGAAGTTCTATGATATATTTTGATTCTAACTGTCTAAGAGTTCTTATCCTAAGGGGTGGGACTCGATCTAGGCAGAAGAATTTTAAGAAATTGCTGTTACTTTATGCCTTTCGGCAAAGTGCCTGGCCACAGGATAGTTGTTGTCAATTTTAGTTATTGCACGCATGTGCTCTAAAATTCTCTTCTTTGTCTGGTGTATCGTGCTCGCCACGTATCGAAGGTTGCACGGACACACCAGGCAGTAGACTGTAAAGTCTGAGTTACAGTTGAGTAGTTTGGTGATATTTTTCGGTTGGTCATTGCCAGGGGTCAGATAGGTTTTTGTAACTGTGCTATTTTTACATGCCTTACATTTTAGGCAAGGATAGAAGCCTTTGATATTATGGTGGCCTGTATCCTTCTTTGAAAAATAACTGTGTTCTAGCATGTCCTTTAAAGAAACATTTTTCCTATAGGTTATGCTTGGTTGTTTTGTTACTTGTTGGCCGATGGTTATATCTGCCTGGAGCATACCCCAATGTTTTTTGAGAATTTTGCGAATTTCTCCAGAGTCTGAGGAAAAGGTTAAAATGAGTCTAATGGTGCCATCATTATTTACTTTTAGGGGCTTACTTAGGAGATCTTCTCTTTTCCGTGTTTCTGCCCTTTCTGTTGCTGCCTTCAAAATATGCTGGGGGTACCCTCTCTGTTTGAAGCATCCCACAGCTTCTCCAGTGGCTATTTTGTAATTTTCTTTTGTGGTGTTGTTCCTTTTTAGACGAAGACATTCACCATATGGTATACTATTCACCAGACAGCGTGGATGCTGACTGGTGAAGTGCAGAGTTGCATTGCCTGCAGTTGGTTTGCGAAATAGTCTTGTCTTAAGTGTACCATTATCAGCATATACCAGAAGATCTAAATATGGTACTTCCCTTTCACTGATGGTTCCTGTAAAGTGAAGATTGATATCATTTCTGTTCAAACTCTCAAGATATTCCTCTAGTTCTTGTCTGTTACCTGTCCATGTGAAAAATATATCGTCAATGAAGCGGGTCCAGATTCCTATCTTCTGTGCCCACGCTTCATTGGTCCCTGCCCAGGCCATGTGCTTCTCCCACCAGCCCACGAAGAGATTCGCGTAACTGGGGGCGAAGCACGTGCCCATCGCAGTACCCTGTTTCTGGATGTACAGTTGTTCACCAAAGGTAAAGATGTTGTTGTTCAAACAGAATGACAGAAATTGTAAAATCATTTCGTTGTGTTCTGTGTATTTTAGTGGTCTCATTTTCAGAAAGGATTTTATGGCTATTTCTCCCTGGCCGTGGTGAATGCTCGTATACAGACTGGTAATGTCCAGAGTGACAATAAAGAAAGAATTTTCCCAATTCATGTTATCAATTATCTTAATAAAATCTGTACTATCTTTTATATAAGATACCAAATCAAATACAAATGGACGCAGTACATTGTTTACCAGAATTGAGGTGTTTTCCAAAAGGCTGCCCATGGACGAGACTATTGGTCTCCCCGGGGGCTTTTTGTCATCTTTATGGAGTTTTGGAATGTGGTAGAAAGTGGGGGTAACTGGATGTTCTGTTTTAATGAAATCATATTCATCTTGACCTAAAATCCCCTTACTCTTCCAAAAATCAATCATTCCATAAAACTCAAGAATGCTTTGGTTATAATCTTTAGTTGTGATTTTCTCATAGCATACATGATCATTTAATTGCCTTAAAGCTTCCCGTTCATACGATACACTGTCTTGGATGACAATATTCCCGCCTTTGTCTGACGGTTTTATTACGATTGTCAGATCTTCCTGTAACGCTTTTATTGCTTGACGTTGCTCCAATGAGATATTTTGATTTTTCTTACTTGTTCCTTTCGGGTTAGTTCTCAGCTTGTCCAAATCCCTGATTACCAGTTCATGAAAGCTGTCGATCATGTCATACGCTGTTCTCGGTATGAATCTAGATTTCTTCTTTAAGTTAGTGACCATTCCTGTTTGTGTTATTTCATGTTGTTCTAGAAATTCTGTGTCACTTATTGGTTGTATCGCATCGTCTCCTTCGATTTCTTCTCATAGGCTATGAAGGGCTCTTAAGGCTGGTAGTTCACTTCCAGTTAATAGATCCATCGGGTCAATTGTCCGGTCCGGATCTCTCACGGGTTTCGGGATTTTCCCATGGAACATTTTATTAAGTTTTAGTTTTCGTATGAAAAGATACAGATCAATCCGTGTTTGAACGTAGTCCCATTGATTTGTTGTTAATTTTCTTTTTGATAGGTTTACTACAGTTAAATCTTCAGTTTTTACTTTTTGTTGATTCCCCTTCTGCTCCTGGTGACTCTCGGGGTTTGTTGTACATTTGCCTTTTTTCCCCCTTCTTGTTTTCCTTTTGCTCCATCTGGGGGTCTTGTTCTCTGAGGGAGTTGGCGCCACGATTGTTGGATGACCTCGTATTCCTTTGGAAAATTTACTCTTGCTCCTGCGCTCTCTATCACATTAGATGCACCCTCTGGTTCCGATTGTTCCGGGTCCACCTCTGACTCTGACGTGTCTCTTGTCACTTCAACATTAGTTTTCTTTGCCTCTTGTATTGAGTTTCTCGGCATATCAAATTTCTTGGCAAATGTTAGAACCCTGCCGGATTCGTAGTCATGTTGATCTCGGGCAAATTTTTCATGTTTACGCTTTCTTATTACTTCTTCATATTTAAGTAAGCGCTGTTTCAGGTTTTCAGCTGTCTCTGTTGCCGAATCCTTTGTGATTAGCTCTTCCAGTCTTCTTATTTCTTCCAATAGTTTCACTCTGTCGCTAATCGCAAAAAAAAATATATATATATATATATATATATATTCACTGAAAAAACCATAGGTTTCACACATGTTATAGTTAGCGGAAATTTTACTGATAAAAAACCAATGAAATTCCCCCGTTATAGTTAGTGCAGGAAACTATAACTCACGCGACCGCAATCCTCTGCTGATGCTAATACTGTATTTAGACACTTATTTGCCCATGTCTTCTTCCATAAATTTTTAGCTATACATATATTACAAATATTTTTTTTTCATAAAGACACATATGTCATCAGCAGAAGATTGCGGTCGCGTGAGTTATAGTTTCCTGCACTAACTATAACGGGGGAATTTCATTGGTTTTTTATCAGTAAAATTTCCGCTAACTATAACATGTGTGAAACCTATGGTTTTTTCAGTGAATTTGCAAGGTTTTTTAAATGCTAATTCCTAACTATAACGTGTGTGAAACCTATGGTTTTTTCAGTGAATTTGTACGTTTTTTTAAATGCTAAGTTACTTTACGCCATTCGTGGCGTGCGCGCCCACTTAACGCAGTTCGTTCCGTTCCGTTCCGCACCGCGCGCCCACTTTACGCAGTTAGTGCCGTGCACGCACGGTGGGCACATGGTGCGCTACGCGCACCGCGTGCCCACGTTACGTTACGTTACGCTATATATATATATTATCTACTGGCAGTCGCCAGTAGATAGTTATAGTTAGGACCGTGTTTCCATAGGAAATCCGCAACATTCTATTTGGAATAACTTTGGCGCCGGTTGAAGAATCCTCGCGAATTTGTCAAAATAGGTGGGGCGCTACGCTCCGCTTCTACCCTGAAAGTCTCGGGGGGATTCGTCAAGCGGGGACTGAGAAAAAAGGGGGGTCCCAAAACGCGTTTTCCCCATGCATTTTCCCATAGGACCTTTAGTCCGAGCTACAGCCCGAATGGCTGAACAGAATTACTTGAAATTGGGCAGAGAGGTAGTCCTCAGGTCAGGGATGTGCCTTTTGCAGATCTGGTGTAAATCTGTTCAGTAGGTCCTGAGAAAATAGCATTTAAATCAATATATATATCTGTAAGCGCGCTCCGTGCGCTTACGGTAAGCTTACCGTACGCGTACGGTGCCGTGCGCGAGCTCAATTCTGATTGGTGGTTACATGACTGTAAACATTCGAATCGGTCGAAATCAGAAAGTGTCGGCAGCCATTTTCTGTCTCTCGCTCTGAAAAACAAAGGTGGATAACGTGAAAAGGGGGCAACGAAGAGAGTTGCAGACCCCCTAGCGTTTGTCAGGGGGTCCACGAAGGACCAAAAAGTACGAAAAATAAATGTAATAATTTTTTTAAAAAATCGCGGAGTTTTTTTTACCGTACGCGTACGGTAAGCTTACCGTACGCGTACGGTAAAAAAAAGAAAAAAAGAATTAAGAATCACATTTAATATATAAATGTAAGGACCCCCAAGGGAGAAAAAAAAATTGATATTTTGTAAAAAATGGCGAGGCGTGCACGGCATGAAATGCGCAACGTGGGCGCTCGGTGCGCGACGCGCACCGAGTGCCCACAGCGCGCACACGGAGCGCGAAGCGCACCGTGCGCGCAGGGTGTGTGCACGGTGAAAAACCAGAAAAAAAAATTACAAATAAATACATAACTTAGCATTTAAAAAACCGTACAAATTCACTGAAAAAACCATAGCTTTCACACACGTTATAGTTAGGAATTAGCATTTAAAAAACCTTGCAAATTCACTTAAAAAACCATAGGTTTCACACAAGTTATAGTTAGCTGTACATTTCACTCGTAAAAAATCAATGAAATTCCACGTTATAGTTAGATCAGGTAACTATAACTTGCGCGACCGCAATCCACAATGTGTCATTTCAGATGTCATCATTGATGTCATGAGTGATGTCACTGACCATGTCATGAGTGATGTAATATGTGACGTCATCAGCAGTTTATTGTGGGCGCGCAAGTTATAGTTACCTGATCTAACTATAACCTGGAATTTCATTGGTTTTTTACGAGTGAAATGTACAGCTAACTATAACTTGTGTGAAACCTATGGTTTTTTTAAGTGAATATATATATATATATATATATATATATATATATATATTGGCATAAACTTCGTCAGCAGATGCAACCTTCTCGGAACAACGAAGCGCGGGCCACAGAATAGTGCAGCAAAATGAACTCTTTACTCCCCTGAGACCTCTACAGCCATGACGCGTTTCAGCCCGGAAGGGTCGCCAGTAGGTGGTTATAGTTAGGACCAAGTTTCCATAGGAAGAACATTTTTTGTTTTGCTTATAACTTTGGCGTCGTTTGATGAATCTTCATGAAATTTCCCAAACTAATTCTTTGTTCATATCAGCTCCTATGTTAAAAGTTTGGAGGTGATTCGTCAAGGGGGGGGCGAGAAAAAAGGGGGTCCCAAAACATGTTTTCTCCATGTTAATTTCCATAGGAAACTTTAGACAAGGTTACAGGTCGAACGGGTGAACGGGTTAACGGAATTACCCCAAATTTGGCAGGTAGAAGGGTCTTGGTATAGAAAGCACGCTTTTGTTTATTTGGTTTAAATCCGTTCAGTAGTTTTTGAGAAATATCAAAATTTACAGATATAAATATTTGGGAATTCTGCTATCTGATTGGCTGAGGCGTTACGAGCACGAGCTGGCAGCTTATTGGCTGCGAGCGGTGCAAGCGGTTGCAACTAGGAAGTGTTGGCAGCCTTTTTGTGATTCAGTTGAAACGAGTAAGGGGGAAAAAGGGCGAAAACAGTGGGAAACAGGAGGATAGGAGAACTGTAACCTCTGTGGGGGAGTGCGAAGCAAAGTAGTCACGCCTACTGTGAGGTCATTGCTGTAAAGTGATGTGCTCTGGTGTTTGTAGCATACCTGTGGAAGTAGTGTTAGTAGACGTTTATACCATGCAGGGAGTGGGAAGCGAACTACTAACCTCTACTGTGCGTTTATACTATACCGGAAGTGGGAAGCGAAGTACTCACACCTACCGGTGTGAAGACTAAGGGGATCAAACCGAGCTGATTGTTGTAAAGTGATGGGTGGTGGGCGCTGTAGCATACTGGCCACTGTAGTATAACTGTGTAAGTAGTGTTAGTATGCATTTATACTATACAGGGGGTCGGAAGCCAACTACTCACCCCTACTGGTCTGAAGACTCGGGGATTAAACCGTGAGCTCATTGTTGTAAAGTGATATGCTATGGGTGCTGTAGCATGCCTGGGGAAGTAGTGTTAGTTTGCGTTTATACAATACACGGAGTGGGAAGCGAACTACTCACCCCTACCGGTCTCAAGACTAGTGGATGAAACCATGAGCTCATTGCTGTAAATTCATGTGCTCTGTGTAGTATTCCAATGTAAGTCATAGTAGAATGTTAGTATGTAATGCTACTATAATTACGCCTGGGCCAAAATTCCGTTCCGTTCGTGGAAATTGCGATAATTTGGCATTTTCGCATTACGCGGAAAGCGCGAAAATTTCTGCATTCCGCAGCTTAGCGATAATTTGTTTCTTGCTCGCGCTGTAAAATAATACATTCTTGCGTGTGCGCGATCACCTCACCTGAATCCCCGTGTTCGCCGACAAGTTTCCCGATCCGGTCGCGTTCTCCACGAGATGTTGGATTGTTGGTAGCCATTTGCGCTGTCTCGCGACAGTTGGGGCCCGCAGTAACGTCATGCGTCGCGCGATCACGTCTTTCTTCTCGCGATCAAGCACCGCGAGACACGTGAAAACAAGATGGCCGCGCCCGCGAGCAACCGCATGGGTAAGTTGGCGAGCCGCGACCACGCAGAAAATACCGCAAACGGGCGGGAAAAAAACTTCTCCATCTTCGCGATATTTCCGCGTGTTTGCGGAGATTTTTAACATTTTCGCGATAATTTGCAAAAGTGAATTTCGCAAATTCCGCCCACCCCTAACTATCATGTAAGTATGTAATGTTAGAATGTAGGGCTGTCATGAGGGGAATCTTGGGGAGTTTGTACACGGTGCTAGAGAAGACGGTTGCCTTGCTGTCTGGTCCTGTTGGTGGCTGTTTAAGTTGTCTTCTTTTCCTGCAATAAATCTACTTATCGGATCCACTGCTGTCTTATTCTTCACTACATAAATTTGTCGAAGAGCGGAAGAAGGTAAAAAGAAGGCAGCACTCACCATATTTTGAGCTTGCTTGCGTTCTGTTGAAGACCCATTTTCTTGGTGAAGCTGTTTCTACTCAGCCCAGGGTCGTCGGCTGATCAAACTATGTGATCCTACCTCTGCTAGGATTTATATTTTTTTATTTTGGGCTTCCTCTGCCTCTTCACTACACTCTGGTTGCTGTACTACACGTGTGCAAGTAGTGTTAGTATGCGTTTATACTAATTCTGTAGTTATACATTAACCAATGCATCATGGGCCTATGGAGCGCCACCTCCCAGGCGCAGATCAAAAAATGTCCCAGGGTGTGCATCCGCGGGACATTTATTTTTAGCTATTACATGGCGGGAGCATTGCTTCCACCCTGTGATAGTAAAAAATGTTTTGCCTCGTTGAAGCGAGAGGAGGAAAACCTCGTATCGCTTCAATAAAGCGGATCCGGATGGTAAAAAAGGAGAAAAAAAGATGAAGCGGGGTCTCACCCGTGCATTTAAATGAACCCACTGGTGGGTAATGTTCCGGGGCCAATCCTATTATAATATTGCAGGGTCTCTGCAGCACTGGGGACCTTAATCTCACATGTAAATTAGGCGCAGGAGGGCACAGAGACGTTTCGTAGACTAGGGGATCGACACCTCCCCGGGTATTGTTTATTAATTGTTCGGGGGGCTTCGAGGCCAACTCAAGACCGGGGATCGGCAACCTCTGGGGCTTTACTTAAATATGCAGGGTGGGCCTCGCAGGTCCTTGAAGCCTCGGTGGGCCTTGGCAGTCCCTTATTGGTTCTGAAATCACACGGGCAGTACTCATGGTGTTATAAAGTGATACACTCATAGAACCCTTGCCGTTGTAGAATTACCCAGGCTTCATTTATATAATAGTCTGTTGGTTTATATTTGGTAGGTGCACCGCAAAATTAAAAAAAAAAATTCCCTCATAACCTACTATCAACTGCCGATTTTCACTATAAACTACAAACAAGAGTTGTCAGAAAAAGAAGACCCATACACTCATTTATTGGTAAATAAAATAATTTTTATTAAAACAACACAAATAAATGGAAATGTAGCTTTATTCGGACAACAGTAAAACATGAAAGAAGTGGGTGGGACTCCTCCGGAAGCAGCGTACAAAACCTGCAAGAGATAAAGAAACATAAGTATGAGTGCCATGTCCAAGAGAACAAGCATTTGCAATGCAATAGGTCTCGCATTAACACGAGTTTAAGCTATTGGCATTGTAAATGACAATGCCTTTTATTGATGTATTAAAAACAAAAACATACATTAAAACGCATTGTCATTTACAATGTCAATAGCTTAAACTTGTGTAAATGCGAGACCTATTGCCTTGCGAATGCTTGCTTGAAAACTTTTTTGCTCTGTACACATATTTTATAGTACCAACAATATCCAACGATCATCTTGATCAATAATCATGCTCTGTACAGTAGCCTTCCACATGTGATAGCCATGCATCTGAAACGTTACATCCAAAAACAAATGTGTGTTACACGATGCCCCTGGTGTGTGTGTGTGTGTGTGTGCATTACTGTGCTGCCTTTCGGCCTGGGTATTGCTGGCTCGAAGGGGTAATATCAGCCACGGGCAGAGTGCACATCCTAGATCACATGTGACAAACAGTAAAGAGTAATGTGTAGATTTGTGTTGCAGTATGCTCTGTTGTCAGGCTTTACCAGTATAGTAGTGTGTCATGTGTGAGACTTTCAGATTCACGTTTGACATGCATTGCTTGACTGTAATGAGCCTTATCACTGTGTATGATGTAGCCTCACTGCTGATCCTCCCTCCATCCGAGCACATTCACATGTGTGCGCTTCGCGTTAGCAACACTTTAAATAATACCGCACACCATTGACATGCGTGTGTGCGCATATCCACAAGCTTGACAACGATATGTGATGTTGTCCATTCAATGTTTTCGGACAGCATCTCATTAGGTTTTATTTATGTTTCAAAAACCAAAACCTAAATAAAAGGCATTGCCATTTACAATGCCAATAGCTAAAACACGTGTTAATGTGAGACCTGTTGCATTGCAAATGCTTGTTTACTCAACTAGTGGCTTCCACCGCGGAACAGGAAAAAACTTCAGAAGTTTGGTGAAAACTGTAGACACCATCCAACACTAGCTTGAACGCAACACATATACGCAGACTACGTATAATGAGGATTACCACAAGTACCAGACATTTTCTGTCTCTATCTGGCACATGCATCAAGCTAGGATTTTGCGAGTCCTTAATTGCGAATATTAAGGATTCGTAATTAAGGACTCGCAAAATCCTATGCATGTAGGAATCGCTATAATAATAGCGATTCGTACACATTCCTTATTTGCGACTCGCAAATTGCGAGTTGCAAATAAGGAATAGCTTCCCATTCATTCCTATGGGCCTACACAATTTCACGGTGCAAGGGTGTCAAAAGGACACCCTCTTGCACCCCTGGAATTGACCTGTGCACATATGTTGCGCACACACATGCCCTAATGGCATGTGTGTGCGCAACATGAAATTTTGAAAAATGCACAAAAGTGCTTTTTTCAAAGATTTTGCAAATTACCATGAAGTCCAACTTCATGGTAATTTGTGCACCCTATTAGCGAAATCGCAAATTTTTTTACTTTAATGCATTGCATTTAAGGAATCTCAATGTGGTATTCCTTAAATGCAATCGCAATTCAAGTAATCGCAATTTAGAGATTACTTAAATTGCGATATTTGCATTTGGGATGATGCATCCCAAATGCAAAAATACCGGTCGCCAAGGGGCAGATTCTGAGAATCTGCCCGTCCGTTTGCGACCGGTTTTTCTTTTAATGCATGTGCCTGAAAATTTTTTCAATAACACACCAATCTGACCATTTCATAAAGCCAGAATGCAAAACCTCACTGCATGCAATACAGTCACAGAAACTCAACTATACCCACCAAAACCTGCAAAAGAGATCTGTGCTCTACCAATCATATATGTCTTTTTGTAACAGATTAACACTGCCTCCAAAATGCCGCAGAGCCTTCTCAGCAAGAGTCTGAAGGCTTTCAACTCCTTGACCCTTATTGATTGCTTCCACTTGAAACGCCAAGCTCTTCACAAACAATAGGCTTTTGGGGTGTGGGATGTGTAGGCGGCTTTCCTCCAAATCACAGCAAAGCCAAACTCTTTAGGCTGGATTTTGATTTGAACTTGGTACAGATCAGATGCATCAATCTGTGAATATCAGACCCTGCCGGACTGAACTCACATTACCCTGGTCACTGTCATCATATTTTCCATGTAGTAAACCTATTAGGACTCTGAGGTAATTGTAAACTAATACTTGGTGCTTTATAAAACATCTGCTTTAAATCCCATGTACGGTCTTTCTTCTCTTTAGTTTATCCATGTACTCATTACTTCAGTTCTCAAAGAGGTGCTCTTCCTTTATTTTGTATTAAATACATTTATCTTATAGTGCAAATATGTTTGAATTTTGGTGCATTGCATCGCAATGCTCCTGAGAACAACATGTATCACAGTAAGATGGCCAACATAGCATCATACATCACATCCCCAGTAACAGTAGGATGACACTGGGTGGGCTAAGCTGGTGGATAGCAGGATGCAAAGAAGAGTGGAGAAGACAAGGCTGAGCTGTTGTAGTCGATCTATTGACCAAGAAGAGGTGGATAGCCTATGTGAAATGGAGGAGGGGGGGTTGGAGAAGTTGACACAAGAGCAGAAGGAAGGGTTTTGTAGCAGAGTTGAAAGAGAAGCTTGGAAGAGGAACCTTTGGTGAGTGTAGAGAAGAAGGCAAGGAATCAGTGGTATGAGGGGAGAAGAAAGCGGCCAGGGGCCATGGAGTCTGTGGTGAGGCAGTAAAGAAGAAGGGTGCATCATGGAAGCAGACGTGGGCAGGGAACAGATAGGGCAAAGCTTTGCACCTATAGAATGACAATCGAGAAGGGGGCACGGAGACGCTGATGGAGTAAAGGAGAGGGGGACAAAGCCTATATTGTGAGACTCGAAGGAAAGGACACTAGAGCTTACGGTGGAAGTGGTATGTGAGAGGAAAGGAAGCAGGCTTGGAGCTCATTGTAAGAGAACAGCGCATGAGGTCATGAGTTTGCATGGCTCTCACTGCTGCAGTATGGGGGTGAAAAAGGTGAGGAAGGCTGCAGTAAACAAATAATGTGTCTATGTTGTATCATATAATTTATTTACACTGTAGAAGGACATGGGCATTTCTGTAGCATGTTTTCATTTGACAACTAAACGTTTTCAGGAATTCCACAATCCTGTCCCAAGTAGTGTATTTCACACTTCACAAGAAAGGCCCCTTGCTCGTAAACATTCCCACAGAAGCGACTGCCACTCGCTGACCACATCTGATTCCGATATGTAAGAAGTACAGGGTGAAAATGGCCCACCTAGACACCACTTGAAATACAAATAAATACAGTGCAGTAACACCACTGTTCAGGTGCTATAAAGGAGCTTGGGACATAGATCACGTTCAGAGTTATGCACTTGAGAACTGGGACAGAGGTATCCCACCTAGGACAATAGTTTCGAGGTATGCTGCCTTTTTGGCAAGAACATATTCTCCTTTTTAACTAAAAAGGGCAACCTGCATGTGACTTTTTAACTGTAAGATCCATAATGTGTTGATGTCATGGACCTGGTGTTGGTGGTTTGGTAGCGGCTATGGCAAAATAATTCTGGTTTTTTAAGTTTTATTCTTAGAATAAAAAAAGTACAGCTTGTAGTGACAGGACATAGGCGGGGTCACGTCTGGTCCTATAAACCCCTCCCTCCAATAAAACTCTGCAGGCTTCCACTTCTAAATTCTTGCACAAACTAGAAACGTCGTAGCATAAAAGTTAAACACAACACATGTCCATTTCTAAACAGATGAAACACAACAACTTATTGTTATGAAAGCAAATACATTTACCCTACAAATGCTTATCAAATCTTCTAGGTAGTCCTTTTATTACCCGAACAGTCTTTATGGCAAGCTCTCCGTTTACCATAATCTCTATTTTTACTTGCTGTTCACAAGTATTTACGTCATACTACACCATCATCTGTCCATGCAAGACTACAATTTTGGATCACACTTAGTAAGAGCTGGGATTAATGAAATATTGGAATGCTTTAATCTTGGAAGCAAAGTACCATGATTAATGAGTGCCAGGAGCGGCCAAGCCTCTCTTTCAGTAAACTCGTCCGATTTCCACTTCCAAATTCGGCCATGGATCAAAAGAAAATCATTGCTCAACATTGTAAGCCTAACGGGGAGGATGTGGTCCGTCGGCTAGACCGCTGACTTTGGTGCTGGAAACCAGAGTTCGAGCCTCGGGGTCGCATCTATATTTTGTGATTCTGGGCAAATCACTTAATCTCCCGTTCCTGAATGTGTACCGTAAACTCATGTAAAGCGCTCCAATACCTTTGGGTAGAGTTTGCGCTATATAAAATCTCCCACAAAAAAAAAGAAAATGGTACGCCTTATCAGCCTCACCCGCGTGTCCAGATAACTGGCCCTTCTCGTGCTGCCTACATTCAACACCCCCGATTCATGTGCGAGATTCCGGAAGTATCCCTTACCTTTAGTCCATGGACATGGTAAATGTACGACGAAGTCGGACCTGCTTTCTCCTAAAATCATTTTCAATACGGGAATAAAAACAGAAAGCTGACTTCACACTAATTGACAGGCAGAGGGTGGCCCCCTGAGAGAGCCTAGGGTGGTGCTTCGCAGTAAACCTGTACATCGTTACAAACATGACCCGCCCCTAAAAAGAGACCCTCCCATTCCCGACAACGAGACACAGTCCACAGTATTACACCGGAAGAGAGTGCTGAGTGCCCCGGAAAGTGTTCTCCGCTCCAGCCGTGTACGAGTCGGCACCGTTTTATTTCGATGGTTTTATCCATGTTATATTTCTGTTGGTACAAATGTTAGCAAAATCATCAAAAGCTGGTATTTTTATTCTTATTAGTGCATAACTAAATTAGCAACTATTGGCAGAAAACGCTTTAAAATGTCCTAGAGCTGTTGCAATGATTCATGGTTAAAGTAAAGGAAGACAGCAGATTTATGTTAAACAAACACGCGCGCCTCGCGCTAAAAGTGGGAGGGGTGGGGTGAGTGCGACAGCACACAAAGCGTTACAAACATATGGTGTCAAGCTCGCTCCCGCAAGGCAATCACCACACGTGCATGCGTTGCCATTGAAGGCAATGGAACGTGTGCACGTTTTCGGCTGAAGAGCCGAAGCGATTGCTAAAGGTCTTTTTGCCTAGGCAGCGCATGCACGCTGCGTAGGCGAGACCTAAAAAGCTCTGTACGCAGAAGAGGTGTCTCTCATCAAACGGTGTAGAGAGAATGACTAAAATGGGTGGGGTCCTCCAACTGTTACAAAGGGAAATGTTATGAACCAATTAAAAGTTTTTTTTTAAGGTCACATGGCAAGCACGCACCGAGCGCGCAAGGAGGCCGCACCCGACGCGATTTTGAGAAAATATATTTACCATAATATAAGTTTATGACAGTTAGAAATATATAAATGTGGAAAATATTTTAGATTATCGCTTGCTCTCATATACACTTTAAACTTATTTAGATATAGTTTTGAGACATAAAAAAATAAATGAGGGCATGGCGTACCCGGCGCAATACCATACGTCTGTGACGTAACACAGGGCCTGGCAGCGTGCACTCGTCGCATACGGAATGCACAGCCGGCGCAACCCTATATGTAGATGACCTAATGCGCGTATTGGTACCGCGCAGCCGTCGCATACCAAACTAGGAGCTGGCGCGACCTTATACGTATATGATGTTAGGCGGGACACGGTGCTATGAAGCCATTGGGTACGAAATGCACATCCTTAACGAGTTTCGCAATATCGCGGATGGGATTCGCGTGGTGATGAAGCTTGGTACACTACCGGTACGGGAGTCTAGTTTTCTAAAAAAAAGAAATATATATACATACTTTTTGGGGAATGTGGGATGTGTAAAAAAAAAAGGATAATAGAGTTGCAAAATATTACAAAAAAAATAGGTTTTATAAATATTAAAATATGAAATTTGCATTTAAAAAACCTTTGAAATTCACTGAAAAAAACATAGGTTGCAGGGTCTTTATAGTTAGTTGGACATTTGACTCATATAAAACCAGAGAAATTCGCCTGTTATATAGGCCTGGGCATAGTTCGCGAAGTAGCACTTCACGAAGCTACGCAAAGTGAAGTTCGCACTACGCGAGCTCGCGTAGCACTTCGTGAACTGCGTAGTACCTTGTTCGCACTGTGCCAGATGTAGTTTTCAATGATTGCACAGTGTGGACAAGCAACCGGCACTGTGCAATCATTGAAAATGGCATCTTGCACAGTGCGAGCTGTAGTTTTCTGCTGCTCGAGTAGATTTTTACTCGAGCTTCAGCTTTCTCAACGCGAACTGGTAATTTCTCATCGCGAGCGGTCGCGAGCATACGCGACCACTCGCAATGAGAAACCTGACCTCCTCGCGTTGGGAATCTCGCCGGGAGGTTTATTTTCCATGCTCGCGATCGCCAACTTGAAGTTGCTGATCGCGAACAAGGAAAAAGTCTCGCCGGGATGTCATTTTGCTTGCTCGCGGTCGCCAACTTGACGTTGAGGACCGCAGCACTACGCAACACTACGCTACGCGTGTTCGCACTGTACTACGTGCAGTTCGCGTAGTGCGAAGTAGCACGAACTTCGCAAACAACGCGAGCATAGCGTAGTGCTTCGCCCAGGCTTACTGTTATAGTTAGTTGAGCTAACTATAACTGACGCGCCCGCAATGCACTGGTGATGACATCACATATTACATCACTCATGACATGGTCAGTGACATCACTGATGACATCACTCATGACATCTCAAATTACATCACTGATGACATCATCCATGTGATAATCTGATGCACATACTGATGGCCTAATATAAACTTTGATACACGCACTCTAAAATACAGACTACTATTTTTGAAACCATACACACAACAATGCCAGATACTACATACCACCCACTATTTCCTAGGTCTACACTCACATCCACTCACTTATACACGCAGTTACTTATCAATACAGTACTATAATATGCACTCATACACCTTTACATACAGTCACAATCTGCCACCCATCCATAGAGTTACTCACACAATTAGTCAGTCAATCAATCAATCAATCAGTTCATTTGTAAATCGCACTCCTTACCCGTGAGGGTTTCAAGGTGCTGAGGGGGGGCGGGGGGATGTGCTGCTGCTACTGGTCGAAGAGCCAGGTCTTGAGTCGTCTCCTGAAGGTCAGCAGGTCTTCAGTTTGCCGTAGGTTGAGGGGGAGGGTGTTCCAGGTCTTGGCAGCGAGGTGGGAGAAGGACCTGCCTCCGGATGTGGTTCTACGGATGCGCGGGACCATGGCCAGGGCGTGGTCAGTGGAGCGGAGTTTCCTGTTGGGTATGTAGAAGGAGAGTCGACTGATGAGATAGGTTGGGCCGGTTTTGTGGAGTGCCTTGTGTGCATGGACCAGGAGCTTGAAGGAGATTCTTCTGTCGACGGGGAGCCAGTGCAGGTTCCTCAGGTGGGGGGTGATGTGGTCGCAGCGCAGGACGTCGAGGATTAGGCATGCAGCGGCGTTCTAGATTCTTTGCAGTCTGTTGATGAGCTTGGACGAGGCTCCGGCATAGAGGGCGTTTCCGTAGTCGAGTCTGCTGCTGACTAGGGCCTGGGTGACTGTTTTCCTCGTGTTTGTCGGGATCCATCTGTAGATCTTGCGGAGCATACGGAGGGTGTTGAAGCAGTTGGAAGAGACTGCGTTGACTTGTTTGGTCATGGTGAGTTTCGAGTCGAGGATGACTCCCAGGTTGCGTGCGTGGTTGGTAGGAGCCGGGGGTGTCCCCAGTGATGCGGGCCACCAGGAGTCATCCCATGCTGAGGGGTTGGGCCCGAGGATGAGGATCTCTGTCTTGTTTGAGTTCAGCTTAAGTTGGCTTTCCTTCATCCAGTCGGCGATGGCCTTCATTCCCTGGTGGACATTGGATTTGGCGGTGAGGGGGTCCTTAGTGAGGGAGAGGATAGGAGATTATGTGTCGTTGGCGTAGGAGATTATGTTGAGGTCGTGCTGTCGGGCAAAACGTGCTAGTGGTGCCATGTAGACGTTGAACAGCGTTGGGCTGAGGGAGGATCCCTGTGGGACGCCGCAGATGATCTCGGAGGCTTTGGACCGGAACGGGGGGAGGCGGACTCTCTGAGTTCTGCCGGAGAGGAAGGAGGTGGTCCAGTCCAGGGCCTTGTCTCGGATCCCTGCGTCGTGGAGGCACGTGCATAGTGTGCGGTGGCAGACGGTGTCGAAGGCGGCGGAGAGATCCAGGAGGATGAGGGCCGCCGTCTCGCCGTTGTCTAGCAGGATCCTGATGTAGTCTGTGGCAGCGATGGGGGCAGTCTTGGTGCTGTGGTTGCTGCGGAATCCTGATTGGGAGGGGTCCAGGATTCTGTTGTCTTCAAGGTGACGGGAGAGCTGGATGTTAACTATCTTCTCGATGACCTTTGCTGGGAATGGAAGCAGGGAGATGGGCCGGAAGTTCTTGAGGTCACTCGGATCCGCCTTGGGTTTCTTCAGTAGGGCGTTGATCTCTGCGTGCTCCAGCTCTCAGGGAAGGTAGCGGTCTCGAAGGAGAGGTTGATGTTGTTGCGCAAGTGGGGTGCGATGGAACTGCCAGCTTTGTTGAAGATGTGGTGTGGGAGAGTGTCAGAAGGGGATCCGGAGTAGATTGTGCCCATGGTCTTGATTGTGTCCTCGATGCTCACGTTGGCCCAGGTTGTCAGGGGGTCATGGTCGGTGGGGTGCGGTGTGTCCGGCGTGTCGAGGCCTGTAGGGGTCGTCCGGGGGTTGAAATTGTCATGGATGTCGGTGATCTTTCGGTGAAAGAAGGTGGCGAGGGAGTCGCACAGGGCTTGCGATGGCGGGATGTCGTTGGCGCTGGAGCTGGGGTTGGAGAGTTCCTTCACGATGTTGAAGAGCTCCTTGCTGTTGTGTGCGTTGTTGTCAAGGAGGTCCTTTTGGCAGTCCTGATGAGGTGGTGGTGGTTGCGGATGGCGTCTTTGTGGGCAGATCGGCTGTCCGGCGTCTTGTCGCTGTGCCATTTGTTCTCCAATTTGCGGCAGGTGTGCTTTGAAGCTAGGAGTTCGGAGGTGAACCAGCTGGCTCTTTTGCTGGTGTCTCTCTTGGTGGACTTTTTCAGTGGGGCTAAGGTGTTGGAGCAGTCGTCCATCCAGCGTCTGAGGGTGAGTGCACCATCGTTGGGGTTGGTGGGGTTGGTCGGTGGGTTGGGTGCGAGGTTTGTTTGTAGTTGTTCTTCAGTGACTTTGGCCCAGCAGCGGCGGGGGATCTGTAGGTTGCGGTGGTGTGGGAGGGGTTTTTGGAAGGAGAAGTGGATGCAGTGGTGGTCTGTCCAGGTGAGTTCGGAGGCGTGGCTGAAGGCGACGTGGGGGCTTGAGGAGAAAATGACATCAAGTGTGTTGAGGAAATTAAAATATCATAAGGCCTATGTGTCCCCGTGTGTTCCCCGTCACTCATGTGCACATGCATGTAACCTATGTATTTCCCCTCCATGGCCTGTCTATCATGATGCTTATGCTATAACGTGGCCTGCCATCATCCAGTCTCCCATGAGAGAAACGACAAATCTGCACTGAGGCCTACACGTTTTGCATCATGTTTTCCCGCATTTTCATGAAAGCCCATTTTTGTGGCTCAGCCAGAGCCGAAAAGAGGTTTCAGGCCTCAGAACGTTGAAAGCTGCAGCTGCGTATCCTTGGCCTTGCACACTTGGGCCTCAGCCAAAGGGGCCCTGTCCGAGGTGCCGAGACAGTATTGAGCACGGTTATCTGCTTACTCCTACTGAAACCACATTCCTGCCTGGAGAAGGAGGAATAAACACGACCCGTCTGTAAAGGAGAAAAGCCTAGCCTTTCTGTCTCTTTTCATGTGATTACAAAGCTCCCGTCGGTGAAAAGCCCATAGCCCCCATGTAAGGCCCACGCAGTAAATGAAGAAATAGATGCCACATTGGCTCTTGGTGATGGGCAACCTATGTCACAGATCAGTCCCTGCCCCAGACTTTAGATATCAGATAATACAAGATGTGCTGGTCGTCCTGACACTGAAGGCCTCACTTCCAGACTCCCCGGTTGCACAGCAACCCTTCCCCACGTCAGTTACACGTCATGCTCGAGTTGAGCACAAGTAAGGCAAAGTTCCAGTAAAGTTCCAGCTGATCACGCAGCCCCCTCCAGGCATCCACCCACCTATGACACTCACCTATTATCATCAAGTGGACGCCCACCTTCACGCCTACTTACACACCCACATGCTCTTATCTCATTCTCTCTTGCTCCGCCTGAAGCACTCCTGCTTACGTATATTATTAAAATGTATATATACTGTACTCTGTGAATAAAGTTTGAGAATATTTTGAGAATATTCTGAGAAGACCCTTCCTGATCCCTTGTGGTGATGGAACTATTCTCCCTATAACTCGAGTTATTGGAATAAAGCCCTTTTGAACCTGATACCACGGACTCAGCCTCTTGCTTCATGCATGATCATATTGATATATAGAAATTCTGAGCGCGTAATACTTTATTTACGACATTAATGGCGCCCGAATAGGGACAAATCTCTTTCCCCATGCGCCGGAGATGAAGGTCCAGTTTTGCCCCCTTCCACAGCCGTGACGGACTTCGAGTGTACACGTCGCGGGTTTTCCCGCCAACTCCCTCAGGCCAACGAAGGAGACGGACTGCGACCAGGCATCCATACGAGGCGGTGAGGATTGCGGATCGTCCCGACCCAGAGCCCACCCTGCGAGAGAGCTGTGTCCGAGGTTTCTAGAGATCCACCTAAGATACGCCATTTCCTGCGCAGCGTCAAGTGTCCGAGGCCTTCAAGTTCAAGTTCAAGTTCTGCTTCCCGGTGAGTTTTTCATGGGGGTTGCAATAAAGACGGGTTCATTTAATGAACACGGTAAAGACGTGTCTCACTTGTGAGACCGGTATGTTCAAGAGCATGCATCAAGAATTCAAGAATTCAAGAATTAAAGTCCAAGTTTTCAGGTGCACCAATATAACTGTATGAATGTTATTGTCTTAGTCAGGTTCAGTTAGGTTTGAATGTGTCAGGTTTTTATGTAAGTTTGTTTCATTGTGATTTTTGTTTTTGTTCATTGTGATTTTTGTTTTCGGTTACATTCCAACATGCCGTTATTTTCAAAACTGCGTAAGATATGTACCAGAAAAGGTGTACTAGAGGAACCAGTTAACATTCCGCCTAGAGACACACCTGGACATTTCATGTACTGTAAGCATGGTTTAGATGCCGTGTTGTTTTTAGAACTATGGGTGGATTACACGAAGGATTTAGAGACAAAGTATAAATGGCCCATCACGGGAACGTGGGATGCGGAATGCATTATGAAGGTAGAGGAAGAGATATGGAAGAGAAAATCTAGACCTGCTCAGAAGGATGCCATTGAGTTATGGCGCAAGGAGTCACATAGAAGAACAGAGAAAGAGTTCCACAAAGCAGAGAGAAGTAGACAGGAGTCCGAAAAAGCCAAAGAAGAGAAATTACAGGAGGAAGGGGAACGGGTAAAAAGAGAACAGACTGAAAGAAAAAGAAATACTGTCGTTGCTGGTATTTACCCCGTCCTTTCAGAGGAACTAGCAAAAGTGGCCCCAGTAGAGAGACCCATTAGAGTGCCACCGCAAGTACCCCGAAAAATAAAACAAACAGCATCCGAAACATTCATTAACACCTACCTTGAGGAATCCCCACCAGCATACGTGGACGGATTTTTCCCTGCACCCCCAACACAAGAACAGCTCCAGTACCTCGAGGACGGCGGGGAGGGAGGATCCGGGGCAACATCAGGAGGGGGGCCGACAGTAAAAGTAGACATCTCCGAATGTATATATGACCCAGATCCAGGAAAGGGCAGAATGCTTGTGTTTTCACTACGGCTTAGAAGAGCAGTCGCAGATTTGGAAAAATTACCAGATATGGATAAACATCTAAAGAAAATGTACACATTCATAAGAACAGGGGAAGGTTCTGAGTGCATAGCAGAAGCTGTACAAAATAGAAAAGTAATTATTAAGAACTATATCCTTCGCTTCCTAATTAACTGTCTGATCAGGGAAAAAGACGAAGGTGACGGGGACGTAGACCGTTGTTATATTGGTTGGAGTGATCGCATAGATGCCGGTCAGCATGATAAATCAGGCCAGACAGACAACATGTTGACCAAAATCCGAAAGGCAATAATAGCGTCACACGAAAGAGGCCCGAACGAAAAGGCTGAGTTATCATCTGATGACGAAGCAGGAGACAAAGACAGAATACATTATGTGGGTCATGCCCGGCGATTCGAAAGGCCCAAGGGCCTCAATCACCGTAAACGGGGAACGGCTATAAAAGAAAGATATTCCCTTGAAAGTTTGTTCCAAATCACCGAAAAAGCGGTGAATAAATGGTTAGGTAACGATCAGCCCCTCACCCCGACCGAAAATGAATTAGCACGGTCAGCCACCCTGTGGGTATCCCAATATGATATATATAATAATGATATCGTAGCACAAACGTTCTTGAGCCTCCCACCAAACGAACAGCGCATAGCTGGTGTTTACATGGTCCAACATTTGATCACGTTATATGAGAGTCAATATTCTGGTCCTGGTCTATTGTATAAGTTGCTGGACGACATAATACTAGACAGATGGATGAACATGGGTACTGAATTGATTAATGTCATCCTGGATCAGCGACACAAGTATATAGTATACGTGACTAGGTCCCTGCTTCCCGCTCCACCACAGGTTAAGGGACAGTCATACGACAAGCTGAACCCCCTACGAGAGGTTCATCCTGTAAAGGATGCAAACAATGAACTGCAACGGGTGTATGTCTACACCCCCTTGTCAAAATTAGAGATACTGGAAATGAAAATTTTTTTACCATCTCATGATAAAGACCCGGGGGGTTTTCACCGAGAACTAAAAGACATTCTTCGCTTAGGAGAATATACATATGCTGACATTCTAAAGTTATTAAAAGTACTATTGCCTGCTGGTATTTACGAGAAGCTGAAAGGACAGGACTGGGAGGTGGGAGAGAAAAAGCTCAGCTGGGATCTGTTGGAAAGAGAGGAAGAGGGAAGAGGCCCGGGGGTTGGTCTGGGTCCCCGAGCTAAAGACCTACCTGAACTCCTTGTACAAGTTTTGCCCAGATTATTAATTACCAAGAAAGAAGACTGGGATGCTATTTTAGCCTGTAAACAGAAACCAGACGAGGACACTAGCGATTTTTACTCTAGGTTTGAGAAGTGTTTCACTATCAATAGTGGTCTTAAGCCCGGTAGCGATTCATATCCCCATCTTTTCGTGAGCAAACTAGTAGAAAATTCCCTACCAGAGGTGAAGTATAGGGTTCTGAAGGTTGAGAGTACTTGGCAAGCAAACAGCCCTTCCCAAATGTTACAGATGTTACAATACCATCAGAACAGAATTAGAGAAGAACACGACCAGGAAAAGAGACGCATGAAAGACACAAAGATGAAGATGCTGGTGGCCCAATCGACACCGGCAAACACAAACACGAACAAGAATAGCACGAAACAAAGTAATGGGACCTGTAATTATTGCAAGAAGCCAGGCCACTTCGTAAATGAATGTGCAGTCCTGAAACACAATATAGCTATAGGTAAAACAAAGCCACGTCCTTATCCTCCCAAAGAAAATAACACACATCAGGCATCAGATACGTTTCCACCGCCGCCGCCGCCTGTCAATGCACCTGCACCAGCCCACGCCACAACACAAATGTATGAGCACGCTCAGACTAACTATCCAGAATACCAAGCATATTCATGAAGCAGCCCAGAGAGGGAATTCGACTTGCCCCTTATTCCAGTTCCTGTGGACCAAGCGGGTCCCTATGTGCATGCACGTTTACTAGGACAAAATAAAACGTTTTTGATTGTCACTGGGGCGAGTAGAACTACCATCAGTCATTCCGAGGTTCCAGGGGCAACCCTCTCGGGCTCAAAGAGTATATCCCTGGGCTTTTCAGGAAAGCCTATTGTTAATGAGGTTTCAGAACCAGTCTCTTTAGGAGTTGGTCCACTAATACATACAACAGACTTACTGCTTACTAAATCATGTCCAGAAAACTTACTTGGCATAAAAACGTTAAAGGAACTGGGGGCAATTATCTGTTGCTCGCCAGAAGGAGTGCGACTGTATTTACGTGATTTCAAGGGCCATTTTGTAATGAAAGATATTGACATCAGGCTTCAAAGTGTACCACAGCACCTATGGGCACAAGGCCCGACTGACGTAGGTTTCATGAACATTACACCATACCAGGTCACCCTCAAGGAAGGAGTGGTGCTGCCACGGATTAGACAATACAAAATTCCACCTGAGGCTGAAGTAGGGTTGCTGAAAATAATCGATGAACTAATCACACAAGGGGTGGTGATAGAGACAGATTCAAACATATGCAATTCACCTGTTCTTCCTATTCTTAAAAGAACTGATTCCAATACATCACCTGTCTATAGATTAGTTGTGGACCTGCGAGAATTAAACAAATGTGTGGTGCCACAGTACCCTGTGGTCCCGGACATTTCTTCATTATTGACTGCCATTGATGCGAAGGCTACGTTCTTTACAGTTATCGATCTGAAGAACGCATTTTTCAGTATCCCAATACATCCGGACAACCAATATCTTTTCGGTTTCAGTTTAAAAGGCCGCAGCTTCAGATTCACAAGAGCACCACAGGGCTTCACGGAAAGTCCTAGCATCTACAGTCAGGCACTCAAAAGACAACTAGACAGTATTCATATGCCTACCACTACAGCACTGATACAGTATGTAGATGACATTCTCATCACTGCACGATCGGAAACTGACTGTGAAGATGCATCACTCACTGTTTTACACTTCCTAGCTGACAAGGGGCACAAAGTGTCCCCTTCGAAGTTACAATTCTGTGAACAGCAAGTGGCGTACCTTGGGCACTTGCTATCCAAGGAGGGCAGGCGACTGACACCAGAACGTATTCAATTGATTTCTGGCCTTTCACGGCCCAAGACACAAAAGGAGGTACGTGCATTCATTGGCCTCACTTCATATTGCAGGCAGTGGATTCCCCAGTATGCTTACATAGCCAAGCCGCTAATACAGTTGACGACACAGGAGGTAGCTTCTACTAAAGTCCTCCCTTGGACACAAGAACACACTGTGGCATTTGAAGAATTAAAAAGAGCTTTATGTCAAGCACCAGTTTTAGCAATCCCTGATTACAACAAATCTTTTATGCTTTTTGTGACAGAACGGGATGGAACAGCACTATCTGTCCTAACACAAGAACATGCAGGAAAACACAAGCCCTGTGCTTATTTTTCTAGTACATTGGACCCGGTAGCACAGGCTTTGCCTGCGTGCCTAAAATCTGTTGCAGCAACAGCCTTAGCCATAAGACAAAGTGACTCGATAGTGCTGGGCCACCCCCTGACAATACAAGTACCACACGCAGTAGAGGTTCTCTTGAACCGAACACAAACCCAACACCTGACTGTAGCGAGACTGACAGGTTATGAGCTGACGTTATTTCAACCACACATAGAGATCAGACGATGCAACATACTGAATCCTGCTACTCTTTTGCCCTCCAGTACAGAAAATGTTCCACCACATGACTGTGTTGAAGTGATACATACCGTGACTAAACCAAGACAAGACTTGACAGATGTTGCACTCCCAGACCCTGACCTAACACTCTATGTTGACGGCTCATGTATGAGGACGGGGGCGGGAGAATTAGTGGCAGCGTATGCAGTGACCACTGCTACTGAAATCATAGAGACTAAAAGAATAGACATACTGTCAGCACAAGCAGCAGAGCTCATCGCTCTGACACAAGCGTGCATAAGAGCTAAGCACCTGAGAGTAAACATTTACACCGACTCACAATACGCATACGGGGTAGTTCATGACTTCGGAGTACTGTGGAGAGAAAGAGGTTTCTTGACCTCTCACGGGGCCAAGATACAGCATGGCCCCCGTATACAAGCCCTTCTGGAAGCGATACATTTACCGACAGCCATAGCTATCCTGAAATGCAAAGCACATACTAAAGCCACAGATACCATTTCTCAAGGCAATGATCTGGCAGACCGAACAGCTAAACAGACAGCTCAGACCCCACTAGACATGACAAACTCACAGGTACCATCAATGACCAAAGCCATGACAGTCAGGGATCCTTCCAAGGATGTACAAGACATACAGACACATGCTACTCTAGATGAATTAAAGAAATGGTCGGAACAAGGAGGGGTACTGACTGATCAGGGTTGGATGACTAAGGGCAAAGAAACATGGTTTCTTCCTGATGCGATGGTACAAGTGATCATAAATACCGCACATAGTCCTGCACACCTAGGAGAGAAAGCAATGCTAGACAGCTTGCAGAATATATGGTTCAACAAGCACCTGCGTGCAGCAGCGAAACAAAAGGTCAGAACATGTATGATCTGTTGCCAATTCAATCCAGGTAAAGGCATTCCAATGGAACAAGGTGGATTCCATCCACCTGACCATCCTTTTGAAGTCCTCCAAATGGATTTTATCCAAATGGACAGATGTAGAGGTTACAAATATGTCCTGGTAGTAGTATGTTCACTATCAAGATGGACAGAGGCCTATCCAGTTCCTGATTATACTGCTGTAACTACCGCCAGACAATTGGTGCGAGAGTTTTTCCCACGTTATGGATTACCGCGTGTCGTATATTCCGACAACGGTCAGCCTTTCTCCTCTGAACTCATGAAACAGGTGTCCCTTCTGTTAGGGTATACCTGGAAGTTCCATTGTGTACGACATCCTGAGGCAGCAGGCCTTGTAGAAAGACACAATCAGACCTTAAAGATAAAACTAGCAAAGATTTGCGCAGACAAAGGTGTAGATTGGATGGTAGCCCTGCCGGTTGCCCTCTTTTACATGCGAATGGTAGCCCATTCTAGAACAGGCTTATCTCCCTATGAAGTGGTCTTTGGTAGACCACCGAATATGTGGGGCACTCCAATGCCTAAAAAGATCACTGATGTTGATAGTAACATGCTGACAGATTACCTGGCTTCCTTGATGTCTGCACTACTCTCTTGTCGTTCGCAGGTTGCTGCCGCCTTCCCTGACAACACCCAGGTCAAGGAACATTCCCTCGCTCCTGGGGATTATGTTTTAATAAGCAGACCCCCCAGGATATAGCGGCATGGATTAGCAAATTTAGCGGCACAAATATGGAAATTTAGCGGCACAAATAGGGAAATTTAGCGGCAATTTTGCGGCATTTTAGTTTGCAGTTTTTCCTACAACAAACACAGATATCTTCGTTTTTTAAAGTATTTAACAAGCTAAAGCTATGTATATTTGGTGTATTTACAATGTAGACACTTTGTTTGGCTTAAAGGCTACATATATGTGTTTAAAAACAAAATTATGCCCCTGAGCCCCCGCCGCGTGCCCCGTGTGTGGCGGGCCCAAAAAGAATGCCACCTGGGCCCGCCGCACACCGTGCATGTTGCGGGCCCAACATTTGTTTAGAAAAAAATATATGCTCCTCAGGGCCCGCCGCATGCCACTCAACCGTGAGGGTCTCAAGGTGTTGGGGGAGGGGGGGAAGCATCTCCAGTAAGTCGAAGAGCCAGGTCTTGAGGGTCTTCCTGAAGATGTGCAGTGTGGGGGCGCATCTTGCAAGAAGAGCTTGTTTTGGGTGTTAGTTGATAGTTGGATCTACCGGCTTCATGTTTTTTGCTAAAAACAATGGTATTGGCATGTTATTGGAGTTTTCTGATGTTGCCACACACACACACACACTCTCTCTTTCTCTCTACACACAATCTCTCGCTCCACGCAACCACACTATCTCTCGCTCCACGCAACCACACTATCTCTCGCTCCACGCACACACACTCTCTCTCGCTCCACACACACTCTCTCTCTCGCTCCACACCCAGACACACTCTCTCTCTCGCTCCACACCCAGACACACTCTCTCTCGCGCGCGACACACACCCAAACTCTCTCTCTCTCTCTCTACACACACACACACACACACACACACACAAACACACAAACACACAAACACACAAACACTCTCTCTCGCTCCACACACAGACACCATCTCTCTCTTTTGCTCCATACACACACTCTCTCTCTCTCGCTCTCTCTCTCTTGCTCGCTCTCTCGCTCCCTCTCTTGCGCTTTCTCTCCTCGCTATCTATCTATCTCTCTCTCTCTCATACACGTAACTTAATATACTTACCACGAAAGGTAAAGGCTGCATGGAAAAGATGTGTAGTATCTTCATACAACTTCTTACTCATAATCTCTATTTTCAAGCTTTTTTCTCGTGCCCAGTTACAATCCACTTTTGAGTCTGTTCTCTGAACATGCAGAAGTGATTCTATAAGCATGACAAGCTTCATGTCCTGCTGTTGATGTTGATTGTGCTAATTGGAATTTCTAAATAAAGCACACAGTCTTCTTTTCTAACACTTGGACACAGCTTTGTTTTTTCACTAATGTCCAAATATCACGTTCCACATGCAGGTGACAATGTACACTTTGCTTCTCTCTAACCTCATATGCTATTTGCATTTACTAACCTTTCACTTAATCTAGGGGACTTTATTTACTTGGTAGCTCACTCTTTTGTCATTGAACTCTGGATCTTAGTCTAAGGTTCAGGAGTTGTACATTGCCGATTTCGCAGGAACTTTTGTAAAAATTGCGGCATTTTTACAAAAGTGCCGGTTTCGCGGGCACTTTTGTAAAAATCGCGGCATTTTTACAAAAGTGCCGATTTCGCGGCAAGCCGTGAAATCGCGAAATCGCGAAATCCTGGAGGGTCTGAATAAGGAACTTTGATAGAACGAGCCCTCTTGAGCCGAGGTGGAAGACGCCAAAGTTGGTATTATTAACCACGAGGACCGCTGTTAAAGTCGAAGGACGGAAAGGATGGGTTCATCTTCATCATTGTAAACGCTACTTCGGGAATAACGATTCTTTTAAAAAGGACACAAACTTTTCAGACTTTGAGCCCCCTTTACTAGAGGAGACTCCCCAGCAGGAGTACAAAGCTAAACTTAGATCTAAAAAGTCAGAACCCGTTTGATCAATTAAGTCCACTAGGTGGTGAAGCGGTTGAACATGTATTCTGGCTTGCATAAGATCTCGAACAATCATAATGAGAAAAAGAGCAAGATGAAAAGCAAATACTGTAAAATATTACGTGGTAGATGTATAGTGACTTTGATTTTTCTATTTTTTCTGTGCATCACGATTATATGTATCAGCTTAATACTACATGCTATTTTTCCTCCTATTGCCTCACTCTTACACTCTTCCACTAATGATACTATAATGCACACATTTAGTGATCTGCCATCCCATGAGCTATCATATCGCCTTGCCTTACGCAACAATACCTTTATTCAGATGCTGCACCATTCACATCAGACTAGCAATGCTACAGACTGCTGGGTCTGTGGCCGACTTCCCCCGTATCAGAAGGTGAAGGGAGTGTTGCCTCTTTTCCCTTTTCCATTCTCCCATAATGGTTCTTGCGGAGCATGGTTTGCCTTAATGACATCCATCAACGGTGATGCCAAAGAATGTCAAGACAAGGAGTGTAGGGGCGACTGGGTATGGGGTAACTTGAATAAAGTCATGAATAAAGCATGTTTCCCAGATGAAGAAGGTTTTCCCCAAAGGAAAGGTACAGATCTAGAAAATGAAGAGTATCTGCAAGGAAATGCGACCCTCGACTTTATAGTGTTGAATGTCAAGCCCATACACAATTTAGGTCCACCCTCAATTACAGTCCTGCCAGTAAAAGGGAACTTGTGTGTCAGAAAAGAAGGCTCAGTACATTTGGGGCACAGCGAGTGTAATACTATAATAGTGTTTAAAGACAAAGGAAAGTCTTACTTCAGAGCATCACGACACACCTATTTTATTTGTGGCCAGACAGCCTATGTGCAAATGCCCTTAGACTGGGGTGGGACGTGCTATATATCATTTCTTTTACCACCCGTTTTCTTGGCCCCATCGAACTATCATCAAGATCTCCAACTAGCACTTATCAGACACAGACGAGGGCTCGATGCCTCTGGCATTGACCAGACTGAAACAGATTGGGAGCAATATACAGATTTCAACAAAGGATTTTTTTTCTTCATAGGTCCCGTCCAGAATAGTAAACTTATCCGCAGGCTAACAAGGATTCTAGAAACAGCTGCTAATGAGACTGCATCAGCCCTGGGGAACTTGACCCAGGAACAGTCTGCTATGAGAATGGTCGTTCTTCAGAATCGTCTTGTTCTTGACGTCATCCTGGCGGATAGGGGCGGGGCCTGTAGGGTCATCGGTTCCAGCTGTTGCGTTTTTATTCCTAATAACGCACCGTCTGTATACAAAGCAATAACAAGACTCCACAAGATTGCCCAAAGCATACACCAAGACCCAGGCACGTGGACTTGGTCCAGTTGGCTCTGGGGAATAGTATCGGCATGGGGATGGAAAGTGTTGACCGTCTATGGGTTAATACTACTGATGATATTCAGTTGTTGCCTATGTCTGCAGTGTGGCCCGGCCATTTGCGGCCTGTGTGCTACTGCATGTGTTCCACATCCCCATTTACAAAGCATTGAAAATGGTAAAATAATGCTGCAAGAACAGATTGACTGTCTCATGAGAATAGATGTGACATGAAGGGTCCACTAGGGGACAAGGAGGGAATGAGGAAATTAAAATATCATAAGGCCTATGTGTCCCCGTGTGTTCCCCGTCACTCATGTGCACATGCATGTAACCTATGTATTTCCCCTCCATGGCCTGTCTATCATGATGCTTATGCTATAACGTGGCCTGCCATCATCCAGTCTCCCATGAGAGAAACGACAAATCTGCACTGAGGCCTACACGTTTTGCATCATGTTTTCCCGCATTTTCATGAAAGCCCATTTTTGTGGCTCAGCCAGAGCCGAAAAGAGGTTTCAGGCCTCAGAACGTTGAAAGCTGCAGCTGCGTATCCTTGGCCTTGCACACTTGGGCCTCAGCCAAAGGGGCCCTGTCCGAGGTGCCGAGACAGTATTGAGCACGGTTATGTGCTTACTCCTACTGAAACCACATTCCTGCCTGGAGAAGGAGGAATAAACACGACCCGTCTGTAAAGGAGAAAAGCCTAGCCTTTCTGTCTCTTTTCATGTGTTTACAAAGCTCCCGTCGGTGAAAAGCCCATAGCCCCCATGTAAGGCCCACGCAGTAAATGAAGAAATAGATGCCACATTGGCTCTTGGTGATGGGCAACCTATGTCACAGATCAGTCCCTGCCCCAGACTTTAGATATCAGATAATACAAGATGTGCTGGTCGTCCTGACACTGAAGGCCTCACTTCCAGACTCCCCGGTTGCACAGCAACCCTTCCCCACGTCAGTTACATGTCATGCTCGAGTTGAGCACAAGTAAGGCAAAGTTCCAGTAAAGTTCCAGCTGATCACGCAACCCCCTCCAGGCATCCACCCACCTATGACACTCACCTATTATCATCAAGTGGACGCCCACCTTCACGCCTACTTACACACCCACATGCTCTTATCTCATTCTCTCTTGCTCCGCCTGAAGCACTCCTGCTTACGTATATTATTAAAATGTATATATACTGTACTCTGTGAATAAAGTTTGAGAATATTTTGAGAATATTCTGAGAAGACCCTTCCTGATCCCTTGTGGTGATGGAACTATTCTCCCTATAACTCGAGTTATTGGAATAAAGCCCTTTTGAACCTGATACCACGGACTCAGCCTCTTGCTTCATGCATGATCATATTGATATATAGAAATTCTGAGCGCGTAATACTTTATTTACGACAGTGTGACCGGCGATGTGGGTCGGCGTCGTGATGAGCTGTCTTAGTCCGAGGTTGGCGATCAGGGTGGAGGAGTTGTTGTCGTTGTTGTTCTCCAGATGATAGTTCAGGTCTCCGAGGAGGATGTAGTCGGTGGAGGTCAGTGCGTGCGTGCTGATGAGGTCGGCGATGGAGTCGCAGAATTGTGGCCGGGGTCCTGGCGGTCTGTAGACGAGGGTGCCTCTTAGGGTGGTCTTGGGGTCCGTGTGGATCTGGAAGTGCATGTGTTCGGCGGTGCTGAGAGTGTCGTTGGTGTTTGTTGAAACCCTGATGGTGTTCTTGTGGACGATGGCGATTCCTCCTCCTGCTCCGTTGGTGCGGTCTCTGTGGGTGATCCTGTACCCGTGGGGGATGGCTATGGTGATGTCTGGTGAGGAGGCTTTGTTCATCCAGGTCTCGGTCAGGAAGGTGACATCCGGGGATGCGGTGTTGAGTAGGTCCCAGAGCTCGACGGCGTGTTTGCGTGCGAGCAGGTGTTGATCAGGATGCATCTGAGCTGGTTGGGTTCCGTCAATGCAGGTGCCCCGGTGCCTTCGAGGCAGGAGAAGCTGCAGTTCTGGCAGGCGAAGGGACCGTGGGTGTGCTTCGGGGCGGCCTTGCAGCAGGTGTGGGTCCTTCCTGGGTTGAGAGCGACGAGGGTGTTGGTGTCGTAGCAGAGGTGGTCTTCATGGCTGGTGTGTGGGGCAGGGGGTCTGGCGCTGGGCGCGGTCCAGGCGCGGACGGGCGCAGCAGCCGCCATATATGGGGAGGTGGGGAGGGAGTAGCAGCTGGGAGAAGGGAGGCATGTGTCAGGGTCCGCGAATGGGCGTGGAGGGGGCGGGCCGCAGGGGAAGCAGCGGCGGGGACAGATATTACATCACTGATGACATATGTGTCTTTCTGAAAAAAAAATATTTGTAATATATGTATAGCTAAAAATAAATGGAAGAAGACATGCGTAAATAAGTGTCTAAATACAGTGGTGTAATATCTGACGTCATCAGCAGAGGATTGCTGTCGCGTGAGTTATAGTTGCCTGCACTAACTATAACGGGGGAATTTCAATGGTTTTTCACGAGTGAAATGTCCAGCTAACTATAACATGTGTGAAACCTATGGTTTTTTAAGTGAATTTGCAAGGTTTTTTAAATGCTAATTCCTAACTATAACGTGTGTGAAACCTATGGTTTTTTCAGTGAATATATATATATATAAATATATATATCCATACAACAACCTGTCAGTCTTGCCGTATACTCCTTAGTTTCAGCAAAAAAAAACACATGCCACGGCTCCAATATTCAATGTGTTTTATTTAAGAAAACATCTCCGCAAAATCCCAACGCGTTTCAAAGCCTTCACTTCTTGATCACGGGTTAGTTTTACTTTGTTTCCGGTTCATTAATTAAAGAGACACCACAGTGTAACATGCATGTAATGGAAATAAAAAACATATTCTGTTTGTGACAAATTTCATAAATAAAGTTGCATCAGAGTCATTCAATCCAATTATTTGCCGGTTTACCAAAAAATGAACCTTCGTAACTCTTAATTATACATACATCTCCAATGTCGCTACCTACTTATGTTGCTGACACTATGGACTTTGAAAAATTGCAATTCCGCCCCAGTGGGCAATCACTTCCTGCCTTGATTTTAACAGTGTCAATCAATATACATTTCTGCCTCAGTGGACAGTTCATGCTAAATTCAGGAATATGAAAAATGTTTCAACAGGCAATCCCGTTAGGAATAAACACCAATAAAGATTTTCAAAAAAGGCTTTTCCACAATTTAGCACAGTGGGCTTTTACATTTTAACAACCAGCAAATACAAAATTCTTAATTATATTCCTACTGTGCAACAGTAGCCGGATATTTTAACTCTTCAGCATTATCTCATCTGAAAGAAAGGACAAAACAGAACAATAGCAGTGATAAAAATAAATTTCACGAAAATCTGTTACAATTAAAATATTCTAAAACCTACAATTCGTAAACATTTCTCCCAGGAAAATAATCACACAATATTAGATACTATAGAGTTATCCCAGATGTACCTCCAGTTGTTCGTCCAGGTTTAACCCTATAGGATGAAGGGTGTTATATTTAATGATCATCTTAGATTCAAGTCTTCTTAATTCCAATGTCCTATTTCCATCCCTTTCTCTAATCGGTATTTTGTCACGGACAACAAATTTCGAAAGATTACAATTTTGATTGTGGAAGGTCTTAAAATGTCGGGCAATTGGATATTGCTTTTCGTTGTTTTTGATTGCTCTCATATGTTCAAGTACATGCTTTTTAGCTTTATGTATTGTGCTGCCTATGTAAAATTTATTACATGGGCACATAAGAGCGTAAACAACATATTCTGTATTACAAGAAAGATGTTTTGAGATGTTGAATGCTGGTTTATTTTCAGACAGTTTGAGCAGTTTACAATTTTTGGTGTATTTACAGGCCTTACACTTGTTGCAGATGTAAAATCCCTTAATAACCGTCTTGCCTTTATCACTGTTCCCTAAACATGTGCTTAATGTATCTCTCAGTGACCTTGCCTTCCTGAAAGTTACTGCTGGGTTTTCAACTACTGGTTTCGCTAAATCTAGGTCGGTTATATACGCACACACATATTGGTATTGCCTGGTTCCAGCCGTGTTGTAAAGGCTATTTCCCCTATTCAGGCACTGCGTTTCTTGCTCACTGGTTGCAGTTACTGCAGCAGTGCTTGCACTCTGGGCACGAGAGCATTTAAGCTCAATGTGTGGAGATTACGGCGATGTGGGATTCTCAGTGGTGTGTTGTTATAGTTTAACCTTTTCATTAGTTGCTGGGCATTCCCTTGACTGACCATTCTAGAGGGGAATTGGAATGTATGCCATCATGTGTCCAATCTGACAAGGTCCGATACTGTGCTGATGCCTGGGAAGATGGTCGTGTGGTCCCACTGTTCCTGTATACTGGATTAAAGATAGAATACTCATTCTACATATCGTGTACATGTCTTTGTGTACATCACAAGAAATGTTGGCGACGAGAGGGCCTATGAACCGGTTGTGGGACCTCTGGCTGAGTTGTAAGTTGAGGTGGCAGCGCCTTTGTTTTTGGAGACAGACGGAGTGGACAACATCTGACTTGATGGTATTGGAGGTGCTAGCAAACCAAGTGGTGGTTTTATTTGAGGGATCATTGAACTAAGCTACGGACCAAGCCAAAACTACGGAATATCAGCACGTTTGGAAAGGATCACTGCATGTACAGTGGTAATACTGCTGTGCGCGCTTTTACTATCGTGTATGCATTGGAGGAAAATAGGAGAGTCGTTTCTCCTGTATTGCTAACATTTTCCTAATTTTTGTTAACAGCTTTGAGTTTTGTAAAACTACTAACCATTATAACTGTTGCCTCAGGCTGTGGCACAGGACTGGTCATTGCACCCTCAAGCCTCAAGCCATGGCACGCAACTGCCCATTGTGCATCTAGGATTCCAGCGCGTGATGCACTGTGGCACACTTGGTGGAAGCTCACTTTGACGTGTGCACTATGTGTGTAGCGTGCGCACGCAGTCACCATTTTGCTTTGGGGACGATTCTCCTTGGTGTGGAAATGGTCTAATAAAGAAACCAACAGGAAACAGCTGTTACCCCCGCGGCTACTACCAGTAAGACTCAACAGTGAGCAGAGCAGTGCACAAGGAGGAAAACGCGGACTGGGTACAATTTTGAGTATTTCACATTTTGGGGATATTTGTTTGGAATCGGTGTACGTTCCATGACTTGTGGTGGTCATGGGGAAAAAACAAAGTGAAGAGAAAACAACTATTCTGCATCATAACTGCAGAGTATGGGTACTACAGTGGCACAAACAGTCTGAGGGTGTGATTTTTTGAAAGAGTTGGCAACCATGACTACCTCTAACATGTCTCAACCGCCACCATTCTTGTTGGTGAAAGGTGAACCACTGCTTTTATGGAAAATATGGAAGAGAGTATTTCATTCCTAGTTAATAGCCATGGGAGGAAAACGGTTCGCCTCAGCCAGGAAGCACGCTGATTTGTTCCACAATCTTGGCTTAGAGTGGAGGAACATTTTCGAAGGTTTGGAAGAATTATCTGTGGGAGTAGGTGATGGCGAACTCAGGGATCAACTTGAGATGTCGATGATAATGCTGGAGAAGCACTTTCACAGCAGGATTATTATTGTGTTGGAAAGGCACAATTTTTTTCGAGGGTGCAGAGTAAAGCGGAGAGAGTGGGATCCTATATTGCATCTTTAAGAACACTATCTTGCACATGTGACTTTGGCCAGTTAATTGATTCAATGATTAGGGAACAGTTGGTGAGGTGCATTCATGATTGGAAGGTGCAAAAGAGGTTACTAGCCAAGGACGCAGAGCTCTGGGAAGCAGTTGCATTGGGGAAGGCTATGGGAAATGCTTTCAGCTGGGTTCGTGAGCTCTGTAAAACAAAGGTTGAGGAGCATGTTAGTGTGATAGATGCAATGAAGGATGGGACAGGAAAAAACTGTGAGGTGAATAACAAAACTCCCAAACAGGGTAGTAAACATTTGCAATTGAGCTGGGACCATAAGTAGATGAAGTGTTACAGGTGTGGGAGCACATCGCATCTGTCCAATTGTTTGAATTGCTATGCCAGAAATGCCCAATATAGGAAGAGTGGAAAGAAGGGGCATTTTTCTGGGGTATGCAAGGCTCAAAAAGATAATGTTGTTGAACACATGGGTGAGTTGGGAAGAAATGTTTTAACAGTAACAGATAGAAATGTCATTGATGGAGAGAAATTGAAGCTGCAGAAGATTCTTTGGCCATTGGAGGTGGACACATGGATTCTGGGTCTCCTTACTCCATGGTGGGTGACCAACATTGGAATGAACACTTTGGGGACAATTTGCTGGGCTGGCGGAATCAGGGATGCAGGGGACTTAGGCCTAATGCTTCTGAGCCTATCATGTTAGTGGCAAACAATAAGAATGAGTGCAGTTTGATTGATGAGTTCCCCAAGGTGTTTAAGAGTTGGGTTTGTTGCAAGGATTTGCTCACACGATTGTGCTCAAGGGGAATGCAGTGCCATGTGTGTTTAGGTAAGGAATTTACCAAATTGTATGAGGGAACCCCTGAAGAATGAGTTGGAGAGAAATTTGAAACTGGAGGTTATTGAGGAAACAAAGTTCTGTTAGTGATGTCCCCCAAGGATGGTGGGAAAAGTGTCCGGATGTGTGTGGTCCTCAGGGGGCTCAACAAACATATTTGGGTCGATCGTCAACCTCTGCCCAATGTTTCTGAAACTTTAGGAGTTCTCGAAGGGGGCCAAGGTTTTTAGCACCATGGATTTGGCCTCCGCTTACCACCAGGTTCCGTTGCATGAAGAATCACAGCATCTTACCTCATTTGTGATACTCTTATGACTTAATGTACTTAATAGCACGCATCCCTTTTTCCCTGACCCAATTCACAGGGCCCGCAACATACATACGACTTGTAGCATCTCTGGCTGTCCTTTTTGCTACCTCGTCCGCAAAAGCATTTCCGCGACCAACATCGTCAGTAATCTTCTTATGCGCACTACATTTCACAATTGCTATCTGGGTAGGCAGGGCAAGTGACTCAAGAAGGTCAGTTACCAATTGACCATGCTGTATTTTAGTTCCGAGGGAGGTAAGGAATTCTCTTTCCTTCCACAAACGACCGAAGCTATGCGCCACACCGAACGCATACTGGCTGTCGGTATACACATTCACTCTCTTTCCTTTAGATAACACACACGCTCTGGTCAGAGCTATCAGTTCGGCTGCCTGAGCTGAATTATGTCTGATGCGTGCTGTTTCCACAATTGTATGCAAGGTAGTAACAGCATAAGCTGAAGTTGTCTCACCATTCGGGAGTTTGAAACAAGACCCATCCACCCATAGGATCCCATCTGGATCCGCTAGCGGCGTATCTTTCAAATCAAGTCTACCTTTTGTCTCCTCCTCAGTACGGAGAAAACAATCATGTTGTTCTTTAATACCTTTCCCTTCTGGAAGAGGTAACAAAGTGGCTGGATTTAAAGCGTTACATCGTTTGATGTGCACGTTACTAGCCAAGAGCGTCAGCTCATATCCAGACAAGCGAGCACTCGTAAGATGCTGCGTTTTCGTCCTATTTAGCAAGGTATCCACTGCATGTGGTACCATAACAATGAGAGTATTATCTAGCACCACTCCAGCAGACTGACGAATAGAAATGGCTGCTGCTGCTGTAGCTTTAAGACAACTAGGCAATGCCTTGGCTACTGGATCTAACGTAGCTGAAAAATAGGCACATGGCCGTTGTTTATCCCCAAATCGTTGTGTTAAGACTGACAATGCACAACCTTTTTTGATGGACATAGAGTGTGAAGGCTTACTGTAATCCGGAGTGCCCAACACAGGAGCAGAACACAGAGCAGCACGTAAATCAGTAAAACTCTTCTGACATTCGTCAGTCCAAGGAAGAGGTTGGGGTGTGTCTTTCAAAGTGAGTGCTAACAGAGGTTTGGCCAACAAAGAAAAGTTCGGGATCCATTGCCTACAATACGAGGTAATGCCCAGAAAGGCACGCACCTCTCTTTGTGTGGATGGCACAGACATTTGCGCAATTGCTTGAATTCGTTCTGGGGTTAATCGCCTTCCCTCCTTTGATAAGAGATGACCCAAATAGGTAACTGTTGTAATCTTGGTATGCTCTGCCCCCCCCTCCTGCATTCCCCTCCTGTTGGTACATTCCCCTGGTTGTTATGAACGTTCTATGCAGCCTCCCTGAGGCGAGTCACTGTGAGATAATATATTGGACCAGTTGGTGATGCGCAATTAAAGTTGTTCTTACCTGAGAACTTTCTTCATTTTACGACACTGGCGACGAACTCTGCGTGGGGGCAGTGCATCACCATCCCCAGCTTGAAGCTTGAAGCGATTCTTCGTCCATCCTGTTTTCTGCTTTCGTGATCAGGACTCTGTCAGATGGCGCTATTCTAGTCGTCCTGGCGCTATTCAAGTGAGTGGGGTTTCGGAGGTGTGTGGCAGCGTACGACTTCCAGGAGGGGTCGTCTGGCATTTCGCAAGTTTTTCTGCTGGTTGTCCTTTCTACCCCTGCCACTCTCAGCTGTTCATCAGGAGCTGTTTTGTGTACTTCACTCGTTTAGGGTGATCGCTGCATTGCGCTTCACCGTGTTCTTTAGTGACGGACGGGGACTCGTCCCCACGCTGGGCTCTTGATTGCAGTCCGGCGCTGCCGCTGCCCTTGCTTCCCTGCTGCTGACGTATGGTGATTGTGGTGGGGTCCTTCACCGGGTCCAGTCTAGGATTATCGCGGCTCGCGACTTAAGCAGCTTCGCCTCCACAGAAGTTACCTCAGCTTGTGCTCAGCGCTCCGGAGAAGTTCCTCAGCGCTCCTTTTCTCCTCAGCGAAGCTTAGTTGTGGGGGTTTCCGTCGAGTTGAGGGTCGTATCGAGTGGTCTCCTGCCGGCTATCTCCGTCCTTGGTTCCTGACGAGATCTGCGTCAGTGAGCGCCCCCGGTGGTCACTGTTCAGTTCTGCTGTTTCCATTCAGGAAAAATTTTCGTCAAACATACTTCAGTTTCTGTTATGCAGATTCCACAGAGTTAGTTCAACGCTGATGGGCACAGCTGTCTGCCTGTCTTCCATCAGACTGGATAGTCATTTTTGGGGTTGATTCCAGTCAGTTTTTCTTTCAACATAAATATCTGTTTCTGCATTCTTTTTTCTTCAACGCTGATGGGCACAGCATTCCGCCTGTCTTTCATCAAAAGTACATTCTGGTGACTAATCTGTACACTGACAGGCACAGTTTTTGGGTCAACGCTGAGGGGCACAGTTTTTTTTTAGCCCGCTTTGGGATTTTCTTTCTCAGGAATTTCATTGTAGTCGCATTGTACGTGTTTTTGAATTGCTGTTTGATCGCATGTAAAATTGTGTTTTTATGTGTCATTGCTGCTGATCTAGTGTGTAAGTTTCCACCAGTGTTTTTGTAACTATCGTCTGGTGGGTTTGGGTATTGGCTAGTCAGGTATGGCGGCATTAAATATGGCGTTACCTCCCTCTTTCCTAAATGAAGAGGGGGATCCTGCCATATGTTGGAGAGATTGGAGGGTCATTTTTGAGTCATACCTAGTTGCGATAGGAGGAGAAAAATTTTCTAACTTCAGAAAACAACATATTTTGCTACATAATCTAGGTATAGAGGGGAGGAAGATTTATAATAATTTGGAAGGACCTGATACAGAGGATGAAGGAGGTAGTGAAGGAGATTTCAATGTGTATTTGGCTACTATGAATAAGTTGGAGAAACAATTTGGGAAAGCTATAAATGTGGTTTTGGAAAGACATACATTTTTTTCAAGGGTTCAAGGCAAGAGTGAAAAGGTAAAATCGTACATTGCTGCTCTTAAGGGGTTATCCAATACGTGTGAGTTCGAAGGGTTAGCTGATTCCCTTATCAGAGACCAATTGGTCAGATGTACTAATAACCATAAAATTCAGGAGAAGTTGTTGACAGGTAATCCAGATTTGAAACAAGCAGTAGACATAGCATTAAGTGTTGAGCACACAGCGGAGTGCATAAAAGAGATTAATGTGGGGGATGATACTAGAACTAAATGTCAGGAAGTTAATGCTATTGTAAAGCAAGAGAGGTCTAAAGAAAAGGAGGTTAAACTTAAAAATATGAACACCTCAAGTGGCAAATTTAAGTGTTACAGGTGTGGTAATCCTGCACATTTGGCTAATAGTCCAGCCTGCCCGGCGAGGGGTGCTACATGTCATAACTGTGGCAAGAAAGGACATATAGCCAGAGTGTGTAATAATAATTCTGTGACTGTCTCCTTAGTGGATTCAGAAAATGTGCCAGAGGACGTTAAATTCACTTTTCAGGTAGTAGACAAAGACAGTACCGTAAATTTCCCGGAATGCACCATCACAGTTGACAATAAGTTGATAAATGTCCTTGCTGATTCATGTTCCCCATATACATTGTTGGATGGTAAAGTGTTCGAAGGGTTATTTCCCAACAAAGTAGGTACTCTGGAAAAAGCTGACATAAAACTTAGAGGGTATGGGGGAGACCCCATCTCATTGTTAGGTATGACCACCATGAGGATTGAGTATAAAGGCAGGAGCACGGTGGGGAAAATTTATGTATCAGAGAAAGGATCCAACTTAATTGGGTGGCGTCATCAAAAAGATCTAGGGATGAAGCTAGATCCTAACAGCACTGACCAAGTTCTCTTAGTGGATAGATCGGTGTGTGGTAAATCAGTCTGTGAAGATTTCCCAGAGGTATTCACTAACAAATTGGGCCAACTCAAGAACTACCAGCATTGCATAAAATTAAAAGACAAAGCCAAAGCCATTGCACATAAAGTGAGGCCTATTCCCCATTTAATGCATGAACCTTTACAAAAAGAATTAGACAGACTGCTGGGGTTAGGGGTCATAGAACCCATTGAATGTTCCCAATGGTTGTCTCCAATTGTTATCACGTCCAAGGCGGCCAGCAAGGACATTAGGCTTTGCATTGACCTTAGGGACTTAAACAAAGAGATTTGGGTAGATAGGCATCCGCTACCCAGAATACATGAAATTCTAACCTTAATCAAAGATGCCAGTCTGTTTAGTGTCCTGGACTTATCTTCAGCATACCACCAGGTTGAGTTACACCCGGAATGCAGGCATCTGACCTCGTTTGTAACTCCGTTAGGGGCATTTCAGTACCGCCGCATGCCATTTGGGCTGGCCTCAGCAGCAGCTGCATTTCAAAGAATCATGCAGCATGTACTCAAAGAGGCCCCTGGCACGATGTGCTTTCAGGACGATATCTTGATATTTGGTAAGGATGAACTTGAACACAATGACAGGTTGAGAAGTACCCTCTCCAAATTGAGCCAAGCAGGGCTTACATTAAAAAGAGAAAAATGCCAAATAGGAGTAAAGTCCGTAGAGTACTTAGGACACACCATTTCCAATGAAGGCATCAAACCCAAAATGAACTTAGTGGAGGCGATACAGGAAGCTACGGCCCCCACTAATGTTGAAGAAGTCAAGTCCTTTTTAGGGTTAGCTGAGTACTACTCTAAGTTTATTCAAAACTATGCAGAAAGGGTAGAACCGTTAAGGAATCTTCTCAAAAGTAAAGTGCCGTTTTTATGGGAGGAGAGTTGTAAGCGAGCTTTTGCTGACATAAAAGACTGCATTACCCGAGCTCCTTTCTTGGGTAGATTTGACCCTACTAAAACTACGTACCTTTCCACTGATGCCAGTAACAAAGGGTTGGGAGCCAGCCTTACCCAAAAAACAGGTAATAATGAACAAGTGATAGCATTTGCATCCAGAACACTGAAAGGTGCAGAACAAAACTACTCGGTCATCGAGAAAGAAGCGTTAGCTTGTTACTGGGCTGCAAATCATTTCAAGTTTTTTCTGTGGGGGATACCGTTTACCATCAAAACGGATCACAAGCCACTTATGTATGTCTTCACGACCAAGGGATCTACTAGGCTAACCCCGAGGATAGCTAAGTGGATGATAGGGTTGGAAGGTTTCAACTTCAGGGTGGAGTACGTACCTGGGAGAACTAATGTAATTGCTGACTTCCTGTCTCGTTCCCCTTTACAAGTCAACGATGATGGTAAGGAGGAGGAAAGTGATGTAATTGTACTAGAAGTAACAGGTTTGACTAAGGAAGAATGGGAAGAGCAAAATGATCTAGACGAAACTTTGAAAACTGTAAAAGAATGCATACACAACGGTTGGCCAGAACAAAAGAGCAGGTTGTCTGACATGGTGGGGAAATTCTGGGAAGTTAGACATGAAATGGTTGAAGTCAATGGTACTATACATAGAGGGGAGAAAATTGTACCCCCTGAAGGGATGAGGAGAAAAATCATTTCCCTAGCCCATGTGGGTCATCTAGGGAGGAGTTTAACTAAAAATAGAGTAAGAGAAGGTTACTGGTGGCCCAGCATGGACAAGGAAGTAGAGGAAGTTGTGAAAAACTGTGAAGACTGTGCTAGGAGTGACAAGACTCTGTCTGCTAGGAAACCTCCTTTATCACCCGTGGAAGTTCCTGATCGCCCCTGGGCCAAACTAGCATTAGACATTATAGGACCATTAAACTTAAGACAAGCCTCGGACCGCTTTATACTGGTCCTCATAGACTATCACTCAAGATGGGTGGTAACCAAGTGGACAAATATGATTGATACTAAAGTCTTGATCCAGTTCTTAAAGGACACGTTCTTTGAAGAAGGTATTCCGGATGCCATTGTAACTGACAATGGAGTCCAGTTTACCTCAGAGTTGATGAAGGAATTTTTGGCGGGCCTACGCATTAACCATTTGAAAACAGCTTTGTATTGTCCGAGAGCAAATGGTCTTGTGGAGCGTATGAACAGAGTCATCAAGGAATGCATACAAAGAGCAGAGGCCACTGGCATTCCAGCCAAACAAGCTCTACAGGAAATGATATGGTCGTACCGGACAGCACCCAACACCATCACTCATGTGTCTCCTTTCGTATCTTTGAAAGGAAGGAAGCCTAAGACCATTCTCACAGCAGGATGGTTGTGTAAGACCTATGATTGCGTGATAGACAGGTCGAACATTGCAAGGCAAATTGAGAAACAACAGGGAAAGTACAAGTTGAGATATGATTTGAAACAAAGCGTCAAGGTACCGTCAATGGTGCCAGGTGATTGGGTTCGTATAGACTTACCACCTGCCAGAAGGAGGGATGCCTCTAGGTTCTCTGAGCCTATCAAAATAGCAAGTGTTGGAAGGAACGTAGTCCTTTTGAACAATGGACAAACATGGGGCATGGACAAAGTGGTAAAGTGTGCCCCTCCAACAAAAGAAGGAGGTACTCACGCACTGGTGAGTAAGAACCACGGCCTGGGTCGCAGTTCTACTAGGAAAACTACAAGTCCGGTGTGGCACAAAGACTATGTGATTACTTAGATTTCAGCTCTGTATCTGTTGCTGCAATTATGGTTGCCCAGGGAGATGTGTTGTAATCTTGGTATGCTCTGCCCCCCCCTCCTGCATTCCCCTCCTGTTGGTACATTCCCCTGGTTGTTATGAACGTTCTATGCAGCCTCCCTGAGGCGAGTCACTGTGAGATAATATATTGGACCAGTTGGTGATGCGCAATTAAAGTTGTTCTTACCTGAGAACTTTCTTCATTTTACGACAGTAACCTCTCGATGGACATATTGTAGTTTAGAAGGCGAAACCTTATGATTAAGATCAGACAAGTGACGTAACAATGCAACAGTCACATTCCTGCAGACATCCTCTGAGTCAGCAGCAATTAACAAATCATCCATATATTGGATAAGAGTAGCACCTGGAGGTAAAGGGAAAGCATCAAGCTGACATTTCAGAGCTTGACTATAAATGGAGGGGCTTTCACAATAGCCTTGGGGTGCGCGCTTGAACCGGAAACTTCGGCCTCCTAGAGAGAAACCAAAAATATCCCTACTCTCTTCGGCAATGGGAATGCTGAAGAAAGCATTTTTCAGATCAATAACAGAAAACCAAGCCGCTGAGGCAGGTATCATAGTTAACAGGGCAGTAATATCCGGGACAACAGGAAACTGTGGTACAACAATTTTATTAACCTTCCGAAGATCAATCACAAAACGATAAACAGGAGGCTTAGAAGGGTCGGTGCGTTTAAGAACAGGAAGAATAGGACTATTACATAAATTTCCTCTCGTTTCCTCAATCACACCCTTCTGAACCAAATCATAAATGATATCCAAAAGCGCTCTTTCACCTTCAATGGAAATTCTGTATTGAGGAATGCGTGGCAATTTAACATTGGGTTTGAGAGTAACAACATAAGGCGTAATCTTAAGACAGCCAACATCATTTGGACCCGTAGCCCAAAGTGTTGCAGGAAGAGAGTGCAATTCAGGTGGGAATTGATCTTTAGACAAATACATTGGAGAAGTCAATTTCTGCCCCAAAGTAAGATGTACACCAGAAGGAGAACAATATATCGTTGCATGCAATCTTTTCAATAGATCCAAACCCAGCAGATTCTCGCCGCAACCAGTTGTTAAAAGCAGAGGAGCTTCCAAATCATAAGGGCCAATTAAAATAGGCAGAGGGCTAGAGACCGGATTATGAACTGGGGCGCCAGACAATCCTACTGATACATTCGTTGAGCCAGACAAAGGTGCCCCAGGGAGTTTAGAGTGAATGATAGAACTTCTCATCGCACCAGTATCGAAAAGAAATGGCTCTGAAACACCCATTGTAGTGACATTAACATAAGGTCCACTCTGATCTACTGGAATCGATACAACTCCCTCACTTTGTCTATGGCTGTCCTAGTTAGCGTGAAGGCTTTCATTTTCATCTTCAGCATGATAATCATCATTGTAATACTGTGTAGACTGAGTATTTTGTTGATCAAAGTAGTTCATAGAATTTGGGGGGGGAAGAAAACGCTGTTCTTGGATCAACACACCTCGACCTCTACCCCTGGGCGCTAACTGATAGATACCTCGACCTCGTGGAGCAGATAGTCCTTCATTACGCTGTAATAAAACCGGGCAATTATTCTTAAAATGACCTTCCTCTCTACAATAGGCACATTGGTTAGGACCTAATAAAGGTAGCGGAATAAAAGGCTCAGGCTTTTGATACACCCTCTGGAACTGTGGAGGCTGTTGTAACTGGCGCTGAGCAAGACGAGGAGGATAAGCCTGTTGCAGAAGAACCTTCGTTTTTAATTCCTTAGTCTTTTTCTCTTGCTTATCTTTCTCTTCTTTATTCCTGTTCTCATAATATTGAGCAGTAGCCAATATCTGCGCAGAGGAAGAAACAGCCCATGAACTTTCAGAATCTTTCAACTTATGTGAGAGCTCAGGAAGCAAATTAAATACGAATTTATCTACAAATAATCGCTGTCCACCCTCCGTAGTCATATCCTGACCACTGTGATCAATAAACGTCTCCTCAAAACGAGTGAAGAAATCAGAGACACTCTCATCTTTCTTCTGTTTACACGCAGCTAGTTTATCCCAATTAACTCGCAAAGCAGGCATCATCGTTTTCATTAAAGTAATAATCCTACCAGGTAGTTCTGAAATCAAAGCATCAGGCTTATCACCACCCACTTGGGCTGCATCTGCGGCAATTATAGCATTCCAGTCACCACCTAATGCTTGGGAGTGATCCTCTCTCCGAATTCGAGCCCATAATGCTTGTGGGACTACATTCCCCATTAACATATCAATATCGGCTAAATTCATAATGCAGGCATCAACAGTCTGGGACAACTCTTTATAATAGCCAGCAGGGTTTTTACGGGGGTCCGGTAGAGACTGTTTAAGAGCCAAAACTTCAGATCTTTTCCAGGGGACATGTACCCATATACGCTGGAAGTGCGCGGGAACAGCTTGATTAGCACCTGCTGCTGGAACCTCTTCTCTCCATACTGGAGGAACTTCTCTCATTGGATAATGTCTCGATGTCAGCCTAACAGCAGGATCGGAGTCAAGGAAAGTCTGCGAGGAAAATAAGGATCTAAAAGAGACAAGTGTCTTTACGGCGTCCTCAATCTTAGGACCCACAATGAGTCCCTTGTCGAAAGTAGCCTGAACATCCAACAGACCCTGAGGGACTGAACCCAAATCCATATCCCCCATCCTTTAACAAGAGTGTCGCACATAACATTAAAAACATATCTCTGCGTGGGCGCTTCCCACTGATAAAAGGTAGCCAAAATATCGTTCACACTATATAAGGGACCTTTCTCGATCCCTTTGCGAGCGAGAGAGTCCAATACCACCCGTTCATCGAAGGCTGGAAGCTGACTACGAGACTGTCTTCGAGAAAAAGCCGGAGACATATTAGGAGTCTCAAAGAAAGGAGACAGAAACCCAGAAACAGTATCTGTGATCCGTTTTCAGACAGTAGGAGAATTGGACATAAGGACAGGGGACAAGGTATTGGGCGAACTAATAGGAGAAGAACTGACAGTTACAAGAGGAGCCGAAGGCAAAGGAGATTGTGGCTCATGAGATGGAGGTAAAGCAACCGGTGGCAAAGGAAGCGGGGGTGGTAATGCTTGAAGGGGCAAATGTGGAAGAACCGGAGCAGACGGAGGCGCAACTAATGGCTGAACCGGTTGTAATAATGGGGGTGCATTAGCACCTTGTACATAGGGAGGAGGCAATCTCAATAGGTGAGACATCAAAGGGTCTTCCTCCAATTCCTTACTTTTATCAGAAGGGGAAATAGGCAACACCAGATAGCATTTATCTATCGCCATACGATGCTGTCTCTCTGAAATTTCCATTTCACGATCGATCTCATTATCTTTAAACTGCTGGGCAGCCTGTATAATCGTTATACCTTGTGCTTTCTTATCTCGTTTTGCCTGCTTAATTTCTCTGTTTGGCTTCCTTACGCCAAAGGCGGAAAGAGTCAAACATTGCCGGCCGGGCTTTTCTTTTAAACAAAATTGCTTCCAGATTATCTAATATGTCAGGCTCAAAGCTACCATTCTGTGGCCACTGCAAAACACCATCGTTCTTTGTGTATCGGATCCATGCCTCATTAAAGGCAATGGGGCCAACACCATGTTTAGAATAGAGCTCATAAGTGGGAGTTCCAACCGAAGGAATCGGACAAGAGTCCTCCAGCCGGGAGTCCCTATCACAACCAAAACAACAAAGTTTCCTAAACTTAGTCAGACCAGGCATCGTTATTTCACTGGATTGTTCACAAACATCAAGGGGGTTAAATCAATTAACACAGCACAAATGTACTCACCCCTCGGCTTCGGCTTTTGCAATAGCCGAATCAAAGACCCAAAGGACCAAACAAAATAGTGGGAGCTACCCACCACCAATACTTAACTAAGTGTCTTCTTACGCCAACAGAGACCCGTCTAACGTCTCTCGCCTTACCATACATCACCAAAGAAAGGGCCAAAGCAAGGCGGCAGTCTGGGCAGCAGTCGTCAGTAGCCGTCAGGAAGGAGAAACCGCGCTGAAAAAAGACCTTCGGACCACTTCGACATACAGGGGTCGCTTGATGTGGCTCGCGATTCCTCCAGATATTTCTTGTGGGGCTCCTCACGACCTTCAGGCAGAACCACTACCTCTGAAGCCACCCTACGTTGGGCGCCAGTTGAAGAACCAGAAACCTTATGGGTCTGGCGGCGCAGGGTACGCCTTAATCTCCTGGGTTCACTTGCTTTATCTAACAGAGACACAGGACACTCTGTTGGGCGTAGAAGATCAGATTTATTAGCTGCAGCTAAGTACAGTTGTCCTAGAAGTACACTCGGTATGTTCTCAGGAGACTGCCACTTAATTCCGTGGCGCACAATCTTTTATAGTACATAGATGACATACAGATTAACCAAGAACACTCCCAATACATACATAAAGAGCCAATAAGAAGAGCTTGAAATCAAAGTTTTACCAATGAAAAGAACTTGAGAAATAAGGTATCGAGTAACTCGAAGAAGCCTCTCCTCCAACTGTGTTTGTCACCCCTCCCCACAGGTTAATTCATTAACATGTCCGAAACTGACTTGCAGGTGGCAAGATACATTTGTGTGTTTTGGAGGACAGTTGTGAAACGAGAGAATACGAGCAGAGAACGGCGAAGGACAGAAGATAAGATATAGTCAGGAAAGAATGGTGCGAACCAACAAATAGTTGAGACAGGGATTAGTCAGACCAGACAGGGATTAGTGGACTCGGCCAGTCCCTGACACCAGTTCGTAAACAGAGGCAGAAGGCTATTTTGACACCATGCCGCAGGAAAAGCAGAAAAGACCTTGTTCGCCGTGCTGCCTGAGTGAGGGCAACACAAAATGGCGGCGGAACACAAAATGGCGGCTCGATACGATCGAGATCGAAAATCGAGTTTCCTCAGCATCAGTGTGTGGCGTGCAGCAGTGTGAGGCGTGCAGCAGTGTGAGGCGTGCAGCAGTGTTTCGTGTAGCAGTGTGAGGCGTGCAGCAGTGTGTGGCGTGCAGCAGTGTGTAATGCAGCATTGTGTAATGCAGCAGTGTGCGCAGCAGTGTGTGGCGTGCGGTAGTGTGCGGCTGCAGCAGTGTGCGGCGTGCAGCAGTGTGTGGCGTGCAGCAGTGTGTGGCGTGCAGCAGTGTGTGGCGTGGTTTGTAAACAACAAGAAAAGCGGACATCAAAGGAAGGGTGAGAGGGAACGAGCATATGGGGTGTGAGTTATAATGAAAGTTAATTGTTGTATGAGGGGATGCAGGAAGTGAGGCCGAGCGCGCGCTGGCGAAAGCAGTCTGCTGCTTTCAAGTCCGATGCCAGATGCCAGCTTCGCGCTTGAATGCCTCACATGCACTGGCCATAAACCGCATTCCTAAGGTCTTGTGCCCCTTACTAAATCTCTCTGAATGCGTGAGGCGGCGCACGCGCAGGAAGTAGCTGGTGACAAATGGAATGCGCGTGGTTGTGCGCGTAACCGCCACCCGATCCGCCTGGGAAGCCTTCGGGAGCATTTTCTGAAGCCCCTACATAAGTCTCGCTGTGCAATCGCTTACGCGGTAGCCAGGCAAGACCTAAAAAAGGGTTATGGTCTTTGACTGTCTCATCATTTTAAAAATGACCCACTTTCAATGTTATATTCAACAAAGCCATGGTTGCTGCTTTTTTATTTTATGCAACTAGCAACCATTGACAAAGCCAATAGTTCTGGCTTGTAAGTGTAACACTACTTGTTGTGTTATATATCTGGATGCAATGACAGAATCAGCAAATTACCAGTGAGGCTGCACACTATGCTAAGCACAGATTTTTAGCTTAGGCATTTTAAGCCATGCCCTTAATTATGTCAAACACCCCCTTAGGAGAAACCCCCCAGTTTTTTCATCCCACTTAAAGCCCTGAAAACAACACCATGTCACAGTGGCACTGTGCATCATGCATGACTTCCACTTTTTCGGATTGCCTATGTACAGGGGCTTAGTGAGCCCTCCACTTCCCCACCCCTTGCTTTAGGACCTACAGCAGGGGTGAAGTCCTTGATGGGCCTCTTCTGTCTTCAACTCTGCAGACAAAGGCTCAGCTCATAATTAATGTGAAAAGGTGTGTAAGTGAAGGGATAGGTGGATGGCTGGACGGATTAGAGAAAGGGTGAATGGAAGGGTGAACGGATGGATAATGAGAGAAAGGATAGACGGATGAGTGAGTGGAAGGATAAATGAGAGAAAAGGTAAATTGATGGACGTATGGTGGAAGGGTAGATGAATGAGTAAAAGGATGGATGGATGAGTAAAAGATCTGCACATTTGCTCAAAGTTGCGCACATACTGAAAAACCATGAAGTGCACAATTGTCTCAACCTCATATAAACTTCTTTTCACTTGTACTTAAGTGGTTGTCTATTTACTTACTTATATACTATTTGCGACCTCTTATGATGTATCAGTAAAACGTACCTTTTGTCCTGAATTTTGACCTCCTGTCCTGAATTTTGTCCTGCATTTTGATCCTTTGTCCTGAATTTTTACACTCAACGTCCTGAATTTGCACCCATGCCAGTTGGTCACCCTAGATTTAAGAAACAATTTTCAATTTTCATTCTACACATCGTGTATGTTTCTTTCTGTACATCACAACATGTGTGTTATTTGCCTTCTTAGCACGGCAGCTGATGTGTTACTGTGTAACCAGCGCAACTACTCGACTAATGTTGGGGATAGAAAAAAAAAAAGATAGCGGTAAGTGGCGTTGGGAAAGTACTGACGCCATGCTAGGTGTAGGTATTTCAGAGCATGCAAGTGAGGTTCTGATGTCAGCAGTGATGCGGACTGGCTGGTGCTTGTTCTAGTATCAATGACAAGCTGGCAAGGACTGCGGGCTTGTAAAGTCACGTGACCTCCTTGGCAGGCTGCATCAGTTCTCTCGATGACAGGGTTGTTGTTTCTAGCAAAACCGCGGCGAAGGCGATACACTCGCAAGCCGGCACTGTTGAGCCCTCTGGCAGACATGAGCAGGGCCCCACGCGCCGCATTGGCGCCTTTTGTCTCCAATCTCTACTAGTTTTGCCACTCGCATCTTGGTTTCTCGCTGTCTTCTGGCACACTCCTGGGTTACATTGTCTAAATGCGCCACTTCCCTCGTTCTTCGTTTTCTTTCTGGTTCACATTTCCTTTCTATCCTTCCTTATTTTCTTTCTTCCCTGCATCGCTCATCACTTTCCTGACTTCTTTTGTTCTTTGCTCCCATTTCTCCACCTCTATTCTCTTTCTTCATCCATCGTTTTTTATTATTTTCCTTCCTTCCATTCTCAATCCTTCATAACTTCGGTTCTTCCTCAATTCCTTCTTTTCTAATTTACATGCACTTCCTTTGGTCTCCTCCTCTCTATCGAGCGTTCTTACTTTATTCATTTTGTATTCTTCCCCCTCTTTGTTCCGTCTTTTTTAATGCTTATTCGCGGTCCTCCTCACGGCATACGCCTTCCAGTTTCGTAGCTTTCCCATGTTACTTACATCATTACTTCTATACCCTTTTATCCTCTTAATCCCTTCTCGTCCCATCTTCTACCGGTGAGGCAGTATGGGTGCAAACCAAGCCGCGCCCACTCAGTTAGTGGTAAAATAAAATACAGCCATATTTATACAGATTTAAATAGAGCTGACATTACAAACGGATTGGAGCCGTTTCAGTGATCCCGGTACCACTGCATCTGCTGCTGTACTGATAGCCCCCCATTTGATCTCTTCCTTTACGTATGTCCTTCCGTTTCTCTTCCCTGTGATGCACTGTTTTCCTAGCCTAGCTGTGTCCGAAAAGCGCTCTCTCGCTGTCCCCGGAGCTCACTGACCTTCTCTCACCGCCCACTCGCTCGCCTGACCTTGTTAGGCCCCCCCATCAGCCCCCTCCGTCTCTCCTGCTATTTGTACACAAGAGAAGGAGGGCTGGTCATTGTGAGCGAACAGCACGCTGCTGCTCTTCGCACAGCGCATGAGATCATCTTTCAGAGAAGAAATAAAAGGCACAGCCGCCTCCCTGCGCAGTTCACTGGAACTGCTCCTCTTCCAAGTAATTCAGATAAGAAATGGGCGGGCTAGCACTCTGTCACTCCGACGTCCAACCAATCAGCAGGAGAGCTAGTTAATCCGCAGTGGCAGCTGTATATGGCTTGGCAGGGCACCGGGGGAAGTGGTTTTACAACCAGCTGTTAGACGAAGGGGGGAGGGGGCGATGCCTGACACTTCAGAGACACATATATAAAATGCTAATTCCGCGAGGCTTTCAACTACATAATTGGCAGCTGATACCACTGCCAATTTTTGAGAGGAAAGAGGGGGTATTTAGCCTGCAGTGCAGCTAGATATATAATAAAAGACGTATGTTACTGAAAAGCAAATTCAAGAGAGTGCATTCAGGGACAGGCTCTGAGACGGAGCGCACGCGCGCGCTCTCACACACTCGGTTGCTCTTTTTCAATGGCTCTCTCTCTGGCGTTTTCCCCTCTCAAATTGCGTTAAATGTATTATTAAATTCGAATACTGGTTAATCCCGATTACCCCTTAAATGTACCTTAATTTCCTTTCTGCAGCCTGCAACTGGGCCAATGTGCTTTCAAATGCACCACTTGACAAAAAGGGCAAATGTATTATGTGTAACATAACGTATTGCAGCAAGCAAAGATGCTGTGCTAAAGGGGAAGCAAGTAGGGGTTGGAGCCAGCAAATCGACAGGGAGAGTCGAGCCAGAACCGAGCATTGAGAGTGTTTCCCATGAAAATCATTCAACAAACATTAAACACATTGCAATGAGGTCTCTTCAAAATTAACAAGTGAATTTCTTTAACACGTGGGAGCTTTGGCCATATGTCACAATATAGCGCTGCACTGAGAAGTTAATATTATAAGTGATAGCTTTTAAACATGAATTTAGAATCATCCCAGTCCCCATCCCACATTGACAACAATGCTATTAGTGAACTACAAGGCAAGACAGTTGTCATATAAACCTTGTAGTGGCCCAGATTATTATAAATCAACAATGGGTTTTTGTACAGCTGCTATGATGAACTTACAAATTTAAAAGTGCTTTCATTAGCGAATATGAAGAAAATTGCAAATAACAATGCCTTTTATTTTTGTTTTTAAAACATCAATAAAAGGCATTGTCATTTACAATGCCAATAGCTTAAACGTGCGTAAATGCAAGACCTATTGCATTGCAAATGCTTGTCATTAGCTTGTTGGGCTTTTCTCTGTTATTTTAAGTTCTTCAACTTAGCGCAATACAATCACTGATTAGTTAGTATGCTGGGGATCGAAATAGTAACTTATCTCGGATGTAAGGCACGATCTGCGTCCAGCCTATAATTATATACATGCATTAGATCATGACATTGGAGAACGAAAACATCTAACGGGAACATTGCACAAACTCAAAGCATATATTGTTGTCCCTGTCCTTCCTCCATTATCGATCATGTAGGACAAGAAATTCATGGAAAAAGCCCTGCAGCTGTCCCTCTTAACCACTGCCTCACAAGATGACCCTGGGGCCGTCTTCAACCCGCAAGGTAACCAGGAGCACAGAGGAACGCAACAACCCAAATATGGCACCCTCTAAGTCTCACAGCTGGGCTCTTTCCCTGCGAAAGCCTTCATCTCCATACGTGCAACCCGGCATCTGTGAATAACATTCACACACAAGCCAGGTGCCACTCAAAGACACGTATTGCTTACCCTGTAAAACACCGAGGCTCACACTAAGGAATGTCACTATGCGCTAGGTGCATAAGATTTCGTGGGTAGCCACTAACAGACCTTGCTGATCACAAGCCTTTAACTTAGAGCACTGAATTTGGCAGTCCTGTACCACCCCCGACGGACAACTAGCGCAAGCCTGATCAGAGCCCTGTCACTACGGAAACACTTACCGCCCTCTTAGTGGTCCCAAGATGGACTGCAGAAAAGCTCAGCAGGCAGCCTAAGCACTAGCACGCAGGTGTCACCCCTCTGTTACAGTGCAAGCCAAGTGCTCAAGGGGGCTGGACAGAGCAGGGTGCAGAAAACAACAACGTCTGGAGTAGTAAAATCCGGGTGGCTTTCCGCGCCAAAGTGTGCAACAGAAGCTGGCAATAGTCTGACCGCCATTTTTTTTAATTTCTTTTTTTAATCTATTTTTATTTGCATTTCAAATCACTCAAAAACAATGCAATCAAGATCCAGCACTTACATGAGACATATTAAGGCATAGCTTCCTTTGCACTGTCAACTCTATTGTAACCCAATGTTGTACTAACTGAGTTATTGCTCTTCCTGCAACCTTGCGTAGTAGTCCCTTGTAATTCCACCATCCAGTGTCCACATGCTGGGAGCCTGTACACGTATAAGTCACGGAGACTCCACTCACAAGGCTCCTTGATGCTATCGATAGAACTAATCCAAAAACCTAGCAACTGCCCCGTATTATGTCCCTCCCCCCAACCACCACCCCCTACCCATACCCCCTCCGGCATGACTGATTGACTGGATACATATCAAGGCACTCATGTCGTTCACTCTACACCATAGACTTTCCCAACACAGGATCACCGGCAAACCAAGTGTGATAGTGTCCGAACCCTCAACACTCTTCTAACCAGACTCAGGGGAGGGCAGGATCTGCACCACCTCCGTTTCGGAGGCCTCGTCCGTATCAGTGTCGGCAGCCTTCAGAAGTTCCGCTAGCGTACCCCAGGCACGGGCCAATTCCAATGCCCTGTCGCTATGAGCACGGGTAGCCAACTGCACCCGAATGACCGCTTCACAGTCTGCCCACCGAGTAAATTCCGCCCTCCATTTCTGCAATCTCGGTCCCTGCTGCAGCTTCCAATTGGCAATAATTTCCCGCTTGTCTAATACCAGCCCTAGGTCTATAAATTTACTGGTTATTTTATTCTTGGAAGTGTGGGGAAACCAGTGCAACAAGCACGGACTCATACCAAATTCGATCTCCCTGTCCGTGATAGTGCAGAGTAACGACCACACCTCCCACCAGTAAGCCCTAATCTGAGAGCAACCCAATAGCATATGGCAGAGGTCAGCCCCCTCTGCTCGACAGCGGGGACAGGGCGCCGTGAGTGTGTGAAAGTAGCATTGAATCTTAACTGGGGTAAGATAAGCGCGGTGCAAAATAAAAAATTGGATCTGTTGGAAACGGGCATTCCTAGAACATTTCCAAGGGCGCTCGAGCAATTCAGCCCATACTTTATCAGGTATGTCCCTTTCAATATCCTCCTCCCAGCGCTGTTTCAACCTGTCGAGGGGGGCCAGCCGTTCATTAGTAATTCGCCGATATAAGCATGTGACCGCTTTAATGGTGCCCGCCGCCAACACCACATATTGGCAAGCCATAGTCTGACCGCCATGGCGAAGTTTTAAGTGCCCGGGTTCATCCAGTAATACATAAATCGTAGGAACGTAACATCAGTGTTGTTACCAAGGCACCTCAACCAATGAACATTTGGGAAATGCTACGCCAGCCAATCAGACCTTGTAAATACACTGCGGCCCAATGAGCCTTTGAACTACTAACCAAACCTGCAGTTCACGTACACTAACCAATCGAAAATGTACGTGTTCCCATATCGTTTGCATTGCTTTTGCTTTGCAGTTGTTGAAATGTGAAACCCCGAGCTTTGGTCCTTGCAGGGCTATAAGTGGGAAAAACAAGCGCTGTCGTCTTTTAATAACAAAAAAAAGTGGACAAAAATAAGTGGTTAACGACGTAAGCAAGCGCGACCCAGGCGGCCCGTGCTCACAATGACAAAGAAAGAGTGCATCCCAGCTAATGAAGGAGGCGGTGTAATGCTGCAAGTGAGAGATTGGGGGGCCAAAAGTGGACAGGGCGGTAACAAGTAGGGACTAATAAGCCTCCTTTTCAATCGTGAGCCAGCTTTTAGCATGGAAGATGACGCCAGCGAAAGAAAAAGATGGGCGGGGCTTCAAGTCTGCCTCTGAAAGGTTCGGAATAGTATTGATTCCAAGAAGCCCTCGCATGGCGAGTGCAGCGGGTGCACGATGCTAACGCAAGGCGAGACCTAAAAAACTGCCGACCTTGAAGTTGGGGAACCGGGTTTGAGTCTGGCAGTGATGCTTGAAATCCTACGATTCTGGGAAAAACACTTACTCTCCCATGGCTAACACAAGCATTGGGATAGCCAATAGGTCTCACTTTTGGGACCTTATAAGTATTTAGTTATGCAGCACAATATCCTTAGTGCAACAACATTAACTGTTGCATGGTTAAACACTTATAAGGTCCCAAGGGCGAGACCTATTGGCTATGCCAATGCTTGTTTAACTTTGTGGTTAAGATACAGTAACTCATTGCTGTTTTAATGTACTATATTTGAAGCTCCTTAATATATTATTCTTAAATGTGTGTGTTATATTGCAATGTTTAAAGATGTTACTGTTGTTTGTGCTTTTATAGATTTTATATAGCTGAATAAAGTGTCCTTAGATTGATATATTGACTGAATAACCACGTATGGAACTGTAACAAGGCCCTCAAAATGGCCGCAGAACACGAACAAAAAATAGCCAATCATTTTGCACTTCGATACCAACTCTATCGTGCACTCGTATAAACAAAAACATTTCTCTGCCAGAGATTCACTCCTGGTACAAAACCGCATGGTGGCAATGACATCACCTGAGTTAAAGAGCACTGGCCGAATTGCAACTTGTGTTTCTAAGAAGATAAACAAGACCTGAAACATTGAGTTCTTATGCACCACCCTGCTGCAAGGTACAGGTAGCAGAAGAAACACGTTGTTCTTCAGTTTGATCTGAATGAAATGCTTGTAACAGGCAATCAGGGAGTGCAGGACTTTGTTCTTAATTGAAATGAGCCAAAACAATGCAGTTTTTAGCGGCTAGCCATAAAAATGCAAATGCAGTGTATATATCAGAGAGAGAAGTGAAATTCCTGCTCCCAGCATGTTAGCCAGTGGAGGAACAAGCACCATTCACTCATGAAAACGTATAACCTAGAAAACACCTCTCAGTTAATCCAAAAGCAACATTCCACACAAGCAGAGCAAAACCATTGTTTCAAGGTGGATCAAGCTGTGCTCAATGTCAGGGAACTTTTTTTTCAGCTATCATTTTAACATGCACACACGAAATTAAAACGTTAACTTGTACGTGGAAGCTGTTTGGGAGGATTAGATTCTGGCAGGCAATTCAAGAAATGTAATGGAACGTCGCCTTGCCAGTGGCGGATTACAATGTGTGGGACAGCCGCAGCATTTCACTCGCAATAAATCCACTCGGAACAAAGAACTTCACTGTACTAAATAACACCTTACTACTCAAAGCACGTTTCCTCACATTTAAGTGCATACAGATCTTGAACAAAAAGTATTTTTCAATGCATGTGCAAGGATTCAAAACACATTAGAGGGGCAAAGTAAAACGTAAACCAGCACCTTCGCCTACATTAATAAACACATTATTTTTTAACCGGTCAAATAACTATTTGTTTAGTGATCTTGTGTGGCCATAAACATATTGTATTCAAAGATCAAAATAACTGTGCTCTTTCAGACTAGTTACCAACAGTTGTCGCTTCTATCACATATACTATAAAGTAAATAATTTCCAGGTGCTATCCAGAAGATAAAGGCATAATTAAGATCAGAGGCAGCGGCGTAGGAAGGCAGCAATGGTGGCAGGGAGGAGGCGGGAGCGACGAGGCAACAGATTGCTTAATGAGCCATGACGAGAGAGGAAAGCCAGATCGTGCCTCTGCTCGTAACTGCGCGCGTAACCTCAAGCTTTAGGCCACAAGCAGAAGCATGTGGTAGCATTTCTGAAGCCCACTTACTGAAAGTCTTGCCAGGGCAGCGCATGCGCTGGCTCAGGTGAGACCTAAAAAAGGAGTTTTGATTAAATAAAATATTTGCCTAAGTTCACACAATTTAAAGCTGCGATTTATCCAGGTCTTCTGATTTCACTTTGTACAAATCAGCCACTAAATGGGTATCTATTTGTAATTGCAATTGAAGTTGGATTTATATAGCGCTTATTACCACTGACGAGGTATTGGAACGCTTTACGGCTAGTAGCACGCTACTACGAAACCTAGGGTTAGCAATTAATTTAGTGGTTATTGTTGGTTATTGCGATTAGTCATGTGTTCGCAAGAAAAATTGCATGCATTTACTCGTTACTTGTGCTTTATTAGTGGTTTCAGGTGAATGGTTGGTGAGATAGATAGGATGACAGAGATTAGGTAATGTTAGATTACAAGGATAGGGTTGTATAGAGGAGAGGTTGTGATTTATGAAATGAGGTTGTCATCTATGAAGCGATGTATCAGCCAATTGTAGAATTGCAATAAGAAAGATTGAGGAAGGCGTGAGACTGAGGGGAGACTATTCTCAGAAATAGAAGGCATTCAGAGGATGGAAGGTAAGAAGAGGTTTATTATGAAGAAATAAAGGAGGGGAATTAGAAATAAAGGAGGGGAATTAGCAAGAGTAAGTCAAGGTCAATTTTTTGTGCAGGATTTATAAATATAGTAGAAGAAGTCTTTCTGAGTTGGCAAGCAATTAGAGAATGTAAGCTGTACAAAAAGACACCATTATACATAGTGCTCCATATCCGGGGCAGGCAGCTTAAACATGTGAGTCCAAGTGTATACCTCATTTAAACATTAAAAGCCATAGTCTGTTGTGTCCCAAGCCTAGGAAAGCACTTTTAACATAGTCTGGAGTATCCCAACCTTGGTACGGGGTCTGTACACTTGTCAAGGGGAGTTGGTGCAGAAAAAGAGGTCTTATTCTATTGTGTAAATAGAAGGTTTTTTCACTCACTCACTAAAATGAGTTATTTGGCGCTGGCTGAGAGTGTCCCGCCCATGCGCAATCTTATTTATCACCTAATGTCATCCAAGTGTATGCTGTGTATGTTTGTGTACTTGACTACTGTAGTATATGCATTATTTGTATAAACGAAGCAGAGTGATGAAGGCCTGTGGGTTAAATTTTGGATACCCCAGGCATGTCTATCTGCATAAACTGGGGGTGAAGTTGTTTCCCAGACAGTGGAAGTGTATCAGGAGATTGGAGACTTAGACAGTGTAGTGAGGACAAATTTCCCCAAATGAATTCTATTAGGTCCTTCCTGTAGCACTGCCACTTTGTAGATGATGGGGGTGAAAGGGGCTGAATTCTGGTGTTCAGAATGAGAAAGATCCCTTAGGGGAGACCAGCCTTTTCTCTCTTTCCTGATCACTGTCTTTCTTATTCGTCTTTCGCTTTTTTGTTAATGCTTTGTTTTTATCTCATTTGTATTATTTTGACGCTTATATATAACGCAAATTCAACCCAAAGGTATTGGAATGCTTTACATGAACACCAGTTACATTACAAAAAGGTCATATTCATTTTTTTTAAAGCTCGGGTGATTATGTGGATTTCACAGAATCACAGGATGTTGAGTTGATGTCCAGAGTCAGACCTGGTTTTCCAATTCAAGAGTTAGCAGTTCTGGCCATAACACCACATCCGGGGTAGAGCAAGGGTGGCAGAAGCCACTTGAAAGCTCAGCTCGCTATGGGCTCAAGGTTTCAACAGGACCTCTAGCTGAGCACGAGCCAGGCTTCAGGCTAGAGCCTGGCTTGAACTTTCACTGGCTCGCCCATCTCTAGTAGCTTACATCTCAGAGCCATGTCTGCTAAGATAGGACCCTGATGCTCTCTGCTCCAGTGAGGGCGCTCAAATAGGCTGCCTAGTGCCATGTATACCCCTTTGCACTATAGAACAAATGTGTGTGATGTTATGAGTACATTTTGGAGTAGCTTTTTTAGGTACAAAATACTCTGCACAGTCTAACTTTAAAACGTTTTACACATTGGAACATTGCAGCCCACTTGCCATTTGTATAACAATAGCAAAACTGAAATCACACACATAGCCCTGTCTACCAATTTTAGTAGATAGGTCGGTGCATTAAAAACCATGTATGGTAGCATGGGAATACCCATCTACTAACCAAGAGACGTCCCCTTGAAACAAAGTAACAGAATGTGCTTTTTGCACTACATTGAGGGAAACCTTCTAGCACAAAATACATTTTGCTGTGAAAAATAAAGGCCGGGTGCACTTAACAATTGTCATAAAACACTTGTCTCAGTTTGCAACCAGTATTTTTGTGACCAGTGTGATATTTTGCAAACCGATCTTGTTCTAATTGCTCAATTTGCAAAATTCCGAATTATAGTTGGTTGCAATTCAATATACCACATGAAACTTAATGCGATAGGTCCAAATTGTGAGTCACTATGATTCACTGCCATCCCAGGGATGGTGGCCTGCTGGGGCCAACAGGCGACCGTTCCTGTAATTGATTTTAAGTAAAGGAATATTTTTTTTAATGTAGCCTGTTTTCCTGAAAGGAAAATGGAAAGGAAAACAGGATGCGTTAAAAAAAAACTGAAAAGTTGGACAAACATTTTTGAAGTCCAGTCAATGGGACCACTTTCTATTTTTAAATATGTTTTTGTCAGCATCACAAAGGGGAAGGGATCCCTTCACATTTGCAAATGGCTTAACACTACCTTTCAGTAGTCAGTTGAATTATAATGACTTCGGACTGGATTTCAGTCACAAAACATTAACACATCCAATTCAGAAATGCTATTTGGAAGGGAAGCCCTGAACATTGCCTTTCCACACACCAATTTGGCATGTACTCGCAAACCCAAATTGTGATTTGATAACATGCTGCAGAATCATACAAAAAGGCCAATTTGCAGTCACAAATGGTCTGATTTTTGCAACCCAAAACCTTTGCGACTGCAAAAAGTCTTAGTACGCCTGGTCCCAAATTCTTTATGAAGACTTTGTGTTGGTTTGCTTCATTTGTTTGTACTACCACAAAGTCTATATACATCTGCCTCAACATTTCTCAAGACTGTACACCACAGGTACAACTAAAGTAGTTTGTATTGTAAAATCTCTAATTGCATTTTGTGAATGTGGGTAACTACCTTTTGGGAATAGAGCCTCTTTTTTTGTCCCGTCTGACATTGCTGAGGGATGTGATTTAGCTCAACGCATTGCAAGCTTGCAGCCTGCAGAACTGAAATTGAAATATCACAGTCCATATTGTGCATTGGGGTCTTTGCATTACAATAATCCCATGAATACACTGCCCTGAGCCACAACAGATAGCTTCAAAGGCAGCTGTGTAAGTAGAAAAGAAAGTTTGGCTGACCTAATCCACACCCATGAACCTTAGCCAGTGTGTTAGGCAGGGGAGGCTCCTCCATTAGGGCAGAGGAGTGTCACTGCATTCTCCCAGTGTGAGAAGCAGAAACTTAAAATGGTAAAACTACAATTTTATGTTTCGGCTACTCGCACTGCGAGAAAGTAGAAGGGTTTGGTTGGGGACGGGAGGGACGGCAGGTCTGCTGGAGGGCAGGGAAGGAGTGGCAAGCCCAATGCTGCGGGGCCGACCAAACAAGTCATGCGCCCTCTCCCTTTTCTCCATGTAGGCTGCATGCAGCCTACATGGAGAAAATGGCCTCCCCAAAGCCGCCAGGTTGGGCGCTGTTCCCACCAATCACAACGCTGCCACTGTAGCATTGTGATTGACTTAGGAAAGGGGAGGGAAGCTGCCTGCTTCCTGTTCCGTGGGACCCGGCCAGGAGCTGAGACAGTTGGCGACCCAGGAAGGTAAGTTTTTTTTTTTAATTAACCGCCTGCGCGAACCCCTGTGTGACCCCCCTACCCGCGTGTCATGCCAGCCACGACTGGTGTTGGGCACCTCTGTGTCACTCATGCAGATCTCAAGTTGATCTCATTATGTGAATTCTGGTTACCAGAAATGTGACTCTTCATCCACCAGTTCTGTTTTTCTTCCTAGTTCCAGGAAAAGGCGGTTTACACCTTGCACAGGACAACTTGAGATCTAAGAGCTTTGGATGTTAATATTTTACAGGCATGTGAGAGGTAGTAACTTAGGGTGGAATAATTCCCAGATGAATGACTGGTGGATGATGTTATCTCACTAATGGTATTCCGGCAGGTTTTAACACATGTCTAGATATTACTTATTTGCCTTAAGAGGCCATTGAACACTAGTGAGATTCAACAATACATACATTGCTATTTGCTGCCCTAGACTTTCTACATTCTATTGCATTGCAATTGTAAAGCAACTGCCTTATATGTCCATGCTGATTGTTACATACATTGTGCAACACAACACCACCATTATGTTTCTGAAACGCACATGGTAAATAATGTCACAATGAAATATGAAGCACAAGGCAGCATTCTCATTGCCTTGCCTTTTGTGTGAAATCCGAATGTTGATGCCACATGGAATATATGTAATACATGTGGGTGAATTAATCTGTCATTCTGAAAAAAAATGCAAGCAAAAACACCATACTTCCAAGCGAGTAATGATGATAGTGCTTAGAACAAGCCTAGATGAGAAGCAGGGAAGTGGGTGTGCACGTGGGAGGAGAGGGTTTTCTTTGCCTTCTACTCATAGAGGAACAGGGGCGGCTCCTCCGCTAAGGCGGAGGAGCGTCGCCCCACTGCTCTCAGAGCGGTGGAAAAAGGAAAAATAAAATGATAATAACATCGTTATTATAATTCTATTTTTCGTAGCTGTGGAGCTGGGTTAGGACAGGGCTTGTATCACAGGGCGAGGAGTGGTGCTCACTCTCTAAGTGCGCATGACTGTTTGGCCGGCCAAACAGTCATGCACACTTTGCATGTTCTCCACTGGGCTGTAATGCAGAGCCTGGGTGGCAGTGGCGTAGCTAGAGCTTGTGGCGCCCGGGGCTATCCCTCAGATTGCCGCCCCCCCTGTGGGGGGGGGGAGGGCATGCACTTCAAAGAGGTCCGAGAGACACGTAGTATCGCCGCTAATAGTTACCTTGATCATGCAAGTTACATGCACATGCATGACACGGTCCAAGGCTACACAGTTGACTACACCAGTGACTGGCAGTACAAAAGAGAACACACAGCTATGCTGCCACTCAGTGGCTTAGCTAGAGCTTGTGGCGCCTGGGGCTATCCCTCAGATTGCCGCCCCCCCCGGGGGGGGGGGGGGAGGGCATGCACTTCAAAGAGGTCCGAGAGACACGTAGTATCGCCGCTAATAGTTACCTTGATCATGCAAGTTACATGCACATACATGACACGGTACAAGGCTACACAGTTGACTACACCGGTGACTGGCAGTATAAAAGAGAACACACAGCTATGCTGCCACTCTGCCACTCACTAAATATCCCCTCTGAAAACCTTTAGCTCTTACCTCACTCAGCCTCCAGCAGCACTCCACAGTGGTGGCAGCCAGAGCCAGGGTCTCTATGGCAGGGGTTGGTTCACGTCTGGGGACGGAGGGCATGAAAGAGCTTGGGAGGACAATGCACAGCAAGACACACTCCGGACAGGGAGGGGACCTCATGGAAGAGGACGCGATGCAGGAAGAAAAAAGAACGTGCAATAACATGGTCAGGCTTGTGTCAGAGAGCAGCGGTTGGTAATGAAGGAGTAGAGGCAGGCGGACTGTAGATGCACATACTTAGGGGGGCGACCAACAGGCGCGGCAGGAAGAGAATGAGGAGGGCCAGTGTGAGGGAGAGAGGCCAGGGAGTGATGAAGAGAATGGGGAGTGTGTGAGGGAGAGAGGCCAGGGAGTGATAAAGAGAATGAGGAGGGTTTCCAGAAAACGGCATTAGCCGCTCGGGCAACCGGAGAGCGGGCTTCATTTTCCTAATGGGCTGGAAGGGCAGCCAATGGTGGGAAGCTGAGAGCCGCCTGTCCTGTGGGCTGAGCCTGTAACCTACCCCCAAGTCTACCCAGGGCACGGGAAGGGAGCCACTGCCAAGAGAGACACGGGCTGGGAGGCAGTGCCAGGGCAGGGCTGCTCTGTGGAGTGCCATGCTGTCAGCTTCAGACATCCATTGTTTGAATGTAAATGGTCGAGGATCAATCAAGCCCCTGGGTCCAAGCTGTTACATTCTTCCTCAATGTGGAGTGGGATTTTAATATGTGTAATAGGTCTTTATTTTGGAAGTACTGCTCAGATGCTGGAACTACAAGATTTGTCTGTTAACATTATTATACACCCAGTCATTGATCGCTTATGGAATGCTTTCTGAAGCCCCATGCCTCTTCTCTGTGGAGAGCCATGCCTTCAGCTTCAAACCGATTAGAGCTGTGCTCACCCATTCTTTGAACGTAAAGGGTTGAGGATCTTTAACACTGTGTGACCATTCAACCCTTACCATACATATCACGTCACCGCTACGTTCTCATCGAGAGGGCCGGGTAAAAATGTAGCCCAGGGCCATCATTGGTAGAGCTGGCGCGCGCTCTCCAAGATTGACGACCCTGGAGCAGGCTGGGATGGGACCAACAAGTTACAACAGTTTTAAACTGGGCCGCCCGGCCGCGCGCGCCGTTGCGACCGCGGCGGACTTTATAATTTATTTGTGACACTGTGTCCCTAAATAAATTATAAAGGCCGCCGCAGCCGCAACAAGCACCAGTGCCAAGCGGCCGCCCGAAAAATAGTGCCGCCTGGGGTGGTCCGCCCCCACCGCCCCCCCCAGCTACGCACCTACATTTCCTTGTGACAGTGATCGGATGCAGTGTACTGGTAGGTGTGACATGCACCTATTTGTTAGTGCACTGTTACTTGTGTAAGAAGAGGTACACCGCACAAATAGTGCACAGCTGAGGTAGTGTGCTGTATGAATAATAGTACAGAGTTGTGCTGGCGCACAGTTGCTGGTGTCAGTGCACTGGTGCAATAGCGTCCAGTTAGAGCACTGCATAGTGTTCGTGCCAGAGGAGCTGTCAGCATGGCCGGTGCTCAGATGTGGACCCGGCTCCGACCAGGTGGCTGCACATGACCCCATTCCCCATTAGTTCCATGCGCAGCTGTTCTTCACCCCTGTCTTGCACGATTCCTTTCCTGGCACCATCCCCCCAGGCTCGGGCGTCTCTAGTCTGCCTCTGATGGGACCTGCTGCAGGATGGCTTAGATCAGTCTCCTACTGACTCCGGCCAGCTCACCTAACCAGCCCCGGCCGATGACTCAGGGGGAATACGCAGGGAGGGGGGCAGGCGTTTAAGCAAATGAATAAATAAAATAAAAACAAACTTACCAGGCATCTCCTCCACCGGTCCTGCGTCGCATGTCATCACGTCTCCTCTCACAGACGTGGAACTAACTTCTCCCCACTCTTTTGCTTGACTGGCAAGTGGCAAATCAGAAGACTGGATGCGACTGGGGATGGCTACTCGGCTGTATCCTTGCATTTTACAGGGCATGGAGCGACTGTACTTCACCGCCCAAGCAGGAGCCTATCTTCAGACTCCTGCACTACACTAGGCATGCGCAGCATACCTAATGTAATGTCAAAGGAGTGGGGTGCTAAAATAAAAAGCGCTCTTCTCGCAGATGCGCAGTCGGAGTCTGGACTCCTGCTGCTCAACTCGCCTGCATGCGTTGTTTGTTTGTTGTTGACTCATGTGCACTTGAGGCTGTGATGCAGCTGCCAGCACAGGTCAGGCCGGAAATGTAAACAGACAAATTGTCAAAGCTGTCAATTCATCTGCTTACATTTCTTGCTGCCCAATTGCCTAGTGGGGCGATGCTCCGGCGCCCCTATGGACCAGCCACCACTGACAGTAACAGCGAGAGTTACAAGGGATTGCATTGCAGGTTGAATACTGATGCTCCCGTGAAACTTAGGAATTACCCCGGATTCAGTCATTTCTGTAACTGCATTTTTCCCCGCTTTAAAAGTAAAAGACCTCATAATGATCCCCATAATGTATATTGACTCCCGAAAAAAGAGGTGGGTTTTGCACAGATTTGACATGATTCCAGTTGGAATAAAAAATGTTCAATGATTAGCCAGATGTTTCAAATGAAAATTTAAAAATAACATAAAAAAGGGAATGTTACACATCTTTACATTAGAGCAAATTAAAACAAGCATTTGCAATGCAATAGGTCTCACATTTGCAAGAGTTTGAGCTATTGTCATTGTAAATGGCAATGCCTTTTATTTATGTGTTGGTTTTAAAAACACATAAATAAAAGGTATTGTCATTTACAATGCCAATAGCTTAAACTCTCGCAAATGCGAGACCTACTGCATTGCAAATGCGTGTTTGTAAAAACATCCCATGCACTGCTTTCACTTTAATGGCGGCAGTGCCCGTTTATTTAGTTGAGCTACATCTAAAGAAAGGTGTGAGAGCGCTATTAAAGTGAAAGCACGGTATGGGACGTTTTTACTGAAAAAAAGCATTTTTTTGTCAAGGTGACAGGCAAATAATTTTTTGGGTAAAAGTGTCCCATGCTGCTGTCACTTTAATGGCGGCCACGCCCCTTTCTTTAGACGCAGCTTCTCTAAAGAAAGGTGAGCAGCCGTCATTAAATTGAAAGCGCAGTATTGGGCGCTTTTACAAAAAAAAGTATTGTTGTTGTGTCAAGTTGACAAACTTTTTTTTTTTGTAAAAGCACCCCATTCCGCACTTTCACTTTAATAGCTGCTGCATCCCTTTCTTTAGACAAGCCGCGCCTAAAGAAAGAGGCGAGGCTGCCATTAAAATGAAAGTGCGGAATGGGGCACATGAAGACAAAAAAGTGACAAGTAGGAAGAAAAAAACCATGTGCCTCGTTCGGCACCACAAACAACAAACCAAAGGCACGGCCGCCATTATATCAGCTGAGGCGTGGTGTGCTATGAAAAACAGAAACTGAATGCGTTGCGAGAGAGCATGTCCTGCCTGCAACAGCAGGCAGGAGAAAACCATTTAACCAAATAGTGCTTAGAGGCTCAGTGGCATCCGCTACATGCAAAGAGAGGGGGAGTGCAAGGGGGGTGGGAGAGTGGGGGGGGCGCAGGACGACGAGGGAGTGTTTACAGTAATGAAACAAAAAGTTACGCTTACCTGCTGCAGGTCGCCTCCTGCGTCACATTTCGGTGCTGGAACTTCCTTTTCCCAGCAGACACTGTGGCTCAGTTTCACACGGACGTGCTAGACAGAAAGCCCTGATTGCATAATTTGCTTACTTTACGTTCACTGAATTGAGGAATAATATGCATGTATTGGGAATTTGTGAAAGCAGAACTTCTTTCAATATGCTGAAATTTCGCCATTTAAACAAGCATTGGCAATGCAATAGGACTCGCATTTACGTGAGACCATATTGCATTGAAAACGGGAGTGCGAGCGGGCGCGAGAAGGCACGAGCAGGCACGAGCATGACTGGGAGTGCGTGGGAGGGGGGCGGGGGTCCTCAAAAAGTCACAGACTGCAGGAGGGGGGTAGGGAGTGACGGGAAGAAAGTAGTCTGTTCAGTAAAGGAGCCAGTAGCCACGGAAGGATACAAATGACTGTCATGGGGAGGGACTAACAAGCTTAAAACCAATCAGAAGGCAGCTTTTATAACCTAAGCCAATGAAGAAGATGGGCCGGAGAGTGGGCGGAGCTTCCACGAAGCTTCCACACTATAGTGTATACTGCATGCCTCGCATCGCGATGGCAGCGCATTCACGCTGCAACGCTAGGCGAGACCTAACAAAATGAACACAAATAATCTTCACTATGTACCTTCTGGAAATCGTTTATTACATCCTGTTTAACCTTTGTGACGTGTGGGTTGTATTGGATTGCACCCTCAATAGCCCATTGGGCAGTATGCCGAAGCTAACTTTTTGAGAATTTGGATAGTAAATAACTAGAAATGCTCCAAGGTAATTAGAAACGTTTAATTTAAAGATATATTCCTGTTGTTCATTGATTGTCAACAAGGTTCAATCTTTCTTTTATTTTAGGTGCTTTATCATCAGGACTGGTGACGGGCCCATGCTAAGAAGAGTTAGTGGACTATGTTGAAGGATGTGGGGTTGTAGAATTAATATTAGATTATTTTTTATGCTTTTTTGAGAACTGAATTTGAGAACAGTTCCAGAACTTTCCATCTGAGAACGAATTTTGATCTGGAAAATAAATCTGATTTTGTAAATTCGCTGTATTTTCTGTGCTGTCTGCAATTCTTGAACCACCATGATCTGATTGGCTGTCATTGATTGAAAGTTTTGCTCTGACCACCATTATGAATGCAGGATGTTTACAAACGGAGTCTGATCCTGCATTGTGGGGACAAAATCTCATGAGGGCAAGTGTGCGCTGGAGGGCACATTTAACCATAGGTTGGAAAGCGCCCTTGTTGGCAATTAAAACTAGTAACTATTGGTATGCAGTGTTTCAGAGCCAAACCAGCAGTTCTGGAACCTGTTTGAGAATCATTCTCAAACAGCAATCATCATCATCATCATGTAAAACAATGCAAATATAACAGAACCAAACTGTCTTTGAATTCAAATGTGATGTTAGAGGCTTTTTGGACACCAGGACCTACCATGCGCAGCTGGAGGCTGTGTGGCTATGAGCAGTGGGTTCATGCGCATATGGGCTGAATGCAGGCATGGGCACAGGGGACATCCAGCACCTAAGCTTACTGTGAACAGCCAAGGAAGGCAGTATGCAGCAAGTTCAGAGAATACAGGAGCTTGATGAATGGCATAGCCAGAGACCACAACATTCACCAAGAAATGCACAAACAAAAGCAAAGAACAGGGGTGCCTGGGGGCACAGCGATGTGCATAGGGGTGGCAGGAATCTACTCCCTGTGGCTAGAAGCCATAATATATAACAAAAGGTAGTATACTGCTGTACCAGGAGCAGTTTGTGGCCCAGGCTCATGCTCTACAACAACATCTTCCTCTGTTCAGCTGAAGACAATGTGCATGAAGGTTAGTGTTGCAGGAGCTGGGGGTAGCATGTGCTGGTAGCCATGCCGTTTGTCCAACTAGTTCAGATTCAAGGGGGGCTGGTTGCAGAATTCAGCCAGAAATCTCACCCTGCACCTAAAACCCATGGTGCACATCAGGGGACCTAGTGAATCATATTATGTGGCCGTAGGATGGGTGCAAGGTGTGGTGAGAGGCCGAACAATGTGGACACAGCTCTGAATGTGTAGCCAAATGTCTTGCACAGTGGTTTCTGGAGGACTTGGAAGCTGAGTTTAGGGCATGGTAGATGATCCTCTCCTTCAATCAGTGGACAATGTGCATGATGGATTATGTGCAGCAGGTTAAGCAGAAATAAATGAGGCACCACATTCTGAATGTAGTTGGACCAAATTTCCGACATGATCTTGTACTAATGCATTTAATATTACAAAGTGGAGAGGTAGACACAGTTGTGACTGGAGGCTACCCTTCTCCTCCAGATCTCACTGCATATGATCAAGACAATTACACAATAGTTATTGTGATATGGGTACTGGGCGCCAATCACCTATGCACAAGACTTGCATTTAGAGACAACTGCAGACAATTAGCATGCTGAGCAGAGCAAAAGGTTGCAGTCTATTTTGCCACAAGATCAGAGCCTGCACCCAGAGCCTATTAGACAAAGTTCATGTGCAACACAATGGATTCAGGCACCAAGGATGCATGATGCATGCTATTACATAAGGCAATAACCTTTACCCAGAGCCCAAGGTGCACCAACAAATACTTTATACATTTCTGGTTCTTGTGCCTTGGACACAGCGAGTACACCATTTTTGAAAGCCACATTATTTTCCCAGAACTTGAGGTACAAGGTCTATGTGGGGTACCCTAATCATTTTATCTACCTTCTGGCCCCCAGCCACTCCTTTTCTCTCTCTCTCCTATTTCCCTTTCTCTACTCTCCACACACTTCTGTACCTCTCCTCGACTTCGTTCTCTTCATTCCTTCCTTCATTTCTCTCTCCACTCACCTCCACTCCCTGCTTCCCCCTACTATTTCATCCACCTTTTCTCTCTCTCTTCCTCCTCCCCTTCTCCTTTTTCATTACTTCTCCTCCTATGTCTGTATCTATACTACCCCTTCCTCTATCCTTCACCACCAACAACCATCTCCTTCTAAGTTTCCACATATGTTCCCTCTATGTTGCAGATTCTCATCTTCATTCACTTTTCTCCTCCTCTCCTCCTCTCCTCCACTTTCTTTTCCTGTCCTAGTTGACCATCCCTGCTGCTTAGCCTTGCCTACCTTTCCCTTTCCTTATCCCTATCTGCAACTGCCCCTCACCCACTACCTCTTCTTCCCTGTCTCCACAATACCCGTTCAATCTACCCCTCACAACCACTACTGGCACCCCCACTACCTTCCTCCCCCTCTTCCCATCACCATTCTCTCATTCTATATTCATTGCCTTTAACAAATACCTTTCACAACATTCCACAACTCTCTTTCATTAGCACCTCCTGCCATCCACCCCACTCACCACTGGCTCCTTATCCCCAATCGCATCCTCCATAACCCTATCCTTATTTCTTCCACACTCTATCTTCACACTTTCTATCTACTTTCCCCTGCTTATTTGCCATCACCTCCTGGCCCGTCTATTCCAAACATCTTTGTCAAACTTTGCCTTTTCTATAACTTAATTTCCCTCAGAACTTCTACCTCACTCTAACCCCCATATCACCCTACATACAACCATACCTGTCAATGAATGATAAATGATGAATCAGAACATCAGACAATGTAATTACGTAGATGTGGAGTCCGGAATAGTTAATATACACTTACTTATTACCATTTAATATTTTGTCCCGCGGTATACGAGTACCGCAAAAGCATTCAGTAGTACAATCCAAACAAGACCTGACCATGTTTATTTCATAATTATGCAGATAACACGTGCATTGTTTTAAACCTATCCTCCTCTTCTAGAGTCGACCTGCCCCAATTTCATCCCACCTACCTTCCAATTCACTATCCAAATTGCTTAGCCTTGATTAGACCTCAATCAAAAACACAATAGGGATTATTATTATTATTTTTTTTAAAAGAACACATTTGGCACGCTTTATTTCGCATTTTAAATTAAAGGGAAAAGTACAGGGGGACATTTTTTGCCCGACTCTAAACATGGACATACATATAAATAGTAAATACTGGGCTAGCTTCCTCCAGTTATTAAAACAAGTTGGTATACAGTATTAGCCATTTTCGGGAATTAAGCTTTAGTGGTTACATAGAAAAAAACACATTTGGTGGTATAACAACAAAAGCTATAATTGTGCTAAATCTGGAATATTGCAATACTAATTAAACATTAACACCAAAACAAACTGTATGTCTGTTGTAGCGAAAGAATTGGAAACAAGTGAAACATCATTCACACCAAAATGTGTTATTTTAATAAAGTTGTTAGCTTTTCATGTTCACAGATCTAACGGTCACAACATACAAGATCACACGGAAAAAAGCAAAAACAACAGGAACAATGTACCTGGTATCCGGCAAAGAGAGAAGGCAGCACCTAGGATTTAAACTGTGTGCATATGGGAACCGTGGCATAACGTCTGCCTTTTCGTGGAGAGTTTTTGAATATTGATTCCCTGAAACAATGATGTCCCACTACCAAGAGCCACTAAAGCCTCAGGGTCGATGGCTTCTCAAATAGGGGGAACCGACCTCAGTGTCAACTTCTGCCTCCCTTTTCCTGCCGCCTCTTCCCCCATTTTTCTGCAAAGTGTACTTCACCCACAAACACACATTCTCTTACCTACTACTGCAGAACTGCACTGTCTACTCTAAAACGAATTATCGGTGACGCAGCAGAGACTGCCAGGGCCCGTGCCCCAGGCCACAAGGTCGTCACGAGAGTGCGTAGCGGTGAAGCGCGTGACGCGTCACCGCTACGTTCTCATCGCGAGGGCCGGGCAAAAATGTAGCCCAGGGCCGTCATTAGTAGCGCTGGCGCGCTCTCCAAGATTGACGGCCCTGGAGCAGGCAGGCTGGGATGGGCCAGTCAACGTATGCGCGCCGGGGCGGCGCAGCGGCCGCGGGCAGAGATTAACGTTACGTAACGGTCATCATCTTGATTCATGTGGCAAATTCAGTCCTGGGCAAATTGCAGGCAGCCGCCCTAAATAGAGTGCCGCCTGGGGCGGTCCGCCCCCACCGCCCCCCCCAGCTACGCGCCTGCTGGGTGGAGAACATGCACAGGTTCCCAGTCCCTCTCTGAGCGCCGAACCATGGTGCTCAGACCAATCACACTGTATTGCTGCGTTGTGATTGGCATAGGGGAGCCTGTGTGCTTCCTGCTTCCCAGACTCGCCAGGAAGAGAAGCAACGACGGAGGAGAGACGGCAACAGTAAAAAGGTAAGTGTTTTTTTGTTAATTTATTGGTTTTGGTCAAACCACTCCTCTGCAGCCAGCTGCCACTGTTGAGGAAGACCCTTTTCAATGCTCAGTGAGATTCCTTTGAAGAGGCTTGTCAGCTTCAATTGATGGTGAGAAGGCGCGAGTCTGCTCTGGGCTGGATGTTATTACAAATTCTGGGTGCAGAGCTGAATAGAATCATCCTGTGTTTTTATGCAGTTCTTAACATGGTATTTATTCTGTTTCTAAGTCCCCCCAAATTGGAGAGACAAACCAATTGAAACTACAGGAGATAAAAAGCCTCATTTATGACTAGATTTGTGCCTCTGCCCACTTCCCCAGTGGAGGATCACCCACTTTACTAGAGTTTTCTGCCATGTTGTCAAATCTGACTACCGAATGGGGTGCCAGGTTGCTCGCTTGGCATACTTTTTTCAGAAATATAGTGGGGGAGGTGTTTAAAAAAAACAATGGGCTTGATATGCAGGGAGATTTCTTAGTACGCATAGAGCCATTGCATACATTTCCTCACATGGTGGGCCGGGAAGGAACAAAAATATGCATCAGGAGAAAAGCCCCTAAATTATGTCGATCTCCCAATGCAGTAACTATGGTGCCTCTCATGTGGACTGGACGCAACCCTAGACTACTCAAAAGGAGGGGTTCGCGGCACCTAAATCAGATGTACCCTTACCTCTAAATGACGCAGAAAACCTTGGGTTTGGCAGGGCAGGACCCTCACCAATTTGTGGCAGGAGTTCAGCTCACTCAAAACCTCAACAAGAACCAGAATAGTTTGCACAAGACACTGGAAAAATTCAACACTTCCTAGAAATTCATCTTCTACTTAGCCCCCACCAAACACACTTTCTACTCAAACAATGGATAGTAAACAGCCTAGGAGCAATCTGAGATGACATCTTTGCCAACCTTTAAGTGGATTCAAGCATTGTGAGTAAACAAGAACAGCAGGACACACTGGACGAGTTTCTGCCTAACTCCATCCTCATCGCCGGATAATCCAAAAGATTACTCTTCTTCTACTGTCATCAAAACATATTTCAGTTCTCCTCCTAAATGCTCTTGTTTCAGTTAGTCTTTCATTTCAACTGTATTCTATTGTATTGCAATGGCATTTATATGGTGCTTACTACAACAAAAGAGGTGTTGAAGCATATCGAAGAGTAGCTCGCTACTCTGGAACCCAAGGTTAATAGTTAATCCAGTGGTTATTGGTTTTAGTTTTGTGCTCCCAAGGGAATCATTCTATGCATTTACTCTATGTTTTTTTGGTAGATTAAATTAATAGGATCTAGGGGTGATTATTATTGGGGGATACATGAAGTCATGAAGATGGTGGGGTGGATAGGCTAAAGGAAAATAAGTATTGTTAGCTCTCAGAAATATGGTTCAGAAAAAGGAAACGTTTTGATCTATGAAAGGAAGGGTGGGACATTTGCAAAATACAACAAAGAGAATAAGGCAAACAGTGAGTGGACTAAAAGTAGGCTGTACCCAGAGAGAGGAGGCATGCAGAGAATGTAAGATAAAGAGAGGGTCATTCGATAGAAAAAAGTCAGAGGAAAACCATCAATAGGTTGAAGTCAAGGGCTATTTTGTACCCAGGGCATCAAAAATGTATGTGATGTACATATTGTAAATAATATGCAAGAATACGTGAATGGTTTTAATGCCGTAGGAACAAATGAAGGATGGAATGCTTAATAAATCAAACATTCACCCCCCCAGTCAAGAGACCTTGGTTAAATCCATTGTTCTTTTGCTCACTATGCCACACCAGTTGGACCCAGCCACATGCAAACCAGTCTTGACCCTGCTGCTCATGGAACCAGTCCGTCTCGAGCTGCCAAACTGGGTCCTTCCTGGACTGGAAACAAGCATTCTGGGACTGGCTTCGGAGTATCACCCTTCATCTACCAGGTTTGCTTTAATTCAGTGGCACAGCAAGCAAGGGACACACGTCTGGGCATACTTATTCCACTTAATGTGAAAAATGCTGTGGGAACAAATGATGCACAGAATGCTGAATAAGTCAAACATTCACCTTCAGTCAAGGGATCTGGTTTAAATCTGGCAGATATGGTACCTACAAACAAACCAATAATAAGGCTTCAGTCTAATATTAACTCTATCTCTTAAAGTGTCAGCTCACAAAAGCTTTTCAAATCTCAATCAGCATTTAGTTTTGTTGTAGTTTTGTTTTCATTTAGATTGTCCGGAGAGGCTCCTTTATCAAAATTTTCAAAACTGTAGTGAGTATGATTTCAGCATCAAACCCACAAGCAAATTTGGACGGGGTTAGCTTCACTCGAGTCCTCTCTGGCAGAGCCCTGCCAACAGGACAAGTTGAACAAAAGCATTGGTTACTTTTGTTTGCAGCACGATGTTGCGGCTGATCTCAGCGCATAGTAAAATCAAGTCTGCTAATGTGTCTCTCCTTTTCAAAGCGTGAGGATCAAGGGAACTGGCAAGACAGAGTCCTGGAAGCTGAGAAACAGGTAAGCGGTAGGCGAAGAGGCTAAGCGAAGGGGATGAGTGTGGACAGTCTTTAAATTTGATTGAATCAGAACGTTCTTAAAGGTGACATACTAATTGTTTGTAACAAGGAACAGGTGCAGATAATTAACTTGATCATGCTGCCTTCTAGAATGTGGTTTCGGATGTTCACAAAGGTTGCGTTCTAATTGCTTATAGCAGGGAAAAGGTGCAGATGATTAATTTGATGAGGCTGTCTTCTAGAAGGTGTTTTAGGATGTTCCCAAAGGTTGCATTCTAATTGCTTATAGCAAGGAACAGGTGCAGGAGATTAATTTGATGAGGGCTTCCTTCCGGAATGTTCACGTTGAGGTCATTTATGCCAGTTGCTTGATGCTTATTCTGGTGGATTTTCTGGATATTTCCGTGGTGCCTGAAACCTGACCTTGCATATGCACGGTAAAACATTTGTAAAAATATTGAGCCTTTTCAAACAAACCGGAGAACACCATCTGCAGATAGCTATTACCAACAGCATGTAATATGGTAAAGCCGCAAGGTAGAAGGGGAGAAGTGATGCCAATGCTTATTTGTGCTTGTAAAATGGATAATGTACTGCCATGATTTGTTGTACTAAAACACAAAGATATTAAAAAAAAATATGGTCAAAGGTCAGGGTACAAGATGTTTGTTCATTCATAAGTGTTGAGAGGAATAATATGAGTCATGTTGGTATATTCTGATAGTCAAAAAAGGTGAGCTGTGGCAGGAATCCTGTCAGGAACAGTCCAGCCAGAACTTCAAGCCAAGTCCTCCCTGGAGCAGAAACAAGCCTCCTGGGCCCGTTTTCAGGACATCATCCCTCATCAACCAGGTTAGCTTTAATCTAGTGGCACAGCGGGCAAGTGACTCACGCCCGGGCATACCCATCTCACTTAGGGTGAAAAATAGTGCAGCAACAAATGATGGAGAGACTGCTGAAAAAATCTAACATTCACCCCAGTCAAGAGATCTTCATTAAATCCATTGTTCTTTTGCTCACTACGCCGCCCCAGTTTGGACCCAGCCATATATAAATCAATCTTGACCTTGATCTTCCTGTGAGCAGTCCAGTCTGAACTGCCAAGCTAGGCCCTCCCTGGACTGGTAACAAGCATCTAACAGGTTTCGGGGTATCACCCCATATCAGCCAGGCTAGCTTTAATCCAGTGGCACAGCAAGCGAGGTACTCATGTCTTGGCATACCCATCCCACTTAGGGTAGAAAATGCTGCAGCAACAAACGATGGACGAAATTGAATAAATCAAACATTCACCCCAGCCAAGAGATCTGGGTTAAATCCATTGTTCTTTTGCTCACTACTCCACCCCAGTTTGGACCCAGCCACATGCAAATCAGTCTTGACCATGCTCCTCATGGAGACAGTCCGGCCCGAACTGCTAAGCCGGGTCCTCCCTTGTCCGGAAACAGGCATCCTGGGAACGGTTGCAGGGTATCACCTCTCATCAGCCAGGCTAGCTTTTATCCAGTGGCATAGCAAGCACGGGACCCATGTCTGGGCATGCCCACACACTTAGGGCAAATACTGCTGTGGTAACAAATGATTGGCGGAATGGTGAATAAATCAAACATTCACCTGTGTCAAGAGATCTGGGTTAAATCCATTGTTCTCTTGCTCACTACCCCACCCCAGTTTGGACCTAGCCGTATGCAAATCAGTCTTGAATCTGAAACATGAATGTTTTTTATGTCATGTTTATCGATTGTAATAAATACGGCCTGAGAATTGTTATATTCCCTAACCGCAAAAATTTTATTAGCTTGTCTCTGTCATACTAGGAGGTAAAATTCTCACCTCGCACAGGGGGCTGGTGGGAAGCGTTGGTGGGTCATTGAATGGGTCTTGGTACGGTCCCCGACCAGTACACTTACTATTCCTACGTGGGACACTGAAGAGCGTATCCACATAGATAGCACAGAACACCATGCAGGTGTGTCAATGGACGTTGCTTTCAGCCTATGTGATAAGTTGTTCCATGTTGTGCGTGATGACCACAGAGGTAGTGTTATCGTGTTATGGGATCCAATTCTTGGTGGTGTGATGGCTGAGGAAGTGTGAGAGATAGATGCGCATCAATTCTACACATATAACACAGAGGTGTGCCTCAAGACCTTCAGGCCACATGTCCAGTTTACTAATATCTCAAATGTGGATCACCAGGAGTGGTTTGGAATGTGCCAGAAACTGCGATGCGTTAAGACCACTTTCATCTTTGCCTTAAACGTATAATGAACCTCCCTTTTAAGCAAACTATCACAGAACCATCAGCAAAAAAATACAGAGTCTGCTTCAACTGCAATCACAAATAATTCCAGAAACCAAGGGATGCTTTTACTGAGACCACTATGAGGTTGTCTCTTTAACAACCTGCAATCTTCACACTGTGTTTGGGGATTCCTCAATGCAGTGCTTGATTTGAGCCGGTGGTTTTCGGTGCTCAGCCCTGTCACTTAATTGTCAACACTGACCCTTTGACAGCCTGCCACAGGGTGGTGCTGTTTGTCTAATTTGTGATGAGCAAAGCAACAGTTATTTAATGATTTAATACACAAATCTGCCACCCAAAGCTGTAAGAATAGATTGGGCTGACTAGTAACTTTTAGTGCATGTTAAAAGTTGGAATTGTCACACGTGTAGGAGTTTGATGGTTAGTAGCTGTGCTGGTTCCCTCATTGACAGCGCTGGCAGGGGCAAAGGGTGATGCAAGCTGCAGTGGCCGCTTGATAAGTGATGTGGCAGTTAATATTTTACAAATTAAGCACTGCCTCAATCAATGACAGAGAGCATTACCTGATTATAAAAAGGACTAGGTTGCAAAATATCCTGAATGCAACAAGCAGATTTATTTCCAGCCCAAAGAACGGCAACACCTGTCTTCGATACTGTGAAATTAGCATTAAAAGAATTTATTGTAATTGTAAAGCACTATGGGCAGAGGACGTTTACGCTGACAAAAGGCAACATTGTTTTATGTAAAGCTTTCAAAAGTGTGAATCATCTGCCTAAATCAGGAGGGGTTCCCTGCGTACTCGAAATGTGCTCCAATGTACTCATGATAGACCTGCCAACCATACATGTGAGGTCGTAACATCTGATGTCACTTCTAATGATGCCACTTCCTGTGATGTCAAGCGCCGTGATGTCACGCTTCGCGATGTCACACACCATGGTGTCACGCGCCGTGATGTCATGCGCCGTGATGTCACGCGTCGTGATGCCACTTGAGTTCTGATTAACTAGGTTAGTCCCCCCACTTCTTTTTTTAGGACTTCTGCCCTGCTAAAGGGCACTGTAGCTCTGTCCTCTGCAGCAAAATCATTCCTTGCTCCCTCAAAAGATCATCCTACAGTAAATGGCGCTTCCTTCCCCACCTCGTCTACTCCACGCTCACAACCAGATTAGTAAGGAAATGAGATCGGCTGACAGGATGTAACTGGTCTGACAGCAGAGGGATAACTTCCTTTAATGGCTGTAATTGGCCTTAGCACATATAATGTTCTTTTTTTAATCCAAAAAGCTCCCCACCAAGTAACAGATAAGCATTTGCAGAGCTAATAGGTTTGGCTTGCATTTTGAGTGTGGAATAAAATATTTAGAAAAAGCACGCTGGAGTGAAAAAAACAAGACAAAAATGATTGCTTTGTGAATAAAATGCGTATATGAGCTAAAGAATTTTATGTGTGCTGATTCAGTGCACTATTGAGATGTAAAAAATAGTGAGTTAAACATTGTAACGCAAGCACTCCAGACAAGGCAGAATGCTGAACCAAAAATTCAACAGCATGAGGAGCAAGGGTTAAACTCACGAGGGGCGGAGCCAAAAGCCCATTCCAAGAATATGTAAAATAATTAGTAACAATAGGTATTTTAGGCAGAGGCGCTGTCAAGCCAGACCTAAAAGGATAACAGCAAGCTGCAAAACCCCAAAAAGATTCTTCAATAGAATTTAATTCAACCAATGACGTACATTCCAAGCAACATTTTTACAACTCGGCAAAGTGAAGCTAGTACTCGAGTTGATGCATTTCCCTACATTGCATTTTTTTTGTTTGTTTAATGCTTTTTATAAGGCATCTGGGGCTGTATCGTGATTTCTTTTTTGTACTGCTCTGATCCAGCCGGGTTCTGTTTGTGTCTGGTTTTGTGTCTTCAGCGCATACATGAATTCGAAAAATCTCTGAGTCAGTGCATTGTTTGCTGACAGAAGAGTTCGGAAACACAAAGATGCAGTCATTGGCTTGTGTTCCCAAACGCAGGTCATGTGCCAACATGGAGATTTTTCAAGTTCAGATTTTTCAGAACCATTCTGCGCTGGTGCAGCTCAGAAAATGAAATCACGACGAGGTCCCAGCAGGGACACATTATTCGCATCTTTATAAAAGATTTTTATAGCACCTGTGAAGTGGTGCTTAAAATAGAAAAAAAATCAGTGCAGGTACTCATCAAGGGGCATATCAACAACAACCGGCGATAATTATCGCTGAGCGCACTTAGCGCTCGGATAATTATCGCCGGCTAGCGCCGATTTTTATCGCTGAGATAGCGTGCTATTAGCAACGCTTATCTCATCAGCGATAAAAAACCTAGCGCTAACTGGCTAACGTGAGATTATCGCTGGAAACCCAGCGATAATCTCACGTTAGCTTGTTTATAGGGACTCACAAACTTAGCCATGATATCCACCTTCCATAGGATATCATGGCTAAGTCAGTCCTGAAGCAGGTGTTAGGAAAGTAGCGATAACAGGTGTTAACGCTACTTTTCCTGACGCTATGCTTCATAGCGTGGGGTTTGATGATAGGAGAAATGTCGCTTAGCGACATTTCTCCTATCATGTCAGGTCAGGAACGCCCACTTTGCATCTCATTAGAGATGCAAAGCTGGGCGTTAGACATCCCCACGCTAAAGCAAGGTTTCACGCGTTAGCGTGGCCTTGCTAATATAGCGATAAAATTATCGCCGCTTTTCGGCCGAAAACGGCCGCTAAAGCGGCGATAATTTTTTATCGCCTCGTTGTAAATATGCCCCCAAATTAGGCTGGGGGTGGACCAGGAGGTGTGGCTTGAGGGGCGGAGCTAGGGCCAAACATTTAATAAGATCCTGATTTTCTTGGGGTGAATGATATAGACATTCCTGCTATCTTAAGAGTATTCTCGTTGCCCTTACATGTACAAACGGATAACTTTAATAGTTTAATATATGTGCAGATCTCCTCTGAACAAATGGCACCTAGAATCAATTCGATTTTGATACTAAATACAATTATGACTAAATTGGGCAGTTTAATTTGTTGCGAATAATTAGAACTGAAAATGTTTTCATTCTGGAAATGTGAGACTCAATTAGACATTAGTAAGGTTGGTCTTCGGAATGTGCCAATAAATACCCTTCTGCCCTTTTTTACTGGTGGACAGTTACACTCCCCTTTCTGAAATCCTCCATCTCGGACATGATCTCTGCCTTCACAAATGTCTTTACTCTGTCCTTCTTCATCCTTGCTTCATATTCCCTTCGCTGTGCCCTTTCACACCTACAGGCAAGTGCACATTCACTCTTTCTCTCTCTCTCCTCACCTCTAATCACAACCAAGTTATTTTGTCAATATTTAATCAGCAGCATAACCCCCTGGCAAGTATGGAAATAGCTCTGTGCACTCTGCTGATGGGCCAATGATTTGTCGTGGTGCCTTTGTGCCCCACTGGCAGGCAAATTCAGAAGCTCACGTTGCCTTCATCCTAAAGTCAAAACTACTAAATCTTACCCCACCAGGAACACAAATGCAAGCCCTCAGCTCACCCAGGCACTTGGAGGCAACCTAGCAGACAGTATGCACTGTTCAAGAGTCCTATGTTGCATGAAAAACCTAACAAAGCACATCATCAAAAATCAAGTACTCTTTAGGAATACAATATAACTCAAATATGAAAGGTAAATAGGGACTGCATTACTGTTCTGTTTATCTCTTGCTTGGTTCTTTGTTATTTTCTAAAGTCTTGATTCGCGGCACAATCAATATGTTCTAGAATAGAACATATGATCGTTCCTGTGGACCAAGACAGGCAGTTGTACGGAGCCAGCCGGAGCCTGAAGTCCTGTAACCGGCGGTGCTTCCTTTACTTGGATTAAACTCTTAATTTTGTACTTCTGAGTCTACGAATCCTTCTTAACAATTACTGACATGGATTACATAAAAGTTGTATTCAGTCAGAACAAAATACAGTGAATACAGATAGGGCTCACTACACCCAATGAGGCGCTGAAGCGCTTCACGGCGGGGTAGAATGCTACCCCATGTAGTGTTGAGGTTGCGCTGCACATGGTGCCGTTCGCCGTGATTTTACAGTGCGGGACAAGCACCCATCGCTGAAAATCAACACGGACGGCATGACCAAATGCACTCCACCGCTTGCGGAACTCCGCTTAGTGCGGTTGAGTATTTTGGTCACTTCGAGGAGTTCCGCGAACACCACCCAGGCATAGGTAAAATACAGACCCCTGCAATTTAACAGGACACTAGTCAGTGCAGAAATGATGATCCTAATGGTCAGTTCCTAGCTCTCCTCTCAGCTACTTCTCAACCCAGAGGTGATTGAAAATGCAGCGGTAAGGGAAATATGTCTGAACACTTTATCTTTCAACCCTTCCATCAACAAAGGCAGTAGAGATGGACAAAAGAACATTTACTGAGTTCACATTATTTATGATGTTCTGCGTACAACTTAGAATAGGTCACAAAGCCTCATTGGCAAGAATGGACATATTCCCCTGCCTACTGATGAAGACAGACTCTGGGCCAAGAAGTAATTAGAGGCGAATCTGACATATCACAAGCCAGCCAAAAACGGAACTGGGGAAATGGGTGGACTGTCCCATAGGGAATTCTGATAGATAGGTTGTTTACAGTTTATTAAACAATGGGGAATATTTGCAAGCCCCAATCTCCAACAGAGTATCACTTTTTTTGACGGTCCGGTGGCATAGCGCCATTTCCCATATGTTCAAGGTATCGCTAAGCCACTTAACGTGGCTTAATGCCACCTTGTAAATATGCCCCTTTCCGCAACAGTCCTTTGCGGCAAAGGGGCGTGCAATGGGTGTAAAAGTGGGCGTTCCACCACAACTCCCATTGCTTTCTGACGCTGCCCCAGATTTACGGGGCTGAGGCAGTGCCAAAAACAGCGCCATTCTAACGCCATGGAATACCAGGGGTTAGAATGGCGATTTGAGCTGAAATCATTAACTCCTCCTTGTTTTATGCGCTTTCCGTGTGTTCTGCATTCTGCAACACATATAGAAAGAGCAAATCGCCATGAATGATTGTTTGTGTGCAGGAAGGTGTCCCTTCCTCCACATAAACATTCGCCCCTGCAGCGCAGGCACCCCTGTAACATGGCGGCAGGGTGCCTGCGCTGGCGCTAGCCAGCTTTTATTGCTCCAGCGCTAGGGGAAACACATAGATGCACTGTATTCTTCTGAATACAACGGTTCTCTGCATTTTAAAAATGTCGGAGCACTGCTGATTTTGGCGCAGCTCCGCGCTTCGAATTTTCTTGGTGACTATGCCCAAATGTTTTTAAAAACTTGCAAGTTATGGAGGGAGTGTTCATTGAAGACAGCGAGCTCCCCTGGCTACTTTTTATTATGAGCCACAGAGGTACCAAAAATGATTGTTTGTGAGCTGACACACCATACAGGAAGTGCAGCAGACAGTGGTACATTGTGTGGTTACAAGGATTATTAGGGATGGGCACTTTATCAATCTGCCCCTTCTTGGCATCCCGCAGACACCTTATTATCATTATTATTATTACATTGAATTTGTAGGTCGCACAGCTAGCCCAAAGAGTTTCCCGTCACCGTCCCGGTAGGAAAGAAAAGGTAATGAATGAAGAAAGGTATTAGAGATTGAATAACCAAGTCTTCAAACCTTTGAGGAAAACACAGTACACAGTTTCATCGCATAGTGAGACAGGTAGAGAATTCCACAGGGTTGGTCCTAGACAAGAAAAGGACCGACCATGCATGTGAGATAGTTTGACTTTTGGGACAATAAACCTAGTCTGCTGGGCAGAGCTCAGGGGGCACGAGGGTTGATCGTGCTGAACTAGATCTTACAAATATTTCGGGGCCACACCAGTTTTAATTTTAAACATATAGCACAAGGTTTTGCATTTAACTTGCTTAGGCCTAAGGTCTGCTGTTCTAAAGAGTGGTGTCAAAGAACACCCAAACTTTATCCAAAGTACCCCAGCCTCCCCAATGCACCACGTGGCATACTCCTGCACAATAACCAGCTGCCAATCCAGTTGGTAAGACTGACAGTTCTCAATTCAGAGTCCAAAAGGATATTTTAATCTCCCACTAATAAGCAGTTTAGAATCTCCTCAGAAAACCTAAAACAAAAAAAAAGACACAAAAATGTGTGTTGGATTTAGGCATGGGAAAACTGAGGCCAGGGCCAGGGCGACTTACCTCAGATGGGTGCCCTGAGCTTACCTATCAAATGGTTTTCTATTCATTTTTGGAGGGGGCAAGTACTGTGCTGCAAATGGTTTCCACAAATATACAGGACATGCTCACCACTATGAGAATGCAAATCAGAGATCAGAGTCCCCAGTACCTGTTCACCATTTCTGACTGGTTTCGATCCTAAGGCATTTCTCTTTACTTTATTGTCTTTAATGTATATATTTGAGATTTACACCCACTGTGATGAGATACCTTGATGTCTCTTTTTGGAACGTGTTGGTGGTCCAGCAAGTAGTGCAGGCATTCAGCAGATTCTAGATATGTGTGTGCTGTGCCAAGTTCATTCGATCGATCAATCAATCAGGGTTCTTGTAAAACGCTACTACTCACCCGCAAGGGTCTCAAGGCGCTGAGTGGGGAGTTAGATAAGCAGATGACTCAAGGCTATGCCAGACCTGCGCAGAGCCCGCACCCCCTGAATTCTTAACACGATCCAGCATGTCAGCTCTCTGCTTAACCCATAGCACCTGTGTTTGTGTTATTACTCTGTGGGCCTGTGACAAACAAAGGACATTTCCATATGCTAAGACAACAATCCGTTATTTATGTAGTGAATTTACCAAATTCATTAACCAGTATAATATAAAAATTTTATCAATCATTTGAAATTGGAATTTACTCCATGGACCTTGGAAGGATTAACTACGGAACCATCTTCACCAGGATTCAATTGTGAGACCTGCACATCACACACAGATCTCGGCAGAAACCGCTGACCTTGCTAAGTTGAGAGTTCTACTGCACCAGACAGAATAAGAGCCAGTCTCCTCATCTCACTGCTCCAGGAAGACAAATACCAGTCACCTGAAGTGACTGCAACAGGGCGGATGGGAGCTAGTCCTTTCTTTTAACTGCACCGGGCAGAACGCGTGCCAGTCTCCTGATGTCAGCACACCAGGAAGATTGGAGCCATTCCACTCATTTCACTCTACAAGGAATCCAGTCCCATGCACCAGCACCAAGGTTGCAACCAGGCAGGTTTTCTTCTGAATTTTTAGGTCCAGGCCGATAGCATTATTGGGAAAATCAGTAAAACCCGGCATTTTGTCCTTCTGAGATATAAACCTAACCCTGCAACTAGATAAAGAAATCAAGTAACACATCTTTGAAGGCTGTCTACAATTTTCCAGAATGACTAATAAAGCATATAGTGGAGAAAAGTGTCATGTTATACAACAATCCTGATTATTTTACAAGCATTATTTTTCACCTCCAATCATTTGGCTGTTCCAGAATAGAAAGACGTAAAGACATGGCTGATAGTTTCTTTCTAATAAAGGTGGTATCTCTAGTCAGCGTTAAGTCTGGGCAGTCAACTCCGCTCCGCTCATGAAGTTTGCAGAGTTTACCGCACTCTGCTTTACAAGGAGCTCGCGGAGTTCCCAAAAACTCTGCTCCGCGGAGGAGAGTTTTTTTCCTCGCTCGCGCTTGTTAACACAGAGTTGACAGTTTCTCAATGCGAGCAGTTGCAAGCATGCTCGGCCACCCGCATTGAGAAATCTGACCGCCCGCATTCAGAAATCTCACCAGGAGGTTGATTTCCCTTGCTCGCACTCACCAACTTGACATTGACGAGCCCGATGAGGAAAAATCTCTCTGGCAGGTGGATTGTCCTCACTCGCGCTTGTCAACGTTAAGTTGGTGAGTGCGAGCGAGGAAAATCAACCTCCTGGCGAGTTTTTCTCAATGCGTGCGGTCACATTTCTCAACGTGGGTGGCCGCATATGCTCACGACCGCTCGCATTGAGAAACCGTCCGTTCGCGTTGAGAAAGCTGCAGCTCGGGTAGAAAATATACTTAAGCAGCAGAAAGGAAGCAGCGCCCGCTACTGCTGTGCATGGTGCTGGTCACGATAATTTCACAGCACGGACAAACACCTGGCGCTGAAAATCACCGTGAACGGCATTTTTCTTACGCACTCTGCCACTCGCAGAGCTCCGCGTAGCACGGCTGATTGTTTTGCACTTTGCGGAGTTCCGCGCAACAAAACTCCGCAAACTCCACCCAGGCTTAGTCAGCGTCTGCTCCCTTCTTTAAGTTTCTTATTTTAGCCCTTTTTTCCTTTATGTGTCCCTTACTCATTTGTACTTTGGGGCAAATGCTGGCTTTGCTACAGAGTGGCGGCCACCTGCAGGGGACATGAATACAGGCCCCAATACTGGATCAATTCAAAGGCCCTTAATGCCTTGACCGCACGTGATCTGTAGGAATCCATATGCGTGCTCAAAGGATCAGTGTCGCATTTGTGCAAGAATACATTTTTTACTCACTTGGTCCTTACTGGCTCTCGATGGAAGAAGTCCCACTGCAAACCTGGTCTTGGCTAATGATGACTGCCTGATGATGGCCTCCTCGACAATCCAGTACAGTATTCCTCACTGGGTCCTGTCTGGAAATGCCTGGACATCTCTTTTCTTGGGATGTGGGCACCATGGAATATGGCTCCCTTTAAAGGGATTCCCTTCCTTTCTGCCACACTGCAGCGGTGAGGGTGATATCATGCCTCGTGCTTATAGTAGTGGGTTCTCACAGGAAAATGGTCATGACAGTGTGCACCACCCATGCTCACATGATCGTTTTGTCCAGGGCCCGACATACCCAAGTGAGTGCCAGTACTGTCCTCATTGCTGGAGAAGTTCTGGCACTCACAAGGAAATAACCCCTGAAGTTCCAGTATTCAGTACCTGTGAGCACCAGCTCATGTAAAGCACTGCTGTGGAAATTATACCCCGCCTTACCCCTGCACCCCAAAAAACTTTTATTCTCAAGGCTTTATTTTTTTGTTAATTACAGTTTTGAAAAACAGGTTGGGGCATATGTACTAGATTCTGACTCAGCGCTGCGCCAAAGGGAAAGGGCAGAGTGCGCCGTATTTAAGCAATATGGATCATTCCCGTCCTTTTCCTCTGGCTGGCGCCATTTCAGCAGTCCAGCACCAACGCAGGCACCTTGCACCATGGTGCAAGGGTGCCAGTGTTGTACACAGGATTGTTTTTGTGCAGGAAGGGGCAAACTCTTTCTATGCCTGCTGCAAATTGCACCACATATAGAAAGAGTAAAAAGTGAGGAGAAATAAAGATATTTCTCCTTGTTACGCCTCACCTGGGAAGGCTTAACTTTTTGGCACATTTCCAAGTTTACAGGTGGGCTTAATCCGGGAATGAGACAAAAACCATGGGATGTGCGTGGGAACACCCACCACAACGACCATGCAATGCATCCTGTGTGCAGGGTAAGACAACTCAGTGATTTGCGCTGCGTTGCCTTACTCCAGATTTATGTAGCCATTCAAAGCCACGCAATGTGGCTTTGCGTGGCTTCATGAATCTGACTTAGAGGACTGCGCCACGCATGTACCACTTTGTGTGGTACAAATGTGATGCAAGACTCTCATAAACATGCCCCTTAAAACATTTCTCCTATCTTTCACATACTAGCCAAAAGGGGCGAGATGGAGGAGGGAGGGTGGGAGGTACAGGAACAAAATATAGCCGCCTTCCAAATTAAAAGCACTTAATTAGGCAGACATCCCCTCCTCCCTGCCTAATTTGCTTCTTTTTGGGTCTCTGCAGGAAATAAGCTGTTTCGATGTTAAAGAAGAAAAGACATTTCAATGAGTTCTATTCAGATGCATCACTGGACTCTGCAGCCTTTTTCCTCTCTTTTTCCTCTCTTAATGATCTTCCTCTTTGCCACAACCCCCCACCCCCTTCTGCAGCAGTCTGCCCCACTCCACACTGCAACCCCATTTTTGTCCTTTCTGGTATTCCCAAAATGTCATCAAACTTTTCTCTGGACGAGAACTCCCCTCCTAACCCTTTTGTTTTGCTGACAGTAAGATATGTTGTATGACTAAATCTTTTTATTCAAATTTCAAGCACAGAGTACCCACTGGGCCGCTGCCCAATCAAGAATCTTACTAAGAGCAAAACAGAAAATTCCACATTTAACTGGGCATGTGCAGATTAACAATTGACTCACATGCTTGTGATTGAACATGGGTTTTCCTTACATTTTAGGATTTTGTTTAAGAGTTTTGTTGCAAAGAAACCGGTCTGGTGTTTCAAAGCACCATTACAATCACTGCGGGGGATTTGTATTTAATCCCCTGATGATAGGATCTAAACCCATAAAGGAAGCTCAGCTTTTCATCCTTCACAGTCCGATTGAATGAGTTTATTTGAGTAACAATAAACATCTGTAGTGCCAGGAGACCCCTCAGATGTTTAACCTTAAAAATGTGGCAGAAATATTTTATGAACCCTTTATTTGTATCCGACCATTAAATAGCTCTCCATAGTTCAATGCCAGAAAAACTCTGAAAGAATGGTTGTCATGACAAAGGTGTAGTTAACCCTCACCAACATGGGAGCGGATATCAAGATGGTAGCTGTTAGATTCCAACAGGGGTTGCTGGGTCTCTAGCCTAAGGATGAGGTTGTTTGCCACTATTGTCCCGGGGCCACCATACTGTGGATCTGCAAACTGGACCAAGTAACCCTTTCTGCACTTCACTCTCAGGATACCGAGGAGGGAGATATCCTCAAGAAGTCGGATGGGGGTCACAGTAATCCAATAATGTATTGCCCGCCCAGTTTCTATTTTTCAATTAAAAAAATGACTTTAATCTCACAGTAAAATTAAAGACGACACAATGGAGTATTAATTGCAAGTACAAGATAAAAATCTCAGTTACAATCTTCAGTAAGGCGCTATATTCCACGAGGTTCTTGTGCCTCATTTGATCATATAACGAAGGTCTATTGTTCCACAAGATGATGTGCATGGAAGCATTAATTAGGTACAGGTAATCACCTGTATTAATCACACTTCAACTGTTCTCCATCCAGAAGTTCACTCAGACAAAAAGCCTTAAGCTTTCGTGCCTACAGGCTGAGTGCAGACAAGTACCCAGACATGTCAGTTGCGGACTCTGGGCCAATTTGCTAGTGGTGATGTGTCTTAGCCAGTTGCGGCCTTCCTGGCCAATAGAACTCCCGCTCAGCAGGGGCGCGGCACTCCTTCTCTAGAGCCAGCAATTGCAGCACCAGTTCTCCGAGCCATGGAGGGCTGCCAGATGACATGGTGGTGCTCATACTTGCTAATACCTGATTTAGAGTTTGCCAGACAGTTTACTTCATCACAAACATGTGGGATAGCCCATCCTCCTTAATGCAAGTGCATTATATCCTATTGCACTTGTAGTAAGATGGACAGGATATCTGTCACGTTTATGACAGGATAATCATCCGCCAAACTTTACATCAGGCCCTAAGACTTCGTGCAGTTCACACAGAAACTGTTTAGAGCGATTGGGGACTCCCCACAATCCACATCTAGGGTTGGTCCCATCTTCACTGTCGAGGGCAGTCAGCTTTCTCTGAGTGGTCCTAATGCTGGAAATACGCTCAGCCTCTCCTCCTGGACAGTCGCAGGCGTGAATGCTTCCAGGCACTGGTCAGACCCACAGCTCCTCCTGTTGAAAGTGCAGACTTTAGGTGATATCCCCTCACCTCTAGGACACTGGCTGCCATACAAGCGCATGCCCTAGCTACACTTAGTCGTTTGAATACTCCGCAGAACACTCAGTCTGTGGTCATGAAGAACATGAAGGTGGATCAAAATAGGGTGGTTTGAATCCTACTTTTACACACGTTTCTAAGAAAATCTAGGGGATTTGGATCCACCGTTTAAGCGTTTACAATTGGTTTGAGGTGTCTCTCTTGTCATTTTCTGGCTGTTCTTCAGACACAGCCTTTGCCCAAAGTATGGTTCTCTCATCAGGTAGCATTGGAGCTGGCTCCAAAGAGGATTATCCAAACAGCGCAATAAAGTGCAAGATTTTCGCACCTGACTGTCATCAGAATTTCAGCAGGAGTAGTCAAGGCGAGGGCCTGCAATACCTTTTAACGTTTTCATAGAAACTGCAGTCCCATCCCTCACCCATATCACCTACTAAATAGCAGTGCTGAGGAACAACAAATCAACAACAAGGTGATGGATAGAATGCTTGACTTAACCCCTTGTGTGCCCCGCCCTTTCCCCGCCCTGTGCCGGGCGTTGAATTAGCGGGCGGGGTTCATGACGAGATAGTCTCGTCATGGGCACAGCGCAACTGCGGCCCATGACGAGACTATCTCGTCATGGGCACTCAAGGGGTTAATCTCAGTCACTGGCAATCACTCGGGCCGTATTCCAGGGCAGCATTTTTCACTCACCATGTCACTTTCGACAAAGGCCGCAATTTGCAAATCAGTACTAACCTTGCTCCTCATGGGAACAGTACACCCAAAACGTTTAGGTGAGGCCGCCTATAAAAGGAACAATAGGCAAATCTGGACTAGTTTCTCCCTACATGGGGCTCATCAGTAGGATCTAACATGAGTCCTGTGGCACAGTGAACACAGGACACACGTCTGGGTGTGCACATCACAAGTAGGGCGTCAACTGCAACAACAACAAGGTGGTGCACTCTTACAGGCCACGTAACAGGCCCAGGACCTCACTCTGCACACCCTTTCATTAGCATGAGCCAAAAAAGTCAGGATCCCAGATATTCATGCAGTTTGGCACTCAGGACTGGGGAACTTGCCCATTATACCACGAAGAGGACATGACTATCCCAAAAGAGGAAATGTAAAATCACCTGTTATGTGTAAAGTCTTGTAGAAGGAATCATACCTGGCACAGCTAGCCCAGAGCAGGAGTCGGAGAGTAAATATGTAAAATATTACCTATATCACTCCTTTCTTGAGTACAGCTCCAGCATGCTGAGTCATAGTGCAGGTTTGCCCTCAGTGCAGGTTTGCCTTCCACAGCTAACCGTAGACCCCCTATCTCTTTTAACATGTGGCCATGACGGTGTGTCTCTGCACGAATGCAACAGACAGATAGCCAGGCCAGTTGATGTGTAAGCCAAGATGATCCTAAGCCTGCATGTCTCAAGCCCAAAGCAGAAGCTGCAGCATATAACTTAATGCCTCTCAATCTGGACCTACCATTTCATCAATGAATTGGGGTAGTTCCAGATAATTATACTAATCCTATGAGGATACCATCATCGCCTGGTGACTTTCCTTTAGAGATGTCATCATCTAAACTACTATGATCAGTGCATGATCTGAGACCCATCATTGTACAATCAGACCAAGCATAAGCAAAAGTCAATACAGGAATTTACCCAGAGTACACATGAGATAAAGGTGTAATCCCTCTCCATCAGGATCGGCAATCACCAGGGACTAGCTATTGCATGGTAGGTGATAAGGTCTCCTAGAAAGTGTCTGCCCATTGAATTCTGAAGATCCGGTCTGAGAGACTTTTCTACAAGTGGATTAATGGTTAAATTCCATTCCCCACCCCAAGAGTAGCATCTTCGCTTTCACCAGGGAATATAAAATGCAAGAGAGACTTGACGAAAGGCAATTATGTCCCCCACTAGAGTATATCTATCTATCTTTCTAACCTCTCTCTATTCCTCTGAGAGTGCTCTTTATTTGAATTTTGTAGAGAATATATATATATATATATTTTTTTTTTTTACCAGTCCTGGGAACAGCAAATGACAGGCGCTGACTCCGTGGGGATATGACAAAGAAAGTTGATTCCAGAGATGACCTAGACGCGCTTCAACGGCAAACGCCTTGATCTTTACATCAGGTACCATTGGATTTTCACAATATATGGTGAACACTCACAATTGTTTGTCACAGCAACCATTCTCGGTAATAGACATAGAAGTTTCTACATACCACAACTGACATGACTGAGCATAAGATATGTATATAATATATCTATCTATCTATCTATCTATCTATCTATCTATCTATATATATATATATATATATATATATATATATATATATATATATATATATATATATATATATATATATATATATATATATATATATATATATAATCTACTGGCGGTCACCAGTATATAGTTATAGTTAGGATCGTGTTTCCATAGGAAATCTGAAAATTCTATTTTGAATAACTTTTGCGCCGGTTGACGAATCCTCGCGAAATTTTCAAAACTAATGGGGCGCTCCGTTCAGCTCCTACCCTGAAAGTCTCGGGGTGATTCGTCAAGTAGGGGCCGAGAAAAAAGGGGGGTCCCAAAACACGTTTTCCCCATGCATTTTCCCATAGGACCTTTAGACACAGCTACAGCCCGAACGGCTGAACAGAATTACTTGAAATTTGGCAGAGAGGTAGCCATAAGGTCAAGGAAGTGCCTTTTGCAGGTCTGGTGTAAATCTGTTCAGTATTTCCTGAGAAAATAGCATTTAAAAGCATATCAATATCTAGACGCGCGCAGGGTGCGCGCACCATGCGCGCACCGTGCGCGCACCGTGCGAGCACCCTAACGTGCGCGAGCGTAATTCTGATTGGTGGTTACTTGTTAGTCAACGTTCGAATCGGTCGAAATCAGGAAGTGTCGTCCGCCATTTTGTTTGTTTTCAGTGCGAGAGTGAAAAAGGAAGGTGGCGAACGTGAAAAGGGGGCAGGGTAGAGTTCCTGACCCCTTAGCCTTTGTCAGGGAGTCCCTGAAGGACCCCGAAGGCAGAATTTTATTTTATTTTCTTAAAAATCCCGGGGGTGCGCGCACGGCGAAAACCAAAAAAAATGTTTTAATACGTAGTTTATTGTAAAATAAATATATATAAAAAAAAAAAAATGAGCATTTAAAAAAACGTACAAATTCACTGAAAAAACCATAGGTTTCACACACGTTATAGTTGGGAATTAGCATTTAAAAAACCTTGCAAATTCACTTAAAAAACCATAGGTTTCACACATGTTATAGTTAGGTGGATATTTCACTCGTAAAAAACCAATGAAATTCCCCCGTTATAGTTAGTTCAGATAACTATAACTCGCGCGACCGCCACTCTATCACAAGGATGATGTCATCAGTGATGTCATGAGTGATGCCACTGACCATGTCATGAGTGATGTAATATGTGACGTCATGAGCAGTGGATTGCAGGCGCGCGAGTTATAGTTATCTGAACTAACTATAACGGGGGAATTTCATTGTTTTTTTACGAGTGAAGTATCCACCTAACTATAACATGTGTGAAACCTATGGTTTTTTAAGTGAAAAAAAAAAAAAATATATATATATATATATATATATATATATATATATATATATATAATCAAGCACTCTTCTTTTCCGCGCTTCTTCTCAGCCACGATATAAAGAGCACGGACCACAGGATTCTTTTAAAATACCAGTTGATTTATTTCGGGATGACTCACACCAACAAAACGGCAGCCATATTTATATATATATATATATATATTCTGTACAAAATTCAAATAAAGAGCACTCTCAGGGGAGTATACACAGCAGTGCTTCAATTAATTAGCAAGGTATCTTGAAAAAAGCACTCGAGACCATGAGAGAACATCTCAAAACTCATGAGGATGATATAAAATCTCATAAGCAATGGACGTTACACAGGGACTGTGAGGATTACGAGAGCAGCAGGATCCTAACATTCAACAAAACATTTGACTATGTGTACCTATCGCAACATCAAGGAACACACAAGACCACAACAGAAAGCTCAACATCGGAACAGTCAACCTTCAGTGATATAGAACTAGACACTTCTGGCAGCAACGCATCTATTGGAGATCAAAGTGGCAGACCGGCGACATTTTGAGACGAATACCGGCTGTTACACTGGGGCAGACAAACAACGAAAGCTATGCCGCTGCCAAAGACCAGGGGTCAGAAGGGGAAGAGGGCAAGGAGGAGAAGGAGACGAAGAAAGAGAATCCAACAAAGATGGCAAAAGAGGCAGAGGAAGGGGTTGCATGGGAAACAGCAACAGGGGCTCTAAGAAAACATTGTAATGGATAAAGAAACAGTGAATAAAACCATTATCAATCTTTCCAACAGGCAGCTTAGTGATAGCGAAAAACAAACTTTGTGCCTGGGACTTTCTTTCTGTCCATCCACTCCTTTTAATTACACTGAGACCAAAATAGATCTATATAAATTTGGGAGAAAACTCAAACTTAAGAAATGGCACAAACTCAGACCCTCAGCCATTGGCAGAAACCTCAAACCATCTGAAAGGAGAACGGAGATGGATCTCAATATCGGTGAAATTGACACTCTCTCGACCCTCCATGATCTGCAGAAAGAAATGAGCAGGGGGGGGGGGAGAATACCTGTTTTGAAACTATCCTTGAGGAGTTGGGCATCACCCACGATGACGTTGCCAGAACCAACTTTAAATCACGGTCCACATTCTACCTCACCTTACCCCATGACAACATTGATACTGCTCATGACATTGTGACGAAAGTGTTGGTCGAATTCCGTCACAGAACACATTTCTGGGACAAATCCACACCCAATCGCACACACACACAGATTCACACTTACATCTCTCTCTGCATATGAGAACCTCATCATACGCCCAGCTGATAAGGGCGGCAACATTGTCCTCCTCACAAGGGAAATGTACATCACTGAAGCAAATTGACAGTTAAATGATAACAGATTATACATCACAGTCCAACGAGACACCTACATCAAGAGCGTCGTGGGCATTTAAAATATGCTCACAGAATAGAAAGACAGGGGTGTCTTGGAGTGGGAGGAGTACTGTTACATGAAACGAGACTTTTCCAAGTTACCTGTACTTTATCTGCTTCCCAAAGTTCACAAGGATGCACTCAATCCTTCGGGCCATCCCATTGTATCTTCCAGGGGCAGAGCCTTGGAAAATGTCTCTAAATACGCAGATCATTTTCTCAGGGAACACATATCAGGTCTCCTGTCACACGTCCGGGACACCAAAGGTTTTCTGGGTAAACTAGAGGGCACTCAATGGGAGGAGGGTTTCCTTGATGTAAATTCCCTTTATACCATCATAGATCACTCCTAGGAGATGGAAGCCTGCCAACACTTTCTTCAATCACGGCAAGACAGATTCAGGGATCACACCAACATGATCCTAAAAATGATTCAGTACTGTCTTGAGAATGATATTTTTCTCTTTGACGGTACTTTATACATACAGATCCTTGGGACTGCCATGGGTTCTTGCTTCGTGCCCAGTTTCCCGAATCTGTTTCTGGGGAACTGGGAGGAGAATGAGAGACTTCTCGAGACTGAACAGGTCGTGCTGTGGCTCAGGTACATCGACCACCTGTTCATCATCTGGAAGCTGTGAGGTTTATTTCGAAACTCAACACCAAGAATTGTAATATCAATCTCTCCAGCACCCTAAGTGAAACAACCATAGATTACCTAGATTTGAGGATTGAAATCAAGCAGAACACCATTCACACAAGACTTTACAGGAAGGAGACTGCAGGCAATAGCATCTTACATGCCTTGAGCAGTCATCCTGAAAATCTCAAAGGGAGCATTTTCTTTCGGGAATTGTTGACAGCCAAACTCAACTGCAATTCCAAGGAGGCATACCTCTTGAAAGAGGCCACCATGATTGGGTGATTCAGGGAAAGGGGTTACCCCTTATGGGTCTTAAAGAGGGCCAAGGAAAGAGCTGATCACATCAAAAGAAGCGAAACCTTGCTTGACACTGACAGAACTCATGATGAGGACAGTGAAGACAATACCAGAATCATCCTCACACATAGTGAAAATTCCAGGGAGATCAAAAAAATTCAAGTTAAGAGCTGGAATATTCTTACCAGCGACAATGTCATTGGTAGTTCCGTCAGGGACAGTCCCAATATCACATTGTAGGAAGCTGGCTCTGTAAAGTGAGGTATAGTGTACACAGAGTCCAGTGGACCCCGAAAGGTAGGCAGAGGTAAAGTAGATAGCACCTCACTCTCTGTTTGTGGTAGTGTGGTTGAGCAGTAAGGCTTTATCAGAGAACAGTGTTAAGCATTTGTTGTACACACTTAGTCAGCAAATGAATTCACACACTCAACGATTGAACTTCAGACCAATTTTCTTTTGTATAAAAATATTCTTTTAGTTATTTTATTTCCTAGAACCAAGCAAGCCTGGCACAGGTTAGTGATAAATACTTTGCAGTAAATATACAGTTGTTACACAGTTTGGATTGTAATTGTATATGCACTTTGTTTTGATGTACAGTACTGTTACTGAGAAATGCAATGCTTTGAAAATACAGTACATATACTTAGAATGGGCTTTTAAGTAAAATGACCAGTACATTACTTTTAGATTACTTTTCTTACACAGTGTAGTATACCTGGATACTACACTGGGACACTTCCTGTAAACAGATGGGTAAAAGTGTTTTTGTTATTTAGTACAGTTGTAAAAGGTTTTCATAGATTTTCCAACTCCACACTTAAAAAGATTTCATAGAAAAACAGTCAATGTTATCCTATGGAGGAAAATAGTGTTATCAGTTCAAAGGTAAGAACAGCTAACTATAACTCGCGCGCCAGCAATGCACTGCTGATGACGTCACATATTACATCACTCATGACATGGTCAGTGACATCACTCATGACATCAATGATGACATCTCAAATGACATCACTGATGACATCACTGATGACATCATCCAGTGAATGTGTGTTTTTCTGAAAATTAAATATGTTTTATATATGTATATCTCAAGGTCGATGGAAGAATAAATGGGTATATAAGTGTCTAAATGGATGATTTGTTTTTGAAAAATTGATTGTGTAACTGACTGATTAAGTGTATCATAGTGAATACATGGCTTAGTGAGTAATGTTTAAATATGTAAATATCTGTATCAGTCTCACTTTGTGTATAAGTGGCTGCATGGGTTGGTGAGTAGCTACATGGGTGTCTATATAGGTTATTAGTTGGTTTTTTGAGTATCAGTCTGAGTGTCTGCATGGTTCGGTGGGGGGTATTACGTAGTGCATAGGTGCATGAATGAGTGACTCACTGTTTGTATGTGTTGAAGACAGCATGTGTGCAGGACTGTATGGGTGGATGAGTGTGTATATGGGTGTGTTAGTGAGTGAATGACTGTTTCAATAGTGTCTTTATGAGTAACTACATATGTTTTAAACTAGTATATGTGACTATTGGTGTATATAAGTGAGTATATGTGAGAGTGAGAGATTGAAAGAGTTCCTGTATGAATAAGTATGTGTTTCTATAAGTGATTGTTTAAAAGACTAAGTATGTGTAAGTTTCCATAGAAGTAAGTGTGGTGGTGTGTGTATAACTGTATATGCAAGTAAATGTATGTTTGATTCTTTATTAGCATGAGTGACTATGTGTGTGAGTAACTCTATGGATGAGTGGCATTGTGTAACAGGATGTATAGGTGTATGAGTACATATGATGAGTGAGTACATGTATGAGTGACTGTATAGGACTGTTGGTGAATGAGTGGATGTGTATGTGGATCTTAGAATTACTGAAGAGGTTGTTGTAACTGGTATTGGTATGTCCATTGTTTTGAAAATTTTAGTCTCTATTTTTGAATGTGTGTATCAAAGGTTATATTAGGGTGAGAGGAGGTCTGCCACTCTATCACAAGGATGATGTCATCAGTGATGTCATCAGTGATGTCATTTGAGATGTCATCAGTGATGTCATGAGTGATGTCACTGACCATGTCATGAGTGATGTAATATGTGACGTCATCAGCAGTGCATTGTGGGCGCGCGAGTTATAGTTAGCTGAACTAACTATAACGGGGGAATTTCAATGGTTTTGTACAAGTGAAAAGTCCAGCTAACTATAACACCCCTGAAACCTATGGTTTTTTCACTGAATTTCTGAGGTTTTTTAAATGCTAATTCCTAACTATAACGTGCCTGAAACCTATGTTTTTTTCTGTGAATTTCAAAGGTTTTTTAAATGCTAATTCCTACAGAGATAGGACATGTGAAGAAAGAAGGAAAAATGCACAGAAAGAAAAAAAAGAAGTGCAGAAAGAAGCAACAGAAGTCCTCAAAGATGAAGAAAAGTGCAGGAAGAAGGATAACGTGCAGAAAGAACAAAAAGAAGAGCAGAAAGAAGCCTTGTTGCAAAATCATCCTGTACCCTCAACCTTTTCAGACGGATACTGGTGGTAACTGAGTCTGACTAACCAGTCCTAGAGCGAGTGCTATGTTAAAAGACACTTAGAATACAGTGAAAACACCTACATACACCAGGGAACATTATGCGTTGGGGTCCCCCTGTGATTAGCATGACCTCCTCTGTAAGCCCCTAGTATATAATAGGGCAGGGGGATTAAAACTACCTCTTAAAACAGGCCACAGGGCGTTTTTGCACATTTTAACTCAGACCCCGTCCCCTCCCTTCACCACTGTGTAAACACGCCCTGTGTCCGTTTTTAGTTGGGAGATTAAGTTCATTTGAATCCTGAGGGTCCCTAGGGTCCAACTAGCCCACTAAGTACCTCCAGTAAGTGCCACAGAGCTGCGTTGCAGAGAGGTGTAAAAAGTGGCACGGCCTGGACCACCTCTCTGCAATGCAGCTCAGTGGTGCTTACTGGAAGCACTTGGTGGGCTAGTTAGCCCCCAGGGTCCCCCAGTATTGAAGGGAAATTATATCCCCAATTTAAAACGTGCCATAGTGCGTGTTTGCACACGTCACCTCAGGCCCCGTCCCCTCCCTTCACCACTGTGTAAACGCGCCCTGTGGCTGTTCTAAGTTGAGAGATTAAGTCCCCTTGAATCCTAAGGGTCCCTAGGGTCAAACTAGACCACTAGGTACCTCCAGTAAGCGCCACAGAGCTGCGTTGCAGAGAGGTGTAAAAAGGGGCTTGGCCTCAGAACACCTGTCTGCAGCGCAGCTCCCTGGCGCATACTGGAGATGCCTGTTGGGCTAGTTGGCCCTCAGGGACCCTCAGTATTGAAGAGAAATTAATTCCCCAACTTACAATTCGCCAGGCGGCGCGTTTGCAGAGTGCTGCAAGGAGGGGGCGTGGCCTCCGGCACGATGCCAGTCTTTTATTTATTTTAATTTTTTAAGAAGGGGGGCTGTGTGGTTCCCCTTCTTATTCTTATTTATTGGCCCTGAGGACCCCATCGCCCAGGGCCTGTCTCCTAATTATATTTTTTTGACCCCAATCCCCAGGGCCGGCCACTGTTTATTATTATTTTTAAAAAATATATATTTATAGACACACCTAGGACATGCTGGACAAACCGTACGTACCTATCACCATGACGATTAGCGTGATATTCATTAAAAGGCGACTATGCATACAATGAATCCACGTGGAATGTATTTACACCACTAGTGAAGCTCTGACATGTCTGATGCCCTACCGTGCCTAATCCCGGTAGACACCCTTGTCGTTTATTTATACAAACATGGGTAGCTATTGACGGGCACATTTAATACACATGCACACCAAGCCATTCAAAGGGGATTCGACAAAAATTCGACCAAAACTATGCAAGAAACCCCCCTCACGGTTAATAAAACACACATCCACTGCCGGATGTGTAATACTTTTTATTTTATTCTCTGGAAAGGGGTTGAACATCACTTGAGAGTCACAGCGCGCTCCTGGCAGAGCCCAATGCTGTGTTACACCCACCATTGCCTGCTGAGTGCCACACACCTCTGTGTTGTATTCCACTAGCTAGTGCATATGCCATGACACTCTCTAGCCCATGTGCACTGTAACACCACCCCGTGAATATGTCATGCCACACTTGTCTTCGCACGGGTTATATTGCCCCATCTAACGTGCCTTCCTCGATGCCTATGTTATAACGCACAGTGCTATGCCATACATATTACAATCTGAGATCCATATCTTTGTCACAGTGCATATACAACGTTACACTCCCCAGCACATATTTTATATTACAACTTTAGAGACTAGTTAGGTTACACAACACTGCCCTGTGCATATTACACTCCAAGGCGCATATCGCATAGCACGCGCTAGTGCCTGTGCTAGCTCGCGCTCTCCAATGAATCTGTAATTGCGCACAATGTATTGCATATTATATTTCACGTCCGGTTCATCTTATATCACACTTTTTGGTGCATAGTTTATACCATCCACTATATCTAGTTTTCATTTTCAATCGTGCTCTCAGGACTATGTTCTATATAACACTGTGTTCACCTACCCTTTTCACGGGCATTACATTTTGCAATAGGGCGTGGAGGGTCAGGGGGTGTTTCTGCCAAGTGAGCCCGGAGTCACAGTCACAAACGTCCTCTTCTTCCTGAATAAAAGTGAGATTATGCTGCATACTTGTTCATATTTTAAGTAGTTCGCACAGACACACGTTTTAAAAACAATAAAGTTCCTAATACCCGCCTTCTCTGAACAGTTAGCTTGCTGCCCCATCCCCCTCCTCCCTATCCTCTGTTGTGTGAATCCATGGACTAGCCTCCTCCCTCCTGCCATGCATGGTCTGATGTGCTGCCACTGCCCTCAATTTAGTATGATGTACCAGTCCACTCCTCCTGCCCTCCATTGCCCAATTCTATGCCCCATCATTGACCTCCTGCTTAAACTCTGTGCTTAGCTTGCTGCCCCTATTCTCCTTCCCCCTGCCCTCCGATGTCTTTGTGCATGCCCCTGCTCCATCCTTTTTGCCCACCATGTTCCATGGACCTGCCACTCCTATCTACTCTGAGTGTTCTGTTGAGCTGCCACTCCACTCCCACCTGCCTAGCATTGTCAGATGACTGTAACCTGTCCCTGCCACCTCCACCCTGCCTGTCCACATGCCATGCCCCTATCCTCTTCCTCCTGTCCTACATGGTCCATTGTACTGCCACACCCTTCTGCCCTCCCTGGTCTGTTGTGCTGCAACTGCTCCTCCTGCCTGCCCCGTGCGGTCTGTTGTGAGGCCCCTCCCCTGAACTTTCTTGTCTGTGCACAGGTCCTGACCCTCCCTTCTATCCTCCATCGTCCTTTGTGCATGCCCCTGCACCCTCCTTCTTGCCCATCATAGCCATTGTGCTGCCACTAACCCTCCCACTTGCCATGCATGGTCTTCTGTGCTGCCATGGCCCCTCCCACCTTCCCTGTGTGGTAAGTTAGCTGCCCCTGACCCCCTCCCACCTTCCCTCCATGGTCTGTGTGTATGCCATCACAGTCTCAGTGTTGCTCTTCATGGTGTGTCTTGCTTCTAGTGCCCATCCTGCCTGACCTCCATGGCTATCTTGCTGCTCCTGCCCTGCCCCCTTATCCCCAGCCCTCTGTTTACATGTGCAGACCCCTACTCCCTCCCTCCTGGCTTGTCTGTTCCATTGTAATGCCCCTGATCTGTCCCTCCTGCCCTTTATGGTCTGTTATGCTGCAGCTTTCTCTCCTGTCTGTCCATTATGGTCAGCTAGCTACCATTGCCTCTTGCCCCTCTGTTCTCAGTTGTGCATGTGCATGGTCCTGTCCCCTCCCTCTTGCTTTCTATGGATTGTTGTGCTGCACTCCCGTCCCGCATGCCCTGTGTGGTGTATTGTGCTGCTGTAAACCCTGATGCCTGCCCTGCAGGGTCCGTTTGGTGCACCTCTCCATGTCCCTCCTGTCCTCTGTTATCCAAGTCCATGTCCCTACCCCATTTCCTTCCATGATCCAATGTACCATACTTGCGAACATTTTGAACTTGGTAAGAGGGAGATTTTGAAAAAAAACTGGGGTATTGATTTTCCCCTTTGAGTTACATTGAAAAAGAGGAGATTGTAGACAGGAGACAGATCAAATAAAGCCCATTTGAGCTTAAAAACATTGGACGTTTCCTGGCTGAATCGCGTCTGTTGGCATGTATGGTTGTACTACCATTGCCTCTTCCTTCTGCCCACAATGGTATATTACATTGCCTCAGCCTCTCTTGCAAGTCCTGTATTGTTGGTTTGTTGCCCCTGCCCCCCTTTCCACTGCCCTCCATAGTCTGCTGTGCTGCCACGGCCCTTCCTGCCTGCTCAGTGTGGTTAAATTGTTGCCTTTGCACCCTTCTACCTGCCTTCAATTTTCAGAGTCCGTGCCCCTGGCCTCTGCCTCTCAACAGTATCCTAATGAACAACTAGATTGCTAACATTCTACATTTATTACAAAAGTGTGGAACGCCTGACGTCATCTTGATGTAATCAAAACTGTAATACCTAGAGCATGTCTACAACCAAAATGAATTTGTTCTTGTGTGATGTAACCAATGCTCATGTAAAGCACTCCAATACCTGACAAGTCTGCACTATATAACACTGCAAAAACACAAAATAATAGGTGTTTTGCACACTTCTGTCATTGGGCTATATTTGGGCTACATCTGGGTGATTTTTTTGGGCTCTTTTGTCTCCGGTGGCCATCTTGGGAGATTTATTTGTTATGAAGTTTCCTAATTTCCTCATGTACTGCAGTCTCCTCAGTAGGAAATGCTTTCAGTTTTTTACTTTGATTCCATCATGAAGGTATTCAGATATGTCACACATTTGCCATACATTCTGAATGTTAGCACTCTAGTTGCTCATTAGATCACTGTAGTAAAACTACTGTTCACCATGGAAGTCTGCTCCTGGTATTAAAAGTGCATGTTTCAGTCTGCATGTCAGAATTTTTTAATGAAATAGAAGAGGATTTGAGAAGTCACTCTAAATGTGCCCTCATTTTCTTTCTTCAGCATTAATCATAATTTCTATGGCAAAATGAACCCCCTCATTGTGTTCCTTTTTAAATTAAATGTTTTAAGTGTTACCACTTTAATCCAAGCAAGATGGCTTCAGGTGTGCCATATGTTTATCATAAGTAGGACTGTTAGCGCTCTAGTTGTTCTTTGGAACACTCTGGGAAGCTGCAGTAGAACACAAAGGAATCAACTGACAGTCTCTGCCCTTGTTGGATGTACATGTTTTACTGAGAATGTCAGACTTCATTCTCACATTACTGAGAAAGATAATGTGAATTTACAGAAAATAAGCTCTCAGTTTAGCTTATAGATCACCTTCCAAACCTCTGTGGGAAAAGCATGAGAAAATATTTTCCTCTCAATCATGATATCCCAGCAGAAGGCTTTTTCACATGGTGAAATCACCTTAGAACATACCACAATTCCTAAAATGAGTATGGTACCATCAACAAATGATTTATAATGTAACTAAAGTCTTAAAACCTTCTATTAACTGCAATGCTTTTTAATGAGGTGCTATCATGTATATTGGTCCCAAGATGGCTGCCAACACTTCTTGGGTGAAGTGCTGACAGCCAATCAAATCTCAGGATGAGATGTGTGGTTAGGCTCCGCCCACATATATATATGATTTTACTTTTGATTTTCTCAGGAACTACTGAACAGATTGACACCAGACCTGCAATAGGCACTTCCCTGACCTGAGGACTACCTCTCTGCCAAATTTCAAGTAATTCTGTTCAGCCGTTCGGGCTGTACCTTGGACTAAAGGTCCCTATGGAAAATTGCATGGGGAAAATGCGTTTTGGGACCCCCCTTTTTTCTCAGCCCCCGCTTGACGAATCCCCCCGAGACTTTCAGGGTAGGAGCGGAGCGGAGCGCCCCACCTATTTTGAACATTTTGCGAGGATTCGTCAACCGGCGCCAAAGTTATTCCAAATAGAATGTTGCGGATTTCCTATGGAAACACGGTCCTAACTATAACTATCTACTGGCGACCGCCAGTAGATTATACATATATATATATATATATATATATATATTATCTACTGGCGGTCGCCAGTAGATAGTTATAGTTAGGACCCTGTTTCCATAGGAAATCCGCAACATTCTATTTGGAATAACTTTGGCGCCGGTCGACGAATCCTCGCGAAATTTTCAAAATAGGTGGGGCGCTACGCTCCGCTCCTACCCTGAAAGTCTCGGGGGGATTCGTCAAGCGGGGGCTGAGAAAAAAGGGGGGTCCCAAAACGCGTTTTTCCCATGCATTTTTCCATAGGACCTTTAGACACAGCTACAGCCCGAACGGCCGAACAGAGTTACTTGAAATTTGGCAGAGAGGTAGTCTACAGGTCAAGGAAGTGCCTTTTGTAGGTCTGGTGTAAATCTGTTCAGTATGTCCTGAGAAAATAGCATTTAAAAGCATATATATATGTGGGCGGAGCCTAACCACACATCTCATCCTGAGATCTGATTGGCTGTCAGCACTTCATCCAAGAAGTGTTGGCAGCCATCTTGGGACCAATATACATGATAGCACCTCATTAAAAAGCATTGCAGTTAATAGAAGGTTTTAAGACTTTAGTTACATTATAAATCATTTGTTGATGGTACCATACTCATTTTAGGAATTGTGGTATGTTCTAAGGTGATTTCACCATGTGAAAAAGCCTTCTGCTGGGATATCATGATTGAGAGAAAAATATTTTCTCATGCTTTTACCACAGAGGTTTGGAAGGTGATCTATAAGCTAAACTGAGAGCTTATTTTCTGTAAATTCACATTATCTTTCTCAGTCATGTGAGAATGAAGTCTGACATTCTCAGTAAAACATGTACATCCAACAAGGGCAGAGACTGTCAGTTGATTCCTTTGTGTTCTACTGCAGCTTCCCAGAGTGTTCCAAAGAACTACTAGAGCGCTAACAGTCCTACTTATGATAAACGTATGGCACACCTGAAGCCATCTTGCTTGGATTAAAGTGGTAACTATTAAAACATTTAATTTAAAAAGGAACAAAATGAGGGGGTTCATTTTTCCATGAAAAGTATGATTAGTGCTGCAGAAAGAAAAATTAGGGCACATTTTGAGTGACTTCTCAAATCCTCTTCTATGTCATTAAAACATTCTGACATGCAGACTGAAACATGCACTTTCAATACCAGCAGCAGTTTTCCCTGGTGAGCAGTAGCTTTACTACAGTGATCTAATGAGCAAAAAGAGTGCTAACATTCTGAATTTATGGCAAATGTGTGACACATCTGAATGCCTTCTTGATGGAATCAAAGTAAAAAACTGAAAGTATTTCCTACTGAGGAGACTGCAGTAAATGAGGAAATTAGGAAACTTCATAACAAATAAGTCTCCCAAGATGGCCACCAGAGACAAAAGAGCTCAAATGTAGCCCAAATATCACCCAGATGTAGCCCAAGTATAGCCCAATGACAGAATGTCCCAGAATGTTCTTAAAAACAACTAGAGCGCTTACTGTCTTCATTATGACAAAAGTATGGCATACCTGAAGCCATCTTGATTGGAATAAACTGGTAACACTTAAAACATTTAATTTAAAAAGGAACACAATGAGGGGGTTCATTTTGCCATAGAAATTATGATTGATGCTGAAGAAAGAAAATGAGAGCACATTTTGAGTGACTTCTCAAATCCTCTTCTATTTCATTAAAAAATTCTGACATGCAGACTGAAACATGCACTTTTAATACCAGGAGCAGACTTCCATGGTGAACAGTAGTTTTACTACAGTGATCTAATGAGCAACTAGAGTGCTAACATTAAGAATTTATGGCAAATGTGTGACATATCTGAATACCTTCATGAGGGAATAAAAGTAAAAAACTGAAAGCATTTCCTACTGAGGAGACTGCAGTACATGAGGAAATTAGGAAACTTCATAACAAATAAATCTCCCAAGATGGCCACCGGAGACAAAAGAGCCCAAATGTAGCCCAAAATCACCCAGATGTAGCCCAAATATAGCCCAATGACAGAAGTGTGCAAAACACTTATTATTTTGTGTTTTTGCAGTGTTATATAGTGCAGACTTGTCAGGTATTGGAGTGCTTTACATGAGCATTGGTTACATCACACAAGAACAAATTCATTTTGGTTGTAGACATGGGGAGACTAAGTGATTTGACCAGAATCACAGAATGTCGAGCTGAAGCAGAAACTTCAACCTGGTTCCCCAGTTGCAAAGTCTGCAGTTCTGGAAGTAACACCACATCCTCTCCCCTAAGTGAAACATTTAATCAAGTGTTCAACTGGATAAAAAAACATAAAGATAACAAATAATTTAAAAGTGCTTTGTCGCTATTTGAAAACTCAGAAAATATGTCCTTATTTTAGTCTTTTAGAGCACTAACCATAATTTTGATGCCAATAAGACCCTCTCATATATATAATTTCTAAAGGAAATGCTCTAGGTATTACAGTTTTGATTACATCAAGATCATGTCAGGCGTTCCACACTTTTGTAATAAATATAGAATGTTAGCAATCTAGTTGTTCATTAGGATACTGTTGAGAGGCAGAGGCCAGGGGCACGGACTCTGAAAATTGAAGGCAGGTAGGAGGGTGCAAAGGCAACAATTTAACCACACTGAGCAGGCAGGAAGGGCCATGGAAGCACAACAGACTATGGAGGGCAGTGGAAAGGGGGGCAGGGGCAACAAACCAACAATACAGGACTTGCAAGAGAGGCTGTTGGAGGGAAGATCTATTACGGGTCAAGGAAGCTAGGGGCGGTCCCCAGAGCCCCGGGAGCCACCACAGAACTGAGCAGGAGAGTGAGTCAGGGACAAAAGGGGCACCTTAATTTGAGCCGGGGTGCCTAGTAACGCTTGCTCCAAAAATGAAGAAAACAGACATATGAGACATGGAATTGGAGGCAGAATACAATGGCAGTTTAATGAGAAGATGCAACTTCAAAGAAACCGCAGAATAGAGACATAAAGTACAAAATACAGAATCCAGATAATCATACAGCTGTCATGATATTCTCTGTATCTCAATTAATGTACTGACAGAGAGAGAGAGAAAACACATCTATAAATGCATCATGAGAAACAAGTTACACCAAGGAAAATGTTACCTAGGAACACTCACGTTAACTCTTAGAGCAAGCATTCCTGCAATTACAATACAAAATCTTTTAAATGCAAAAGTAAAGAGAACAATGGTTAAACATAACATGACATTTCATATAGGTAAAATAGAATAAGATACTTCAAGCAAAGCAGAGCAAGACATTTTAAGCAAAGGAAGACAAGAGCTCCCAGCTCTTGGGGAAAACCTGCACAGCCTGTTAACCTACATACAGACGGCGAGGTAGTCCGTCGATATCTGTGGGTGCTTCCTTTTTATATCATTTTGTGGGCTCCTTTGCACGCTACATCTACCTACGTATGCTACCCAAAAGCTTTGTCTGCAGATTTTACCAGACATTTCGTCATTTACCCACTTAATGCTGACAATGGACTGGGTGAAAAGGTCAGTCTCTCAGGCCAATCGCTTATCGCAAGTTCCATAGAGCAAGCAGAAAATAATGGGTATTGTACGGGAATTCAATATATTCATGTATAAAATCTCCTCAGTTCTCCTAACTTGACGCTCTGTGGTTGCCACTTCCTTAAAAGCGGGAAACCTGCCCAGGAAGCAAGTACCAGTCCAGGATGCAGCCTACTGTATGTCGACAGCTTCAGGGGGATGTTGAACTTTGATACCGAGCACGGAGCACTCGGGTAGGGTGTAGGCTACTAGTTTGGAGCAGAAGGCCTCGCAGACCTGCCTTCAGACTGCTATACACTAAAATTGCAGAGCTATGGTCAATTTAACAAAGAGGCCTACATATTGAACAGAAGGGCCTACACAGGGGTTTTATGCTGGCTGAGTGGTAAGGATGTCTCAGGATAATTATATAGCAACACAGGACCCGCTGGTCAATTTAATACGGCCTACAAATGCGGCTGGCAGGGCAAGGACAAGGGTCTCATACTTCAGGTGTGGACAGAACGGGCCAGGGGCCCCCTGTGATACAAAATCTACCCTCCTTCAAGGCTGTGGCAATGTAATAGACCATTGTGGACAGAAGGAAGAGGCAATGGTAGCACAACCATACATGCCAACAGACCCGAATCAGCCAGGAAACGTCCAATGTTTTTAAGCTCAAATGGGCTTTATTTGATCTGTCTCCTGTCTACAATATCCTCTTTTTCAATGTAACTCAAAGGGGAAAATCAATACCCCAGTTTTTTTTCAAAATCTCCCTCTTACCAAGTTCAAAATGTTCGCAAGTATGGTACATTGGATCATGGAAGGAAATGGGATAGGGACATAGACTTGGATAACAGAGGACAGGAGGGACATGGAGAGGTGCACCAAACTGACCCTGCAGGGCAGGCATCAGGGTTTGCAGCAGCACAATACACCACACACGGCATGCAGGACGGGAGTGCAGCACAACAATCCATAGAAAGCAAGAGGGAGGGGACAGGACCATGCACATGGAGAACAGAGAACAGAGGGGCAAGAGGCAATGGTAGCTAGCTGACCATAATGGACAGAGAGGAGAGAAAGCTGCAGCATAACAGACCATAAAGGGCAGGGGGGACGGATCAGGGGCATTACAATGGAACAGACAAGCCAGGAGGGAGGGAGTAGGGGTCTGCACATGTAAACAGAGGGCTGGGGGCAAGGGGGCAGGGCAGGAGCAGCAAGATAGCCATGAAGGTCAGGCAGGATGGGCACTAGAAGCAAGACACACCATGAAGAGCAACAGTGAGACTGTGATGGCATACACACAGACCATGGAGGGAAGGTGGGAGGGGGTCAGGGGCAGCAAACTGACCACACAGGGAAGGTGGGAGGGGCCATGGCAGCACAGAAGACCATGCATGGCAAGTGGGAGGGTTAGTGGCAGCACAATGGCTATGATGGGCAAGAAGGAGGGTGCAGGGGCATGCACAAAGGACGATGGAGGATAGAAGGGAGGGTCAGGACCTGTGCACAGACAAGAAAGTTCAGGGGAAGGGACCTCACAACAGACCACACGGGGCAGGCAGGAGGAGCAGTTGCAGCACAACAGACCAGGGAGGGCAGAAGGGTGTGGCAGTACAATGGACCATGTAGGACAGGAGGAAGAGGATAGGGGCATGGCTTGTGGACAGGCAGGGTGGAGGTGGCAGGGACAGGTTACAGTCATCTGACAATGCTAGGCAGGTGGGAGGGGAGTGGCAGCTCAACAGAACACTCAGAGTAGATAGGAGTGGCAGGTCCATGGGACATGGTGGGCAAAAAGGATGGAGCAGGGGCATGCACAACGACATCTGAGGGCAGGGGGAAGGAGAATAGGGGCAGCAAGCTGAGCACAGAGTTTAAGCAGGAGGTCAATGATGGGGCATAGAATTGGGCAATGGAGGGCAGGAGGAGTGGACTGGCACATCATACTAAATTGAGGGCAGTGGCAGCACATCAGACCATGCATGGCAGGAGGGAGGAGGCTAGTCCATGGATTCACACAACAGAGGATAGGGAGGAGGGGGATGGGGCAGCAAGCTAACTGTTCAGAGAAGGCGGGTATTAGGAACTTTATTGTTTTTAAAACATTGTGTCTGTGCGAACTACTTAAAATATGAACAAGTATGCAGCATAATCTCACTTTTATTCAGGAAGAAGAGGACGTTTGTGACTGTGACTCCGGGCTCACTTGGCAGAAACACCCCCTGACCCTCCACCCCCTATCGCAAAATGTAATGCCCGTGAAAAGGGTAGGTGAACACAGTGTTATATAGAACATAGTCCTGAGAGCACGATTGAAAATGAAAACTAGATATAGTGTATGGTATAAACTATGCACCAAAAAGTTTGATATAAGATGAACCGGGCGTGAAATATAATATGCAATACATTGTGCGCAATGACAGATTCATTGGAGAGCGCGAGATAGCACAGGCACTAGCGCGTGCTATGCGATATGCGCCTTGGAATGTAATATGCACAGGGCAGTGTTGTGTAACCTAACTAGTCTCTAAAGTTGTAATATAAAATATGTGCTGGGGAGTGTAACGTTGCATATGCACTGTGACAAAGATATGGATCCCAGATTGTGATATGTATGGCATAGCACTGTGCGTTATAACATAGGCATCGAGGAAGGCGCGTTAGATGGGGCAATATAACCCGTGCGAAGACAAGTGTGGTATGACATATTCACGGGGTGGTGTTACAGTGCACATGGGCTAGAGAGTGTCATAGCATATGCACTAGCTAGTGGAATACAACACAGAGGTGTGTGGCACTCGGCAGGCAATGGTGGGTGTAACACAGCATTGGGCTCTGTCAGGAGCGCGCTGTGACTCTCAAGTGATGTTCGTCCCCTTTCCAGAGAGTAAAATAAAAAGTATTACACATCCAGCAGTGGATGTGTGTTTTATTAACCGTGAGGGGGGTTTCTTGCATAGTTTTGGTCGAATTTTTGTTGAATCCCCTTTGAATGGCTTGGTGTGCATGTGTATTAAATGTGCCCGTCAATAGCTACCCATGTTTGTATAAATAAACGACTAGGGTGTCTGCCGGGATTAGGCACGGTAGGGCATCAGACATGTCAGAGCTTCACTAGTGGTGTAAATACATTCCACGTGGATTCATTGCATGCATAGTCGCCTTTTAATGAATATCACGCAAATCGTCATGGTGATAGGTACGTACGGTTTGTCCAGCATGTCCTAGGTGTGTCTATAAATATATATTTTTTTAAAATAATAAAAAACAGTGGCCGGCCCTGGGGATTGGGGTCAAAAAAATATAATTAGGAGACAGGCCCTGGGGGATGGGGTCATCAGGGCCAATACATTAGAATAAGAAGGGGAACCACACAGCCCCCCTTCTTAAAAAATTAAAATAAATAAAAGGCTGGCATCGTGCCGGAGGCCATGACCCCTCCGTGCAGCACTCTGCAAACGCGCCCCCAACAGGCATCTCCAGTATGCGCCAGGGAGCTGCGCTGCAGACAGGTGTTCTGAGGCCAAGCCCCTTTTTACACCTCTCTGCAACGCAGCTCTGTGGCGCTTACTGGAGGTACCTAGTGGTCTAGTTTGACCCTAGGGACCCTTAGGATTCAAGGGGACTTAATCTCTCAACTTAGAACAGCCACAGGGCGCGTTTACACAGTGATGAAGGGAGGGGATGGGGCCTGAGGTGACGTGTGCAAACACGCACTATGGCACGTTTTAAATTGGGGATATAATTTCCCTTCAATACTGAGGGCCCCTGGGGGCTAACTAGCCCACCAAGTGCTTCCAGTAAGCGCCACTGAGCTGCATTGCAGAGAGGTGGTCCAGGCCGTGCCACTTTTTACACCTCTCTGCAACGCAGCTCTGTGGCACTTACTGGTGGTACCTAGTGGGCTAGTTGGACCCTAGGGACCCTCAGGATTCAAATGAACTTAATCTCCCAACTAAAAATGGACACAGGGCGTGTTTACACAGTGGTGAAGGGAGGGGACGGGGCCTGAGTTAACGTGTGCAAAAACACCCTGTGGCCTGTTTTAAGAGGTAGTTTTAATCCCCATGCCCTATAATATACTAGGGGCTTACAGAGGAGGTCATGCTAATCACAGGGGGACCCCAACGCATAATGTTCCCTAGTGTATGTAGGTGTTTTCACTGTATTCTAAGTGTCTTTTAACATAGCACTGGCTCTAGGACTGGTTAGTCAGACTCAGTTACCACCAGTATCCGTCTGAAAAAGTTGAGGGTACAGGATGATTTTGCAACAAGGCTTCTTTCTGCTCTTCTTTTTGTTCTTTCTGCACGTTATCCTTCTTCCTGCACTTATCTTCGTATTTGAGGACATCTGTTGCTTCTTTCTGCACTTCTTTTGTTTCTTTCTGTGCATTTTTTCTTCTTTCTTCACATGTCCTATCTCTGTAGGCATAGTTAGAAATTAGCATTTAAAAAACCTTTGAAATTCACAGAAAAAAACATAGGTTTCAGGCACGTTATAGTTAGGAATTAGCATTTAAAAAACCTCAGAAATTCACTGAAAAAACCATAGGTTTCAGGGGTGTTATAGTTAGCTGGACTTTTCACTTGTACAAAACCATTGAAATTCCCCCGTTATAGTTAGTTCAGCTAACTATAACTCGCGCGCCCGCAATGCACTGCTGATGACGTCACATATTACATCACTCATGACATGGTCAGTGACATCACTCATGACATCACTGATGACATCTCAAATGACATCACTGATGACATCATCCTTGTGATAGAGTGGCAGACCTCCTCTTACCCTAATATAACCTTTGATACACACATTCAAAAATAGAGAATACAATTTTCAAAACAATGGACATACCAATACCAGTTACAACAACCTCTTCAGTAATTCTAAGATCCACATACACATCCACTCATTCACCAACAGTCCTATACAGTCACTCATACATGTATTCACTCATCATATGTACTCATACACCTATACATCCTGTTACACAATGCCACTCATCCATAGAGTTACTCACACACATAGTCACTCATGCTAATAAAGAATCAAACATACATTTACTTGCATATACAGTTATACACACACCACCACACTTACTTCTACGGAAACTTACACATACTTAGTCTTTTAAACAATCACTTATAGAAACACATACTTATTCATACAGGAACTCTTTCAATCTCTCACTCTCACATATACTCACATATATACACCAATAGTCACATATACTAATTTAAAACATATGTAGTTACTCATAAAGACACTATTGAGACAGTCATTCACTCACTAACACACCCATACACACACTCATCCACCCATACAGTCCTGCACACATGCTGTTTTCAACACATACAAACAGTGAGTCACTCATTCATGCACCTATGCACTACGTAATACCCCCCACCGAACCATGCAGACACTCAGACTGATACACAAAAAACCAACTAATAACCTATATAGACACCCATGTAGCTACTCACCAACCCATGCAGCCACTTATACACAAAGTGAGAGACTGATACAGATATTTACATATTTAAACATTACTCACTAAGCCATGTATTCACTATGATACACTTAATCAGTCAGTTACACAATAAATTTTTCAAAAACAAATCATCCATTTAGACACTTATATACCCATTTATTCTTCCATCGACCTTGAGATATACATATATAAAACATATTTAATTTTCAGAAAAACACATATTCTTTGGATGATGTAATCAGTGATGTCATCAGTGATGTCATTTGACATGTCATCAGTGATGTCATGAGTGATGTCACTGACCATGTCATGAGTGATGTAATATGTGACGTCATCAGCAGTGCATTGCGGGCGCGCGAGTTATAGTTAGCTGAACTAACTATAACGGGGGAATTTCAATGGTTTTGTACAAGTGAAAAGTCCAGCTAACTATAACACCCCTGAAACCTATGGTTTTTTCAGTGAATATATATATATATATATATATATATATATATATATATATATACATATAAATATATATATATAGTTAGAAATGGGAATACTGGTAGGCTAGGGCAAGCGCCGAAGCCAGGCAAAAATCTCCACTCTAGTCAGGATGAGGGAGTTACACTCCTAAAATAACCCCTGCTCACCCCCTTGGTAGCTTGGCACAAGCAGTCAGGCTTATCTTAGAGGCACCACACCAGTTTAGAAAAATATCCAATATTTTTATATAATTAAAGCAGGACCAAAAACGTCATAATCCACAATACTATATGTAAAAAAAGGTCTGTAGTTATCAAAATAAGTTTCAAACAAAGTTCCTCGATGTCGATAGCTCCGTCCGGGGCTACCACGGCTTCGTGAACAACAAATCCAACAGTTCTGGCTGGTCGCGGGCCAGCTACGGTGTCGGGTAGACCCGCAAACAGTACCTGTGAGAAATGCAGGGCGATGAGGCCCTCGAAGTCACTCGCGTTGCAGGTCGAGCTCCTCTCTGATGGAATCAGGAGCGCCGGCGTCGGGTGCTGCGGTGCGAAGTGCAGCGGTGAGGCGTGCGGTGCCCTCAGGTTGCCGTGCGAGCAGCGGCTCGGTGGCGTCGTCGGATGGCGCTGTCGGTGAGACCAGGGTTGCTGTGCGAGATGCAGGCGGTGCTCGTCACGGTGCTAGCAGGTCACGGTGCAAGCAGCGGTGTCGTCGTTGCTGAAGCGCTATCGTCGGCTGCCGAGCAGGAGTTGATTGTGCCGGCGTCGGTGGACCAAGGCTGCGGTGTGGGATGAGGGCTGTGCTTTGTGTGACTTACGAGCGGTGCCCCCGAACCACGGTGCAAGCAGTGGCGTCGATTTCGGCGTGGAGCGGTGGCGGCGGGGAGGCCAAGGCGTCCTCGTGAAGCAAGGCGGTGCGGAGGGCGGTGCCCACAGGTCGCGGTGCCAGCAGCGGCTCGGTGGCGGCGTCAACAGGCGTCATCGGTGAGACCAAGGTCGCAGTGCAGCGTTGCGGCGGTGCTCTCTGCGGTGCCAAGGCTTCGGCATGAAGCGAGGCGGTGCGGAGTGCGGGGCCCACAGGTCGCGGTGCAAGCAGCTGCTTGGTGGCGGCGTCGACAGGCATCGTTGGTGAGATCAAGATTGCGGTGCGGCATTGCAGCGGTGCCCTCTGCGGTGCCATCAGGACACAGAGTCAGCAGCGGCGTCGTAGACGTCGCTTTTCCTATGATACAGCACAAAACACACAGTTCCCAGTGCTGCGGGCAGAAGAGCTTGGAAGTCTTTGCTCTTCCTGAGACTTCGTGAACAGGGGGCAAGCTCTACTTCAAGCCCTTGGAGAGACTCACAAAATAGGTTGCAGAAAGTCCAGTCCAGGCCTTTCACTGCCCAAGACAGAAGCAACCACTGCAGGTCCACCGAACTAAGGGAGAAAAAGCGTTTTTGCAAGAGATTGGAACGTAAATGGCGACTAGGTTACGCGGAAATAGATAAAACTATCTACAGAGACGCCATCAGGTCATACAAAAAAGACATAAAAAGTGCGCAATCCTTATACTACTCCAACCAGATTGCAGAGGCTAGCTCCAGCTCAAAAGAGATATACAAAATAGTAAAAAGCCTCATCACCCTCCCCACACCCCCGTCTACAACGGAGAACCCAGAGCTCCGCTGTGAAGACCTGGCTAATTTCTTCTCTCAGAAAATTAACCTTATATACTCATCCTTCCCTTCTACAGACCAGACTGCTCTGATTAAAGCAGCCCCTTGTCCCCCTCAAATCCACTCACCCAATCACCCTCCGGTGTTGGCGGAATCCCCCCAGTTGCAGGCAGATTACCCACCCAATCACCCCCCGGTGCTGGCGGAATTCCCCCAGTTGCAGGCAGATCACCTCACTTTCCTCATGCGCCAGGTGAAGTCGGGTTCCCCTAGAGACCCAGCACCCCCATATGTTCTAGTCTCGGCGTTTCAAACCATCCTCCCCACACTGCTTGAAGTACTCAACACCTCGATTACCACCAGCATAGTACCAGCAGCATGGAAGCAGGCTATGGTGAGGGCCCTGATTAAAAAACCAAATCTTGACACCAAGAACCTCAACAATTACCGCCCGATCTCCTTGTTGCCTTGGGCAGCCAAGATCCTGGAGAAACATATAAATAGCATAATAACAACTTTTCTCGAACAACACCAACTTCTCGACCCATCCCAGACTGGCTTCCGCCCCAAGCATGGGACCGAGACGGCACTGCTGGCAGTCACAGAGGAGTCCAGGAGAATCTTAGATCGGGGAGGATTGGTGGCAATCATCCTCCTCGATCTGAGCGCCGCATTTGATACCGTTAACCACGGTATCCTTCTGCGGCGTCTCCTGGACACCGGAATATCTGACAGAGCTCTGGAGTGGCTCAAGTCCTACCTGAGTGAAAGATCCTTCCAGGTGTTTGAGGGCAATGTCACTTCCTCCAGCAAGCCTCTGGGATGTGGGGTCCCACAGGGATCTTCATTGAGCCCGACGTTATTTAACGTCTACATGAGGCCACTGGCTGAGATCGTCCGTCCGTTCGGTATCAAGATCATTACCTACGCGGACGATACCCAGCTGGTGGTCTCCCTGGCACAGGCGGGCGGTATGTCGGCAAATGTAGATCTTGCAGGCTGCCTGGATACGGTCAAATGCTGGATGACCAAGTCTTGTCTCAAACTTAATGGAGACAAGACAGAGCTCATGCTCCTGGGTCACATTCTACCATCGACCATAGACAATCTCTGGCCCACCAGCCTAGGTCCGGCCCCAACACCTAAAGACGCCATTAAGAGCCTTGGTGTCTGGCTCGACAGGTCCCTGTCCTTTGACCAACAGGCTACAAAACTTTCTGCCACCTGTTTTGGTATCCTGAGAGTCATTAGGAAGATTTTGCCTCTACTCCCCTTTGAAGCAAGAAAAACCGTAGTCCTGGGCCTGATCCAATCGCGGCTGGACTATGGAAACGCATTATATCTCGGAGCTCCCGACTTCACCTTGCGCAAACTACAATTAATACAGAACTGCGCAGCCAGAACACTCTTACAAATTCCTCGCAGATCCTCAGTAAAGTCCGGACTGAGGAAACTGCACTGGCTCCCTGTAAAGGAAAGAGTAGACTTCAAATCACTCTGCATCGCACACCAGACTTTCTGGTCGCAAGGCCCGACCATCAACCTCCCTCTCATCACACCCTATATACCCACCAGACAGTTGCGCTCCACTTCTGCAAATCTAGCCATTGTACCGCAAACAAAGAAATCAAGATCCGGAGGCCGCTCTTTCTCCTTCAATGTGGCTAAAAAGTGGAACGCCCTACCCCAGCATCTCAGATCAAACCCCGACATTCTCTCTTTTCGCAAACAGCTGAAAACGCTCCTGTTCACCACATAACCATGGTACTGAATCTGCCTTCCTCCTTACTCAAACTTCAGAGATATGCTTAGCGCTTGGACGCCTCAGGGCAGCTACCCGCGCTTTAGAAATCCGAATTCATTCATTCATTCAGGTCAGCCCAGCAAAGCACACAGCAAAGTGGTAGTTCCTCCTCACAGCTTCTCCAGCTCTTCTTTTTGGCAGTCTTCTTGATCCAGATGAGTTATAAAGTTCAGGGGTCTGGGTCCCAGTATTTGTATCCAAAAATCCTTTGATCCTCTAGGCAGAGGGTGTCGTGCCCAGCCAGAACCAGTTCTGCCTTCTCTGGTGTGAATTCCTGGCAGGAGGTGGAGACGGCGTTGTCAGAGGGAGACCAGGCCCTTTGAGGTGCAAGGAAATCTCCTCCCCCTTCCCCCATTGCAGCCCAGATCTATTCATCCCTTTCCTGACCCTACCTAGACTATCTGGAGCCCTCCTGCTCCCCAGCCTTCTGTCATCCGAAACCCAGACAGGTAATCTACATTCCAGCAGAGGCACACGGGATGACTGCGCAAGAAAATACTTACTTTCTAAAAGTGGTATTTTCAAACACAGAATGTAAAAATCACCTTCACTAAAAGATGCGTTTTAACATTCTGAGTTCAGGCATACTAAACTCGAATTTCTACCTTGTTCCCTGGGTCAGTTTAGGATTATAAGCTGTTATAATCAAACTGCCCATTCTGGCCTATGAGAACAGATAGCCTTGCAATAGTGAAAAACGAAATTGGCTGTTATTCAATATCAGGACATGCCACGCACACCCGGGCATGTCCTACCTTTCACATACACTGCACCCTGCCCACAGGGGTACCTTGGGCCTACCTTAGGGGTGCCTGACATGTAAGAAAAGGGAAAGTTAGGTAAGTCGACATGGCAGTTACAAACTGCGCGCAGACTCTGCAATGGCAGGTCTGAGGTACCTTTTGAGGGCTACTCACGTGGGTGGCACAATCAGTGCTGCAGGCCCACGAGTACCATTTGATTCACAGGCCCTGGCACACTCAGTGCACTTTTCTAGGGACTAACAAGTGAATCAAATATACAATCGAGGAAACACCCATCCATAACACAATTGACACAGGGAGCGCCTGCACTTTACCACTGATCAGCAGTGCGAAAAGTGCGCAGAAACGTTACGCCAGCAAAAACAGAGTCAAAACCGGGAGGTCAGAAAGCAAAAACTCAGGGGAAACACGCCAAAAGATGCCAAGTCTAACATATATATATATATATATATATATATATATTCACTTAAAAAACCATAGGTTTCACACATGTTATAGTTAGCTGTACATTTCACTCGTAAAAAACCAATGAAATTCCACGTTATAGTTAGATCAGGTAACTATAACTTGCGCGCCCACAATAAACTGCTGATGACGTCACATATTACATCACTCATGACATGGTCAGTGACATCACTCATCACATCAATGATGACAACTGAAATGACACATTGTGGATTGCGGTCGCGCAAGTTATAGTTACCTGATCTAACTATAACGTGGAATTTCATTGGTTTTTTACGAGTGAAATGTACAGCTAACTATAACATGTGTGAAACCTATGGTTTTTTAAGTGAATATATATATATATATATATGTATATATTACAGAAGACAGCTTCCTGCCACTCGGCCCTGATTCGGAGGAGGTGTCCGTGAAACACTGAAGAAACAAAACAGTAATATTGATGCAAACAAACTTCGCCTCGTAGCTCCAAATGAATTGGAAGGACAATCACGGACCCAGGAATCTTCATGCAAGGTAATTAATTTGATAAAGACACCCAGCACTATCGCCATGACGTGTTTCGGCCTTCGGGAGGCCTTGATCACATGACGCCATGAGGAGTGACCCAAAATTTAAAGTATCAGTGCAACCACATGTTTCATAGTGCAAATAGACATAGTAAAGGTATTTTCCAATTTCATGTATCACGCAAACATTTGCTTGAATTTAGCAGCTGGTAAATAGCTCGTGCAATTATGCCAATACATACTTAATAATAATGTGCAAGTGCGCATGTATTAAAAAACATTCATAAATTGAAAAGAAGCAGAGTCAAATATAACTGAGCTAAATGTAATCACATTTTCATGATAGGCAGTCATGAATACATATGAGTGCTGAACAAAATGACACCCTAGTGGGTATACAAACACTGAATTCAAATTGCCTCCTAGAGAAGCTACCACCACTATGCTCACTAATGTCGAGTGGTACATTAAATCTACACATTGAAAATATCAACCTAAAATTTAAAGTGCAAATGTACAAACTGACCAGTTAAAATAGTGTAACATTCCTACATATCCAGAACTAAGCCAACCGCAATTCAATATGTGTAGGTAACACAAATGGGTGCAGCTTTATAATAAATGGCTTAAAAACTGCTAAGCTTTTCTAAAATATTAAAAACTTCATAAATATTTATTACTTCATAAATACCTAAAATTATACATATGTGCAAATCAGCTAGTCACTTAAATACCAATACCAAATATTGGTTTAGAATAGAACTAATTTTGTTGGAATTGGCTCCCTAGTTTATCAATTTTTTATGATAACAATGCAGAATAGTTCTGTACAATAAGACAATTGCAACAATCAAAGTAAAAAACTGTGCCCATGTGGGCCCTATGTCTAGGTTAAGTGCACGTGCATATAAAAGTGCTACCATAAAAAGTGTTAAAATAACTAGAGTTTCATATTAGGAGGTCGAGTATGAAGGATGTTGTATAAAATGCATCAAACGTTTTAAAGTGGGGCTAATTGGATCATAAACAGGTATACAGGTCCTCACTGGAGTTGAGCCCATTGGGCGCCTTAGTATCCAACTCCAGGATGTACCGTGTTTCCAATTTTCTAAGCAGAGCTTCACGGTCGCCACCATGCCCTAGTGGTGGAATCATGTCTACCACAAAGTAGCTAAGGTGATCCAGGCAATTGCCATAGACCTCCTTAAAGTGCCTGGCAACTGGATAGGATTTGTCACTGTTACTGTTACTGATTGCCCTCATGTGCTGGAGTATCCATTTGTGCGCCTGAAACTTGGTGCTTCCTACTTATTGCAGGCCACATGAACACTCCAGCACATATATGGCGAATTCTGTTTTGCACGTAAGCCTCTTGGATATAACAATGAGAACATCATGAACGGGGATCCTATAGAATGTTCCACTCTTTCCATAATCACATGCTTTGCATGTTGAACATCTGATAAATCCCTTCGCTGTTTGTAACCATGTTTTTGGAGTGATGATCTCTGGACTGCTTTTAACCAGCATATCGCTGATTGAACGTTCTTTTCTGAACGTGATTTTTGGAGCATCAGCCATCGATCTACCAATCACTGGGTCATTGCGAACTACGACCCAATTCCTGTTGAATATCCTACGCAAGACACGGTGTTGACGACTATATGTCACAATAAGTCTTGGTGGTTCAACACTTGGAGAAGGTGTATTCTGCATACCGCCCGATTTTTTATTACTATTGTTGTTCAAGGCTGTTGATCTGGACACTGACTTGGTTTTCATGATTGCTTTGTCTATCATCTAAACAGAGTAGCCACTGGCCAGGAACCTGTTCTTACTCTCATTTTGAGCCTTGATACGATCATCATCCACACTACAGATGCGTCTTATGCGCAGCATTTCACTGTTGGAAATGCTGCGTATCAGATGCTCAGGATGGTGGCTAGTAGCGTGGAGCACAGTGTTTCCGACAGTCGGCTTACAATGTAATCTGGTCTCCAGTTTACCATCATGTATATATATTTCTACGTACAGAAAGCTGACTAGTTTCTTACTTATATGTGCCGTGAACTGCAGATTTAAATCGTTATTATTCATCTGCTGAGTGAACATGAGAGCCTCTTCCTCATTACCTTTCCAGATAAGAAATAAGTTGTCTATGTAACAATACCATACTATAACATTTTCTGCTAGTACATCTGGAAACATGGTACAGAGGACCTGCTCCTCCCACAGTCCCATATACAAACAGGCATAAATGGGGGAGAAGCAGGCCCCCATAGCTACTCCTCTTATCTGTTGAAAGACTTGATTCTGAAATAAGAAGAAATTATTAAGCATTTATTGGCATATTTGCAAAAGCTATTTACCAGCTGCTAAATTCGAGCAAATGTTTATGTGATACATGAAATTGGAATAGACCTTTACTATGTCTATTTGCACTATGTCAAATGTGGTTGCACTGTCACTTTAAATTTTGGGTCACTCCTCATGGCGTCATGTGATCAAGGCCTCCCGAGGGCCGAAACGCGTCATGGCGGTGGTGCTGGGTGTCTTTATCAAATAATTTACCTTGCACGAAGATTCCTGGGTCCGTGTTCGTCCTTCCAGTTCATTTGGAGCTACGAGGCGAAGTTCGTTTGCATATATATATATATATATATATATATATATATATATATATATATACACAAAGTGGACATGGTCATCATTGCTGGAGGTGTTTGCTCTGAAAAGGTAAACTACTTTACTTACCCAGTCCCTGTTCAACTTTTTGCACTCATTCAGGCACAGATGTGATTCTTGGAGAATGGCTATAGGAGGATCACTATTAATAAGAAAGACTAGAACGTACTTCCTCTTACTGTAGGATGTGAGGACATTGGCACTTACGGAGAGAATTGGTAAAGGTTTAGGGATTGCAGTATGTGGTATCAGGGTGAATCAAGGAGTGTGGTAGCATGGAGCAATGAGGTACTAGCAAGTAGAATATAGAGATAGGATCCAGAGGGAAAAACAGGAGAGGGTCCCGCCAACTACAGTTTAATCAAATAAAGCAAACAGTCCAAGTTAGCTTCCAGTAAGGTACCCATGAAGCTGTCATGTAAAATGTCAAGTAGCATGAAAAAGGAGACAAAGACAGGGCAGTGGGACACTATGGGAGACAAAGGGCACCAGGATAGAGAGTGGTTGAGTCTTCAGGAAATTGACCCAAAAACAATAGAAGAATGTACCATCCAACAACAAGAAGTAGAACTGAGTAGAACAGTGGTACTATCTAAACAGCAAACTGATAAACCGTGAACAGGTGAGCGTCAAGGCTGCAACCCAATGCTTTCAGTAAGGTACCCATGAAGCTGTCTAACGCCTGTGTAAACCCCTGTTATTGCAAGGGTCGGAATTACGGGTTGAGCGGTATTTACCGCATCAAGTAGATTTCGACAGGTCAAACTTACTGGAATTTAACAGAGGAACATTCTACAGTGTTTATCGCATCATGCAGTTTTTAGTGCAGTAGGCATCAAAATCTGCATCATATTCCCCAGAAACTCATAACAGGTGCTTTGTAAGGCTCCAATAAATACCATACCCCTGGGTTTAGTTATGTATATGCTACGATGAAAGCACCTAAATTCCAATAAACTCGGAATCAGGGCCTGAGTCTATAATACTTATCATTTTGTGACATTGCTAATCATATTGTAAAATAACATCATTCTTATGGAACATAAATTAACAATGGTATTCAATTCAGCATTCCTGTCCCTGATACTTTCATACAATGATTCACCACCATTAGAATATGGAGCAAGGGTGCCTTAACTGTGTAATACAGTGTGAAAACTCCCAGGGGATTTGTAAGATTTCCAAGGTAAAGAACAAACCAATCATATGTATTCCAATATGGGCCAAGTGAACCCATATTTGAAGAGGAAGGTTTACACGATTCCTCCGTCAGGAATCAGGTTTGTTCTAAACATTAGCAGTGTTTCATCATCTTGAACATGACAAAATGGGAGGTAAGAGAAAGAGTATTCATCTTTCAACTCTGAGCTAAACTTATTGCTATGACTAGGCTGGCATTCACCTTCATGCCTCTCACTTGTCCAGAAACAAGAGGCAGCACCTAACTTGGATCTTTTGTCCCCCCAAAAATGAGGCCGCACTTTTGGGGAGGGAGGGGGGGCGAGTTCTTTGGACGCGGTGCTTCCTGAGAGAGTTCCAGTCAAGAAGCAACCATTTCTGATGAGTCCACAGCATCCACAAACTTTTATAAGTCTTCAGTGTCATGGTGATGATCAACTTTATTGAAGGAAGAAAGATGAAGAAACCAGACCAGTGGCAACCGAACTGCCTTGAAATCAAAACTTCTGTGGATATAAGTACCTGGGAGTGAACGTGGACAACCCTGGAGCCTTCGTTCCTGGCAAGGAGTACATACAAATTAAAAGCAGCTTCTTTATTACATGCATTCTTAAAGCTCTCAAAAAAGCTTTTAGGCCCTTCCCTAAAACTTCTAACAAACGTGATGCGTGCCAAATTGTTGCCTACTATAGCCTATGGAAAACAGGTCATGTTCAGAAGAGCTTCTAACCAACTTGATAACCACATAGAGCCTCATTTATGAGGCCCTTTGCGCCATTGGAACATCACTTTTTGTGACGTTCCGTGGCGCAGGAGCCTGCTCCATATTTACAAGGCAGCACTAAGCCACTTTTTTTGGTTTAATGCTGCCTCATAAATATTGTCCCCTTTAACGCAGTTTTCTGTGTTAAAGGGGCGTGCAATGGGTGTTCCTATTGGAGTTCCCAGCAACATCCATGACATTTTGATACTGCCCCAGATTTACGAGAAATCATGAATCTGTGGCAGCGCCAAAAGCTTATGTCTCCCTAAAGGAGGCGTAAGGGACGCACACACAACGAGGAGAAATATCTTTATTTCTCCTCGTTTTTCCTTTTTTCTATGTGTGCTGCATAGAGAAAGGAAAAAGCCTCTTGTGATTGTTCCTTCCTGCACAAAAACAATAATCCCCTCAACGTAGGCACCCTTGCACCATGGTGCATAGGTGCTTGTTTGGCTCACGGCAGCCCATTGTACGCCGGCTCAGGGGAAAAGGACAGGAATGCGCTGTATCTGATAGATACGGCACATTCCTATGCTTCTTTTTGCCATAGGGCAGCTGAGCAGGAAGACCTGCAGTGCTTCCCTATGGTAAAACCTCACAAATGAGGGCCTTAGTTAGCATCTACAGAAGGGGTTTCCTCCTTCCTAAACACGCATCTCCAGCACTAACCCACCTGGAATTCGGCCTATGCAATCAATCAGACTTTAGAAAGACAAAAAGCCTATCTGAAAAGCTGTTTTAAGTTACATGTCACCAAGGTTGATGAGCCAACTGTGGTTTGAAATAACAACAAATATAAGTAGTACCTCCATAGCCCAGACTTTTTTGCATCAATCAATACAGAATTTACAGGAAGCCGCGCTTTGGGCAGCCCCCGTCCCCTTCACAAGCTTTAAAAAGTTAATCAGTAAAGTAGTGCGCACTACCTCGCGACACGCAGACAAACAAAAGTTAGCCCTTTGTACGCACGCTTGGGCGATCTTAAATAATCATGACAAATTGCGTCCGCGACCATTTTTTAAGAGTTGTATGTCCAAGCAAGTTAAACAAACACTCATCCAATATAGTTTGGGGGACCTGCCAAACCTGGACTGCGTTCCCACGAGGATCAGGAAAAGCACCAACGCACTTTGCAGGCTGTGTCAATCTTACAGAGAAGCGATTATTTGCACATTCTGCATTTGCCTAGTGTTGCCAGTGCGACAGGGCACAACTGAAACCACACATTCTTGTAGGTAAGCTACAATGGCCTTAAAGCACAGCACTCAATACTGGAAGTGAAATTTGTTAAACTATGCAGCCTGTTGAGAAACCTCTGAGTGGCGTAGCTTCTTATGGATGAGTGCAAACTTTCCAGTTTTTTTGCTATGATTTAAGTCTTGGATGCCCCAGTTTGGCCAATGAATCTACCAGCCGGCACTATGCAATTTGGGCCACATGTATGAAACCATTTTGCATTCGGAAACGGTGCGAATCACTAAATTCAACATTTTGCGAATGCACAATGGCCTTTCAAGATGTATCAAAGACTTTGTAGTTGTAATTTTAGGTAATCTCTATTTTTTGCGATTACCTAAAATTGCGAATGCAAATAGGGATCGCAATTTGCAATTCTGTAAGCACACGTACCAAGCGTTTTCTAAATGCAAACTGTGCATTTAGGAAATGCTATTACCATCGACTCCAAGTCGATGGTACCCATGCAAATTTTGAAAAGTGCACAAAAATGCATTTTCCAAAGTTCTATGTAGCACACACATGCACCTAGGGCATGTGCTCCCAGGCACCCTTGGTTTTGCATTACTTAATTTGTAATTACCAATTAGGTCATCGCAAATTTGCTAATGCAAAACCATTCGCACCTATGGACCTTTAGGCCCATAGGAATGAACGTATGATGTTACAATGCATACATTTACAACACATGCCTTAACAACGCAGTTTTTACATAGCAACATCCTTTACAACGCATACATTTACATCGCATGCCACTACAACACATTTTTTAGAACTACTTACAACGCATTCCATTACATCGCATTATACATTTACAACGCATACCATTACAACGCATACCATTACATTGCATTTAAGGTAAGTGATTGATAGTGTAGGGGTAAAAATTACTATTCTAACACCAGGGGGTGCAACAGTAGGGTAAGTGTTGGATAGTGTAGGGGTACTATGCGTTGTAATGGTATGCGTTGTAATGACATGCGATATAATGCCTGCGTTGTAGTGACATGTGTTGTAGTATCATGCGTTGTAGTGACATGGAATTTAATGGCTGCGTTGTAGTGACATGCATTGTAAAGGATGTTGCGATGTAATGACTGTGTTGTAAATGTAGTGCGATGTAATGGCTGCGTTGTAAAGGTTGTTTCCCCATAGGAATGAATGGAGTAGTATTACCTAATAGCGATTCCCTAATTGCAAATCTTTAGGAATCGCTATTAGGTATTCACTATTTTCTTACATACCATTTTCATTCCTTAAATAGCAATTACCTACAATTTGCTATTTGAGGAATGCAAAATTGTTTTTTGATACATGTGGCCCTTTACCTTTATGTCTTCTTAACATTACCAAAGTTGCAGGCCAATGAAGTACAGGACTATTCGATTTAATGTTTTGATTACTGAGATGATTGCTTTCGTGGAGTGATTGAACAACCAATAAGGAATTTCATTCCTTTTTAATACAGAATTGGAGAACTATTTTTAGCCCGAGTTTGAAGTTTTGAGATTTTTTTTACCATTTTAAATTATTTTTATCAAACCTTGCGTAGATATGATGAATGTCTGCTACTTTGGGATGTATCGTTTTAAAGAACTATAACATAAATACATGGGAGCTTTGATGACCTTTAGTGAAGGTTCCTGTAAACAAAATAGAATACCCGTTTTCCTGAGATTTGGTCATAAAGCTTCAACAATTTACAAATGCCATGTTTTTGGCCTCCATAATGATCTGTCTCCGTGGGTTGATGTCTTAGAAAGCATACCAGTATCTGCCTGGGATCTTTTTATGCTCGTGCAAAATGAGGGTGCGCACAATAAGCTCTTTGGAGTTCTAGAGTGGGGTCAAAGTTCATATTCAGAAGGTCAGGAAGGATCTTGATTTAAAAAAAGAGTATATCGCCTTTCTCAATTTTTCCCAGAACTATATTGTCTGTTCCAGCGGCGGCTCTTCCGCTATTGCAGAGGAGCTACATCCCCCCCACCAGCAGCTGCAAAAAATTACAAATAAAATGATAATAAACATGGTTTATTATCAATTTATTTTTTTCCCCCAGGCGAGTCTTGGGGGAGGCCCATTGCAGGGGCAGTCACAGAGGAGAAGTGTTGGGCACTGTTGTCAGTGCGCATGTGGGTTTGGCCTGCCATCTCAGGATGGCCAAACTGACATGCGCACTGAAGCTGTCTTCAACCTGAGTTGTGTTGCAGGGTTGGAGACAGCAGGCACAGGCTCACAGTCTCTCGGGGAGCGCAAATCGAGGGCGCTCAGGCCAATCCTGATGTTGCTCTCATGCTGTAGAGAGCAGCATCAGGATTGGCTGGAGGGGATTCTGGGAGCCTGTGCTGGTGAGGAGCAGAAGATCAGCAATGCAGCAGGTAAGTTATTTGTATTTGTTTTTTTGTTGTTGTTTGTCTCACCACTCAGTACTTACACCAGCTGCTTCTGGCCTGTTCTACTATCTTCTAAGTCAATGTTTTTTCTTTGCAAACACTATTTCAGGGCTAATAGTTGAGTGGAACACAACCTATCTTGCCAAAGATTTTTGCCAATCCAAAAAGCATCTGCAAAAAGAAAAAAATGCTTTGCTGCAGATGCTGTTTATCATTCTCATTGGTCGCATTTAAGTCATTTACAAAGGACAAACATGTTGGTGCAGCAGAAATACTTTGACGTCCTTTACATTTGCTTTGCTTTTACAGGACCCAAACTATATACCATCCTCTCTCTACACTCCTAATCCCATGCCCTGCATTTTAATAAGAAGAGCTTTCACAACCCTCATGTTTCTGAGCCCTGAGGTGTTAGATGGATACACCTGTATGAGTCACGCCAGCATAACCTTGCCACCGGTGCTTGAAATGGAAAAATAAAAGTGCAGGTACTCTGTAACTGAGTGCCTACTTGTTTCTGAGAAGTGCCGGTACTCTCCAATTAAAGGTATTGCATCTCTCTTGAGAAGTGCCGGTTCTCTCCAATTAAAGGTATTGCATCTCTCTTGAGAAGGAGAAGTGCCGGTACTCTCCAATTAAAGGTATTGCATCTCTCTTGAGAAGTGCCGGTACTCTCCAATTAAAGGTATTGCATCTCTCTTGAGAAGGAGAAGTGCCGGTACTCTCCAATTAAAGGTATTGCATCTCTCTTGAGAAGTGCCTCCTTAAAATAAATAAGTGCTGGTACTCCGTACCGGTCCATTTAAAGCACTGCTTGCCACAATCCACTGAGAACCTATAAACTGCTACTAATATTAATAACTGGGTACCGCAACTACCATAGGACAACTTTAACCATCGGTTGAACACTATGACTCCAAAATGGCCCCTTTACCCCACTCCACCGCGGTCTATATAAGTAAATGTATGGGTGCATTTTTCTGAGACTGCAAGGACACTACACTTTACTGTCAATATTGAACATGTTGCAGTGTTAAAATAATCTGGCTCGGAAAACACGCTGTAGGCAGACAGTTTCTACCTGGGAAAGTAAATAAACCATAAGATGCAATGCTGCCAGCTACAGTGTGAAAATCTAGTAGCAAATATTCAGCACTTAACCCTCTGCTAATTAACAATAACAATGATAAACTATGAATTCAACAGGTATACCTGGTGTATTTAGTTAGGTTCATATTATATTTGCCCAGATACAAATGGTTCTTGCATCTGATTGGCTAACTGATCAAACGATACAAAGTATTTGGAATAAATCTAGAAATGGCAATTACTTGTTAGGATTATATGTTTCACAGTTCACGTGGGATACCTTAATGTTTGGAGAAGGTAAGAGAGAAAATCGAAAGGTAAGATTTTCAGTCTTGTATACCAGGGGACACAGATCAACACATATTTATTTTTATTTCTTTAGTGTTTTATAGAGTGCAAACGTGGCCTGTTAGGGTATCAGAGAGCTTTACAGAGATAACAGGCTAAAACCAAAGATTAGGAGCAGACCATCATGATACACTTGAGGGAGAAAATACAGACAGGAGCAAGGGGGGATTGCACAATATCAGCCTCTGCCCAGTAAAGTAACAGAGAGGAACAAGTATGCCGTATCCTAAACAGTGTCCATGCTACCAGAATCGGGTAAGTTACATCTAAGCAGTCTAGTGGGGCTTAAAACGGGAGGTGAATCATATTGATGGCAATAAAGTGTTGCAAAGTCTCAGATTCCAACATATGCAACGGAAACCAACTCTAGCAAATTTTTTCAACAAGGAGAACATGTTGTAGAACATTCTTCAACAAGAAGAACATGTTGTAGTCATTCACTCTGCCTGGAAAACAGTTTCTGTCCCTATTTGCCTTTTAGGTCTCCAGGGACGACTGGTCAAGTGCCCACACAACTGAAGGAAATTCCAAGACGATGCTCAGCCAAAAGGTCTTGAAACTCAAGGTGAGGAAATGGCCTGCATAGGTGAGGGTGGATCTAGGGAAAGAAGATGGCCGGCTTGGAACACTACCCAGACTGGCTTTACAAGTATGGATATTCTATGTCCACACATATTTACCTTGACAATATATATTTTCGAGGTGCAGGGATCTGGAGGTAGGAATAGTAAATCTTTACTTCCACTATATGCACTTACCTTTCAGTATTTTGCCCACAATATGCATCATGATATTCTTAGGCTCAATATTCAGTAGAACATCCTAAGCAAAGGTCACAGACAAGACACATCACAGATTTTTTTCTTTTGCAGTATAAGATAGTGAACTTGGAGTACTAGGAAATGCTAATTACCATCAACTTCAAGTTGAAGGTAATATGTGCATGCTTTGAAAAATGCACAAAAATGCATTTTTTCAAAGTGCTATGTAGGGCACTCATGTGTGTGCTTTACATGTGCACACTCCCCTTTTTTTGGGGGATGCTTCAGGGGGGCCTTAGGCCCCCTGTCACCCTTGGATTTGCATTCGCCAATTTGGTAATCACAATTAGCGAATGCAATGCCATTCATTCCTTTGGGCCTTTAGGCCCATAGGAATGAATGGAGTCACATTAGCTAATAGCGATTCACAATTTCAGAATTTGGTAATCACAAATTGTAACTTTGATACATGTGCCCCTAAGTGATTTGTCCAGAATCCCAGAAGGTAAGACAACGTTGAGACTAACCTGTTTTCAAAAAATAAAATAATGGGAGTTTTATATAGCGCCAATTAGACCCGAGGGTATTAGAGTGCCTTACATGAGCACAAGTTACGTTACAGACAGACACATTCATTTGTGTTAGGCAAAGGGAGATTAAATGAGTCACAGGATGTTGAGCATCCCTGCCGAGACCCCAACCTGTATTCCCAACTTCGAAGTCGACGCCCCAAGCCGTTAGATCATATCCTCTCCCCAGCGTGAAAGTCGGCAGCTCTGACCATTAAGCCACATCCTCTGCGGATGGGCAGGTTGGCTTGGGGCTGTCCTCTGCTAGTCTTGCGCTAAATGCATATACCAGGAGAGAACAGATTAACATGTTTCTGTACTTTCAATGGCGGGATTGGTGTTAGCTTACTGACCCTCGATCTCCTTTGAAACAATGGTGGCCTCTCGGAAAAAAACATTCTCAACCCATTCATAACTTTTGTCACAATTCAAAGACAAAATGTGTAGCTTTAGTTTTTCTACAATTTGGAGGAATCACATTTTACCTTCTGGAGGACTGTCATAGCAAGTTCAATATGTGGGCATACTTTCAAAACTACTTTGCAAACTCCTGGTGAAAAAACTTAAGATCCTGATGTATCGTTTTCGTGTTCACCTTGTGAAACATTTGAAGTATAACAATTTTCAGATGAGATAGTGTGACATGAGCTGTCTTATAGCAAAGAGAGAGATGTGCATTTGGTTCAACACTATGTGCCACAAATCTTGATTTACCAAATATTTTAGTATGTAAATCTTTGACTCCCCAAGTAGGTTCCAGCTTCCCAACTAGACCGTGCAGTTGAAATTATTTTGCTTGGTTCCTTCATCCAGCTCCTTGTCTTGGTGACTCGTAATTCCCAATTTAATTTGTGTAGTCTCCATATCTAGAATAGTGTGTTGCTACTCATTTTGTAGTTTCATAACATACATTCCAGGCGGACGTATAACCCATGCTTCACAGTTTCCCTCAATGTTGGACTAACCTAACCAATTGGCCCTCAACTATAATGTGTTGATAGATGTTGAGGGGAGAAATACAAAGTGAGTTAGACAGCAGCTGTGGAGCAAAAGGTATCGTCCTCGGTCATATGTTGATATAGACTAGAAAGCAGTAAGAAAGTCACATTCCATGTATCCACGTTACCTACTCATACTTAATTTCAAAGTGAAATAGCTGGTATAGAGAAGCCTACTTGTATATTTATTGCTGCAACTGCTTAAGGCACGATTACCTATTTGCAAAATTAATATGGTGGTGTGTCTGAAAAACTAAATATTATGTCTGCTTTCAAATAAAGCTGATCGTAACATAGTTCTTCTAGTTGAGCACTTTGTAATTGACAGTATTCTGTAAACATCACAGTAAGGCACTTCCAGCTGCTGAATACTATTGGAAAGAGCATGTCTTATGTTGATATAAAGAGGCAGGGGAGGGGGGGAGAGGGGGGAGAGGGGGGGGGGGGGGAGGGAAGCACCCAATACTGAGTTCACAATTTTCTAATTCTTTCAGAAATTTGATACTAACAGCATGTGGAAATCTGCACACAAAAAAAGAGACTGGAACAGCATAAATTCTGTAACTTAATGAGTGACTGCACCTTTAAGGGAATCACAAGACCTGGGAATACTCAGAATGATAGAACTATGCAAACATCTTCAAAACGTTTCAAGACAAGCATTGGTAAAGTCAATAGGTCTGGTTTCAACGCGCTAATCATTAGCACAAGCCGTTGCTAGATGCCCCACTTGAGTCAATGGCACAAGGATGCATTCGTACAAGCTGGTACTAGATGCACACCTTGAATCAGTGACCAAAGGGTTCAGTTGCCCAAGCAAGTAATAGATGACTCCAGTTGCGGCTGGTGCAGGTAAGAGCGGTGCGCGGGGTGGGGAATGGAGTCGACAGACGACTACGAGGAAAAAAGAAAAAAGAAAACCACTTACCTTGTGCTCACTGCATCGCTGATGCAGCGAGCGCAAGGTAAGTAGTTTTCTTTCTTTTGTTACCCCCTTGTTGTTGGCTGTCCGACTCCCTCCACACCACGCCGCACCACTCCTACCTGCACCAGTCGCAACTGGATGACCCAGTTAAATCAGCAGCACAAGGGTGCAATCATAGTGGGGTGTAATAAGGTCCAGATTGAGTAGGGGTTCACTTAATGCAGCTCAACATCTATATTAGCTGCACATTGTTGAACAAAGGGGGAAACAGAGGCCAGGATCATATCTGCAAAGATTGGTCTGTCACTGGTGTCATCCTTTGTGCTTCCACACAAACAGGCTCCCTTGCGTGATATCCAGTCTCGTACCATGGTGCAGAGGAGAGTGTGTACTATCTTGCATAGCATTTAAAAAACATTGTACTGGAGACGTACCATGCAAGTACACGTTCATCTGCGTAGATAATTGCAGCAAGGTCCTTTGGGGGAATAAACACATTCTCCTTGTTTGCATGTTCTTCCAGTAAACGTCAGTTTGATTATGCTAATACTGAAGGAGTCTTTACTTTCCTTGTTGATATATACTGCTTATAACTTAGGGAGCATGAAAAAGAATGCTCACATTGGCATCTGAACTGTTTGTTTATGGTAACAGCCACATGGCACATAATACAAGCACCATTGTAAAAGGACGATAATAACACAAAGCTATGACATACAGAAGGCCCAAAAAGGCACATTTTACAGAAAGGCCGAAACAACAGCACACTCAGTCACGGCCGCTGCAGGTAGAAGCGGTGGGTGGGGGCTGCGCGGGGGTGAAGTCAACAGATAACGATGAGGGAAAATAAAATGAAAAAAAACGAAAACCACTTACCTTGCGCTCGCCGCATTGCCAACTCTGTGATGTTGTGAGCGCAAGGTAAGTTTTTTCTTTTTTTTAACCCCTTCAGCGCGGCGCGGATTTCCGCGCCACGCTGAAGGTTCTGTGCGCGGGTGGGGCCATGACGGAGTGGTTCCGTCATGCGCACAGCGCAACCGACGTGCATGACGGAACCGCTCCGTCATGCGCGTCGAAGGGGTTAAATTTTATTTTCCCTTGTCATCTGTCGACTTCACTCCCCCTGGCCTGCCCCGCCCCTGCCCCACCACTCTTACCTGCACCAGCGCGAATGGGTACACTGGTCTCAGAAATGAAGTAGATGTCAATGACACAGATAAGAAAGCAAAGCATATAAAAGCTGGATAATATTTATGTAGCAGTTTTCTATATGCACACACATTTGATCTTTAAAAGCAACTTATGCTAGAGAGCTTTTAGATACTTATTTTTTAGAACCTTATAACAGTTGGTGTGGCGTCCTCCCCAGCCCTATAGCATGTAAATGAATCACGCCACACACGGAGCTCTGTGTTGCACATCTTTATTTTCTAGAGTGTAACCATTAACTGACACATCCTGCACCATGGTTTTTATTAACTACACCTAATCACTTACGTCACTAAACTACGAAGTCTATTAGGGACCAGAGGGGTCCAGCATTCTATAATACACAAGACACTGCATCTCTCCCTTTGTTAAATAAAAACATATATATATCATAGTACCTCGAAAAGTAGTCGAGGCACTTGAATCTCTCTCATTATGTGATGCTGAGGAGACACAGGAGAAGCTATCACAACAGTCACTGACATAGTTGCTGTCCTTGGGCTCTCCTGGCCCTCTGATGACAGAGTCTCTCTCCTGATGTCTGAAACTGACAGACTCAGAGGCAGGTGCTTGAAATGTGAGGAATCCCTCGCAATGGACTCTCCAGGATGGTGAGCAGTCACTGTGTATCCCTTACTAGTCACAACTTGCAGTGGATCAGCATCGAACAGAGTATCAGATTTTCATTTTCGACTGTACGACAAGGACACGATCTCTTTTTTGGAAAGCAGTGTCCAGAGCACAGCAACGCTTGTCTACATAAGTCTTCATTCTGGACTTGTGTGATGAATCATTGATTCAAATTTTGTCAGTATCAATTGCTCTTTCAGTGATCCACTAGGGCAACTTGGTAGCCATGGCTCTCCCGAACATCAGGGTGGCCAGGCTTTCGCCAGCTGTAGAATGGCGAGTAGATTGGTATGCATGAAGGGTAGAATGAAGAACTGACTTGAGCTCAAGTCCTTCTAGTGCAGCGCGCTGTATGGCCTTCTTAAGAGTGCTCATAAGGGGGGCATGGTCAACCGCCTAAGATGGTGGACGGAATTCAGTAAAGCTCCAGAGAGGCAGCTGGGAATTATCAGGTATCTGTCTCCATCTGAGACGTAACCACCACTATAACAGTGGGGGAATGCTGCGGTTTACCCCCTCTCTCTAAATATCGGCTCCTGTGCCTTTGATGAGCGGTGGAGGAGTCGATTCTGGCCTTTGTCTGACGGAGGCCAGAATGGCCTAGGAGTTGCGTCCTCCATTCAATCTCTTCTGCCTGGAGGCACAGGCTGGCACTGCGCGTCACAGTGAGCCTTCCATCGGACTCTGGCCACTGGTTGAGACTGCTGAATTGTTTGGGGGTGCGGTGCCTGCTGTCTGCATGGTTGAGGCGTTCCCGCCTGGATGGCAAGTCGGGTGCGGGCGGCCTGAAGATATGCTGGAGTGGTCCGATATTCCTGCCAGCCCACAGAGTCTACTACGTAGCAGGAGCGAACTTCGTCCTGGGCGGGGGCTCCTCTATTGCCGTGGGCTTCAATCCCAAAGTAGTCCCCATTGGGCTCACCACATCTGCACACCTCTCAGGGTCCCACCATTCATTGCTCAACACTCTTTGCCTGTACCCTTGCGACCCTGCACTAGTTATTTGAGGTTCTGGACTTTTAAGAGTCCAGAGGTGTCAGGGAAACAACACCCGAAGACCCCTGAGTTCCTCCTGTCCCGGTGCACAAATAAACAGAGACACGGGCTTCTCGATGGTGGCGTCAAAGACCAAGGTTTATTTACTGCAGGGACACAGAAATCATAGGAACCACACAGAGGCAGAATCTACGAGACTGTTCAAATTGCATTAAGTGGGTTACTCTTTAAATACACGCAAAATGTCTTTAGGCTACATTACACGAATATTTCTCATGCCCAACCCGGTATCCCAAACAAACAGTAAATTTGACATCAAACAATAATTATTCGTAGGTTTTCGGTATTCGATCAGGTCCTCTCGACAGTTTTCCATTCTTTGCCCGATCCTCCCCATCATCAAAATCGTAACCTCCCCATTGTAAAAGCCCAGAAGGAAAGGAGCAGAGCCAGGTGCAAAGGATTGAAACGTAGGATAAGAGGTGTTTATGGATCATAAACGGGCATGGCTACCGTCTTCGGCCTTTCAGTCAGGACAACGGACACGAGCACCAGTATGGCAGGGCTGGCCTCAGGCAGGGGAGGCAGCTTGATTCTGCCTAGTCATGTAGTGTCAGCCTTTCTCGGGGCTCGGCTTACGTGTCCTTAACAAGGTGACTCTGCCGGGGTCATCGCCCGTTCATTGACTATGTGAGGGCAAGAAACAAGATGGATGCCGTAACTAAAATGGATGCCACGACTTTACAACAGAATGCCCTATTTCTCAGTGAATTCATGCTAGTTGCGTAGCGAAAACACTGTCATGCATGTAATGGATCATTTGCGGTTCATTGGTACCAAAATTGTGTCAGTACTACGATACCGAATTCACGGGTTCGGATCGCTACAGAACCTCAGACCGTCCTTTTGCCCTTACATAGGCAATAACTCACTCTATGTCAGAATCCATTTCTATGTTCATCAGGTCACTGATATGTTGTTGGAGCATTACTCTATCCCGTGGCGTATCTCTAAAAACAGGTGGTCTTCTTACGCATGTTGAAATGCAGACGTTACATAAGGCAGGACCACACTGAACAATGAGACAGCACGAAAATAAAAATACCAACGCAACACCAGTGACTATCAGAACCTTCCATCCCTACGCAGACAACAGGCTCCAGAACCATCCCATTAATGACCAGTCACCTTCCTCTACATGAATAGAGTCAGAGATCTTATGTAACTTAGAGATGGCCTTGTATACTGTTGGCGCATTATCTGGAATAAAAACGCAGCAACTTGATTGGATCATCTTACATACTCCACCTCGATCTGCAAGTAACACATCAAGAACCATACGGTTCTGTAACGTCATGAGGCGATCCGCTTGAAGCTCAGCTGTCAGGTTACTAAGGGCACCCGCAGTTTCGGTGATAGTGGATTCAACTACCCGTGTTAGTTGACGTAAGTTTCTACTGTTGGCCATAGGCCCCCAGAACGGAAGGAAACCTTTGAAGAAGTCTCCTGCTTCTTGGCCAGTAGTATCTTCTTTACTGAAAACACCTCTCACAGCTCTAGTTTTGTGATAATCCGGTGTAGCAGTGTATGTCGGAGGTAGCAGTTGAGCGATATAACATGAGCCTGAGACGTCAGCAGGCAGCCATGTGTATGCTCTGTCTTGGCAAACAAAATAAGTACCCTTAGCAGCTAAGAATGCAGGGGAAGACTGTGACGGGAAAACATATGTTTCGATACAGTCACTCTTCCCTAGTCGAGCTTTCGGATTCCTCCCATTTCCTTGCAAACAGACCTGACCTTGGTGGGGTACGACCCAGATCGGAGTTGAGCTTTTACGTTTGTTCTCACCCAGAGTAATGCCATATTCCGTAACATTCCAACCCATGTAAACTCGCAATTCATCCTTGGGAATGAACGGAGTATTATTGACATCTCTAACCATGTCAGTGATTCCTTTTACCAAGGCTCTATTAGCAGAGTTATACCGAGTGGAACGCGGAGGTCGTGGAGGATAGGTTTCTAGGGCATAAGCGAACATGGTCTGAAATGCCCAGAATGATCCATTATAACTAAAGGGCAGAACCAGATAAGGGATGCCCTTGTCCATGGTATGTGGTATCAGGCCACACACCCAGCAGTTTGTTGTGTTAACTACTAGTTGATGTTGGTGCAAGAGCTGAATGAAAGTGTTATTTATAAACTCAGAGCGTCGAGCTTGCTCGTGGGCAGGAAAAGGGTGGAAAGAATGAAGAGAAACAACAGTCGGAGAAACAGGAACATGGGGAGATACTGTAGATGTAACAGGTGTAAAGATCAACTGAATACCAAAAATAATTCCGCCTACCAAAGTTATCAAAACAATTAGAAGTGTCAGAGTACATTGCATTAGAAAACATTTGCTATACAATATGTCATATAGCTTTGTCTTGTGCACATTTATGACATTAACCCGTCGCAGTTCAGGAAGCTCCATCTTCTACAACCGTTCGCAACGGATGGTTTGTACCTGTTAAAAACTTGCCTCTGTTTACCCTGGGAGTTCCCAAGATAGACAGAAGAAACCGACCTTATGTCTGATTCCCTGCAAATTAAAACAAGGCACACGTTACGACCCTACGGTAACCCAGATGGCAAGGTGAGAGAAACAATAAAAAAAACCAAAAAGATAAAAATTTTGAGCAAACTTCCTGACTGAATGGAATGCAGTAAGATCAAAACAGTTTTCAAACAGAAGGGTAATTATGCAATGTCATTAGTTCATAACATGAGAACGTAGATTATATCTGTACTTTCCGGGTCTTGTCTGATCTTGAAATAGCTGGTCTACAGGTGCGGAAATGTTCGACTCCACAGGTGGCAAATGTTCACTTTGTACAATACTCGGTCCAAGATTCAAAGGAGCGGTTCCTGCTGAGGTGTCAAAGTTCTGTGTTTCAGTTCGTGGGTGGTCCGTTATGTACTCTGCATCACTGAAAGGGATGTGCCTAGGAACAGGTTCTGTCTCGGATACACCAAATCCCTGTCTAACCCAATTGTCATAGGGGAGTGGGAGAGGGACACGCTTCGTATGGCTAGCGTGTACCCAGTTTTTCCTTCCAGCTAGGCGTACTGCAGTTCTTGTTGTGAGGAGTACCTGGAACGGACCCACGAATCTTGGCTGGAGGTTCCGAGTACGGTCAAAATTCCGAACCACAACTTGGTCGCCGGGTTTCAACGTGTGGCCTGGACTCTCCTGCAGTGTAGGCAAGGATTCGAATACCTGTTGATGAATAAGGCTTAATTTAGCAGTCAGATCATAAAGATAATCAATCAACATTGGGTATTCAATCTGTTTGAATTCCTTTGGCCTAGGGACTCCCCAGACATTAGCAGGACGACCGAACACAATCTCATATGGGCTAAGCCCTACTCGAGAGTGTACAGTCGCTCTGGTGGACAGTAGAGCTAAAGGTAGTGCGTCTGGCCAAGAGAGACCAGTGGAAGCTTGAATTTTAGCAAGTTTCAGCTTCAGGGTGCCATTGTACCCTTCAACCAAACCCGCTGACTGTGGGTGATTCGCACTGTGGTATTTTTGATTAATACCCAGACCCGCACACACACACTTCATAACTTTCCCTACAAACTCACTTCCATTGTCCGACCAAATAATCCGTGGCATACCATACCTGGGGAAGTATTCTTTGAGGAGGATTTTGGCAGTGGACATAACAGTGTTATCCTTCAACGGATATGCCTCAATCCATCTTGAAAAGGCACAGACTACCACTAGGACGTATTTAAGATTGTTACACCTATCCATGTGGATATAATCCAACTGAATCACTTCAAAGGGACAAGAAGGGGGAGCAAAATGACCAGTTGGGGTTGGGGTTCCCTTGCCACGATTATGCATCAGGCATATCATGCAGTTTTTCACCACTCTTTCCGCACACTTAGTAATTCCATCGTTCTTCCATACTGGAGCTAACATTTTACAGATCCCTTTCGAACTGATGTGCGCCGCTCCATGCGCCATCGTGACTACCGCAAGTACATACGCATCAGGTAACATCCAACGTTGCTGTTCGGACAAATCAACCCAACATCCACTTGAATCCATTTTACCCGGTTTCTCCTTCCATTCATTCTTCTCATTTTCAGTTGCTTCATTCTGGATTGCCTTCACACTTTCAATCGTATTCTCTCACATCCCTGATTCAGCAATACATCTTGCAGACGTTGCAACATACATTCGGCTCGTCATGTTCTTGGCCGTCTCTTTGGCGACCTCATCAGCAAACGCATTTCCACGGCCAACATCATCCGTAATCTTCCGATGTGCACTGCATTTCACAATCGCAACTTCATTCGGTAGGGTCAGAGATTCCAATAGATCACTGACTAACTGTCCATGTTGGATTTTAGTCCCATGGGATGTGAGAAAACCTCTTTCTCTCCAGAGACGTCCAAAGTTATGTGATACGCCGAAGGCGTATTGGCTGTCAGTAAACACATTCACTCTCTTTCCCTCAGCTAAAACACACGCTCTTGTTAGTGCAATTAATTCTGCAGCTTGGGCAGAATTCTGACTTACTCTTGCAGTCTCAACAATCGTACTCAAAGTCGTAACTGCATACGCGGCCGTCACATCACCATTCTGTAACTTAAAACAAGACCCATCGACATATAAAGTGCCGTCTGGATCTGGCAACGGAGTGTCTTTTAAATCAATCCGACCTTTTGTCTCTTCCTCAGTTCTGAAACAACAATCATGAGGCTCTGAATCACTCGACTCCTGAGTAGTCGGCAACAGCGTTGCTGGATTCAATATGTTGCATCGCTTGATCTGAATGTGACTTGCCAAAAGCGTCAGCTCGTAGCCTGATAGTCTAGCACTGGTGAGGTGCTGAGTTTTCGTTTGATTCATGAGTGTATCCACAGCATGTGGAACCATGACTACTAACATGTTGTTCATGACTAGCCCAGCAGACTGTCTAATAGACACTGCAGCTGCTGCTGTAGCTCTCAAACAACTCGGCAATGCTCTGGCTACCGGATCTAATGTGGATGAGAAATATGCACAAGGCCGCTGTTTGTCACCAAACTGTTGCGTTAAAACACTCAACGCACAACCTTCTCTTTCATGGACATATAAAGTAAACGGCTTACTGTAGTCAGGAGTACCCAACACAGGAGCTGAACACAGCGCATCACGTAAGTCGGAGAAGCTCTGTTGGCATTCATCAGACCATGGCAAAGGGCTCGGAACACCTTTTCCAGTCAGGGCTACCAATGGTTTTGCCATGAGAGAAAAATTTGGGATCCATTGCCTGCAGTATGACGTAATACCCAAGAACGCACGCACTTCTCTCTGTGTGCTTGGTACAGTCATCTGCGAAATTGCTTTGATTCTCTCTGGGGTCAACCTTCTTCCCTCCTTTGACAAAAGATGACCTAAGTAGGTCACTTCTTGGCAACAATATTGCAGTTTAGAAGGTGACACCTTGTGATGTAAGTCTGACAAATGACGTAATAAAGAAATTGTAGCTGTTTTGCAAGTTTCCTTGTCATCAGCAGCCAGTAAAAGATCGTCTACGTATTGGATCAGAGCAACACCATGAGGAAGTACAAGGGCATCTAATTAACTCTTCAATGCTTGGCTGTAAATTGAAGGGCTCTCACAATAACCTTGTGGAGCGCGCTTGAATCTGAAACTGCGACCTCCTAAGGAGAAACCAAAAATGTCTCTACTTTCCTCGGCTATCGGAATGCTGAAAAGGGCATTTTTCAAGTCGATTACTGTAAACCATGAAGCTGAGGCAGGAATCAACGTCAATAATGCATTGATATCTGGTACCACAGAAAACTGCGGAATCACTATTTTGTTAACCTCTCTGAGGTCAATCACAAATCTGTAGATTGGAGGTTTGGAAGGGTCAGTACGTTTCAAAATCAGCAGAACAGGACTATTGCAGACATTTCCTCTAGTTTCCTCAATCACATCTTTCTGTATTAAGTCTTTTACAATCAGCAAGAGTGCACGTTCACCTTAATTCGAAATCCGATACTGTGGAATTCGTGGGAATTTAACATTAGCTTTCAGACTTACTACATAAGGCGGAATTTCCAAGAGGCCTACATCGTTAGGACCAGTTGCCCAAAGAGTATCAGGGAGAGAACGCAGCTCCGGTGGGAGCTTATCCATCGACATATACATTGGAGAGATGACTCTCTTGCCTAATGTGAGCTGTACTCTCGAAGGAGAACAGTACAGTGTCGCATGTAGGCGTTTCAACAGATCTAAACCAAGCAGATTCTCATTACAACCGGTTGTTAGAATAAGGGGTGCTTCTAGTTCGCATGGCCCAACAGATATTGATAAAGGACTAGAAACAGGATTGTGAACAGGGGCGCCTGAGAAACCTACTGAAGTGTTCGTTAAGCCAGACAAAGGTGCGCCAGGGAGTTTCGCATGCATAATTGAACTTTTTGCCGCACCAGTATCCAACAGAAACGGTTCGACCACGCCTGAGGTAACTACTGCGACATAAGGTCCACTCTGATCAACTGGAACTGATACTATTCCCTTTCTTTGCCTGTGGCTGTCCTAGTACTCGCTTCTCTGAATCTCCTCATTATGATCATAGTAATCTTCAACATGATACTGTGGAGATCTACCTGTTTGCGCAGATTGTGCATTTCGCTGATCGAAATAATTCGATTGGCGATCGGCCTGTGGTGTCATAGTACCACGTCCTCTACCTCTAGGAGCTTGCATAAACCCAACATTACCTCTCTGAGCTGGGACACCACTAGTTTGTGGGTGCAGTACTGGACACTCATTCTTATAATGACCCTCCTTTTTACAATAGGCACACTGATTCCATGCTAACTGTTGTCGGGGAAAAACCATAATTAAATCTTTGGGGCGTCCCTTGCTGGAATTGTGGCTGTTGCTGATACTGTGGTCGCTGTTGTGAATCTGACTGATTGGAACGAGGCGGATACGCCTGTTGCAAAAGGACTTTGGTCTTTAAATCTTTCGTTTTCTTTTCTGACTTTTCCTTTTCTTCTTTCTCTCTATTCTCGTAATACTGAGCAGTTGCAAGTATCTGTGCTGTTGTCGACACTGCCCAAGCACTTTCAGAATCCTTTAACTTGTTACTAAGCTCAGGTAGTAAATTAAACACGAACTTGTCGACAAACAATCTCTGGCCTCCCTCAGTACTCATATCTTGCCCACTGTGGTCTACGAAGGTCTCTTCAAATCTAGTAAAGAAGTCAGAGACGCTTTCGTCCTTCTTTTGCTTGCATGCCGATAGTTTATCCCAATTGACTCGTAATGCTGGCATCAGCGTTTTCATCAGATTAATTATTCTGCCAGGTAGGGCAGCAATCAGAGGTTCAGGTTTAGCACCGCCAACTTGTTGCGCATCTGCTGCTACAATAGCTGGCCAATCACCTCCTAAGGCGACTGGGTGGTTCTCTTGCCGAATTTTGGCCCATATAGGCTGTGGCACTACATTACCAAATAACATTTCAATGTCTGCCAAATTCATGATACACGCTTGAACTGTCTGTGTTAACTCTTTGTAATAACCAGCAGGATTTTTACGTGGGTCTGGTAACGCTTGTTTTACTGCTAACACTTCGGCCCGTTTCCAAGGGATGTGTATCCACACTCTCTGGAATTGTGCTGGGGCAGCTGCAATGCCCTGAGCTGCATTAGCTTGAACTGCATCACGCCATATCGGTGGAACTTCCCTCATCGGGTATTGACCTCTTTTTTTCCTAGTAGTAATCGGTGAACCGTCAAGGTCTCTTGTCGCTCGAAGAGGGGAATCATCCCTATGAGCTAAAATCAGTTCTATCGCTCCCCTTACTTCTGAACCTATCACCATTCCTGCGGCGAATTTCTGCTGAATATTTATTAGATCAGGGGGGACGGAATCTAAATCATCATCTTCCCATTCTTCACGCACAAGAGAACACATCACGTCAAAAACATAACGTTGAGTAGGTTCATTCCATTGCATAAAAGTATCTAACACTCTTTGTGCATCATACTTCGCAGCTTTCGACATCCACCTAAGAGCTGTCGAATCTAACATTTCTCGTTCCTGAGGACCAGGAAGCTGGCTACGTCTCTGTATAGAGTCAGAAACGGGGGCCCCAATTAAAGACCTGTAGAGAGGAGTTAAAATATTAGTTACAGAGTCGGTTATTTTCCGACGAACAGAAAGTGGAGTCAGAATGTTCACAGGATTCGAGGACAGGACAGCTGAAGCAGATGAAATAGTAAAGGTGGGAGTAGCAGGTAATGCAGTTTGTGAAACGACAGGCAAAGACGGAACAGGCGACCCAGGAAGAGGGGTTGCCGAAGGAACATTAACCACGGGAAAGACAGGAGTTGCAATCAAAGGAAGTGGAGCAACTATTCCAGGCTGACCAGCAGCTGGCTGTACGACAGGTAGTAACTGTGGTACTGTAATACCCTGTGCATACGGTGGAGGTGAATTCAACAGATAAGACAACAGAGGATCCTTCTCATGATCCTCCATCGGCTTAGCAGGACATGATGGCAATACAGGGTAACATTTATCAATTGCCAAATTATATTTTCTATTCGCCATCTCCATTGCTTTCTCAGTCTCGTTGACGTGCAGCTGCCTAGCAGACTCCATTAAAGTCAACCCTTTCTCTTTCTGTTCTTTCTTCGTCTTCCTAATTTCTCTCTGTTTGGCTTCTTTACGCCATACGCGAAAAGAATCAAACATTGCCGGCCGGGCTTTTCTCTTAAACAACTTCTTTTCTAGATTGTCTAGAATTTCGGTTTCGAAGCTACCATGCGGTGGCCAACTAAGGACACCATCTTTTCTGGTATAACGGACCCATACTTCATTATACGCAATAGGACCAACACCATGTTTACAATAGAGCTCATATGTAGGAGTTCCAATCGGAGGAACCGAACACGAATCCTCTAACCGGGAATCCTCGTTGCAACGTAACCAGGACAAGAAACAATTACTACTGGTAGTCATGACAAACAAAGACAAATTCCAACCAAAATGCGCAAAGAACTTAGGCCTACCAAAATGAACTAATACCAAAACAAAGATTATCTAAACAAGAGCAACCAATGATAATCTATGAATCAAACAAGAGCAACAAGGAACAACCAAACTGAGCGTAACCCACTTAATACTTAACTGAAATGTGGAAGACGTCACCAAGGAGAACCCGTCTACATCTCGCCGTACTAAGGTCTGCACCTCGGGTCCAAGACAGGGCGACAGTCAGGGCAGCGGTCCTCTGTAGCCGTCTGGGAACGGGAACCCTCGTGGAAGAGATCGTCGGGCCACTTTTACGACATGCAGGGATCGATGAAGCGGGGTACCTCCCTCCAGAATCTTCACACGAAACTTCTCGAACTTTTCAGGCTTTGGACCGGTACCGGATGACTTCGCCCCACGTTGGGCGCCAATTTGAGGTTCTGGACTTTTAAGAGTCCAGAGGTGTCAGGGAAACAACACCCGAAGACCCCTGAGTTCCTCCTGTCCCGGTGCACAAATAAACAGAGACACGGGCTTCTCGATGGTGGCGTCAAAGACCAAGGTTTATTTACTGCAGGGACACAGAAATCTTAGGAACCACACAGAGGCAGAATCTACGAGACTGTTCAAATTGCATTAAGTGGGTTACTCTTTAAATACACGCAAAATGTCTTTAGGCTACATTACACGAATATTTCTCATGCCCAACCCGGTATCCCAAACAAACAGTAAATTTGACATCAAACAATAATTAGTCGTAGGTTTTCGGTATTCGATCAGGTCCTCTCGACAGTTTTCCATTCTTTGCCCGATCCTCCCCATCATAAAAATCGTAACCTCCCCATTGTAAAAGCCCAGAAGGAAAGGAGCAGAGCCAGGTGCAAAGGATTGAAACGTAGGATAAGAGGTGTTTATGGATCATAAACGGGCATGGCTACCGTCTTCGGCCTTTCAGTCAGGACAACGGACACGAGAACCAGTATGGCAGGGCTGGCCTCAGGCAGGGGAGGCAGCTTGATTCTGCCTAGTCATGTAGTGTCAGCCTTTCTCGGGGCTCGGCTTACGTGTCCTTAACAAGGTGACTCTGCCGGGGTCATCGCCCGTTCATTGACTATGTGAGGGCAAGAAACAAGATGGATGCCGTAACTAAAATGGATGCCACGACTTTACAACAGAATGCCCTATTTCTCAGTGAATTCATGCTAGTTGCGTAGCGAAAACACTGTCATGCATGTAATGGATCATTTGCGGTTCATTGGTACCAAAATCGTGTCAGTACTACGATACCGAATTCACGGGTTCGGATCGCTACAGAACCTCAGTGGTGCACACCACCTGCCAAGACACATTACTGTGAAGATCCCAACCTTCTCCAGACCGGGAGCTGTTGGTGCATCTGTGGAGTGCCCGTTGGGGGATGTGCCGCGTCGACCCCAGAGCCTCATATCTGCATTATATTAATTGCACTGTTACGCACCTGGAGTCAGCTGCCTAATGGAGGTGTTTGAGGGGACACTGTTGGAGACACTGCAATGGAGCTTCGGGGTCGCTTGCAGAGTGCACCAGAGCTGGCCATGTGGACAATGCTGACTCTACCAAGAGGACTCTTTTAGCAGCCACTGCATGTTTGATGGACGACTAAAAAACTGGTGCCCTGCTGCTGGCCTAGCCAACTGATACACCCCTCCTGCCAGCCCCTCGGACCTACCTGATGACGGGAGCCCATGCTGCTCCTTCCTACTGGCACTGGCCCTTCCAATGTCCCTCTCCTGTGTGTCCAGGACTGGTCCCACCTTCCTGCCTGTGAGACATGATGAAGGGGTCCTCTTGGCCCCAATGCACACCCAGCTGCCCTTTGGAATAGGGGAGCACGGTTGGCTGTTCCTGGTAAAGCGCCACTGGGTATTGCCTTTCAAGCAAGAATTTGGAACCTCTGTGAGTCCCCTGACCTAAAAATGGGCCAGATAAAAGAAATGAAACCAACTGCTACTCCCAGCCTCGGAAATTTGCAGCCGGGTACTGTCAACACTGATGACTCACCTACCCACACAGGAGTGAAGTGTATCCCTCCCACAGTGCCCACCACAATGCCCAACAATCTAGATCCAATATTGCAAGAAATTCAGGATCAAGATTCTAGAACAGCTACAGAACAACGCATTGGTACATTGGCTTCAGATCTGAGCCTGCTCCTAGATGACCATCGTAAGATGTCTGATAGGGTCAGGGCCATGGTGACAGAAATTGCGACTCTTGTCCCTCGACAAAAGGCTCATGCCAATGACCTGGAGGACTTACGCTCCCAAATTTCCCTTCTGTACAACCGAGCTGAAGATGCAGATGGCAGAGCACGATGCAACAATGTGTGCATTATAGGAATGCCTAAGGGTATGGAGGGGTCTATCCCACGCTGTTAATTGAAATTGGCTGAAAGCCATGGTGGCTCCACAGGGACTGTCAAAAGTATTTATGGTGGAGAGGGCATACAGGGTGCCCACTTGTCGACACCTCCCGAGGGCACCTTCCATGCCTCTTGTAGCCAACATCCTTAATTTTAGATGCCAAGTCACAGTGCTACAAAAAGCAAAATAAATTTCACCAGTAAGTGTTGACAGTGTTGTGGTGTCCCTCTTCCCCAAATACACACTAGCTGTGCAATACAAGCGATCCTTGTTTCTCGCTGCTAAGAGGCAACCAGGGCAGAATGTCTCTCCTATGCCCTTATGGTTCTAGCCCGCCTGAGGGTGGTCCATATCAGCACACGTTAATCTTTGGCACCTCGGAATGAGTTTGGTACTGGCTCAAAACACAATACCCAAATGCCTGTTAGCCCCCTTCCCAGGACTCATCGCAAGGTCCCATGTGGAAAAAGCAATGACATCACAGCGGCCGTCCTCCAGGTCTGCTCCCTCTCCCCAACAGGCATTGCAAGAGCATCATGCGGTGTTTGAAACAGTGACTTCAGTCAGATGGGGACAGCTTGCGGTTCCTGAAAAACTCATCCAGTGCTGCCCTCTCGGACTCCAACATTAGTATGGCTCTCTTCCCCACGGTGACACCACAAACATCAGACAATGTAATATGATGCTCCATTGGCCACCACCTGGATTCAGGAATCAAGACCCGTGCTGTTAGGCTTGGCATCTTTTGGCGTGTTTCCCCTGAGTTTTTGCTTTCTGACCTCCCAGTTTTGACTCTATTTGTGCTGGCTTAGTGTTTCTGTGCACTTTTCTCACTGCTGATCAGTGGTAAAGTGCAAGTCCTCCTGTGGTACAATGTGTTATGGATTGGTGTTTCCATGATTGGCCTATTTGATTTATGTGTCAGTCCCTAGTAAAGTGCACTGCGTGTGTTGGGCCTGTACATCAAATACTGTTGGTGGGCTGCAGCACTGGATTGTGCCACCCACCCAAACAGCCCGTAAATGTGACTCTGGCCTGCCATTGCAGAGCCTGTGTGCAGTATGGTACTGCCATGTCAACTTGGCAAGTGCACCCACTGCCAGGCCCTAACCTTTCCTTTTCTTACATGTCAGCCACCCCTAAGGTAGGCCCTAGGTACCCCTGTGGGCAGGGTGCAGTGTATGTGAAAGGTAGGACATGCCCTGGTGTGTGTGAATTACTGCCAATTTCATTTTTCACTATTGCAAGGCTACCTGTTCCCCATAGGACAGAATGGGAAGTTTCTTTATAACATCTTATAAACATAACTGGCCCTGGGAACTAGATAGGAAAATAAAGTTTAGTATGCCTGAACTCAGAATCTAAAGATGCATCTTTTAGTGAAGGTGATTTTTACATTCTGTGTTTAGATTTAGAGTATTTTCTTGCTCAGTCATCCCGTGTGTCTCTGCTGGAATGTGGATTGCCTGTCTGGGTTTTGGATGATAGAAGGCTGGGGAGCAGGAGTGGCTCTAAATAGTCTAGGTGGGTCAGGAAAGGGCTGAATAGACCTGGGCTGCAATTGGGAAGGGGGAGGAGATTTCCTCGCACCTCAAAGGGCCTAGTCTGCCTCTGACAATGCCGTTGTCACTTCCTGCCAGGAAGTCCCACCAGAGAAGGCAGAACTGGTTCTGGCTGGGCACATACACTCTCTGCCTAAGAGATCAAAGGATTTTGGGATATAAATATAGAGGCCCAGACCCCTGAACTTTAGAACTCTTTTGGAAAAGAAGACTGCCAAGAAGAAGAGCTGGAGAAGCTGTGAGGAGGAACTACCACTTTGTTGTGTGCTTTGCTGTGTTAGCCTGCAGTGGCTGCTTCTGTCTTGGGCAGTGAAAGGACTGGACTGAACTTTCTGCAATCTACTTTTGTGAGTTTCTCCAAGGGCTTGAGGTATAGCTTGCCCCCTGTTCAAGAAGTCTTAGGAACAGCAAAGACTTCAAGCTCTTCTGCCCTCAGCACTGGGGACTGTGTGTTTTGTGCAGCAACAGGAGAAAAAGCAACCTGATGCCGTCTACGACGCCGCTGCTGACTCCGTGTCCTGAAGGCACCGCAGAGGGCACCGCCGCAACGCCGCACTGCGACCCTGGTCTCACCGACAACGGCTGCTGATGCTGCTACCGAGCCGCTGCTAGCACCGCGACCTGTGGGCACCGCACTCTGCACCGCCTCGCTTCACGACGATGCCTTGGTATCCCCGCTGCCGCCGTTCCATGCCAAAATCTACCCCGCTGCTTGCACCGTGGTTCGAGGGCACAGCTCGTAAAGTTACATGACGCACCATTCTCATCCCGCACCGCAGCCTTGGCCTACCGACGATGGCGCCATCGACAGTTTGTCAGCCGATGACAGCGCTTCAGCAACAACGACGCCGCTGCTTGCATCGCGACCTGCTAGCACCGCGACGAGCACCGCATTCACTTCGCACCGCGACCCTGGCCTCACCGACGACACCATCGAATGCCGCCACCGAGCCACTGCTCGCACCGCAACCTGAGGGCACCGCACGCTGCACTGCTGCACTTCGCACTGCAGCACTTGATGCCTGCCAACGTCAGCGCTCCTGACTTCATCAGAGAGGAGTACGATCTGCAACCCGTTTGACTTCAAGGGCCCCGACGACGCCTGCACCGACCTCCGGAACCGACGCCTGCAGACGCCGTGCTTTCGGAAGCTCAACGAGAGGTCGCCAACGCCCTGCATTTCTAAAAGGCACTGTTTTTGGGTCTTCCTGACACTGCAGCTTTCCCGCAACGCTGCGGTCAGCCAGAACTGTTTTGATTTGTTTGTTCATGACGCTGCGATAGCCCCGGACGGAGCTATCGACATGAAGGAACTGTTTTTCAAGCATATTTTGATAACTGAAGATTTTTAAGTACTGTATTGTGGATTTTTATTGTTTTTGGTCTTGTCTTAAGTATATATAAATATTGGATATTTTTCTAAACTGGTGTGGTGTCCTTTTGTAGTGCTTACACTGTATTACTGTTGGTTATGTGCAAATGCTTTATACACTGCCTCTAAGATAAGCCTGACTGCTCATGCCAAGCTACCAAGGGGTTGATCAGGGGTTATTTTAGGAGTGTAACTCCCTTATCCTGACTAGAGTGGTGGTTTCTGCCCAACTTTGGGACGTGCCTTAGCCGACCAAAAATCCCATTTCTAACATGTACTGTGAGGAGGACACAGATGTCGACCCACACCCTTCTCGTCTTACCCCGGACTCACATATTGTATCTCATGTTATACTACACTCTAAGATGGTTCTTTTTCTTTATCGATTTCCTTCTGGTGACATCTCTGTATAGACTAAGCATGTTTGCATTAATGTATGTTATAACCTATCTCACTATACTAGTTTCCCTGAGCATCCCCCAGGGTGGTAGCCCCAGTTTATGTTTCCCTGACAAATGTTGGGTTTACTGTTTGAACATTTCTCACTTGAACTCATGTTGGAAGATGTTCATGGGGGTTTTACCGCTGTCGTGCTGTAGGATTGCATCATATCCGGGGTGGGGGATAGTGGGTGTTCAATCACTGTTCCCATTGTTTTATAACTGTCAACCATAATGAATATCTTTACCTTATTGACGTGGAATGTAAGGGGGATAGGTTCTGTCCGCAAATGGCACCGTATTTGTTCCCAAATTAACCGACATAGTTTATTTACAGGAGACTCCATCTCTCCTCTAATTAGTCCCAGAAGTTACAAATGAAACGGAGGGAACAGCTGTTTACCGCTGCATTTTCAGTCTTTGCAGAAGGTTCTGCAGTCTGGATATAGGTTGTAACACCGTTTGATGTGGTGGATACCAGGATGGATGCCAATGGCAGTTATGTGTTTGTACATGGCACCCTGTAAAGTAGGCCTTTAGTATTGGGTAGTATTTATGCTCCAAACTCAGACCAAGATGTCTTCCTCTCAAAACTCTCTTCTCTGCTGGCCAACTGGTCTCACTTGCCGTGGGTCATTGGGGCTGACTTCAACGCAGTCATGGATATACAGCTGGACCATTCCCACCTTTCCCTGCTCAGTGTCCCCTCCTTTAGGCAGGCGAAGGCACTGCAAGACTGAGCGGCAGGCTGGTCACTATCAGGCACGTAGGAAGAATTGAATGTAGGAATGCATAAATAATCCTTTTACTCCCCTCCACACAAATCCCACTCCCACCTTGATCGTATTTTCTGTCACTGACATATGCTCCCGATCACCACTGACTCCACTTATCTAAGCAAAACCCTGTCGTACCACAACCTTCTGGAGATCATAATGTCCTTGGGCCATATTCCTACCCCAGTCCCCACCTGACAGTTGCAACACATTAACCTAGAGGATGCTGTGTTTAATGATACTCTGGCCACCGCCATCACCAATTATTTTGTTGAAAACACTAGCACTGCTTCATCGCTTCTGACTGAATGGGAAGCATTCAAGCTGGTCATAAGAATGCTTCCCATTCAGTCAGAAGCGATGAAGCAGTGCTAGTGTTCAAGGTGGTCATAAGGGGGGAACATGGCGGCCGACAGGTAGTGCCGGTCGTGAGCTCCGGCATACTGGGTGAAATTATATATCACTTACTGACGCGATGTCTTTTTTTGTGTGGCCTGGGGTGAGCTGTTTCTCGCTGTGATTGGGATCCCCTTCTCCGCCGGTGTGCGGGTGTCGTCCGTTGTTTGGGAGCCTCCTTTTACCGGTATACATACACCCCCAGCGTCTGCAGCGCTGGGGGTGCGAGGACGGACGGGGACACGGAGGGAGCTCACCACAGCAGAGACCGGGTCCCAGAGGTGTATTGAAGCGGAGACTCGGCTGGAGGTTTGGAGGTTTTTGTAGTGGTATTCGGGTGGCTCCTTTTTCCGCTGTTCTCCTGTGTTGTTTTGGTCTGAGGAAGACGGCGTCACAGCGCTGTGGAGTTTGGGAGGAGGCAGCTAACCGGCTCAGTTTGGGTCGGCGTGTTGCTGCCAGAATAGAACTTAGAGGTGGGGGAGGTGAGGGGTGCTGCTCGCTGGAGGGCAATCAACATAGCTCTGAAATATTCAGGTGTCTCTCAGCGGGGAGGAGAGACAGGAAAAACAGCAATCTTCCGGTGGAAAAACTGATGACTTCGGTGAGAGGGGTAAAGAGTCATAAAAGTAAAGCTAAAAATGGTTTAAGTCAACTTAAAGATACAACTGATAATACAACTGTCAGTTCCACTGATAGATATACGTTAAGGAGTAGTGAAGCAAGGATAAAAAGAACCCTGTATTACTGCTGCCTCTTCAAAAAGAACCTAACAAAGAAAAGAAAAGGCGCAATAAGAATAGTACTGACTGTGTTAAATTTACACCATCACTTCGATCGTACTTTAAAGTTCAGACCCAAATTGTGCATTTAACCCCTCCCCCTTCTACCACTCTGAATCCCATACCTGTATCTTTAGCTGAGACTAAAAAATTGGACTGCACAACGCTTATGCAAACTATGGATGGTTCTAATACCAAAACTAGTAAAGATACAGAAAATACCATAAGCTTAGAAAATAGATTCGGTCCTCTAGTGGTTATATCAGAAAACGAAAAAAACGCATCAGCTAAAGTTCAAGGTGGGACAAACCCAGTAGGTAATATTATTGGCCCCCCCGATAACAGTCATTGCAGGCCCCGCAGCGATGGAGTCGCCAGACAAATCAATACAGTTCACTCAACCAGGCATTGAAAAATTAATATCTACGTTATTGACAGAAGTTCGAGAGAAATTCGCCACTTCAGAGACAAATCAGCAAAATATCCAACTTACTTGTGAAACATTAGAAAATAAGTTAAACAGCTTGATGGAAAGAGTCGGAGTAATTGAGAGTTTTCTGATAGAAAAGTTGACGAAAATAAAAATGAGATTGCTAAGTTAAAGGAAAACGATAAAGACTTGCGGAACCAGCTGGAGGTCCTCGAAAATAATGCCAGGAAAAATAACATTAAAATTTTGAATGTGCCAGAGGGTTTGGAAGGGGAAGATATAAGGGACTTCATAACTAAACTGTTGAAAGAATACGACATGGATATCGATGAACATACTTTAGAAGAGGATATCCAAAGAGTCCACCGAGATCCCTACCTCAAGAGACCAGGAAAAAAAAACCCTAGGAAAATTCTGGTTAATTTTAAATCCTATTCACTGAAAGAAAAAATTCTATCAGGAGGCCTCAAAGCAAACATCTATAAGAAAGGTGACTGGTCCTTTAAGGTGAGATCCGATATTTCCCGTGCAACCCAAGATAAACAGTGGGAGATGGGGAAGTTTATTCCTGAGTTGAGAGGTCTGGGTGCCACCGCTAATCTACGATTTCCAGCTGCCCTGATGTGGGATAACAAAATGCATAATTTTAGAGATCCAACTGAAGTCTGCAAGTTTATCGAACAAATAAAGACACAACATAAATAAAAAGAAAAAAATATATATATATATACCGTTATCTTCACCCGGTGTAATGGAGTTCAAATAGGGGGTAATCCTTAAGATACCTCTAGTAGTAGTAGGAGGGTTCCCTAGGGTGGGTATGGGGGGTGGGAAGAAGGGTCACTAGCAAAAAATAAAAAAATAAAGGTTTTAAGCGTACATATAGGGGAGGGGAGCATAAGGATAAAAAAAGAAAAAATCTCATTAGTCAAAATGATTTAATCAAAATTATGCACAATTCCGTCTTCTTAAAGATATATAATTATTTGCACTACACCAAAATTCTTGGAGTTATATGGCCAACTTAGACAGATCAAAGAAACTAAAAGTTCTATTGTGGAACGTTATTGGTCTTAGAGTAGCCTCAAGAAGGAAGAAGATTTTAGAATTCTTTTTTTTTTTTTTTTTTTTTTTTTTTGAAACCGTTTATTACATGTTAAAAAAGGTTACAGGTATGGGCCTACAACCATCCGGCCGGCCGCTAGAGTGGCAGAAGCATATGACATACCTACAGTAAGAGTCTCTTGGCGGTGCAGATCGGTAAATCAGGAGATATCAATGGCGCAGGCCACATAACTCCAAGCCCACGATACGGTTTCCTTTTTTTCAAAACAGAACAACACAAAAAACCACACCCGCAAGGCAACCCGCAATCCAAAGTGACGGCACGTGCTCCTTAAGTGGGGGATCCCAACCAGCAGCCAAACTCTGAAGAGGGGAATGGGAATAGATCAAGGACAGGGGAACCACATGCCCGCGGCTAGGGGAGGGGGTCGGCTAGGGGGACGGAGCTGGTGAGGCGGCCGGTAGCAGTGGCGGCTCACAAATACCCCCGCGATAGGCGTTCCAGGGGCCCCAGATTTTCACCCAGATTTTAGAATTCTTGAGACTTTCTGATAGTGAAGTGTGTATAGTACAAGAGTCCCACTTACTGAGAGAAGAATGGTCCGAGATACTCAAAACACAAAAATGGGTAGAACATTATGTGTGTACCACTCAAACATGCCCGACTAAGGAAGTTGCTTTACTGTTTAAAAAATTCAATCAAATCACTCTGGGAGAATGGAGGGCCGACTCTCTGGGCAGATGGGCTATAGCCACAGTTAAAATACAGGGTTCCTGGTTGACTTTTGTGGGGTATTATGGCCCCAACATAGATGATTCTGCCCCTTTACAATCTCTACTGTTGCAATTGGTAGATATCAAAACCCCCATTATACTGGGTGGTGATTTCAATGTGGTTTTAGACCCAATCACAGACACTACTTCAAAAAGAAGAGGGGCGAATTACGAGATGAGGAGAAGCTTAATGCAATTCATGTCTGACTTGGGCCTCATAGATATATGGAGCTTGATGAGAACTAATGCCCAGACATGTGGGGGTGACTTCACTTTTCATAATAAAAAGCATGACCATCGATCTAGAATCCACTTTTTTCTTGTAGATAACTACATTAGTAAAATAACAAATAATGTGACTCACGCCCCAGAACATCTCTCGGATCATTCAGCAGTCACTCTAGAGGTAACACTGAAAACAAGATCACTCCCTAGTAGGTGGACAGTAAATAGATCTTTGCTATTAGATCAGAGGGTGGGAGAACAATTAAAAAAGGCCACTAACGAATTCTTTTTGTTTAATAAGGATTCAGCCCCACTTGGGATTGTTTGGGATACCTATTAGGCCTATATAAGAGGTATGGTAATGTCCCTATCGTCTGAACACAACAAAAAGGTCAAGATTGCTATAAATAAACTAGAAAATACTATCCAAAATATACAAGATCAAATTGAACAAAACTTGGGTGATTCCAGCATGGCACAGTTACAGATAAAATTGCAAGAGGCAAAATCGGAGTTAAGCGAATATTTTGAAATAATCGTTAAAAAAAAATGGGAAGCCAGTAAAATATCAAACTATGACTATGGAGAGGGATGTGGTAAACTATTGGCATGGAAAGCCAAAGTTAATCAGACAAGAAACCAAATAAGAGATCTTAGATGTCAAAACTCGGCTTGACATAATCTCGAATGAAGAGGGGATTGAGGACGCATTTGTCTCCTTTTTTCAAGACCTTTATAAAGAAGATGTCAATGCCGAAAATAAAAAAATCGAAGAATATTTCAACGATATTGATCTTCCCCACTTACAAGAAATGGAAAAAGAGAGACTAAATAGTCCTTTCAGTTTGGAAGAGATCACTTTAATCATTAAGGGTCTAAAAAAGGGGAAAGCTGCAGGACCAGATGCCATCCCTAATGAAATCTACTCCTTGCTTAAAGAAGAACTTGCTCCGACTCTATTACAGTTGTTTAACTCTATTTTTTTGGACGAACAGAGTCCTCCAGCATCTTGGAATATGGCCACAATAAACATACTTTTAAAACCAATAGGCCAATCTCTCTCCTCAACAGTGATTATAAAATCTTCACTCAGACTTTAACCAAGAGACTGGACAAGGTGATAGGGTCTTTAATTCACCCTGACCAAAAAGGTTTTATACGGGGAAGGCAGCTTCATGAGCTAACCCATGAACTGATAGCTACCATCGACTTGGCGAAAGCGAGTGGGGAACCCCTCACAATAATGACATTGGATGCGGCCAAGGCTTTCGATAAAGTCAGCTGGGTTTTCCTGTACAAAACAATAGAACACCTTAACATTGGGGAATTTTTTTTTAAAACAATTAAAGCAGTATACGACAACCCAGTCGCAAAGGTGTTGGTAAATGGGAACCTGACTAAAGCAATTAAAATTGAGAGAGGGACTAGACAGGGTTGCCCTCTTTCCCCTCTTCTTTTTAACATGTATATAGAGCCTTTGTCTTGCAAACTGAGGGCAAACCAAAACATCCACCCTTTCTCCTGTAACGGATGGTCAAAATAAATCGGTCTGTATGCCGATGACCTAATGATCTTTACAAGTGACCTCCCCAATTCTCTCCCAGCTATTTGGGAAACTTTAGATCGTTTTTCAGGCGTTTCGGGATACTCTGTAAACCAACAAAAAACTAAGCTGATGCAATGGAACATACAACACCGTAATAGTCTGGGAAGGAAAGAAATAAAATATCTGGGGATACAAATCGTCCAAAAACTGGAAAAGTTAGCACAGACAAACTTTGATAAGTTAGTTGATTCAGTAAACAAGCAACTGCAGGCCTGGGAGTTGTTGCCATTGTCTTTTCTTGGTAGATCTAATCTTTTAAAGATGTCTGTGCTTCCGAAATTTTCCTTCCTTTTTAATACTATCCCCTTGGAGTTTAATAAAATATGGTTTATAAAAATTCAAGGAGAATTTACCAGGTTTATTTGGGGTAATAAATGCCCTAGAATTTCCCTAAAAAAACTCAGAAGGAAGAAAGAGCAAGGTGGTATAGCTACTCCTGACCTGTACCAATATTACCGAGCCTTTAACTTAAAGAATTTTCGTCAGCTGTTAAAAGATAGTTCCTGTCTAACCCCCTATCTAAAAGCACAAGTAAAGGATTCCCAAGCTCAACCTGAATTCTTTCTTTGTAAATTTGGCCACCCCAAATTCTTTAAAAAGGTTAAATTAAAGATTCTTCAGCATGCAGCTAAGATTTGGTACCACATAAGACTTACCCTACAAATACCCTATTATAGTGATTCTGCCCCTATCTGGGACTCCCCGGGTACGCCAGCCTGCCTTTTGGACTCTTTAGCAACTCCGCTTCGAGAGAATGGGTTTAAGTCATGGGGTCAAGTTTTGGAAGATTTCAACTTAATTCCATGGCAGAGAATGTCCGAGACAACCAATAATACTGTTTCTAAATTCAAGTACTACCAACTAGCTAGTTGGACAAAGACAATAGAAAAAAAGGGTGACCCAAATTCGGAGGTGGAAACAAGAATAAAATCACGACCCAAGGCACCCAAAGAAACAACAGAATGGTATTGGACACTTATTCAGGAAGAAGAAGGGCCCCAGAAAGCATTGATGGAAAGCTGGAAGAGGGCTTACTTATGGCGCTATGTGAGATCTGCCCCATTAAGAAAAAAACATCTCCCCGAAGGCTATCAAAGATGGGAAGTCGGTCAGTAAGAAAATGCCCGAAATGTGGTGAAAATAACGTGAATGAAGCACATATGTTCTGGCAGTGTCCCTCGATCCAGTTCTTCTGGGAGAAAGTGGGTAAGATCATATCAGAGGTAACGGCACAAGAATTTGAGGTGAGCCTAGATATTGTTATTTTTGGGGTTTTAACAGGATTGGCTCATAATGAGAGCTTTAATAACTATCAAAAATCTATTATCTTTGTTTTAATACTGTTGGCAAGAAGGGAATTGTGCATTAAGTGGATACTTCCATGTCCTTTGACAGAGGTGGAATGGATCCTTTCAGTACAAAGAGTGGCAAGTCTTGATCGAGCAATTAAGTTAAGTAAAAAGACAAAATTCTGGGAACTATGGGATAAATGGATAGGAACTTATAGAAATTAGATAGACTGTAGACTTGACCGCTATCAAATTAGAATGCAGAAATAAGTATTGGATTTTGAACAATCTTTCTCTGCTGTCATCTATTCTTTTCCTCCTCTGCAAAATTATTCGGTCCTGTGATTAAGAATATGCTGTACAGGCTTGTATACTTTTCTGCCTGTACCTCAATCTTTGCCGGTGTCAGCGAAGTTAGCCTTTTTCGACCGGGCAGGAGGGAAAGCCTTTTTTAGGCTACCCGGGATGATCTACATCACCTCCCCCTTACGGAGTGACTGGGTACCTCTGCCCTAGTAGAAATGGACTCCTTTCCTGATGGTTCTTGCATATTGACAAATGAGGACAACATTTTTTTAAAAAGGTGGTCAGAAGGAGGGTTTCTTTAACCGCATTTGCCAAGGCTCGACACTGAGAAACCTTACTTCCACTGAAATACGATTGGAACAGCTTGAGTACAATATAGTACACGATGACTTCAAGATAGAGGAATTAAGTGGAACTGCTGAAACGCCGGAGAATTATTGACTACAACACATACACACAAATCCATCTTCTGAAGGGGACAGAGCCCGGGAATGTTTAGCGAGTATGATCTGCCCACAATTGACTCCCACCCCTGTCCTATCCATACGCGCACCCACTGGCACCTGACATACAACACAACTAGAAATCCATAACACCTTCAGAAACTATTATGCCCATCTTTATGGACCTAGCACGGCACCATCCCCCCTGCCCTTGCAACCTTCCAGATGGGCTGCACCTACACCTAGTGCCAATGTCATGCCGTGCAGACCTTGTGGCCCCATTGACGCATGCAGAAATCCGTAGTGTAATCACAGACCTCACCCGCAATAAGACTCCTGGACTGGATTGTTTGCTCTCCGAATTTTATGCCACCTCTGCTGCCCACCTGGTACCTCAATTAGACAAGCAGTATAACAACTGGCCTAACAGCTAGGGCGCTCGACCTCGGACCTGGGGAATTGGGTTTGAGTCTCGGTAATGACGCTGAACATCCTGTGATTCTGGGCAAATCACTTAATCTCCCCGTGCCTAACAACGAATGAATGTGTGTCCTCATGTAACGTAACTGGTGCTATGTAAAGCACTCTGATACCTGATTGGATACGGGTCAAGTTCGCGCTATATAAAACTCTGCAAAAAAAAAAAAACCTCCCTAGAGCTGAGCACCCTTCTACCCAAAACCCTTGAAGCTCTATTGACATCTCTACCTAAAACCGGCTGTGACCCAGAAGACATGTCCTCCTATTGGCCACTATTATTCTCTATGAAATGCAAAATACTGACCACATTTCTGTTGAAAAGGCTGCTCCCTATACCCCCAAACTTAGTTCACGCTGACTAGAAACGATTCATCCACTCTTGTAGCACCTCCTTAAATATTAGATGCTTCTATCCGGTGATGGAGGTTGCTAAATCTACTTACCTAGATGCGTGATGTCTCTCCCTTGATCTCCAGCAGGCATTTGATACCCTTAGCTGGGGACACTTTGGGTCTCCAATCTCCCTCGGCCTTTCTAAATTCTGAAGCCTGGATGAGAGATCCCTCTAAGACTCTCTCTTGTTTCCCGCTGTTATCTTTTGAGGAGATGGATCTTCTCTTAAACAGAATAAAATCGGCCTCCCCTTTGGATCCCTGTCCTTTGAAAGTGCTGAAAGCATGTAAGGATACCTTAGCACCCCCTTTGATGGAGGTGATGAATGGTGCCTTAACACAGGGAGTCTTTCCAGCGGTCTGGAAAAAGGCAATTGTGAAGCCCCTGCTTAAGAAGCCCACTTTAGATCCGGAAACTCTTAAGAACTTTCGTCCGATATCTTTGCTTCCAGCACCAGCGAAAATGCTAGAACTTCATCTTAATTTTCATCTGTCGGCCTTTTTAGATCTTTCTGGATATCTGGATGACTCCCAGCATGGCTTTAGGAGGTGTCATAGCACCGAATCGGCACTTACTATGGTGACAAACTATATTCGAAAAAAGGTGGATCAGGGTCAGACCACGCTCTTGGTCCTCTTAGACCTCACAGCAGCATTTGATACCCTCTCTCCCTCGACTCTAACATCTCGTCTGAGGGAGTTAGGAGTAACGGGTACTGCCTTAAGTCTTTTGTCCTCCTTTCTAGAGCAAAGAGAACAAAGGGTTAAGCTCGGCGAGTTTCTTTCCCCTGCTAAAGCCTTGCAATGCGGGGTCCCACAGGGTTCGGCTCTTAGTCCGACCCTGTTTAATATCTATGTAGCCCCTCTGGCAAGGCTTGTGAAATCGCAGGGGATGGAAGTTGTGTCATACGCCGATGACACCCAAATTATGGTGTCCCTGAACCACTCGAAGAATATCTCAGCGTTCAACTTTAGGAGCTGCATGCAGGCAGTCTCCGAATGGATGATTCTAAACTCTCTGAAGTTGAACGGTGATAAGACCGAAGTCCTGATCTTCGGAAACAATCAGGATTGTTGGTCTAATGAGTGGTGGCCCCCTTCTTTGGGTACTTGTCCTACTCCATCTCATTCCGCCAGGAACCTGGGCGTCATATTTGACACTTCACTGTCAATGACTCTCCAGGTTAACAGAACGGTGTCTACATGCTGGGGGGTCATTAAGATTCTGAGGAGAATTGCCCACTATCTTTCTCCTCAGTCACGTATGCAGATTGTGGTGGCACTGGTTGGATCAAGACTAGATTACTGCAACTCCTTATATGCTGAAATTAACAAGGGCCTGATTCATCGCCTTCAGGTGATACAAAACGCGGCAGCTAGATTTGTTCTATCTGTTCCTGCTGCATCTTCGGCCACCTTAGCCAGGAAAAGCCTGCATTGTCTCCCCATCCAATATAGGATTTCTTTTAAACTTCTGACTCTGGTTTTTGGAGCCTTAAGGGCAGATCCTCCTAATGCTCTGGGTTCTCTTCTGACTTGCTATGCCCCTAGCAGGGCTCTTCGTTCTGCAGAGTTGCACCTGCTAGTAGTTCCCCGTTTTAAGAAAGTTAGATGGGGAAGTAGGGCTTTTTCTATTGTGGCTCCCGGCTGTGGAATGCTCTTCCCTTTGACATCAAGGTCCAACCCTCTATGACTCTGTCTAAGAAAGCACTCAAAACCTGGTACTTCTCTAAGGCCTATCAGTAAGCAACTGTGATTGTGGATCTTATATTTGGCTAGGCGCCTTGATGCCCATTGGGCTAAGTTGCACGTTACAAATTAATTTCATTTCATTTCACACATGTTTGCTGCCTTAACCAAATTCGGCACCCTCAGCTTTTATACATTGACTCGACAGCACGAGCATTGACCGGACAATATATACCATCCGCTTATTAGATTTACAGAGGCACCAGGCAAGAGTTCCCCCTGTCTCCACTGTTGTTTGTACTTGTAGTGGAATCCCTAGTGCGGGGTCTTCAACAAATAGCCCAAAATGCAGGGTTCCCAATGTCATGCTGTATCCCTGTATATGGATGACATTATATTTTATTTACACAACTTGACTATGGCTCTCACAATACTCACCGCCCTACTCAGCCTTTTATGAGAAGGCCCCGGTCTCCAAGTTAACCATTCCAAATCCTATCCCTTCTCATTTAGGGAATGAGCCTTATGTGATACATTATTATTGGGCACTTCTGCCATTCCAATTGCCTCCCATACCTTTCGTTACCTCGGGGTACTGATCTATTGACCCCTGGCTGGCCTGCTAGACGGTAAGTTAACAAAGACCATCAACTCTTTCCACTCACAGGTCCGGTTCTGGGTCACTCTGCCTCTGTCAGTAATGGGCTGGCTGGCACTCTCTAAAATGGTGATATTCTCTCTATTGTATTTGTTCGTAAACGTACCTATAGTGGTCCCTCCGACATACTTTAGACAGCTTGATACTCTACTCACTGACTTTATATAGGGGTACAGGGAGATGTAAAGTAAGCCTGACTAAACTGCAACATCCCCTGGATGAGGGCGGGATGGGAGCCCCTGATTTGCGGGCCTATTGTTATGTGGCTCATTTACAATGGTTAGCATACTGGATGGCAGGCTTCCATCTTACTGACATAGATTATACTCCCCGGATGCTAAAACAGGGTAAACTGCATGCCCTGCTGCTACTGGGTGTGAAGTGTCCTTCACACATGCCGCTACTCCTAAGAAATGCTCTAAAGTATTGGAGACAGGCTCCTAGAAACGCAAAGACCTCTACATGTTATTCTCCTAATATACCACTGAGAGGGTTGCTGATAACTATAGACCTGCTCACCCTCTTAAACTGGAATCCTGGGAGTTGGATAGCATTAACACTCTGGGAGATTCATTTGCTAATGGCTAACTAATGTCCATCAAGAACTGACCCAAACCCAAGACTTGCCCACCTCCCTCTTCTTAACGCATGCAACCATTTTAATACTAGATCCAGACACACCTGGCCCCCACAGAACCTGAGACAAACTCCTTCATCCAGACAGTGTACGAAATGGGTGCTGGGAGGCACTTAGTCAAATGGGTGTATAAGGGACTACATACACACCTACATATCTCCCTAACACCTATTTGCGCAAACTGGGAGGGGACCTTGGTTGAGCCCTAAAAGATAAAGAATGGCACAGCATACCACACCAGGATTCCCCAAAACTCAAGATTTAAGTTTATTCAATTCTCATTATTTCACAGGGTCTATTTCACACCACAGAAATTGCATAGGATTTTCCCTACGGTGCCCTACAGCTGCCCCCAGTGCCAAGGAGACCAGGCGGAATTGATGCACATGCTCTGAGCTTGCCCCTCCCTCAAAACCTACCGGACCAAAGTTCACACCTCCTTGGCAGACTTAGCGGGTACCTCTCACTGGAACACTGCAGAGCACTGCTTGCTGGGCTTATACCCATGCCCTAAACAGAATAAAACCTTATCCTGTTTTATTGACTTGGCTCTTTTAGTGGCCAAACGGCAAATCACTAGAAACTGAAAGTCTCCACATGCCCCGCGTTGGGCTGTTTGGCGGGAGGAAGTATTGTATTGGAGTACGCCAGAGGGACATACATTGCGAGGAGAGGAATACTGTGGACTCAGGAAGCATCCAATCGCTTTCACTTTTGATACCTATTTGGAATCATTCAGGTCCCAGGCAGATGATGACTAGAAACATGCACACTAAAAAAGGAATTCACTAGATTGCCATACTCATAGGACTCTGGAGTTCCCTCTCCAGATCTCACATAGTAGGTCCTCACTGGAATCAGCAGACTGATGCTCTTTCCAGGTAGACTACCCCCTGTCTATGGCCCTGTCCCTGACAACCCCGTCCCCCCTGTCACACTCTGACACTACTCCCTAAATAGCACTCACATTCCGCTTTAAACATTACAGCTCATTAGCTGGGGTGAGGGTGTGAGGTGAGCACACATGTCATACCTGTGCCCCCTGGTGACACAGCACACAATCACCGCAACAGAAAGCACACGTCTCACATCAATGTGCAGGCAACAACCGAACACCGGGGAACCTCCACCAATGTCGCCTCCAAATACCCAGCCAGTGTGCATGGTCCCTGCATCCTCTGACAGTCCATCAGCTACCAGTGTTCCCAGGATGAGACCAAGAGAAATGCCCAGCCCCTTGGCAAGTTCCAAATGAACACCCCACTCACCTCAACTCCACAACCATGCAACTCACAACTCTGGCAATGCACACGTCACAAAATCACAACCAACATGCAAAACATGCCCACACACCAGACACGACAGAACAACTCACAATGGTAACTTGGGCAAGCCGTGAACATGAGCTATCAACGGCATGGCACCTCAGCCACACACTGGCCCAATGTGGGGAGAGATAGCAACCAGGCATGTGTGAAGGAGGCAGGAGAACCATGATTGGGAAAGTACACAATGCCAAGAGTGGCAGAGATGTGCTGGACAGACCGCAGTATGCAGAACACACCCATATCCATGGCGACATACACCGCTGGTGCATGGAGTGTAGTGGACAGTGGACGCAACCATGTCACCCCAACCAGCGGGGGAGTTTGCGGAAATGTCACCTGTTACGCCCCTCGTAAGCGCGAGCGGAGTGGGATGGCCCAGCATATGCCAGGCCAGCGTAGGGGTTTGCATAAAAAGCACGTAGCCCTGGGAGTGGTCCTCTTACAGAAAGCCAAACGTCTCTGCAAGGGCGCCACCTCTCACCACACCACAAGGCCGACGCCATCCTCGTGAGCGGAATTGCCTGCGATCCTGTGCGCCTGCTGTACCCCGGCCCGCTGGACCCCGAACCCGTCAGGCCCGCCTCTGCGATGCCAGGCCACACTGATCACCTTCCGACACCGGCGTGTGTCAAGGAGGACCCACCACGTGCCTGGGCAAGCTCCAAGCCCGAGGGCTGTGACCTTGGCAGCCTCTCAGACCATCACAGCCTCCACGACACAGGCCCGCTTTAGTCTTTTCTCGTTGACGTACTCAACTGCCGTCTCCGGCCTACATTACGGTCAAGTAGGTCACACATTTGGAACTGAGTCTTGATTACACCATGGCAGTGAACATTATTTAAGGCAGAGTTCATGTCACTATACTCCCTTCGATGTGGTGCCACTAAGTCTGTGCATAGCATCGCAACCATACGTGTTTGTGGGCCTACGCGGACTACTGCCCTCGGCCTACGCTGCGCACGAGTAGGTCACAGAATTGGAACTGAACATCGATCATTCAAAGGCAGAATACATTTCATCGCACGCAAGGAGAGGCGTAAGAGGATGACGTGTGGCAGTCCGGAGGGAATAGGATCATTGTTACAGAGGTGATCGAACACTACCGGCAACTGCCCTGGTGTCACTAACTCTGTGCATCGCAAGCCAACGACAGGTGGGTGTGGTCCCCTGCTGACTACTGCCTTCGGCCCACACTACGGCCAAGTAGATCACACATTTGGAACTGAGTTTTGATCATACATTGTCTGTGTACGCACAAAAAGGAAGATTCTGCTTCACTGTACTCCCTTTGGTCAGGTGGCAGCAACCATGTGCATAGCATCCCAATGACACGTAGCTGTGGGCCTTTGCTGATCGCTGCCCCTGGCCTACACTGCGGTCGAATAGGTCAAGCACCTTTGAATTCAGCCTTGATTTATTTATGGCAGACTTGATGTCATTGTACAGGCCTCATCGCAGACTGCATCCCCTTTCAGCCCCAGTGCCACTATGTCTATTCCCAGAGACCCATGGACACTTTCTGGTTGGACTTTGATGGTGACTGAGTCCATGGACTAGGGTTTGTTGTCGCCATCATGGCGGTGATACTGACTTTGTGGTGAAAACAAGGCTGTGGCATTCCACCCCTCCATTTGCTGCTTCCGGACAGCTTCCACCCTCTGCATCATGCCCTGGAGGACACCTTCCACTGTACCCCGCAACCCTCCACAACATACACCTCTGACATTGATGAGGACCCGCTCAGGTCGCATGGACCATCTGACTGCACCGCAAGTCACCATCCCGTGGCTGGGTGCCTGTGCCAGCCGCAGTGCATCCGGGGCCACTAACTCTGTGCTGCTCATGTCCGGGACCCCTTCTTCTGAGATATTGGATGGCCTCTGAGGCAATGGCCTTGGGGTCATAAACGGGGAACAACCTTTACAACGCAACTGTTACAACGCACTACCTTTACAACGCATTTTTTACAACGCATAATCCATTACAACGCATGACATTACAACGCATGACACTACAACGCATTTTTAAAAAATACCTTTACAACGCATTCCATTACAACGCATACTACCATTACAACGCATACCATTACAACGCATAATATTACACTACACTATCCAACACTTACCCTACTGTTGCACCCCCTGGAGTTAGAATAGTAATTTTTACCCCTATACTATCCAACACTTACCCTACTGATGCACCCCCTGGAGTTAGAATAGTAATTTTTACCCCTATACTATCCAACACTTACCCTACTTTTGCACCCCCTGGAGTTAGTAAAGTAACTTTTACCCCTATACTATCTAATACTTACCTTAAATGTAATTTAATATTATGCGTTGTAATGGTATGCGTTGTAAAGGTAGTATGCGCTGTAATGGAAATGCGTTGTAAATGTATTTTTTAAAAATGCGTTGTAGTGTCATGCGTTGTAATGTCATGCGTTGTAATGGATTATGCGTTGTAAAAAATGCGTTGTAAGTGCATGCGTTGTAAAAGTGTGCGTTGTAACGTCATACATCCGTCATAAACACCATGTGTCTGTGGCCCTGCGCTGTCCGCTGCCTCCGGCCTCAACTGCAGTCCACCAGGGCTCACACATCAAATCGAGTCCTGACCGGCCCGGACCACCTCCAACCGCCATCTGCCAGAGTCGAAACGGTGGTCCTGACAGATGCAGGTCTGACACACCACACTGCATCTGCATCAGGAATGTATCAAAGGGACACAATCCGAGACTTTTTCTTCACATGGGCGCACTCAGTTGTAGTGCTCCAACCTCAGTGCACTGCAACTCACGGACACTTCTGTTTGCTCATTGTGGACTTGCTCAGGCTACCTCCATGATGCCCCGCAGTTGTCCCTGTGATACTGGTGTTGTCTGTTTACGTATTCATTGTGTTAACTGTTGTATTTGTTGCCAGCACCAACAACTCCCTGAGAGTTGGCTTCCACCCACCACACACACATCCAGCACAGGCGTCACTGTACATGTGGCCATGCCAATAAAGGGGCTGAGCGCACGTGCCCATAGCCAGTTCAACATAATATCTGCATGTGTCTCTGTGGTCTTGTTGTATACATGAAGGCCCAGGGCCCTACGACATTACATTGTGCTGTGTACAGCGGATGCAGGCATGTCACCGCAGGCATCAGGTTTGAGCTTGGACATGTAGCTTTGTCGTCACCCACTCAATTCGTAAGGGGAGTGGCCTGGGCCGTCGTACGCAGGGCCAACGTGGGTGTGTGACTGATATGTGCGTGCCCCTGGGCATGGTTGTGTACAGTGAACGTGCATTTGCATGTGTCTCTATGGCAGTGTGGGTCTCCTTTGTGGGGTGTAGGTGGTCTCTGAAGGGTAATAGACACCAACGTATGTGATCTAGTTCGCCTTCCATGGGTTGGGACCCCAACCACACATGTTCGGCCACCTCCTTTTGGCGTGCTGACACAAGGCATTGGGGTGCCATGTGTGGGTGGCTGAAGGGTCGTGAGCCAGCTGTGCTTGCGGGTGCTGTCTGCTGTGTGTTCTGTTGCAGGCTCTGTGTTCTCCTCTAAGTAGCTTGGCTGCCTGGGTCCTGGTGGTGGGTTGCGTAGGATGTCTATGGGCCTTTGTAGGGCGTCGGTGTCGAAGGTGTGGTGTTCCTCTCTGGCATCACAGTTGTGTTGTCTTCTGTGCTCTGCTGGAGGTGTTGTGTGCCCCTCTGCAATGTGAAGGGGAGATGCATGTTGACATTGTGTTGACATGTATGTTGGCGCATTGTGCTGGTCTACATGCAGACTGTATGACAATGTACATTGTGACTGTTTGGGAGGTGCTGACTACTGCTGCGGGACAGTGTACATTTGGACTACATGACGGATGTGAGGTCGTACGCATACATTTCCATTTCACAGTTTGCTGCTCTGTCAGATGTAGTAGGCATGTTTCTGTGCATGTGCGGAGTCAGTTGTGTCCTCTGTTCTGCAGTGTCGGCTTTGCGCATTGTACCACTTTGTCGTCAATGTGGGTGTGCTGTTCTTGCTATGTGTGTGTGCTGCAGTGTGCCAAGGGGATGAGGGACATGATCCAGGGTAATTGTGGGTGTGCAGTGTGTTACACCTCGTTGTGCATGTGTGACATTGTGCCCATCTCCCCCGTCCCCCCAGGCCCTGGTCGTTACTCACCCTGTTGATGTTGTGTCAGGTCCTCTCGAGCTGTGTTCGTAATCCCTACTCCTTGCACCACCTCCACATTGATGACTGTGGCCTCGGTTTTCTCCAGCTCCTCCTGTGGCGCAGGACTGCCACCTCCTGTCCCTGTTGCCGCCTTCCTGTTGGCAGCGGGTTTGTGCCTGGTTTAGGTTGTCACATCATGCCAGCGCCACTTGGCCTCCTTGATTGGCCTCCTCGGCACTCCGACTGCATTCCAGGTGGTCTACTTGTGGGTCAGTTGCTGGTAGTGTTCTGTCACCTCCGTGACGCTGATCTGGTTTTGCTGCAGACTGCACTCCGTCTTCCTCCCCCTCTTCTCCTCGGGCGTCCCAGTCTCCATTGTTCCTTGCTGGTGGTCTGTGGGGTTTGTGGGGTTCGCGTTGGCCTCTGCGCTGGGTCAGGGTTCATCCATGTTGCTACGTGCTTTGGCTTGTTTCTGGTGTGTTGTTTCTGTGGTTTTTATGGTGCATTTTACTGCCGGACGTGTAGGATTTGCAAGCCTGTGGCGGTTTTTCGCTACTTTTTGTACCGTGATTGGCCTCATCGCATGATTTTTTGCATTCGCGTTTTGGATTTTTGCGGAGTGGCGTTGATTTTTGTGCGGCCATTTGACGCGTTATCTGATGACTATTGCATGCAACCGCCGCGTTGTGAATACTTGGTTGCCGCGGCGTAATTTTCAGGCGATAGGCTGCGATGTTGAGAGTTGCTTTGAGCTACTCTTGTGGTAGTTATCATACGTTCTTGTGAATATACCCCTTAGTTTCCAAACCAACAGCGATTACAAACCCTGAAATTATTTCCCTCCTTTATTAGACATGAAATGAACGAAACCTGTTCTTAGGAGTTTGATTCTGTAGTATTATTTGTACATGTCTGATACACAGTTATCTGTCAAAGCCCCAAGGGGTAATTTTTCTGTGGTTCTAAAATACAATTTCCATTCTTAGTCCCTTTTATATTTTAAAATATGACCCTCTGATTCTTCTCTCTATCTGTTTAGCTTACTCTCTCAACTTCACAACACACTAAAGTGTTTGGGGGGATTTGGACAGGTGTGCGTGTGAATTAGCAGGCTAGATAAATAGATCTAGATAGCTTTTTTTCAAAATATGACACCTTTGGGAGAATGTACATTCATCGAATAACCAATTAATAAACACTCATTCCTGAGACCGATACAATTAAAAAGACAGGTAGTGGAAAACAGATTAATAGTCCGACAGGTGCTGCAAAAATAGCAAAAAAAACTTAAGTACAATTAAACATAATAATATTAATTCACTAAAAAAAAACGACTTTTAAAGGAAATAAATTGTGAACCCCATGGCAAGTCCAGGTTATGAAACATGATTTTACTATTAAAGCCGAAAAAATAGGTAAGGAGGCACAGGTAGAGCTGCAGGTAGAGTAGAGAAAGGATTAAGGGTAAGAATCATGCTGGTATGGAATTTGCCCCCCATGAAACTAATGTGCAAAAGAAAACAGGGAAAATTGACTAATTTAAAAAATGGGTGACATAGGGTTGAATGGAAGAAGCACAGTGAAAAGGAAAAAACGGTGGAGACCGGGGATCCTTGATTTGGGAAGGAGGGGAAAACCACCAGAACTAGGCCTGGGCAAAAATTCGGTTCCGCTCGCGTAAATTGCGATAATTTGACATTTTTGCGTTCCGCGGAGAGCGTGAAAATGTCACAATTTCCGCAATCGGCATCTTACCGGAAATGTTTTTCTTGCTCGCGCTGTAAAAAAATACATTCTCGCTGCGCGCGATCGCCTTACCTGAATCCCCGCGTTCGCCGACAAATTTTCCCGATCCGGTCGTGTTCTCCATGAGATGTTGGATTGTTGGTAGCCATTTGCGCTGTCTCGTGACAGTTCGCGCCCGCATTAACATCATTTGTCACGCGATCACGTCATTCGTCGTGCGATCATGTCTTTCTTCTCGCGATCATGCACCGCGAGAGTATGAGATGATTGAGATCTCGAAGACGTCATTCTCCACCGCTAGCGAGAGCGTGAGGACGCTGGCACGTCATAGCGAACGCGAGCGGGCGGGACAAGTGAAAACAAGATGGCCGTGCCCGTGAGCAACCGCATGGGTAAGTTGGCGAGCCGCGATCACGCAGAAAATACTGCAAACGGGCGGGAAAAAAACTTCTGCGTCTTCGCGATATTTCCGCGTGTTTGCAGAGATTTTTAACATTTTTGCGGTAGTTTGCGAAAGTGAATTTCGCAAATTCCGCCCACCCCTAACCAGAACAGCAACTCAAAAGAAAGTTGAAATGTTACCCAGTAACTAGATTGGGGAAGGCAAGAGGGTGAAGGGAAAAAAGGCTTTATGTAAAGTATGTAGAAAAAGCATTCGAGAAAAACCCTTTCAAGTGGTTCTGCACTTAGAGATGGAGTATGCTATGGAGAACATGCAAAGTGCGCATGACGGTTTGGTCGGCCTGAGACGGCTAGCCAAACCATCATGCGAACTTACTGTGCAGCCACCACTCCTCCTCCCTCGACATCAGGGGAGCCTGGCCCCACCATAACCTAACCTGGCTTCGACTGCAAGCACAATACAAAAAATAAAATGATAATAATGTATTGAGCTTGCAGTTGAAGCAGTGGGCAACACTCCTCAGCCTTAGCAGAGGATTCGCCACTGTGGCTTTGTCCTACCAAAAAGGATGCCTGACAATTTTCTCCCGATAAACTTAGACTTGAAACCTCATTGCATACAAATGCTGCAAGGATTTCCAAACCCTCTACAGATCTCCCTTGTCAAGTAAGCCTTCCTATCACAGTATTCATCTTTTGTGCTCCTAAAACCACAAAAGCCTTCGAATGTGTGTCAACTTAAAGCACCAGTGGAGACCTATGTTAAGACATAAACATACTTGACCATTTCTTCCAACACAACATCGCCAATAAATGTAAGTAGACTTACGAAGAAACAAGATGTGCTGGCAAAGATCCATTTCTTAAACTGTAATAGAAACAAGCATTTACAATGCAATAGGTCTCGCATTTGCAAGAGTTTAAGCTATTGCATTGTATATGACAATGCCTTTTATTTACCTGTTTTGATAATTAATACATAAATAAAAGGCATTGTCATTTACAATGCCAATAGCTCAAACTCTTGTAAATGCGAGACTTATTTAATTTCAAAGAAACGGCCGCCATTGTCCCGGGCTGCTCGGAAAGTGAAAGTGCACATGGTGCCTGAATGTTGCAGGAAAGCATGTAGTGCTTACAGACTAAATAAGACATGCCGTGTAACAGCAGAAGTAAAAGGGCCAATCCTCAGGGGAGGTTACAAATGAATACAAGGCGGTACTAAGGACGGACAGCCTATTAATGAATCAGAAGCCAGCATTTACAAAGGTCAATGACACAAACCAATACAAAATATGGACGGGGGAGTGAGCGGAACTTCAAGTCCATACTCAAATACAGCATGCCTCGCAGAGCAGGGCATGCGCGGCCCAAGCTTGACCTAAAAACTGGTAGAAGCACGCTTCCAGATGCCTTAACAGAATTCAAGGTGGTTACAGCAAACATGTCAACATTTGTTCTGTATGGAAAATCTGTGAACCTTAACCTGAATAGGTATTGAAGTCTGTCAACCCTTGCGGAAAGTTCACACTCTGTCTGTCAGCTCACTTAATTGAGCCTGCCATACACCCAACTAATCCGTATTCCAACAAATAAAAAAATCTTTCATTCTTTGGAGTCAAAGCATGACCACAGCTTGGATAAGTCTCACTGAACACACCTAGCTCATGCTTAGCTGAAAGTTTAAGATTTCCTTGAAGCCCGTAATGAAGTTGAGTGAACAGGAGCCAGTTCATTGCATCTGGGAGGGAACCTCTCCTTTTCAGGTGATCTCCAGCGGTGTGGAAGCAATGCTGGTGAAAGGGGAACGCTGTGGAGCTAACCAGGGCTGACAAGTGGTACACATTTTCAGAAAATCTTTTAGGACAACCCATTGCCTGTCTGCACAGCCACATAATAAAGGGTAGTTCTATGAAAAGTCAGGTTTACCCCAGTACTTCTTTCACCAATCTTTCCTCAGTTTACCGACATGTTTGTGGCCAGAGTTCTATGTTTCAACATTTATATGGAGGCTGTGTCGTTCGCTCAGAATTCGACAATGGATCGGTCAAGTGCTGGACCTTGGATCAAGGGAAGGCATCAGGACAATCAAAGTTATCGCAGCCTTGCCATGAGATTAGGTGGAGACCTCTCTAATCTGTCATTGCCAGTGATGTCCTGTGTCCCTTGAGGTCATTTGAAATTCATGGGGTCAAGGGTTTTGCTGTAGGCTAGTGGTGTCAAATAAATACTTTTGCAGCTTGCCTTCTGACTCTCGAGTGATATTCCCTCTGGGATACCATTCTAATCATTGCTTTAGAGTCTGTACTTATAAGTGAAGCACCCAGCCATATCCATAATAGGTGAGTGAGGCATCTCATGACCACAGAACCCATGGCCTATACTCTAAAGTCTTTCCGTCTGTTGAAACATTGCGATTAGCGGTCTTGGCTGGAATGTTTAGGGGCAGGCTGTGTGCTTGTGTGATTACCAGTGGCTGCTCCTCCGCTAAGGTGGAGGAGCATCACCGCACTGAGCAGGCCAACAAGGAAAAAATAAAATGATAATAAATCATCCTTATTATCAATTAATTTTTCAACCTTGAGCAGCTGGGTAGGGGTGTGGCGGAGCTGCTCTGCTCACAGAGTAGGGCAGGTAAGTGTTTTACATTTTCCCCCCTCGCGACCTGATCCCCGATGCCACTAAATACCATCCGCCACTGGTGACTACTGTTACACCTCGCTTGGCCTGAGCCACAGTGATGGCTCAGGACATAAATGGTAGAGCACAGCAGCACGGCTATAGTAGTACCACCGTATACCATGTCTGTCTTCCTTGCATACCCACTTCTCGCCATAGAGCAATGCAAACATAAGGTCTCTTTAGACTCCCTCTCTGAGTTCCTCTCTAAATCCGAACATAAGCAAAGCTCACCATTATTTTTAGGGTGTCCAGTGGGTTGACAAACGCTGTATGGTCAAACCTGACAAAAATATATCAGAAGTTATAAAAAAGCAAGGCCATCGTTGCCCTTTGTCCACAATAAACAATGGACAGTCTCGATTTAATTCAACAGTGGAAAACCTTATATATAGTGAAGCAACAATGTGTGTGACTCAAGCTGCTCCAGGCTCTTGATGTGTTTCTTCAACCTGTAGATACTTTGTTATTGACAATTGTGATTCAAGATGTTAATTAGTTGTGTTATTACGTTATGTTACTGGGTGTTTGTAAAATACACCACTTACCAATTAAATGCTTCTTGGTGCTTTGTGACGACATGCGCTTGTGGTTGCAATTAATCAAACAAATGCTGTTCTCAAGGGGGTTAGGCGCCTGAACCACAATGGTGAAGGTGGTTTTGAGTGTGCTGGCTATCCTCACAGGTGGTTGTTTCTGCATGTCTCTCCATAACGGTTCATGAAGGGGCGGCTGAGGTTTGCTGCCCTCTGTCTAACCTGTGTCAGCTGTGGTTATGTTATCATGTAGGGCAGTGGTTCTTGTGCCCTTTCAGATCACCTACTTGGTTGTGCGCCAGAGTCTTTGTAATGCAGGGCTTGTAAATCTTCGGCTTCTAACTGGTGTTTATTTGTCCTTATCTAGGTCCTTGCAGTTGAAACATGTCTGCCTTATCTTGCATTGTTTCTGTTGTTCTTGAATACAGCATCTCTGTGTTGTTATGTCTCATGTTTCCTGGCCCTATGCCACTCAGTGTAAGCGCCACGTCCGCTAAGCTCATATCCTTTTGTCCTGATATCTTCCCTTTCACATCTGAGTTTCTGTTTCCTCATCAGTCGTTTCTAGGGTTTCTGTGCCAAAGACCCCTTGTTTCCTGGCATCTCTGGAGTCCTTATCCTTTACAGTACATGCCCCAAGCTCTGGGGGAAAGATAACCTGAACAGACAGACAGACAGACAGACTGATCAGAGATGTAGGTTCAGGGGGGTGTTTGGGTTGGCACCCCCCTTAATAAATGTAATTTCTGATAGATAGTTGGGTACAGGTGCTATCAGTTGAGTATTGTGAGATGTCAGGCAGATTTAAGCAGGAATTTTTACATATACATAGACAAAAACACACCCACACTCCCTTAAAATATTGTGTTTACTCTTTTAGTATTCGTACCAATACACAATCCTCTTCCTTTCCACTTCCCCTTAGGCCTCTCTCATGCACCCTGCTTGCTACGCCCCTGAGACTGATAATCTGACAGGCAGGTCCAGACCTATCCAAGGATATCTCATTTGGGTAAGACATAGCTTTGCTGCCTACAACCAATGAGGAAATGCTGCCCTATCAACAATAAGTATAGGGCTATCTCTGCTATCGAAGAGAGGCAAGGTCTAGCTCTGCGGTGTCCTCTGGACAACATATCAACTGAGCAAGAAATTGATCTTCAAAAGGTGAGGGGTAGATCTGCTGATTGTGGCGTGAGAGATGGTCCTACCATATGTAACAGGTAAGAGATACCGCTAGTGTCTGCACTCAGCAAAGAATATGTCAGAATACGACAGCAAAGCAAGAGATGGCTTTGTTCTCAAAACCAAGTGACTTACCACCTGAAGACAGGTTGCAATGTGTTCCCTGACCTTGTGATGATGGGTTTCCTGGTCTCTTTGTAAGAAGAGTGAAGAGACAGAGAGATCAATACTCCCATTCCAGATCAGCACATTTACCCCTAGTGGCCAGAGTTTTGTAAAGCGATGAAAGGACAGAGCGTTTTGTCTGGTTACCTATAGACTTTTGGCTTTCAATCAAGTCAAATCAAATCAAACAACATTTGTAGAGCGCACTACATACCCGTGAGGGTCTCAAGGCGCTGGGGGGGGGGGACGCGCTACTGATCGAACAGCCAGGTCTTGAGTAGCCTCCTGAAGGTCAGCAGGTCTTGGGTCTGTCGTAGGTTAAGTGGGAGATTGTTCCAGGTCTTGGTGGCGAGGCAAATGAGGCTTTGAGACAATAATGACTCTAATCTGCAGGACAGATCATTGGTGGATCAGTAAGGTTTGCCTTAGCTTTGCTTCAGTTTGTCTTGCAATAGTTGAACCTAAACCCAATCAATCCTTGTTCTGACAAAAATATGCACAGATCCGGGAAATATTATATCACATTTCATTTTAGACTTGTAGTACTATGTACATTTTTTTAAGCACAATTTCAAGGAAAGCATTGTACATTTTTCATCAATAAAGCCTCTAAAATATATATGTTATAAGACCCAGCAACCACAAAATATATCAAATCATTTACGGCAAGTCCCTGAGGAGTTCTGAGGGCTCGGGAGGGCACATTGCCTGAGGCAAAATTACATTATCAGACCACGAAACTCCTAGCTGGCATGAAACATAATGATTAGGTTTAAGTCTTGCATATTTTTAATTGCTTATAATGCTGGTAGTACCGCCATCTACAACCGAGTTAGTGTGCCTGGTATGTGTGATATGTGACCTCTGCGTTATGCCAAAGTCTACCTGTGCAGCATACTATAGTGTGCGTTGTTGAGTTTCAAGTAAACATTAGGCACCATTAACAAAACATGATTCCAAAAATACAAGAAAGATTATATGTAACAGTGAACCTTAAAATGATGAACTGTTTAAATGCATGATGATGCAGCAGTGCATGTGTATTACATTGTTCTTGCTAAAAAATAAACCTGCAGTCAAGAGACCGTGGGCTAAAACCAGTCTTAGTTTGCTTGTTTTCCAGTTCCGAGAGGGACTGACTTGGCATGTTGGACTGGCCTGTTCCTATTGGAGGAGGACCAAGGCAGATTTATATATGCCTGAGTCTAATCTGAGGTGGCATGATGGACTGCGATGCAACCCCAAGAAATTACCATTGTCTTAGATTAATTGAATCATTAGACCCAACACTGTTTGGTTTACTTCAATATGATGCCCTAAGTCAATCAATTAATCAATCAGGGGTTGGTGAAGTGCGCTACTCACCCGCGAGGGTCTCAAGGCGCTGGGTGAGGGGTAGGAGGAGTGCGACGACAATGCCCAGATGTGGATCCCGAGATCGCAGTGCCTTTGGAGCCAAGCTGCATCTGACTGGCGAGCCTAAATCAGTGTGCATCTGATCTTGGTTAGCTTTTGTTCTGGTACCGAGAAGGCCTGGCTTGGCAGTTCAGGCTGGACTGTTCCTATCGAAACAGGACCAACGCTGATTTGCAAATGGCTGGCTGTAATCTAAAGTGGCATGGTGAGGAAAATAATGATGGACAGGGATGCTGCCCTGAGAAATTACCAGTAGCTGGGATTAATCTAAGTATTCCCCCTATCACTGTTTTATTGACTTTGGCAGAGTAATAGGGTTTGAAGAGAGAATAGAAATACTTTATAGAGCTAATCTTATATTTCATTTAATAAACATATTAGTACTCTCAAGTATTATCATTAATAGTCTTTGGCCTAGTCCTATTAAAGTTTCCTCCCCTGTGATCGGATCACTTAATATGAAAACGGATCATAAATTGCTGACAGAAGGCATCATCCTCTCTTAGTAAAGCATGTGGACTACAAAACTGTGTTGTGTGGTCAACTAACACACCTGGGTCCATTTGCTTCCCAGGAGAAGATAATATTCATCATTGTCATTTGTGTTTTATATTGTGCATCATACAACGCATCTCCTGTTTTCTAAGCATTGTAAATGGCAGGTGTTACTTTTACCTAATTTGATGGTACTATTCAAACAAATGTTAGATCATCTGGCTAAACCAAGGTTGGAACCATGGATGGATTAAAGGCATTGCAATAGCATTTAAAAATCATGACATTTGAAAAGTCAAAAAGTGATAAGAAAAGTCACCCATGGAAGCTAATGTTCCACTACAGCCGATTTAGGGACTTTCCAATCCTGGCACCTGACATCAAAAAATCTAGGGGCACGATTCACAAAGGTAAGCTTAGACGAAAGTCTAACTTTACGACTTATGGTATTCACAAAGGGTATTTACGAGTAGTAAAGTTAGACTTTTGTCTCTTTTAAACTTAAGCTTTGGTCTTAAGTTTGACTGAGATCAAAAAGTCAAACTTAAGACCAATATTTAAGTTTAACTGAGACAAAAGTCTAACTTTACTACTCGCAAATGCCCTTTGTGAATACCAAAAGTCGTAAAGTTAGACTTTCGTCTCAGTTAACTTCTGTGAATCGGGCCCTAGGGGTCTAGTTTGACTAGGGTCTGACCTTTGACTATTAGATCCCAAAAGTGTTGTCTTAGTGCCTTACTCTCTCCCACATGTTGGAGAAGATGTTGCCTCTCTGTCTCTGAAGAATGCTGCAACTGTCAGCTCTATGATCCTGGCCGGTTTGTGCTTTCAGAATGTACTATGTCTGGGACTTCCTGAGCTACAGGACAAGAAAATACAGAATAATGTAGTTAGACTCGTACATGAGTTCCGTAATTAAGATTATTTCTCTCCAGCCCTCCTCTGACTGCACTGGTTTCAAATAATGCTTCAAGTACTAAGCCTCGTGAGGTAGTCTTACCACCACGACATTGGCCTTAAGTTCTTCTCCATCTGCACCATGTTCTTGTCAGATCTCTTAAACCTGGCTCACTATCCTCATTTGAACAAAGCATTACGTGAAGAGAGAACATTCAAGGCTTTTAGGCTCTAAGATATGAACTGCCCTATGTATTGATTTTCAGCAAGTTTTTTGCTACACACATTATTTCTGGAAAAAGCTTTCAACGTATTTGTTTCTCCCACTCGCGCTCTGATGCTTCCCTGTTTATGTATACATTTTTGTGATGATCCCGGTTCTAGTGCCACAATGCCCTGGGACGATAGGCTGTATCATATGAACATATAAATAAATAAATAAATAAAACACAGCAGCAGTTATGAGTTTAGCGGCTTTCACAGGTACATAAACATATGCTATGGTCTTACTCTAGATACCTTAACATTTCTTAATCAACAATAGCATTCAACTGAGTAGGATGTGGTAATATATTTTTGTTTGGCTATGCATAAGAGGTTGGCCCCTCTGAAAAAGGCAAAAATCTGTCTGGGGGATGGGGTTCAATTTTAAGGAAAACTCTCCATGTCTCACCATTCTTAAATCAGGTCAATAAAATGTTTTATCAGAACTTTTGCAGCGGAAATTCTTGGAAATCTATCTTTTTAGGTCTCGATTACAGACAGTTTTCGCTGCTTGTTGTCGAAGATCAATTTGTTCCATACAATACATGGAATGGGGTCTGCGCCTTTCTCTAAGAGATTAGCTTGTAATGTTTTCTCTTTTTGACAAAATAAAATCCAAAATGGCTTCCGTGTGCGTGCATGGATCCACATGCATCACGACACTCAAGTAGCCACTTAGAGAGTTATAATTTACTGTCCCAACATGACCAGCATCGTTTTAGAAAGGTAAATTAAAAATTAAGGGCTTAGTTACAAGCCCCTTGCCTCACCAGCGCCTCACTTTCAACATGGGAAAAAGTGACGCACCAGCAACGGCGCGTCACTTTTTGCCACATTAAAAGTGACGCACTGGCAGGGCAAGGGGCTTGTAAATAAGCACCCTTGCACTGCCGGTGCCTGACTTTTAATATGGGAAAAACATGACACACAGGCGGCGCAACAGCCTTGCAAATAAGCCCCTAAGTGTGCTTTAGAGCCAGTGCCATCACAAACAATAATTGGCAAAGACAATAAGTAAACACTTGCCTTTTAAAGGCATGACCGGTTAGCTTTGCTAATGCTTCTTTTACAAATACTCTAGATTAAGGCACCCTCATGCATCTCTACCAGCCGGAGGAGATATATTTCTATACAAACAAAAGTGGCTAACCTTGCCTCCTATCAAGAGGAAGCAGAATGTTGCTTCACCTAATAAAAGAACAAACTTTCCACAGCCCAGACCAGACTTTGGGCTAATATCTAACAGGATAAGAAGGCAGAGTAAAGAGGACAGGGTGACTGTACATTTCTCCTGAATGTACAGCTTTGTAATTCTTGCCTGGAGGATTACTCAATGTTCCACTTAAGGCCTCTTTTGCTGCTTGCTTTAATCGGTTTCAACCCACAGGAATGTATACATTCCAGACTTATGAGGCGATAAACATTGGCTGTTGCTTTCGAAGAACATGTTGTCCTCTCGTGTTTACACTATGAAATGTTTGCCGAAGGCAAGGCTAGAGATGCGGAGAACGTTTGAACTACACGACCGAGTTAAAAATGCCTTTTCGGCAGAAATGCTTTTGCTATCATATGGGCCTTCCGCCGCCGCCGGCCCTGGTGTACTTTGATTTCTAGGAAGTGTTAAATGGTAGCAAAATGGACACAGTTTAGTGCGTAAACATTTTTTGCAGTATTTTTTGCCTAAAAATGATATGGCTTAGTTTGTTATTATGTCTGGCTACAGATAGCTTTAGATGTCTGCTTAATTTCCTGCCATCAATTCTTCCCAAAAAGTATAGTTCCAAAAAAAGTACAGAAATAGAATGGGTTTTGGGCCAGCTCCTTTCAGGGATTGGCTTTCATATATTTTTCAAGCTTTACCATTGTTTGCATTGGCTGTTGATCAGCCCATAGGTATTTCGTACTGAACCTACCTTCCTCCTATAGGTAACCTATCACATCTAACACACTTACCACATTTATCTGGCACACCTACCATACTTATTGGCCATACCTGCCTACGTACCTAACTGCTATACCTAACCTGCCAAACATAACCGATCCACCATACCTAACCTACTATACATAATCTATCATATCTAACTATAACTACTTACCATATGTATCTAACACACCTACCTCCTATACCTAAGCTACTGTACCTAACTTACTTCATCTAATCAACCGTGCCTAACGTATCACACGTACCTCTTCCTCTGCAATGTGTATACACTACTACTGCTCCGTGCTTGCAGTTTGTGAAAAGGAATAAGTTATGTTTATGATGGATCTGACAACCTTGAAGAAGTCATTGAACACTTCCCTATTACATTTGAAATATTCCTCTGAAATATCTCGAAAAGTATTAAACCCTATGATTCAACTAACACAACCCATATATACTAACTATACTTCTCACATCCTAACTGTTTGGACTGTAACACAGGATGACCTTCACATAACATCTCACAAACTGACACACACCAAGCATAACATTTTACAAACTCTAATAACGGACCTTACAATATCATAAAGCTAACTACTTATCAAAACTTTCATAGTAACCACTCTCCTCTGCAAAGCATGAACAATAAACAATTTAAACAGAAATGTTGTCAACTTCAACAATTAGTTGTACATCAAGACTCCATAAAAAAAAGTAATATATATGAAAAAGCTAACACATTTCTACTAATCCTCTTTCCCTACTCTCTTTCTAATTTACTAACTTTGTTCTACTGTACAGCCGCATGATCTGTCACTATTGGACTAAACAAAGGAATATCGAAGTAATTCTTACTTATAAACATTTAACTTAATTTGCTTACAATTCTGATGATAGTCTTGTAATCCCATTGTATTGTTTCTATTCTGACATTGTAAGTATAAAGAAAGCGTGCTTTTTGAGTAAATACATTCAGTAGTTTTTAAGAAACTTAAGGATCAAAATTTATAGATAGCTAAGTGGCTGGGTATGCAGGAGTCTCGTGAGATTCCTGCGGGCTCGCAACTTCAAAGAATAGAAGAATCTGATTAGATGCAATACTATTTTCACTCCAATCTGCGCACCAGTAGAGAAAGTGGTGGGCTTTGGAGGAGTAAGAGTTGCAAATCCCTAGCTAATATGAACAACATTAGAAAAGTTTTGAATTTTGCAGGGGTTAGGTTTACTATTCCTAATCCAACATAATCAAAAGCAGGCAAAATGTTGGACTTGGAAGGGTTCGATTTACTATTCATACTTCAATCTTAGCAATATTAGGGAAAGTGTTTGGCTTTGGTGGGATTCAGTTTAGTATTCGCGCTACAATGTAAACAAATACAGAGATCGTGTTGGACTTTGGCTTGGTTAGATTTTTACTAACCCTACGCCAATCTAAACAGCAGTTGGGAAAGTGTTGGACTTTGGTGGCGTTGGATACACTATTTCCATCCCAACATAAGAAAAAGCTAGGCAAGTGTTGGACTTTGCATGGTTAGATTTACTATTTCCACTCCATTCCGGAAAAAACATAGAACAAATGTATACTATCCCAATTACCGCCTCTCTGTCACTTCAATTGTCCCCACCCATAGGGGCCCTGCTTAACCTTTCCCTAAGTGAGGGTCATCTTCCCTTGGAATGGAAAGCAGCTCAGGTGATATCTATTTGGAAAAACTCAAATGCCCCCATGACAGAACTCTCTAATCTCGCTCCCCCCCTTCTGAGTAAGTTACTTGAAGAACATGTAAATAGACATCTGTCCGACCATGTCGAGTGCACAGGCAGTTTGGACCCTTCGCAATCAGGCTTCAGGCCCAAATACAGCACAGAATCTGCCCTGTTGGCAGTCACGGATAACATCAGGATGACCTTAGACAGGGGCCAATCTATGATTCTGGTGCTGTTGCACCTCTCTGCCCCGTTCGACATGTTCTCACATCAGAGCCTGCTCAGGAGACTGGAGGAGATTGGACTCAGAGACTCTGCCCTCCAGTGGATGATGAGTTTTCTCTCTTCCTGCTCCCAAACCATCAACTTGGGTCCGTACTACTCGGCAACTACAACACTGACCAAGGGAGTACCACAGGGCTCCTGTCTGAGCCCTACCTTATTTAATATCTATGTTGCCCCCTTGGCAAAGCTCCTTAGAACATGTGATTTTATTCCTATATCCTATGCCAACGATACGCAGCTTTTATTCCCTTCACCAATTTTCTCCATTCTGTTCAGACGGCTTTCTCCGATGGTATGAGGGCCCTTTCCAACTGGATGAGATGTAACTTTCTCCAATTCAACGTCGGAAAGACGGAGATCATGCTTTTCAGAGAGGCCCCGTTGTTATGGACTCCCGATTAGTGGCCGGTGGACCTCGGCACCCCTCCTGCCCCTAAGTCCCTTGTCATGAACTTGGGCATACGTTTGGACATGGCACTCACTTGGAAAGAACACGTTGCACAGAATGCTGGCGCCTGTTTTCACATGTTGGGTCTCTTGCGCCAGGTCTTTCCCTTGCTCCCGGACTCTACCCGTAAAACTCTGATGCAAACACTTATACTGAGCCGCCTAGATTACTGCAATGCCTTACTGGTCTCAGCCAATGAGTCCTCGTTATGTAGATTGCAGGTTATCCAGAATACTGCGGCACGTCTGGTCTTAAATGCCCCCCTAAATACTTCCTCCCTTCCCCTCCTTCGCCAACTGCATTGGCTCCCAGTTCGGAAGCGGGTTAAATTTAAAATCTGCTGCACAGTGCATAAGGCCCTGTATAATATCGGCACTTTGTACCTTGCAGAGAAATTCACTCTCTATGTGCCCTCCAGATCCCTCCGCTTGGGAACTCAATCCCTGCTCGTAGTTCCCCGAGTCAGAAGAGCCAGGTTGGGTGGTAAAGCTTTCTCCCACCTGGCCCCCCTCTACTGGAATCAACTTACCATTGACCTGAGACTGTGTTTGGATCATCTTCAGTTCAGGAAGCGCCTTAAGACCATTCTGTTTTGATCCTGCTCTTCAGCTAACCCTGTAGCCGTGTCCGCAGCGCAGAGATACCCCTTCGGTGGTCGATTCAGGCGCTATATAAATAAATAAATAAACGCCTAAACTTACAAAAAATATTGCACTATATAACAAAATAAAACTATCAACACCTATATAAAATAAAACAATCATTATGGATAGATAAAAGTAAATGTCATTAAAAAACAGTTCATTTTACAAGAATTCATGAAAAAAAAGAAAAAATATATTTTTTAAATAAATGCACTTTGCTACCTACTACCCCAAAAAACCAACAAACAATTGAAATGAAGTAATCTACATTTTTTTTTATAAATTAAACATAATTATTAAAATAATTGTCAAATTAAAAAACAAAAATAAAACAAATATTAAATATAAAAATATTTTGCAAAACCTCATAATTAAACAATTGATCAGCTAATTAAGAATGTATTAAAGACAAACTATGAAAATAACAACTAACTACTTACATATTTCAATAAACAATTTAATTCCATAAAATGTATTTAAAAATAACAAACAAGAAGTTATATTTTAATTAACGTTTCATCCTGACCCCACAAACTTACAACCTGCTACTAAATTAGAAATTACTAATTAAATAAAAAATTACATAAAAAATACAGGCTATATTTAAAACTGAACAAACATTGAACCATTATATAATTCTGTTATCTTATAATAATACAATGATTAATATATATTAAACTAATTAAAGGCAATATTGAATACAACTATAATTAAAGAAAACAGTATTCTATAGAACAATATTTAAAAAACACTATTATTTACCTAAAAACAATATTCTTACCCTCTATATTCTGTCCCATGATATGTTTCAGTTGACAATATTTTTGACATGATTTTCTGGTATACTGATATTTTTGGTTTGACATTTTGGTTGAATAGCAGAAAATGCATATCTCTTGATTTAAAATTGCCTATCATATGAAGTCATTAAAGGATAGTTCCAATGAAGGTGGTGAATAGAAAATGGGCAGCAGATGTAGTGCCTTTAAGGACTTCAAGACCTCAATTTTAAAAATGTCATCATTGTCAGGTTCTATAGGGAAAGTATGTTTTGCTTTGCTGATAACTCGGGCACCATTTGACAACTCACCACAAAGCTGTAAAATATCGTTTCAGCAATCTCCTCTCCATCCTGGAAAATTACAGGGTGATCTATCAAGATGGGCTAAGAAAAGGTGGGGCAACAACATGTTGATCTGCCGTTTTAATACCCATAGGAAATACTTTCGCAGATACAGAACAAAAGATGACTGGAATTACACCAAATTTGGCAAATAGTTACCACTTTGCTTCGAAAGCGTACTTTTTGTGATTTGGCGCAAACCCAATAAGCCATTTACAAAAAAACTGTGTTTTAAAAAAAACGGGCTCGGGATGGACATCATTGAGTTAACCCTCAGAAAATATTAGTTATATATGGATGGTTGGTATAGAAGGAGTCCCGCAAGACTCTCATGGTATCAACATTTCTTAAAATAAGCATTTGTGCTTGGCTGAGAGAGCATTTTCTCCTGTAGGTCATTTCAAACAATGGTACTGGTACTGTTACCAAAGTACCGAATGGTATGATTGGCTGGCTGCAACACTGAAAAAAATATTGTGGCTGCCACTACAGGACTTGAGAACTCAGCCCCCAAGACCTGGCAGCCCAGGGCCCTTACAATGATTTGGGCATTTATTTTACATACTAAGTCCAATAAAAGAAACATCACAAAAGTTATGAAACGAGAGTGGATAATGTACTATTCTAACTACAGTCCCACAAAGTTACCTTGAAATGCATAAATTGATGGGTTCACTTTTGCTATTTTAGCTCCAATTGCACAAACATTGGAGAATGCATTTATTGGAGGAAGAGTTACTATTCTAACTTCAGTACCCCTTACATTGGAGGAAGTGCATATGTTTTTGAGGGTTTTATTTTATAAATCTAGCTTCAGTTCCAATACCATTCAGGAACCTGCATATATTTGAAGGGTACGTGAAGTCAGATTTACTAGTCTGATTCCAGTCCCTCTAACATTAGAGAATGTCCATATATTTAGTAAGGTCAGTATTATTTTATTACTATTCTAATTCCAATGCCACAAACATAGGTGTAAGTGCAAAAATATGCGGTAAGTCAGACTCATATTTACTAACCTATCTCCAATTCCCAGGCATTTGAAAAAGAACGTTCATTTGAGGGCGGCGGAATATACAAATCTACATCCAGCCAAATATACATATATTGGGAGGGAGGTGGGTTATAATTACTATTTTGACTCCAGCCTCACAGGCATAAGGAAAATAAGGCTGCATAAGACTGCATACATTCCAAGGGGATAAGAGTTTCTAATTTTAATTCCAGAAGTTCATGGTGGTGAGTGGGTCATATTTACTATTCTAACTCCAGTCGCACAAACTCACATTTACTATTCTTACTCCAGTCCCAGAGATGTTAGAAAGAGCCAATCAATTAGGGGAGAGTAACTATCTAGCTCCAATAAAAAAAATAATAGGGAAAGTGCACATATTTGATGGGGTATACTTACTATTCCAAATCCAGTTCCAAAAACGTAGGGGAAGTAAATATATTTGGGTATTAAATTTACTATTCTAGCTCCAGCCCTGTTAACACTGAGGGAAGTTACAGAATAACCATTCCAACTCCTGCCTTACTAACATTTTGGAACATGCATATATTTAGGAGGGATGTATGATGTTACAACGCATGCTTTTACAACGCATGCCATTACAACGCATTTTTTACAACGCCAAATCTGTTACAACGCAAGTCTTTACAACGCAAGTCTTTACATCGACTTCCAGTAGATGGCGTGCTGACATTAAAAAAGGGTAATTTACTATTCTAACTCCAGTCCACGTTGCAGTAGGGAAGGTGTTTGGATAGTAAACTACTCTATTTTTAATGTTAGCACGCCATCTAGTGCAAGTCGATGTAAAGACTTGCGTTGTAATGGCATGCGTTGTAACAGATTTTGCATTGTAATAGTTTCGTTGTAATGGTAGTGCGTTGTAAAAGTTGCATTGTAAAGGTTGTTCCCCATTTAGGAGTGTCAGATACACTAATCTAACTTCAGTACCACTTACAGTGGCAGAAGTGCATATATTTTGTGTGTACTGTTCTAACTCCAATTCCCCAAACGTTTTGGAAAGTGTATACTGTATACATTTTTTCAGGGGGAATGACAGTTTTACTGTTCAAACTCTAGTTTCACAAAATTTGTGCAATGTGTATATTTGTGAAGATGGGGGGGGCAGTGAAGAATTAGGGCCTGTGTAACGAGGTTAAGGATTATGTGAATCCCCCTGAAGAGTTGGAGGATGACCCACCATGGCTCTGAAGGGGTGGAACCATACCGGACTCTAAATCCCTTGTTTCTCATCCGCAGACCGCCGGAAAATCTCAGGCAGAAAATACTGAGACATCAGGAAACACCACTATTGTTACTACAGACAGGAAGTGAAAAGTAGCTCTCATTGTGGATACGGAGTGTGGCCCCTTCCAATCCCCATCAACTTCAAGGCAAACGTCAGATGCTGACCAGGAGACAGCCAGAAGAAAAACAAGAGAAGGAGAGAAGAGAAATTGGTGCAAGAGAACGAATACGCTACCGACGGACCAGATCCACAAGTTATACTTGAGAGAACGACGCTGAATTACTACGCCTACAAGAAGACCAACCCGGTTGCATACCAACGAGAGGGAAACTCCACAGGAGAGCCAGGAGACCACCGGACCAATGCTGTGCCCAGCTGCGCTCTAGGAGGAGCGGGGCTAAGCCAGGTAAGGTTGCGAATCCTGGGACGGCATAGCACCCGGGAGGGGGAGGACTGACACTAGAAAAAGCCTAAATCCACATGAGTTGCAGGGAATTGGGTTTACTTTCCTTTAAGAAAATATGTTGATTTTGTTTCCTTATAATCATTCTTTGCTATGAAATATCTATCTCTGATCACTATGGTGAGGAAACTAAGGCGGTGCTCATTTCTTTATTCGTTTTAAGAAATATTGTTGTGAACCTGAGTGATTAATTAAAGGGTTAACAATTGTACTGAGAAGGTATTCAGAGTTTCCATTCATAGCTTAATGGACCTTATTACCTGGTTATTTTTCTCTATCAGCGTTTCTACCTTTAAAAATACCTTATCACGTGGTGGAGGTGAAGGGACAGGAAGTACATTTTCTTTCTGCAAGAACTCTCCACACTAACACAATCTTCCTCTTGAAAACCCAAATAATTGAATACATACGATTGATGCACTTACCATATTTTGTTTTGAGGACTGAAGAAAGATCCGGTAGTTCTGAACTCCCTCTCCCCTGGAAAGAAGAAAGAAAAAGAGAATAAAAAATATATAACTACTTTTACACCCACTCTTACTCTCATAGAGACACTGTCATACCCTCTGATGTATCCTTAGAGGAACTTGCATGCCCAGTCACAGATCCACTCAGATACTCATGCGCCTAGGCACAGACCCACTCAGACACTCATGCAGCCATTCACTCACCCACTCAGAGGCTTATTCACCCACTCACAGATATACTGAGACACTCACACACCCACTCATACCCCACTCAGAGACTCAAGTACCCACTCACAGATCCACTCAGAGACTCACTCACACACCCAATCAGATACTCAGGCACCCACTGAGAGTCTTATGTACCCACTCACAGACCCACTCAGAGATACACACTCCCAGTCACAGACCCACTCAGACACTCACACACCCACTCACAAACCCAATCAGATTCACACACCCAGTCACTCACCTACTCAGAAGCTCATGCAGTCACTCAAAGACGCACGCAGACACTCATGCACCAACTCACAGACCCACTCAGACTCTCGCATCCACTCACAGACCCACCGAGATATTCATATAGCCACTCAGAGAGGCACTCAGATACTCATGCAGCCACTCACAGATCCACTCAGAGACTCATGCACCCATTCACAGACCAACTCAGAGATTCATGCACCCACTCACAGACCCACTCAGAGATTCATGCAACCACTCACAGACCCACTCAGAAACTCATGCACCCTCTCACAGACCCACTCAGACTCTCACGCTACCACTAACAGACCCACTCAGACATTCATGTAGCTACTCACAGACTCAGTCAGATACTCTCACACACACTCACATAACCTTAACAAAACTCTCGTACCCACTCATATACCCATACAGACACTCTCGCATAAGTCATATACCCATACAGTTAGTCTCACACTGATGCTTACTAAGCCTGGGCAAAGCACTACGCTACGCTCGCGAAGTTTGCGAAGTTCGCTTTACTTCGCACTACGCGAATTGCACGTAGCACAGTGCGAACACGCGTCGCGTAGTGTTGCGTAGTGCTGCGGTCATTTTTTGCTTGCTCGCGGTCCTCAACGTCAAGTTGCCGACCGCGAGCAAGCAAAATGACATCCCGGCGAGACTTTTTCCTTGTTCGCGATCAGCAACATCAAGTTGGCGATCGCAAGCATGGAAAATAAACCTCCCGGCGAGATTGCCAACGCGAGGAGGTCAGGTTTCTCATTGCGAGTGGTCGCGTATGCTCGCGACCGCTCGCGATGAGAAACTACCAGTTCGCGTTGAGAAAGCTGCCGCTCGAGTAAAAATCTAGTCGAGCAGCAGAAAACTACAGCTCGCACTGTGCAAGATGCCATTTTCAATGTGCACAGTGCCGGTTGCTTGTCCGCACTGTGCAATCATTAAAAACGACATCTGGCACAGTGCGAACAAGGTACTACGCAGTTCGCGAAGTGCTACGCGTAGCTCGCGTAGTGCGAAGTGCACTTTGCGTAGCTTCGCGAAGTGCTACTTCGCGAACTACGCCCAGGGTTAATGCTTACACCTATACAGAGACTCTCACAACCACTAAGTAACACCCATAAACATACTATCACTCACATACCTATGCAGACACTGTCAAGACCCACACTCGCACCTAAACACACACTCTAACACCTACTTACATACCCATACAGATACTGTTACAAGCACAGTTACACTACTATACACTCTTTCACAACCACTCATATACTCATCCACACACTCTCACTCCCACTCATACATCTATACTGACATTTACATACCCAATCGCAGACCCCACTCAGAGGCATTTACTCTTCAAGTCACAGATTCACACACAGAGTCATAGTTATGCTCAGAACCATCTTCAAGAAAATTTCAGATTTGCTGTTTACATTTAATGTGTGCTTTTGGTTTGTGGATCCGTGAAGGATCTGAGGATTCGAGAATTATTTTTTTTTTTAAAAAGACTTACAAAGAAAATTAGCAAGTGTTTGTGGAATAGGTTGGCTCTAAAAAGAGCATTTGTATTTATTATGTGTATGTCATCACTGCACATAAAACATGATTCAGTCTTTCAAATTGTTCAGGAACACCCTGTTGCATTTCAATATAAAATGCACTCCATCAGTTCAGTAAATCCTGCCAATGTCAAAGTGCAGGTTATTAATGAAGATAGAGCCCATGTTATTGCCTCTTAGGAATGCAGAAAAAGCTTTTATCCATATACAACACAGAATTCAGATGACAACTTCCTTGTCTGCCTCTGGCATGTGTTGGAAAACACTAAGGAAGTGTGAGGTAAAAGTGCTATTAGTTTTCCAAAGGTATCCTTCATTGGGATTTCCAATACTACCCAAGTATGAGTACTAAGGTCAATGCCACCACTGTGGATTGGATTTTGGCAATTCATAACGCTTTCAACCAACGGAAGCAGCAGATGCCACTTTAAACCTCTCTGGCAAACCAAAGTAATATCCACATTAGGCAAACCCAGGTCCTTACCAATATTACTCTTTCTAGCTGACTCTCTGGCTCAAAACACACACATATGGCCCACAAGCCACACATTTATCATTTTCAAAGGAAAGAACAGTAATATGCAGGATAAGGCTACAGCAGAATGAGACAGATTTGAAAAAGAAGTCAGTTAAAAAGATCCCTTGTCAGTAAAATCTGAAACAATATGGTAGTGGTTAAAACTAGGTTGTTTGATTGAGAAAAATGTAAGGAGATATGTGATTGCGTTTTCTGATATTACAAAAAGTAATGGAGTATCTGATATGGCTTTAACTGCAAACGCTCAACCATAACTGCTACAGTTGGCTTAGGAGTTAGCATGCTGGTCTAGAAAGTGTTCTGAACTTTTGATCTACAGGTGCATTGGAGGAAGGGCTGGTAAAAACCAACAATGTAAAGGTGACGGGAGAGTGGTAGTAGAAGAAATGGGGAATGAGGTGCATTTGGGTCCAAATTTAGGCATGAGTGTTGTCTATTGAAACTGTTTTGAGACAGTTTTAAAAAATGTTTTGGGATTCCCGCATGGATCCTCTGTGAGGTTAAACGGGAGGGGGAGGCGTGCTGAGGGCCGTGGTGGATTCCGTGGACCTGCCCAAAACACCTACCAAATTGGGCTTTCTCTAAATTAGGGTAAGAAAGGGTTTACAATCCTGAATATTCAGAAGAGATGTATTATTCTAAAAATATGAAAGACATGTTATTTGTTCACAGTGTGTGTAACCTTGAAAATAAAGTTGAAAATGTTGCCATTAATGGTTTGCTTGTATGAATGGGGTGTACGATTCTTGTGCCTTGTTTTTGTGTACTTTGTACTTGTGTTTAGAGAAAATCAAACTCATACTGAGAAAGAAAAAAGTGACCATCAATCACATTTAACAGGTATGTGAATAAAACTGTAGCAAAATAAATATTTGAAAGAGAGTGAATATGTACATATAAAGTGGATGGAATTGAGTAGGATGTTTAGAAAAACTGAAAGAGTATATAAAAAGAGAGTATATGATACAAATATACAAATATAGAATATTACATAACAGCAATTAGAACAGCAGAATGAAAATATGTTAAGAGTAACAAAATGTAGGTATTCACCAAAGTACTCAATGGCATAAGCTGTGACACACTAAAGTAAGTAGTGAAATAATCAGGCATTTTACAACCAGTCATACACCTAGTCAGACAGAGACAGAGGCACTTCTATATCTAGTCGCACACCCATACCGCAGTTATTTATCCAGCAGTAACAGAGTGACTTCCACTCGCAGTTATACACCGCAAGAGTTATTAATGCAGCCAGTAAGCAATCCATACAGTACTTATATATGAACATGATCATTCGGATATATGCTGAAGATCCGAGACTAACAAATTACCAAGCAAGGCAAGTAGTCCTTAAACATGTCTTGGGTGTGCTACTGTAGAGTTTGAGTGTGCAGTATTTTTGCAAGGCCAACATGACATTTAGTACATGGTACTAAGCCTTAAACGTCTACTACATAAAAGTCACCCTTAAGGTAGACTGTAGATAGATCATAGTGCTTGAATGGTAAGACATGAATTTTTAAGTTCCACCGAGTTACGTGCGCACTTACAGACCCGCACGCTAAGTTATATTTCCAGTCTTCCACCCATACTGCAACACACATACCTATTTACAAAAGCATACAGCCACTTCCACACACAGTCAGACAGCAACAGAGAGACATTAACATTCACTCACACAGTAGTTGTGTCTCGAGCACCACCAAAGGCACTTGTACACAGAGTTTCACACCCCAAGAGTCACTAACAGAGCCAGTAAGTGATCCATACAGGTACTTGAATGCATATTTAGAGACTTGTACAGTTTGTAAGATAGCCAGTCACATAGTGAAAAAGTTACTTACATATCCAGTTATAAATGCACAGAGCCAATCATACACTCACTAAGATATGCACTGATGGAGCAGGTAGTACAAAATGTTGTATACCTCCCCCATTCTGCATGAAAATACTAATTGAATAATCTACTAATTATAATATTATTAAATCAATTTGCATGAATACTAAACCAACACTACTAATATCCAAATTACACGTGGGATTCCATAATGCATGGCTAAATAACCTTATGACTAAAAACCGTACGCATACTAACAGTAGTATATGTAATAAATAGAATACTGCATGATATATGTTACTTTGTGATGTCTTTGTAATGTTGCCCAAGAGGAGGACCAAAAGGGTGAATATAAATGCTTTAAATGTTGCGATACGCTTGATAAATACAAACACATAGAGGGATTAGTAAGGGGTTAACATTAGATTTATTATTTCTATGCATTAATTACTCTTTGTGTTTGTTTCGCTTAAGTTGGCGTTTGGGCCTAAATCCCAAAATGGCCGCCGACACAACACGACGAAGTTGCCACTGTCCCACGAGGCATGGAGTGAAGTGCGCAGGAGTGACAAAGTCTTCTAGACCTCGTTATGAACCCTGATCTTAGTGTTCTCAAACAAGGTCACTGTGGGATGACAGCGAAGACGAAAGACAATGGACTTCCACAACAAACCAGAACAGACCGACATTAAATGGACGTGTGACATCACCCCTTGAACTGTACCAATATTCCAAAAAGACTCTATCAGACGATCCCAACCAGCCAATCATGACCGTACTAAAATAATGAATTGTATCTTCTTACTTTGATTTCATTATAAGAATACGCGGTAGAATAGAGAGGCTCTCAATCGATCGCTCTTTCCGATGACAACGGTGACGCTACACGAACTCTACTACTTAGGGTTACTGCTGTTTTCCTGAATCCTAGATGGTCTGGATGCTGCCCAATTATCTGATGACTATGAACTTTTCCTAATCCTATGGGCACTGACAGATGCTTGCACGTCACTGGTCTTTACCGATTCTGTGAGACTGTAGCGTGCTGAGCAAAGGACTCTGAACTTTAGACGAATGACGACAGATCTGAGTATGCAGACCTAATGATTTAGAGGACTTCAGAGAGCCAGATTAGGTAAATATGATGTTCTGCGATTTACTCGAAATTTGATATAAACTTTTCAATGCAAACCTAACTTTTTGAGAAATTTGAGATAGACAGGTATTGATTAACAAGAATTGAGTTTGTGGTTTATTAAGAAAGGTGAGATCTAAATCTTGAAATGTGTTTTAGCTGGTTCTAGATCACCATCAACCAATCCAACTATTTGGTCCATTGGCCACGCAGGAGGAGTGCCTTGATGTTCAGGATTGAGATCTGTAGGTGAAAGGGGGTATTGATGTATATTTTGTAAATTAACTTTTCTTTCCCTGTAGGTTATAAGTTGTTCCCCCCCCACATGTCGAGCGCTTGAACCGCTCAACCCTCCATCTGCGTGCAGACCGGTGAATGGTTAGTGTGAGTGTTTGTGTTATGGGGGGAACAGCCATTACAACGCGGTTATTACCACGCTGTGCAGTTACATCGCATGCGTTACAACGCATGCGATGTTACAACGCTATGCCATTACAACGCAAGTCTGTACATCGACTTGCGCTAGATGGCGTGCTAACATTACAAATAGTGTAGTTTACTATCCCAACACCTTCCCTACTGTTAAGTGGACTGGAGTTGGAATAGTAAATTACACTTTTTTAATGTCAGCACGCCATCTAGCGCAAGTCGATGTAAAGACTTGCGTTCTAATGGCATAGCGTTGTAACATCGCATGCGTTGTAACGCATGCGATGTAACTGCACGCGTGGTAAAAACCCGCGTTGTAATGTCATACATCCGTGTTATGGGTCCCACCAATGACTGAATGTGAGAATGAGTTAGTGTGACGTTGGGTCTGTGACGTAGAGAGGATACCGGTACGGGTTTTGCTTTCCCCGTTACCAAGGTTTTTGCGCTCCATCAGTTTTTCTGGTAGCAGAATGATGGTTATATTGTTTTGGTTTGGTGATTATTGCTTGTAAATTGCTTATTGATTATTGATTGGTATTGGTTTATGTATTAACACTCTATGTTGAGTCGTGTCGAGTTCTATGTTGTTTGACGGCTTCTGGGATGTAGGTAGTCGGAAGTTTGTAACGGTTCCGTAGTAGAACAGAGGTAAGCGCTGTTCTCGGGAAAGATGGAATTGTTGTTTCTCTGTAGGTACGCAGGGAAAACGTGTGACGATTGGAGTTGCACAACGCATTGTCTGGGTTCGATTCGGTAACATCGTCGTGTGTTGCCACTAGGGACATGTTCTGTATGAGAGGAGTGTATGGTAGCGAAGGTCACCTGTGAAATTTTGGTCTTAGGTACCAGGAGTCCAAAGGGAGCTCTGATAACGCTTATCACTGGAAAGGTAACGGGTGTTCCCTAAGCTTGTTAGAAGGATAAGGTAGAGGGAAGTGCTACTTTATTAGCGTATGTCATAATTCTGTAGTAGGACAGACTGTTCGCTGTTCTCGGGAAAGACAGAATTCTGTGTGAATGTACTACATTTTCCGTGTGAAAGTGCGTGAATGAAAAGGCATTCAGGTCAATTGTGAAACTCTGGTTTTATTTCTCAGGAGCATTACGTCTCCAACTAGGTGTCTTAATTCTGGAGAAACGGTTAGCTAATGCTTGCTAGAAGGGTGAAGTAGACGGATGTGCTACTTTATCAACGGAAGTAACGATTCCGTAGTAGGGCAGAGGTAAGCGCTGCTCTCGGGAAAGACGGAATTCTTGTGAAAAAGGTCATTGACTGTTCTTTGGTTAGCGAAGCGGACAATGGTGGTGTTTTTATGTCGTTACAGACAAGATTATAAGTCAGAAGATTGTAAGAAAAAGTTACCAATACATTTTGTAAAGGAGGGGTCAGCAGGAGCTGCGACAGCGAGAAAAGCTGACGTCAGAAAGACCGCGCTGGGATTGGCTAGTCAGCAAGAAACGTAGACGCCCCTGATTGGTGTGTTAGTGTATGCCGCGCTAGGAGTGGAGAATTACAGGGTGACGTAGACATTGCGGATTGGTGTGTAAGTGTGAGACGCGCTGGGATTAGAGAATTGCAGAAGTGACATAGATGCTCCTTATTGTTGCGTTAGTGTGAGACGCGCTACGATTGGTTGAAACAACAGAATAGTCATAGGGAAAACTAGCGATATACAAAAGACAAAAATGATGTATTACGATCCACCAGAAAAAGAGATAAAGTCCTGGTTTGGGAAAATTAAGAGCTTGTTTAAAAAGGACAAACCGATTAAGACTAGAGAGGGACAGTTGCTTCCCCCACCGAAATCGCCCGCATCCTTTATGTTTGCGAAGTATGGATATCATACATGTATTTGGTTGGACAATTGGGCGAAGTACACAAAAGATGATGGAGTTTTAGCATTTCCAGAGCATTAGTCATTTAATTTAGCGGTTTTGAGAAATTTAAGAGAGAGAATGATGAATCTAGAACAGAGACCTAGACCAACACAGTTTGAAGCATTGACGGAATGGGAAGATGAGATGCATGACAGTGAAAGACAGAGGAGTGGCGGAAGGTATAGGTACATGTTTGGTAGATCACATGGACAAGAAAATCATGATGACAGAATGAGGAGATGGGGAAGTGCAAGTATGGGTGATGGTTTGTTTCCTGTGAGACATGTTGAAGATGTTAGTGGTAGAAAATGTACGGAAAAAAGACATAATATAGAAACAGGAGGGTATGGAGTGAATGAATCGGAGGATGATGTTCTCGATGACATGTTTTATAAAAATCCACCCCCGTATCAACCAGATTCTGACATGTTAACATCAAGTGCCCCAATGAGAGAGACTTTGAGAAGCATTAAGACTGAACCAGTTCCCCAAGAATTAGGGAAAAGTAATTCTTTCAGAGAAATAGAGAGAAAACAGGATAGTAAGGTAAGTAGTGAAAATTCTGCAGAATTAGCAAAAACAACGTTAGAGGTAACTGAAAAGATTAGGGAGTTGACTAAAAACTTAGAAGCCGTAACTGTTCCCGTAACTATACGTCTAGTAATGCCTATTTTTGATATACAAAAGGATAAGGAACATTGTTTAACGGTCCCTTATAACAGTAATAAACAGACAGAAAGGTCAAGGATAAATTCAGAAGAGAACCCATGGAGACAAACAATAAGTACCTCAGAACAGAGTACGCCTAAAAATCTGGTAGCAAATCCAGGTTTAGTGGAGAAATTGATAATGACTACAAATTCCATATCAGAAACCCCAAGAGACTCAGAAAGAAGCAATGAGGAAAAACCAGTAGGTCCTACTTCAGAAGAATTAAGTGAATGGTTAAGGAGCTTACAGAGAAAAGACAGAGAATCTCAATCTATAGATGTGGCCAAATTAAGAATGGTTTTGGAAGAATTAATAGTAGGGACTATCCCCACAGAAAAATTTAAATCCTATCAGTATGAAGAATTACTCTTTTTGTGCAAAAGTATAACTTGGAGAGCAACGAATCTACATGAAAGACTACAGGAAGTAGCAAATGAAATGGGTATAGACATTGAAAAGGTAAAGGCTTTACAAAAACCATATTGAGTAGATTTTACTGAGAAAGATATTGAAAATTTGAACACCACAGGATGGATAATCCAGATTAAAGACATAATAATTTTGTTGAGAATATGGGGAGATGTGGATAAATGGAGAAGTAGGTGGTTTAGAAAGCGAGATGATGCCTCAGAGAAAACGTTTGCAGCTTTTCCCGTAAGAGAAAAGGAAAAGATAGTGGCAGAATGCCCTATGAGAGAAATTCCAGGAGGAGGATATGTACATGTTCCTTGGACTAGGCAAGATATTTTGTCATTTACAAATGATTTCCCTCGACTACGCGAGAAGCCAGTCGAGTGGTATAGACAAGTGGACAGATTTGTAAAATTATCAAAAGTTTTGTGGATTGATTTGAATAGCCTTTTTGACATAATAGTACCAGCCAATTTATGGACAGAGTGCAAAATAGTGATAGACTGGCCTACAAAAGAATACCCTAGAGATCCAAAGACAGGTGCCCCTGATCCAGAGGTGATGAAAAAATATGAACAAGTAATCGCCATTTTGAAAAACAAAGTACCTTCCAAAGAGACTAATTGGGTAAATAGACCGAACTCATCAAGAAGCTAAAGAGTCAGTGCATGCATACTATGAAAGGTTAATTCTTGCCTTTAAGCAATTTAGTGGTGACGAAAATTTGAGTGAAAAGGATTTAAGTCATTTTGTATACAGATTTGTATAAGGACTACGTCCTGAAATTGGTGAAATGATTAAGCCGCATACAGTGGATTGGCAAAATAAGAAAATAGATGAAGTATTGAGACATGCAAAGTATTTTAGTGATGAAATTGAGGATAAGCAGCGTAAATTAAAAGAAAAGGCCATGTGGGCACAAGTAAAGGTGGCAGAAAGACAAGAAGCACAATTGATTGAACAAGCAAATGGTACAGGACCAAAACCTAGATTTAATACTGGAAAAGGACAGTTCAATATTGAGGAAGCCAAAAAGAAATGGCCATGTCATAATTGGGGAAGAATAGGGCACTGGAAATCCGAGTGTAAATTTACCCCGAATACTAATGGTGATAATGCATCATTGAATCCGCAGGTGCAGAAAGAGGTGAGTGGTCAACCGCAGCAGGTTGTTACCCAACAGAATCAGGTGCCAAAACCGCCTATTCCACAGAGCATAAATTCACAGAAATACATTAATGAGACAGGATTCTACAACGAAGACCAGCAACTAAGCTGCCACGCGCTAGCGCTTTTTCGCAGTATTGGCTACAACGCGATGAGAGTGAGTCAGAAGAAGGTAATTGACGGTGCAGAAGGGAGGAAGATGAGTGCGTACTTGCCGCAACTCTAGAAGTAGACCAGACAGGACCTTTTGTGGACGGAAAGGTAAATGATGAAAATATTACTTTTCTAGTAGATACTGGTGCTACTCGATCAACTGTTAGGTCAGCTGATGTTAAGAATCTTCCTCTCTCGGATGAAACAATCCAAGTGGTTGGAGTATCCAACAGACAAATTAAAACGTATCTCACAGAACCAGTAAAAGTCAATATAGGGAAATTTTCCAAAATGCACCGCTTTGTTGTGTGCGATTCAAGTCAAGTAAACCTATTAGGACGAGGCCTGTTGTGCAAAATGAATTGCACTATATTTTGTACCCCTGATGGTATAGCATTTGAGACCCCTGATGAAGACGTACTGTATAAAATGACTATGGCTAATATGGAAACAGAGATTACTGAAGCATATGTTGTATTCAACCCTGATGAACTACCAAAAGAACTGAAACAGACAGTGAAAGCAGAGGTTTGGGATTTTACAGGAGAGGATGTAGGATTGAGGAGAAATGTGGATCCCGTAAAAGTAACAGTGAAGGAAGGAATAAGCTACCCAAATGTTCCTCAATATAAATTGACACCAGAGATAATTGAAGGAATTACCCCTATAATTGAGAAAATGATTAAATGACTAATTTTGAGAGAAATAATGAGTAGTCCATGTAATTCACCAATTATGGGACTGAAAAAGCCTAACGGAAAGTTCAGGATAGTGCAGGATTTGAGAAAGATAAACAAAATTGTAGTGTCGTGCTGTCCTATTGTATCAAATCCATCTGTGATTTTGTATCAGATTCCTCATGATGCAGAATGGTACACAGTAATTGACTTATGTCACGCTTTCTTTTCCATCCCGTTGCACCATGATAGCCAGCAAATATTTGCGTTCCCTTTTGGCGAACGTATTTTGGCTTGGTGCAGAATCCCACAGGGGTATACAGAAAGCCCCTCAATATTTAATCAGATATTGAAAAAGTCTTTGGAAAAGTTAGAAATGCCTGAGAATTCAGTGCTAGTTCAATATATCGATGACCTGCTTGTGGCATCGAAAACTCGAGAAGCCTGTGTAATGGACACCATAGCATTGTTAAATCATTTGGCAGATGGAGGACTTAAAGTGTCGCGATCAAAATTGCAATTTTGTCAGAAAGAAGTACAATATTTGGGTTACAAAATTGAAAAGAGATTGAGGAAAATAACAACAGACAGAATCAGGATAATAAAAGGAATGAGAGCCCCAATGACGCAAAGAGAAGTGAGGATGTTTCTTGGAATGGTTGGATATTGTCGGCAGTGGATAAGTAACTTTTCCCTGATCGCAAAACCTTTGGTACGTCTTACGAGAAGTGATGTGAGAGATCCCATTGACTTAGATAGGGAAGAACTAGCAGCATTTAAGAAATTGAGAGACCTTTTGTGTAAAGCGCCAGCGTTAGGAATGCCTGACTATGAGAAGGAGTTTGAGTTGTACTGTAGTGAGAGGAATGGATGTGCACTCTCTGTATTGATACAGAAACATGGAAAATTGAGAAGACCAATTGCATATTTCTCAGCTATGCTAGACCCTGCAGCTGTAGCCTTGCCAGGTTGTTTGAAAGCAGTAGCTGCCACTTGTAAGAGTCTGGAACAGAGTGAGGGAATTGTGATGGGATATCCAGTACGAGTGTATGTACCGAATGATGTGGCAATCCTTTTAACAAGGAGTCACACTCAATTCATGACACATAGTCAGCTTACTAATTATGAGAAAGTCATATTAGGTGCAACGAATGTGAGCCTTGTGAGATGCTTGAATGTGAATCCTTCAACGCTACTGCCTGATGCTGAAAATGTTGAAGTCAGGGACGACGTGGATCACGATTGTTTGGACGTATTGGATTTCTGTACCAAACCACGTCCCGATCTAAAGGATGTACCCATGTCTGAGAGTGACTTTGTGATGTTTGTAGATGGATCATGTTTGAGAACAGACAAAGGAAATCTGAGTGCAGCATATACAGTGTGCACAGTTGCAGCAGTAATGGAAGCATCTTACCTGAAGGGAATAAAATCAGCCCAGGTTGCTGAACTGATAGCTTTAACTAGAGCATGCAAGATTGGAAAGAATGTGAGAGTGACTGTAATAACTGATAGTCAGTATGGGTTTGGTGTTGTGCATGATTTTGGCCAGATGTGGCTGCAGAGAGGATTTCTGACTTCAAGTGGAACTCCTATAAAGAATGCTGAAGTGGTTGGGAAGTTGCCTGAGGCGATACAGCTGCCAAAGCAATTGGCTGTTGTGAAGTGTGCTGCTCATGTGCAAACCGCTGATTACATCGCGGTAGGAAATAAATATGCCAATGATATGGCCCAATATTGTGCTCGAAATCAGAACTCAGTGAACAGGGCTAAAGAGAGGGAAACAAATTATTTACCTCTAATGTTTACTAATATTTTGGGTACCTGGGAAGAGGTGAGGCAGTTGCAGGAAGAGGCAGGAGATGATGAAATGAGACAGTGGGCAAAAGCAGGATGTGCACCCAGGGAAACAGACCATGTGTGGGTTTATCGAGATGGGAGACCAGTCATGCCTGATAGCATGATATCTGCCATGGCACGGATGTATCATGGACACTGACACATAGGGAGGGATGCGATGATTCGGTCCTTCAAGCAAACGTGGTACAATGCAAAATTTAGACTTGTAGCTGAGAGTCTTTGTCAGAGATGCCTTATATGTCAGCAATTTAATCCTGGAAGAAAAACAGTAGTGAGTCTAGGAACGAAAGGTCGAGAAGGAGGACCTTTCACCAGAATGCAGATTGATTTCATTGAAATTCCGCCTTGTAATAGGTTGAGGTATGTTCTTGTAATGGTCTGCTTGTTTTCTAGATGGGTAGAAGCATATCCCACAAGAAGGAGTGATGGAATTACTGTAGCAAAACTGCTCTTAAGGGAATTCATCCCTAGATTCAGGTTCCCATTTACAATTGAATCAGATAGAGGAAAGCACTTCCATGATGAGATCATGAAATTGATTTGTGAAGCATTAAATGTACAACAGAAACTACATTGTGCCTATCGCCCAGAGGCTTCTGGTGTGGTGGAACAAATGAATGGCACTATTAAAAACCGATTGGGAAAATGTGTTTGGCCACAGGTTTGAAATGGCCTGATGTCTTGCCTCTGGTACTCATGACTATTAGATCAATTCCAGATAGAACCACGGGTTTGAGTCCACATGAAATAATCATGGGAAGAGCAATGCGCCATGCAGTCATACCAGTCAACAAGCTGTTGCCTATATCTGATGACTTGGTGTTGGATTACTGTAAGGGGCTGGCTGATGCAGTTCATTCTGTGTTTCATCAGGTTGGAGTGGATGCCACCACCCTTGAAAAGAAGCAAGCTCTTGATCTGAGCCCAGGAGACTGGGTGAGAATCAAAGTACACAGAAGAAGAAACTGTCTGGTCCCACGTTGGGGAAAACCCGACAAGTGATTTTGACTACAACCACAGCTGTGAAGTGTGCTGGGATCAAGAACTGGATTCATGCTAGTCACACACTAAGAATCCCAAATCCAGTGGATAATCAAGAACGAGAATATTATGACGAGTCAGAAAGTAGCTCTGAATCGGATACTGAAGAAATAAGAGAAAGAGAAAATCTTGAAAGGGGGGAGTCAGAACCAAGTTTGATTGTCGCCCCAGAAAATATTCCCTTGAGAAGAAGATTACAGATTTCTGATACCAGCTCTGATTCAGAGACTGAACAAACATCGGTAAGCACGGGAAAAGAGAAAAGCAGTGAAGAGACAATCAAAGGAGTTATTGATAAGGAAGTTCCTGATGAAAAACTGAGAGAAATTCCACCAGAAGTAACAAAAATAGATGAACAGGTGCCAGACACAGAAAGTGAGGGAAAGATTCTTGCGGAAGACCCCCGAGGAGCTGTAGGAAATTCTAACATCCAGCTAGAAGAAGGGACAGTTAGTCCGCAGGAAGATATTGTGCAAGAAACAGGAGGAGGGACAGAAGTAGGGAAAATAAAAGAAGTGGTGGAAAGAGGAATAACTGAAAGCAAAAAGCAAGTTGAAACAGAATCAGAGGAAAGTGATGAGGAAGTACCAGAAGGTCGAGTCCTGAGAAAAAGAGCATGGAGAGCTGAAAAGAATGATAAAGGAAGTAAATTGAAAAGACCAGCAAGAGATGAAATCTGGCCTAATAAGATAAAGAGATTAAGATATTGACTGACACAAGTGAATTCACCAAGAGCAGAGCAGGTGAATGAAGTTGCAAGTCAAGAAAAGTCAAAAAATGAGAAAATAACAACAGCAGAGGAAAACAAAAGAACGAGAAAGCCCAACCAGAAGTATAAGTCGCCGGAATGGTCGTATGTGGCCCTGCCTGAAATAAAAGAAGAGGCGGACAGCCAAGAAAATCCAGAGATGACTGTACCGGAAGTGGTTGAGGAAGACGAAGAATCGGAAATCCTGAGAGTTATCTTGTCCGATATTGGAAAAGAAACGGTTGTGCAGGAAGTTCTGTATCAAGATTACGAGAGAAAAGTGAAAGACGACCAAATGCCAAACTAAACAAGACAAAAGTACTGCTAATGGAAAGAAAATAGAATACTGGAAAAGACATAACAGATAGAACCAAGTAGGTGCTTAGAGCCTTGGGTTAGACAAAACTAGTTGTGAAGTAGAAGAAGCTAAGTCAAAAGACACTGATCATTTTGTGAAGATGGCAAACACAGAAAGTAGAAAAGCTAAATGTGTATTTTTAAAGAGATGGTTTAAAATGTGTTGTTGTTGTACAGGATTACTAATGCTTCTATGGAGTGTGCTAGCATTACTGATTTCATTTAAAGTTACAATAGATACAATAGAAGGACATAGTGAAAATAAAACTAATATAGAAAAGGTTCAGAAAGTATATCCAACTAGAAAAGATAGAAACTATCTACATAAAGACAGGTCTATAAATGATTTCTCTAACAATGTGTTTTCAAAACTTTTGTACGAATATGTAAAGACAATGGATGTGAGGGATTGCTACGTTTGTATGCAGTTACCTGCATCTGTATCGGAGGGAGTGACCTATCATCACCTCCCAGTAACATATGGAATAACATGTAGTGTAATAGCTAGTCTGTTTTACCAAATAGGGAAGTTAGAATACTATTTTTCAGATGTAGATAACATATTTTCACAAGTACCTGCAATTAACAAATTAAATAAAGTAAAGCCTGCAAAGGTGTTAGGTGAATTTTTCTTAGAAACTAAGGAATTAACATTAGAATATATATTTAGAAATAATTTCACTTGCAGTTTAAAGAAAGAAGAAAATACGTTATTAGATGTGGTTGAAGAAAGGAGATTGAAATGCAAAAGAAAGCATCTGAGAGAAAAGAGGAAAAGACAGTCTGTGATGTCGAAATGGAAAAACACTTGAAGGGAGAAGCTAGTCCAATTATGGCTTTAAATTGGCCCCATAAAGGGAAGTTGTGTATTAGAAGGAATCAAACTGCATGTGATATTTACTTTGTAGGTAACAGTGAGTGCCATGATGCATACCGAATCATGGGTAGATGGGGATTTAAAGGAGAGAATGATCCAGTTTTTCCTGGGTTATATTTTATCTGCGGGAACAAGGCATATTATCGTTTGACAGACCATTGGTATGGCACATGTTATGTAGGTCTGGTCTTTCCAAAGATATTTCACATGGGAAGAGGAGAAGATGGTGTACATAAGTTAGGTAGTCTATTAGCTCGTAGGAAAAGAGAATCTTGGTCAGAAATTGTAGGAGACATTTTTGGAGCATTGATACCAGCAGTGGGAATATATCTGAATGCACAAAAAATTAGAAAACTATCAACAGTAGTAGATTGTTTGTCAACAAGCACCGCTGGAGGATTTTTATTGGTAAAGACTGAAATGGTTGCCATGCGTGCTATGGTAATGCAAAATCAACTTGCCCTTGATATATTATTGGCAAAAGACGGTGGAGTCTGCGGGATGCTGAAAGTTCAACATTGTTGCATTTACATTCCCGACGAAAGTAAAGATCTAAAAATTTACATCAAAAATATAACTGAATTGCATGAAGAAATTACACCACTGGAGGTTGAAAGTGTTTGGAAAAAGATTGGGAAGAAACTTTCTTCTATTAAAGATTTCCTGATAAACTTACGAAGTACCTTTATAGGTAGAATCTTATTTCCATTAACCTGTGTGATTTTTATAGTAATAATTCAAAGATTAGTTTGTTTGTGTCATTAAAGAAAGAAAATACAGAAAAAGTTCAAAAGAGAAAATTTGAAAAGAAGGCAGAATAAGAGACGAGAGGGAATTTGAAGAAGTAGAATTAGAAGAGATGAAAGAAAGTATGTATAAAACAGCTAGAAGAGAAGAAATTGGGGAAATAGAGATGTAAATTAACTAAAAGAACTCATTTCACTTTCTTGACAATCTGATACAAAATTTTAATGGTGTGGTGATAAAATCACCAAAGGGGGGATTGATGGAGCAGGTAGTAAAACATTTTGCATACCTTCCCCATTCTGCATGAAAATACTAATTGAATAATCTACTAATGATAATATTATTAAATGAATTTGCATGAATACTAAACCAACACTACTAATATCCAAATTACACGTGGGATTGCATAATGCATGGCTAAATAACCTTTATGACTAAAAACCGTACGCTTACTAACAGTAGTATATGTAATAAATAGAATACTGCATGATATATGCTTTGTGATGTCTTTGTAATGTTGCCCAAGAGGAGGACCAAAAGGGTGAATATAAATGCTTTAACCCCTTCAGTGCCCATGACGAGCTGGACTCATCATGGGCCGCGGTGGCGCTGTGCCCATGACGAGTCCAGCTCGTCATAGACCCCGCCCGCTAATGCAACGGCCGGCACTGGGCGGGGAAAGGGGCGGGCACTGAAGGGGTTAAATGTTGCTATACGCTAGATAAATACAAACACATAGAGGGGTTAGTAAGGGGTTAACATTAGGGGCCCGATGTAGGTAAATATGAAATACCGATTACTAAATACCGAATTTTACCGATTTGGTATTTAGGAATCGGTATTTCATATGTAGCTAATAATTCGGTAAAGAATACCGAATCAGTAATATTCGTTATTACCGAATCGGTAATACCGATTCGGTAATAAGGAATCACCTTCCCATTCATTCCTATGGGCCTGGAGACCCATAGGAATGAATGGGAAGCCATTCACTATTACCGATTCGGTAAATACCGAATCGGCAATAGGGGTTGCATATTCAAGGGTGGCAGGGTGTCACATTGACACCCTGTTGCACCCCTGAATCGTGCATGTGTGCACTGCACACGTGGCGCACATACATGCCCTAAGGGCATGTATGTCTGCCATATTGCACCTTGAGAAAAGCAAATTATTGCTTTCTTAAAGGTATTCGGTATTTACCATCAACTTGTAGTTGGTGGTAAATAACGAATCCTGAATGCAAAAATGCACTCACTTAAGTGCCTCCTACATAGCTTTTAAGGCGTCTGTATTTTACCGATTCCTTAAAATAAGGATTCGGTATTTTACCGATTCCTTAAAATAAGGAATCGGTAAATTACCGAATCCTTAAAACTTGCCTCCTACATTAGAAAGGGCTAAATACCGGTCGGTAACGGGAAAATTAAAGATTTTCGGCCATTACCGGCCGGTATTTAGCTACCTACATATGGCCCTAGATGTATTAATTCTATGCATTAATAACTCTTTTGTGTTTGCTTCTCTTAAGTTGGCGTTTGGGCCTAAATCCCAAAATGGCCGCCGACAGGACGAAGTTGCCACTGTCCCACGAGGCATGGAGTGAAGTGCGCAGGAGCGACAAAGTCTTCTAGACCTCGTCGTGGACCCTGATCTTAGTGTTCTCCAACACGGTCACTGTGGGACGACAGCCAAGACGAAAGACAATGGACTTCCACAACAAACCAGAACAGACCGACATTAAATGGACGTGTGACATCACCCCTTGAACTGTACCAATATTCCAAAAAGACTCCAAAGGACCACCACCTCCTTGGGGCTTTTCCAATTAAATGCGGGGACACGCAGCCCCCCCCCGCAGCCCCGGGGACCGCCACCTCCGCAGGGCTTTAGAAATTAAGGGGGGGCGCGCGGCCCCCCTCCTGGAGCCCTTGATGGCCTTGGGGACTGCCACCCCCAAGGGCCGGCTCCTGCAATGTCCTGGGGTGCCCACCCCCGTGACATTGCTGTTTGCTATGACAGGGCAGGAGCATGGTTCTTGCCCTGTAATAGCAAACTCTGGTTTGTTTGATTGAAGCGAGAGCAGGTAAACCTGCTCTCGCTTCAATCAAGCACAGGAGGATTGATTTGCACAAGGGGAGCTGCATGTCAGCAGCTCCCCTTGTGCAAAAGTAGTGCCGGCTCCCGCAGGAGGCGGGGAGCCGGCGGGACTGTGGGGGCATTGGGGCTCCCCCCACGGTCCCCAACGGAGAGGCCAGGACCGGGGGGATGGGGTCCCCGGGACCAGAAGTGGCCCAGGAGGGGGTCATGCAGCCCCCCTACCCTGCAAAATAAAAAATAAAAAAACGGAAAGGCCAGTGCGGGGATGTGGTTCCTGGGGCCCTAATTGGCCTGAGGAGGGAGACCACGTGGCCCCCTCCAAATAATTTAATTAAAAAAAAAGACTGGCCATGCCCCGGGGGTTGGGGTCCCCGGGGCGGAAATTGGCCTCAGGAGGGGGCCACGCAGCCCCTTCCTATTTTTTTTATTTTTTATAAATAGGGGTCAGGCCGTGGGGGATGGGGTCCCCAGGGTCCAAACAATAGTAAAAGAAGGGGGGCCCTTATAAAAAAAAAAAAATAGCCGGCATCTCGCCAGAGGCCCCGCCCCCTGCCTGCATCACTTTGCAAACAATTAGTTGTAAGTTGGGGAATTAATTCCCCTTGAATACTGGGGGTCCCTAGGGGCCAACCATCCCACGAGGTACCTCCAATATGTGTCACAGAGCTGCGTTGCAGAGAGGTGGTCCGAGGCCACGCTCCTTCATACACCACTCTGCGAACGCGCCTCTGGCGCACTGGTGGTGGGGCTATGAGGTCCACTTGTGTCCTGATGAACTCAGGACACAAGTGGACTTCATACCCCAAGCAGCAGTGCGCCAAGAGGCGCGTTTGCAGAGTAGTGTAAAAAGGGGGTGGGCCTCCGACCACCTCTCTGCAATCTAGCTGTGTGGCACTTACTGGAGGTACCTGGTGGGCTAGTTCACCCCCAGGGACCCTCAGTAGTCAAGGGGACTTAATCCCTCAACTTAGAATACGACAGGGGGTGCATTTGCAGAGTGGTGGAGAAAGGGGGCGTGGTCTTTGTTCACCTCTCAGCAATCCCACTGTGTGGGGCTTACTGGAGGTAAGAGGTAGGCTAGTTGGCCCCTAAAGAACCCCCAGCAGCAAAGGGGACTTCAATCCCCATCCAAGAGCGCACTAGGGAGCGCATTTGTAGAGTGGTGGGCAAAGGGGACGTGGCCTGCTCTTCAAACTTAGCAATCCTGCTGTGTGGAACTTACTGGAAGTGATAGGAGGAGTAGTTGGCCCCCAAGGATGTCCTTGGGGGCCAACTACCCCATTTGTTACCTCCAGTAAGTCCCGCACAGTGAGATTGCTAAGACGTCTTCGGAGGCCATGCCCCCCTTTCTCCACCACTCTGCAAATGCGCCTCCTGGCAGACTACAGAATGGGGGATGAAATCCAATTTACTCCTGAGGGACTTTGGGGGGCAAGAAGTCCTACTGGTACCGTCTGTAAGCCCTACGCACTGGAATTCCTGAGCACTGGTCGGAGGCCCAGCACCCTTTCTCCGCCACTCTGCAAACGCGAATACTAGTTAAACAAGGGTTTGCATTGTAATAGGTTTCACATTTGCGAGAATTAGAGCTATTGGCGTTCTAAATACAAAAGTTTTTTACTAATGTTTTTTGTAGTGGAGTGGATGTACGTTTTGTGTAGTGGAATTATGTGTTATGTTTTGGAGTGAAATTATGTTGATATAAGGTATGTGTATTTAGTGGATAGGAACTATGTAGAGTGGGATTATGTGTTAAGGAGAGTAATTATGTGGTATGGTAGTCTGTGTTGTGGAGTGGTAACATCAGGTTTAATCTTAACTCAACTATGAACTTAGTGAGACAAAAAAGATGGAATCACTGAGGAGCACTTGTGGACCTACTCAGAGGTATGAGCATGGCCACTGGAATTATGTGACTGTTTGGCTGCACTGACATTTGCACAATTATGAATTTTCTGCATTAGCCACATAATTCGGCATCTGCACCCTAATCTGCAGATTTGAACAAAAAAAAGCCTTGTTTCTAGCTCAAACGACTCAAACATTACCAAAAATGCAGCGACAAATGTTACAGTATGGTGGAAGGCCCTTTGCAAACTTATAATGGTCACCTGTTATTTATTGCTAAATGTAGGTGTTAAATTGGTACTAATGGTGTGCAAGCCACTCTTGCTTCCCTCTGCGCCTCTCTTGCCTCTTTCTGCATTTTTGTGGCTTCTTTCTGCATGTTTCATTATTTTGCTGCACTTCTCTTGACCGCATTCTGCAAATCTCTTGTACTTTCTGCACCTCCCTTCCCTCTTTCTGCTTGTCTGTTGCCTCTTTCTGCACCTCATTTGCTTCTTTCTGTACCCCTCTTACATCTTTCTGCACCCTTTTTGCCCCTTCCTGCACCTCTATTCCTTCTTTCTGCACTTCTTTTGTTTCTTTCTGCACCTGTCTTGCTTCTTTCTGCACCCCTCTTGCCTCTCTCTCTACCCCTCTTCCCTCTTTCTGCACTTCTGTTGCGTCTTTCTGCACCTCTATTGCCTCTTTCTGCAGTTCTCTTGCCTCCTTCTGCACTTCACTTGCCTCTTTATGCACTTCACTTGCCTCTTTCTGTAACTCTCTTGCCTCTTTCTGCACCTCATCTGCTTCTTTCTGTACCCCTTTTGCCAGTTTCTGTACCCTTTTTCCCTCTTTGCGCAACTCTCTTGCCTCTTTCTACACCTCTCTTCCCTCTTTCTGTACCACTCTTGCCTCTTTCTGTACCTCTGTTCCTTCTTTCTTCACCTGTCTTGTCTCTTTTTTCACCCTTTGTGCCTCTTTCAGCACCTCTGTTGCTTCTTTCTGCAGTTCTCTTCCTCTTTCTGCATCCCCCCTGTATCTTTCTGTACCCCTTTTGCCTCTTTGTGCACCTCTCTTACCCCTTTCTGCACCCCTCTTGCCTCTTTTTCCACCTCTGTTGGTTCTTTCTGCACCTCTTTTGCTTTGTTCTGCACTTCACTTGCCTCTTTCTATACCCCTCTTGCCTCTTTCTGCACTTCTGTTGGTTTTTCTGCACTGCTCTGGCTTCTTCCTGCCCCTCTGTTCCAAATGTCTTCATCCCTCTCGCAGTTTTCTGCACCCTCTTCCCTATCTCAGTATGTCCACCAGTTCCCTTTTTCTGCACCCCTTTTGCCTGTTTCTGCAACTCTCTTGCCTCTTTCTGCAGTTCTCTTGCCTCCTTCTGTACCTTACTTGCCTCTTTTTGCACCTCTGTTGGTTCTTTTGCACTGCTCTTGTCCTTTCTGCACCTCTCTTGCTAACTTCTTCACCCCTCTTGCCTCGCTTTGCACCCCTTTTACCTGTTTCTGTACCTTTCTTGCCTCTGTCTGCACCTCTGTTCCCTCTTTCTGTACCTCTTTTGCCTGTTTCTGCAACTCTCTTGCCTCTTCTTGGAATTCTCTTGCCTCCTTCTACACCTCTGTTGCTTCTTTCTGCACTTTTCTTGCCTCTTTCTGTACCTTTGTTGCTTCATTCTGCACTTTCCATGCTTCTTTCTGCACCTGTCTTGCTTCTTTCTGCACCCCTGTTGTTTTTTTTACACTCGTCTTCCCTCTTTCTCTACCTTACTTGCCTGTTTCTGCATCTCAGTTGCCTGTTTCTGCACTTTTCTTGCTTCTTTCTACACCTCTGTTGCTTCTTTCTGCACCCCTCTTGCCTCTTTCTGTACCCGTCTTCCCTGTTTGTACAACTCTCAAGCCTCTTTCTACACCTCTCTTCCCTCTTTCTGCACCACTCTTGCCTCTTTCAGCACCTCTGTTGCTTCTTTCTACACTCCTCTTCCTTCTTTCTGTACCCCTTGTAACTCCTTCTGCACTTCTATCGCCTCTTTCAGCACCTCTGTTGGTTCTTTCTGCACTGCTCTTGCTTCTTTCTGCACCTCATTTGCCTTTTTCTGCGCTTCTCTTGCTTCTTTCTAAACCTCTGTTGCTTCTTTCAGCAATTCTCTTGCCTCTTTCTGCACTTCTCTTGCTTGTTTCTGCACCTCTGCTGCTTCTTTCTGCACCCCTCCTGCCTCTATCTGCAACCCTCTTCCCTATTTGTGCAACTCTCATGCCTCTTTCTATATGTCTCCTCCCTCTTTCTGCACTACTCTTGTCTCTTTCTGTACCTCTGTTGCTTCTTTCTGCACTTCTCTTGCCTCTTTCTGCACCCTTCGTGCCTCTTTCAGCACCTCTGTTGCTTCGATCTGCACTTCTCTTCCGCTCTTTCTGCACCCCTCATGCCTCTTTCAGCACCTTTGTTGCCTCTTTCTGCACTCCTCTTCCATCTTTCTGCACCCCTCTTGCCTCCTTCTGCACCTCTGTTGCCCCTTTTACACCTCTGTTGTTTTTTTCTGCACTGCTCTTGCTTCTTTCTGCACCTACCTTTCCTCTTTCTGCACTTTTCTTGCTTCTTTCTACACATTTGTTGCTTCTTGCAGCAATTCTATTGCCTATTTCTGCACCCCTCCTTCCTCTTTCTGTACCTGCCCTGCCTCTTTGTGCACCTCTACTACCTCTTTCTTTACCCCTCTTGTATCTTTTTGCACCTATGTTCGTTCTTTCTGTACTGCTCTTGCTTCTTTCTGCACCTCACTTGCCTCTTTCTGCACTTATCTTGCTTCTTTTTAAACCTCTGTTGCTTCTTTCAACAATTTACTTGCCTCTTTCTGCACTTCTCTTCCTTCTTTCTTCTTGACTCTTTTTGCACCTCTGTTGGTTCTTTCTGCATTCCTCTTACTTCTTTTTGTACCTCACTTGCATCTTTCTACATCCCTGTTCCCTGTTTCTGCACCTTTCCTGCCTGTTTATGCACTTCTGTGCACCTCTGAGTTAGAGGTAGTTTTAATCCCCCTGCCCTATTCTGTACTAGGGCCTTACAGGGGAGGCCATGCCAATCACAGTGGTACCCCAACCCATAATGTACCCTAGTGTAGGTAGTTGTTTTCACTGTATTCTAAGTGTCTTTCAGCATAGCACTGGCTCCGGGCCTGGTTAGGCAGAGTCAGTTACCACCAGTATCAGTCAGCAAAAAGTTTGGGGCACAGGATGACTTTGCAACAATGTCTTTTTCTGCACCTCTGTTGGTTCTTTCTGTATATCTCTTGCTTCTTCCTGCACTTTTCTTCATCTTTCTGGACTTCTGTTGCCTCTTTCTGCATTTCTCTTGCTTCTTTCTGCGCCTTTCTTCCTCTTTCTGCACATGTCCTACCTCTGTGAGCATAGTCAGAAATTAGCATTTAAAAAACATTTGAAATTCACTGAACAAACCACAGGTTTCAGGACCGTTATAGTAAGAAATTATAATTTAAAAAACCTTTGAAATTCACGGAAAATACCAATAGGTTTCAGGGATGTTATAGTTAGAAATTAGCATTTTAAAAACCTTAGAAATTCACCAAAAAAGTACCCAGAGGTTTCAGAGACGTTATAGTTAGTTGGACATTTCACTCGTACAAAACCAGAGAAATTCGGCTGTTATAGTTAGTTCAGCTAACTATAACTCGCGCCCCCGCAATGCACTGCTGATGATGTCACATATTACCAACCGTGGGCGGAGAGCTCAGCTCCGCCCGTGGATTGTGTGGAGTTTTGCCTACTCCACGTTCTGCAGACAACGTGGAGTAGGCAACACTCCGCACACTCCGTGGCAGAGCCGAGTTGGCCCGCCTCCAACCTCCACCCCATATTAAAAATTAATTAATACTACAATAAGAAGTAAATAAAAAAGACTTACCTTCACTGCGGCGTCCCCGGGCTGCCGTCCTCCTATTCCTTGCATCTAAGGTTGATCTGCGCATGCGTGCATGCGCACATGTGCATTCCTTGAAAGAAATGCGTGGCGCAGAAACGCGCGCATGCGCAGATCACCCTGAGACGTGAGCAAGAGGAGGGCGGCAGCCTGGGGACGCCACAGTGAAGGTAAGTCTCTTTTATTTACTTCTTATTGTAGTTTTAATTCATTTTTAATATGGGGATGGAGGCGGGTGGTGGAGTGGAGCAGAGTTTTACAGAATTTTTCCCCAACTCCGTGGACCTCCGCATAGTGCCGCTCCGCCAGCTCCACCCAGGCTTAGATATTACATCATTCATGACATGGTCAGTGTCATCAGTGATGACATCTCAAATGACATCACTGATGACATCATCCACGTGATAATCTGACGCACCTCCTCATACCCTAATATAACCTTTGATACACCCACTCTAAAATACAGACCACCATTTTAGAAACCATAGACACACCAATACCAGTTAGTACATACCCACTCTCTGATTATTAGGTCTATACACACATCCACTCATTCACCCATACAGTCACTCATACATGCAGTCAACCATCAATACGGCACTATCATACGCACTCACATACCTATACAGACATTCACACACCGCCACTCATCCATAGAGTTACTCACACACCTAGTCAGTCATGCAAAGAATAAATCACACTCCCATTTACTCACCCATACAGTTATACACACACCACCTCATTTATTCAAACATATACTAACACATACTTACACTCTTATACAATAACTAATACAAGCAAACACTCATCCATACAGCCACTCTCACAATCACTCACTCTCACATATAGTCATTTATGTACTCCAACACTCACATATACTGCCTTTCACATATGCAGTTACTCACACATGTACCACTGAAACATCTAAACACTCACCAACACACCCATACATACACTCACTCACCCATACAGCCCTTCACAGATATACTCTTGAACCTATACACCCAGTAAATCACCCACTCGCACATCTATGCACAAAGTCAGACACACCCCACCCACCCACACAGACACTCAGGCACCCATACAGATACTGAGACAACCAATCAATAACCCATATAGACACTCATTTAGCTACTCACCTACCCATGCAACCGCTTACACACCAACTGACAAACTAAACTGTGTGAATATCTGTATCAGTCACTAACCCATGCATTCAGTAAGACACATTTAATCACTCACTTATACAGTCAGTCACACACCTACTAAATCATCCATTCAGACACTCATACACCCACTCATTCTTCAATACACCTTGGCATATATTTATATAAAACATATTTAAACTTTACAGAAACACACAGTCACTGGATAATGACATCAGTGATGTAATCAGTGATGTCATTTGAGATGTCATCAGTGATGTCATCAGCGACGTCATTGACCATGTCATGAATGATGTAAAATGTGATGTCATCAGCAGCGCATTGCAGGGGCGCAAGTTATAGTTAGCTGAACTACTATAACGGACAAATTTCTTTGGTTTTGTACGAGTGAAATGTCCAGCTAACTATAACGCCCCTGAAACCTGTGTTTTTTTTTGTGAATTTCTAAGGTTTTTTAAATGCTCATTTCTTACTAGAACGCCCTTCAAACCTATGCTTTTTTCAGTGAATATATATATATATATATATATATATTCACTGAAAAAACCATAGGTTTCACACACGTTATAGTTAGGAATTAGCATTTAAAAAACCTTGCAAATTCACTGAAAAAACCATGGGTTTCACACACGTTATAGTTAGGAATTAGCATTTAAAAAACCTTAGAAATTCAGTGAAAAAACCATAGGTTTAACACATGTTATAGTTAGCTGGACATTTTACTCGTAAAAAACCAATGAAATTCCCCCGTTATAGTTAGTTCAGCTAACTATAACTCGCGCGCCCGCAATGCACTGCTGATGACGTCACATATTACATCACTCATGACATGGTCAGTGACATCACTCATGACATCACTGATGACATCTCAAATGACATCACTGATGACATCACTGATGACATCATCCAGTGAATGTGTGTTTTTCTGAAAATTAAATATGTTTTATATATGTATATCTCAAGTTCGATGGAAGAATAAATGGGTATATAAGTGTCTAAATGGATGATTTTTATTTGAAAAATTGATTGTGTAACTGACTGATTAAGTGTATCATAGTGAATACATGGCTTAGTGAGTATTGTTTAAATATTTAAATATCTGTATCAGTCTCTCTCTTTGTGTATAAGTGGCTGCATGGGTTGGTGAGTAGCTACATGAGTGTCTATATAGGTTATTTGTTGGTTTTTTGAGTATCAGTGTCTGATGTCTGTATGGTTTGGTGGGGGGTATTACGTAGTGCATAGGTGCATGAATGAATGACTCAGTCTTTGTATGTGTTGAAGTCAGCATGTGTGCAGGACTCTATGGGTGCATGAGTGTGTGTATGGGTGTGTTAGTGAGTGATTGACTGCCTCTATAGTGTCTTTATGAGTAACTACATATGTTTTAAACTAGTATATGTGACTATTGGTGTATATAAGTGAGTATATGTGAGAGTGAGAGATTGAAAGAGTTCCTGAAAGAATAAGTATGTGGTTCTATAAGTGATTGTTTAAAAGAGTAAGTATGTGTAAGTTTCCGTAAAAGTAAGTGTGGTGGTGTGTGTATAACTGTATATTTAAGTAAATGGATGTTTGAATCTTTATTAGCATGAGTGACTATGTGTGTGAGTAACTCCATGGATGAGTGGCATTGTGTAACAGGGTGTATAGGTGTATGAGTACATATGATGAGTGAGTACATGTATGAGTGACTGTATAGGACTGTTGGTGAATGAGTGGATGTGTATGTGAATCTTAGAATTACTGAAGAGGTTGTTGTAATTGGTATTGGTATGTCCATTGTTTTGAAAATGTTAGTTTGTATTTTTGAGTGTGTGTATCAAAGGTTATATTAGGGGAAGAGGAGCTCTGCCACTCTATCTCAAGGATGATGTCATCAGTGATGTCATCAGTGATGTCATTTGAGATGTCATCAGTGATGTCATGAGTGATGTCACTGACCATGTCATGAGTGATGTAATATGTGACGTCATCAGCAGTGCATTGCGGGCGCGCGAGTTATAGTTAGCTGAACTAACTATAACGGGGGAATTTCATTGGTTTTTTACGAGTAAAATGTCCAGCTAACTATAACATGTGTTAAACCTATGGTTTTTTCACTGAATTTCTAAGGTTTTTTAAATGCTAATTCCTAACTATAACGTGTGTGAAACCCATGGTTTTTTCAGTGAATTTGCAAGGTTTTTTAAATGCTAATTCCTAACTATAAAGTGTGTGAAACCTATGGTTTTTTCAGTGAATTTGCAAGGTTTTTTAAATGCTAATCCCTAACTATATCGTTTTTGAAACCTTTGGTTTTTTCAGAGAATTTGTATGGTTTTTTATATGCTAAGTTATGTATTTTTAATTAAAGATATTTTTTTTTATTTAAATAAAATTACTTTATATTCATTTATATATTATCTGTATTTTTTATAAATTATTTTTTTTAAAAATTCAATTTGGATATTTTTTTTTATTTAATTTTTTATGTCCACTTTTTTTTTTTTTATAAATTCTTGGGGTGCGCGCTCTGAGCGCGCACCTAGTACTATTTTATGAATTCCGGCGTACGTTATTTACGTACGCAAATATACTTAATGGTGCGTGCTGGGAGCGCGCACCCAGTACGTATGCGTACGTACGTACGTATGCGTCCTACGCCCTCGACGCGGTTTACTTCCGCATACGCTAAAATTATGCGCAATAACGGTCGCGTATACGCGTGTTCAACGTATGCGCGCTAGGTACGCGTATATGACGTATGCACCTTCGCGTTTACGCGTTCGTGCATACGTCATCGCGGGGTGCGCGCACGGAGCTTGCGCAGTGCGCGCACCTCGGGTTTATACATAATAAAACAGTATTTCTTATTGGTTATCATTACTTTCAGTTTCTAATTGTATCAATACCACACCCAATCCCCTCATGGCAAGTCATGTGATCAAGAATCTTCACTTTTGATTGGTTTGAAGTACTTTCTGTTCCAGATTCTTCCCAAACCACACCTACTCCCCTCATTATTAGTTCTGATTCCTTTGGAGAAGGAGCTATTCTGTTGTTGAGAGACAATGGCTGAACAGCAACCTACTTCAGACAGTGAGCAGGACACTCTTGAGAGGCAGAGGAACAAGAAGCAGAAAGACAGCTTTATATGGCAGTTTTTCACTTTTCCAGAGAATGAGAAAAAGGTAAATGCACCGAAAGTTACATGTGTACTTTGTAAAAAAGTCTTATCTCGTGGGAATCCTAACAAGAAATATTCTTTTAGCATTCACACTATGTTGAGACATGTTTACAAAATGCATCCAGTATCTTATCGTCGAGCTTCTGGAGAAAACCCTCCACCTGCTCAGCCGACGACATCTGCAGCAGCTCAACCGAGCACATCTTCGGCAGCTCAGGCGAGCACTTCAGCTGCGATGGTGCCTTCACCTGTTTCTTTACCTCTTGTTGGTCCACCTTGTTTGGCGAGGTTGTCTACACGGTGCACTGATTGCGGTTCTCTTATTTCTGTGGGGGAGACCAGTCTTGATCTCCTTCAGAGAAAATTTGATGCGCATACGTGCACTAGGCCATAGATGTTTTTTCTTTTTTTGCGTTTTTCTCTTCCTGTTTCCCTCCATTAACTCAAGGGCTCTTTTAAGAGCCACTTATAAACTTAATCAAACAAATTTTGTTTTTAGAATTTTTTTTTGAAATTTTTTTGAGGTGCGCGCACCCTGCGCGCACCCATGTTTTTTTAAATTTTTTTTTTTTTGAGAGACTACAATTAAAAATTGAAAATGTGATTGTACAGAAGTACAAACCTCAAAACCCCTCAATACCCAGCTTGCGAGGCTACAGTTTTGAACTCTCAAGACTTCGAGGCACGGCGCTCTATATGCTAATTAGACTGCTTTGGTGAGCACTACCTACCAAGGATATAGAGAAGCTTTCAATTTCAAACAGACATTTGAACTTACTATAAGATAACTGTGATGCTCACATTGGGGACTCTGTGTCCCAGAAGGCACTAAATTGATTATACTGAGTATACGCCCACTGGGGGCTGGCCTTTAATAAATTAACTTGAATCACGCAGTGTGAGCTTCAAATGATGTTTGTAGCAGCCCAAGAAGAAGGGGTGTAATACCCCGAAACGCGTCGGCGAAAAATGAATGCATAGTGGAGCACGAAAGCAGTCTGCATTTGAAGTCGGATGGCTGAGCGCGGTCAAGTGACCTCCCGTTGCTGCAGGGCAAATTGGTTATAAATATATATATATATATATATATATATGTATATATATATATATATATATTCACTGAAAAAACCATAGGTTTCACACACGTTATAGTTAGGAATTAGCATTTAAAAAACCTTGCAAATTCACTGAAAAAACCATAGGTTTCACACATGTTATAGTTAGCGGAAATTTTACTGATAAAAAACCAATGAAATTCCCCCGTTATAGTTAGTGCAGGCAACTATAACTCACGCGACCGCAATCTTCTGCTGATGCTAATACTGTATTTAGACACTTATTTGCCCATGTCTTCTTCCATAAATTTTTAGCTATACATATATTACAATTATTTTTTTTTCATAAAGACACATATGTCATCAGCAGAAGATTGCGGTCGCGTGAGTTATAGTTGCCTGCACTAACTATAACGGGGGAATTTCATTGGTTTTTTATCAGTAAAATTTCCGCTAACTATAACATGTGTGAAACCTATGGTTTTTTCAGTGAATTTGCAAGGTTTTTTAAATGCTAATTCCTAACTATAACGTGTGTGAAACCTATGATTTTTTCAGTGAATTTGTACGTTTTTTTAAATGCTAAGTTACTTTACGCCATTCGTGGCGTGCGCGCCCACTTAACACAGTTCGTTCCGTGCGCGCACGGTGCGCTTCGCGCACCGTGCGCGCACAGTGAGCACGCGGTGCGCTTCGCGCACCGCGCGCCCACTTTACGCAGTTAGTGGCGTGCACGCACGGTGGGCACGCGGTGCGCTATGCGCACCGCGTGCCCACGTTACGCTAGATGGGCCATGTACGCATGATGCGCTTCGCGGCCTGCGCGCCCATTCGTGGCGTGCGCGCCCACTTAACGCAGTTCGTTCCGTGCACAGTGAGCACGCGGTGCGCTTCGCTACGCGCACCGCGTGCCCACGTTACGCTAGATGGGCCATGTACGCACGATGCGCTTCGCGCACCGTGCGCACATGGAGGACATATGATGCGCTTCGTTGTGAAAGGTAATTTTTACTTTTTCACATCTGTGATATGCCATGCACAAATGGTGCGCTTCGGGCACCATTTGCACATGGGGTGGGGAGAGTATGGATAATTTTTTTTAAAAAACTTTTTTTACCGTACGCGTACGGTAAGCGTAATCGGCGAAAATTATCGAAAAAATTCAAATTCCGTTTTTGGCCTTGGGGGATCTTTGGGGACTTCCCCCTACATGGCTAGGTGCTTAGGAGCTGTCTAAACAGCCCCTTTACATGTTTTGGTCCTTTGTTTTTTAATCCCCACTCAGAGTGCGAGAGAGAAAATGGCGGCCGCCGCTTCCTGGTTTCGACCGATTCGAATGTTTACTAAGATCTAACAGCCAATCAGAATCGCGCTCGCGCTCGCGCACGTCACCGTACGCGTACGGTAAGCGCACCGTAAGCGCACCGTAAGCTGGCTCAGATATATATATTGATTTAAAGGCTATTTTCTCAGAATATACTGAACAGATTTACACCAAACCTACAAAAGGCACTTTCTTGACCTGTAGACTACCTCTCTGCCAAATTTCAAGGAACTCTGTTCAGCCGTTCGGGCTGTAGCTGTGTCTAAAGGTCCTATGGAAAAATGCATGGGAAAAACGCGTTTTGGGACCCCCCTTTTATCTCAGCCCCCGCTTGACGAATCCCCCCGAGACTTTCAGGGTAGGAGCGGAGCGCAGCGCCCCACCTATTTTGAAAATTTTGCGAGGATTCGTCGACCGGCGCCAAAGTTATTCAAAATAGAATGTTGCGGTTTTCCTATGGAAACAGGGTCCTAACTATAACTACCTACTGGCAACCGCCAGTAGGTAATATATATATATATATATATATATATATACACATATATATATATATATATATATATATATATATATATATATATATATATATATATATATATATATATATATATATATATCACTGTCCATTCTCCTTCCTTTTCATGAAATAAATGAGCCCACACGGGGCTAGCAGATGACTGTTTCTTTATTCAACACGGCATGATGTGTTTCGGCGTGAATGCCTTTTTCAAATGCCGCCAACTAGTGAATAATTCAAGTTCCCGCTTTTAAAATACAGAATGCCTTGCTACGATTGGTTGGAGGTGCGCTGACAGGAAGCGTGGGGTTATTGACGAACTTGAGACTCCAAGTCCGTCTGAGGCAGCCACTCAGCGTAAGTACCTTCCCATGTGAGTGGTGTCTGCCTCTTTCCCCCGCCCACCTGGATCTTACTGTGGGCAGTAACGATCCACCTGGACTCTCATCCCACCGCTGAAATCCCGTTGCACCCCTGGAGACACCACTTCAGTAAGTGCCTTTCTCTTTGTGGAGTCACAATCCAAATAGTTTTGGCAAGGTCCAAATCACAGGTTACAGCGGTTCGGCGTGTCCCACAAAGTTTGTAGAAAAACCGAAGTGCCACTGTTGCCGCCGAACTCTTGGGGATTGGTGCTCTAGTGTGCTCGTGGCTGCACACAAATATCACTGTCCACTCTACTTCCTTCTCGTGAAAGAAATGAGCTCACACAAGACTAGCAGATGACTGTTCCTTTATTCAACTCGGCATGACGCGTTTCGGCATGAATGCCTTTTTCAAATGCCGTCAATTAGTGAATAATTCAAGTTCCCAGTTTTAAAATACAGAATGTCTCGCTACGATTGTTTGGAGGTGCGCTGACAGGAAGGGTGGCATTATTGACGATCTTGAGACTCCAAGTCCACCTGAGGCAGCCACTCAGCGTAAGTACCTTACCATGTGGGCGTTGTCTGCCCCTTCCCCCCACCAACCTGGATCTTACTGTGGGCAGGAACGATCCATCTGGACCCTCATCCCACCGCTGAAATCCCATTGCACCCCTGGAGACACCACTTCAGTAAGTGCCTTTCTTTTTGTGGAGTCACAATCCAAATAGTTTTGGCAGGGTCCAAATCACGGGTTATGGTGGTTCGGTGTGTCCCGCAAAGTTTGTAGAATAACCAAAGTGCCACTATTGCCGCCGAACTCTTGGGGATTGGTGCTCTAGTGTGCTCGTGGCTGCACACAAATATCACTGTCCACTCTACTTCCTTCTCATGAAAGAAATGATCCCACACAAGTCCAGCAGATGACTGTTCCTTTATTCAACTCGGCATGACGCGTTTCGGCATGAATGCCTTTTTCAAATGCTGCCAATTAGTGAATAATTCAGGTTCCCACTTTTAAAATACAGAATGCCTCGCTACGATTGGTTGGAGGCGCACTGACAGGAAGGGTGGGGTTATTGACGAACTCGAGACTCCAAGTCCGTCTGAGGCAGCCACTCAGCATAAGTACCTTCCCATGTGGACGGTGTCTGCCTCTTTCCCCCACCCACCTGGATCTTACTGTGGGCAGGAACAATCCATCTGGACCCTCATCCCACCGCTGAAATCCCATTGCACCCCTGGAGACACAACTTCAGTAAGTGCCTTTCTCTTTGTGGAGTCACAATCCAAATAGTTTTTGCAGGGTCCAAATTACGGGTTACGGCGGTTCGGTGTGTCCCACAAAGTTTGTAGGAAAACCACAGTGCCACTGTTGCCACCAAACTCTTGGGGATGGGTGCTCTAGTGTGCTCGTGGCTGCACACAAATATCACTGTCCACTCTCCTTCCTTCTCATGAAAGAAATGAGCCCACACGGGTCTAGCTGATGACTGCTCCTTTATTCAACACAGCATGACGTGTTTCGGTGTGAATGCCTTTTTCAAATGCCGCCAATTAGTGAATAATTCAAGTTCCCACTTTTATGGTTTAAATCTTTTATTGATTTTCAAGACAGATAAGGGAAGAAGAATCCAGACCCCCAGCTCCGGATACAATGTATTACAGATACAAGTGTTGCGACTAGTAGCATTACATAGGTAAGAGGCATGGAGTGCGTCTACAAAAGGGAACATATAAAAAGAACAACAAAAGGCAGCGCGCCAAAGAAAACTCCCAACATATCCACCCTCCACCCTCCTCCCCCCCTCTCGTCCACCAACTAAAGCCCCACGGGAAAGGAAGGGAAGGGATTATGAAACGTGCAGAGAATCATCTTAGTCTGGTAACTCTACGCGAGGAGCCCTTCTGTGGGATATGCCTGTCAGCAAGGCGTAGAAGTCTTGGGTACCGGGGGCAAGTCAGTTCCCTTAATTCAGTTATGAGCAGAGTGAGAAAGGGATGCCACAACTCCCGGAACTCAGACCCTCTGCCCGCCAGAGTGAGAGTGAGCTTCTCCATCCCCAGTACCAGCCAGAGTCTCTGCAGCCATCTAGAGTGAGGTGGAGGCAGGGGGAAGCGCCAGTGTGCCAGAATATTCTGAGTGGCCGCTTCCAGGGCAATTGCGATCAGGCGACCTCTTCGGGACTTTAGGGGATACATCAACGGATTAGGAAGGCCCAAGAGGATGTAGGCTGGGAAGCGTGGGAGCTGTGTATCTAAGTGAGTGTCTATTTCGTCAAGGATTTGGGACCAATATGGCTGAATGCGGCCACAGCTCCACAGAAGGTGTTCTAGGATACCCACCTCCCCACAACTCCTCCAGCAAAGAGCGCTCTGACGGGAGTCCAAGTGATGGAGGTGCTCCGGCGTGTAATACCAATAGGTAACTACCTTAGTCAATGTCTCTGTGAGGCCTGTGTGGTATGCTGAGTGCCGAGCCCTGTAGTAGATAGCGTCCCACTCCTTATGGGTGAGGGACCGGCCTAGCTCCCATTCCCAGCGTGCCCGACATGCATTACATGTGAATGTAGTAGTAGCCAAGAGGTGCTTGTAAAGATCAGAAATGAGCTTCCTGTCAGAGGGTCGGGTGACAAGCCATTTCTCAAATGTGGTTAGAAGTCGCTGGGCACCAGGCTTTATTTGTGGCTGCAGAGCCCAGTGTCTGAGCTGTAGGTAAGGTAATCTCTCCGTTTCCGGGATGCCATATTCTGTGCGAAGCTGCGGGAATGAAAGGATGCCATCCATGTCAAACAGGTGACCAAAGCATCTGCAGGGAGAGGGCCGCCAGTGTACGAAAGCCTTAGCGTCCATGCCGGGTTGGAATTCTGGGTTGTCAAATAGTGGCGTTAAGGGGGAGGGAAAGGATGTCAGTGCGTGAGTAGTGGCAGTGTGGTCCCAGGCCTCCATGGTCGTGCTTGTGATGTAAGATGCATAGAGGTTCGGTGGCCTGTGTGCCTTGCGTAGGAAGGGGGCACCCTGCAAGGTCGTAGCTGCAACTGCCTGGTCTTGAAACAACCAGTGCTTCTCGGACTCTAGTTGGCTCCACTCTACAAGATATCGGAGCTACGATGCATAAAAATAGAGCTGTAAGTCAGGGATCCCCCCCCCCGTTCCGGCGGCAAGATCGCTATCGCATGCTTGAACCTGGGCTTGTGGCCCTGCCATATGAATTGTGCTAAGTCCGATTGAGTTTGAGGAATCCAGCCAACAGGAGGACGGAGAGGGAGCATCTGGAAAAGATTTAGGATCTGGGGCAGAATAGTCATTTTAGTGGCCGCAATTCTGCCCAACCAGTAGAGGGTGTGATGTTTCCATTGGCCTAATTCTTTGCGATATGGGAGCGAAGCCTATCGTAGTTAGCGGTGACTGTAGATTGAATGGTGGAGCCTAAGTGCACCCCCAAATAGGGGATCGTGGAGGCAGCCCATTGTATTGGCTGCTCTTCTTGTATACGGGCGCGGTCGATTTATCCATGTTAATTTTAAAGCCAGAAGCATGCCCAAACCTGTGTAGTTCGATGAAAAGAGCTCTCTGCGACTGGACGAGGTTAGTGAGGGAGAGTAGAATGTCGTTCACATAGAGGCTAATGGCGTGGACATCTCTGCCGAATTTAATGCCAGTTATGAGGGGGTGGTGTCTGACCCGTAGTGCTAGCGGTTCCATATAAAGCACAAAGAGGAGGGGGAAAGAGGGCACCCCTGCCTCGTGCCCCTACTTATGGGGAACCGAGAGGATATCTGCCCGTTTACCCGAACCGTGGCCTTGGGCAAACGATAACAGTTCAATATCCGCGTGCATAGCTTCTCACCGAAACCGAATCTCAGCAGGACCTGTTCCAAATATGGCCAATGCACCCTGTCAAAGGCCTTCTCTGCGTCAATGGCCAATAACATATATTCCCCCGGAGTGCGAGAGGCATTTTCAATGAGGTGGAGGACCTTTTTGGTATTATCACTTGTCTGTCTTTGTGGTATGAAACCCGCCTGATCTGGTTCCACCAGCTGAGACATATAAGGCCCTAAACGAGTTGCAAGTATGCTCGTGTATAGTTTAAGATCTACATTGAGAAGGAAAATCGGTTTATATGCACTACAAAGTGTTGCACCCTTCCCAGGCTTTGGGATGACGACAACAGACGCCTCCAGCATTTCCTCGGGGATGGCTCCGGGTTGTGTAAAGGTTTTTAAAAGGTCCCGTAGTAAGGGGGCCACTTGACGACAAAAGGTTTTATAAAAGGCTGTCGAGTAACCATCCGGCCCAGGTGATTTACCGAGCTTTAGCCGCGAGATCGCTGCAATAACTTCCTCGGTCCCTATGTCCCTATCAAGATAGTCCGCTTGCGCTGGATTGAGAGCAGGTATCTGTGCAGCCTTTAAATAGTCAGAGCAGTGGTGTGTGTATCGAGGGTCGCTCGAGTAAAGCGCTGCGTAGAAGTCTCGGAAGGCTTCAGCAATGGCTGCATCATCCGAAGTGGGCTCACCCCCCAATCGTCGAATAGTCTGCACCCCCTGGCGCTGCCGTGCTTCCCGCAATTTGTGGGCTAGAAGACGGCCACACCTATCTCCTCCAACATAGTAGGAGTGGCACAATCGGAGAGCCGTATATTCGGCCTTGTCTTGGTCAAGTGCAGCGAGCTGCTTCCGCTCCGCACACAACTGGCGCCAGGCTCTGGCTGCCCCGGTGCGCTGGTGCATCTGTTCCAATTCAGCTACCCTCTTAGTGAGTTCAGCACGTTTGCGACTGCGTTCCAGGTTACTAGCCGTCGAGATGGCTATGAATTCTCCCCGTAGGACGGCTTTGAGAGCTGTCCATTGTGTCGCAAGAGATGTGTCCGCATTGGCGTTGAGGGCGAGATAATTTGAGATGGCCCCTTTGATCTGGTCGACAGTGGAAGCGGAGTGTAGTAGTGTGTCGTGCAGGCGCCAGTGTCGCAATGGCTGCTTGACGTGTGGGAACTGAAAGAAGGCCACGACTGGAGAGTGATCCGACAGAGATGCAGTAAGTATCTCGGCGTCTGTCGCAAGTGCCTGCAGCGGGATGGAGCTAAGAAAATAATCTAATCTGGCATACGTTTTATGTGCCCCTGAGTAGTGAGTATAGGCCCGGCTATGAGGGTGGAAGTGGCGCCATAGGTCAATGAGCCCCAATTCCCTGACACGGGCCTGCCCAGCGTGGGAAAGAACCCTCACCTGAGTTGTCCTCTGGGATGAGCGGTCAATGAGATTATCAAACACCAGGTTCAGATCCCCCCAGAAGTAAGCGACGCTCTGTGTTAGCTGTTGCTTCAGTGAGGGCATTGTGGAAGAATTTATCCTGGCCTTCATTCGGGGCGTAAACAGAGCCCACTATAAGGGAGACCCGAGCCACTAGAAACTGGTACGTAAGCAAGCAACCTTTAATCTCAGCCTCCTTTTGGAGTACTTTGCCCTGAAAGGAGCGGGAGACCAGGATAGCAACCCCGGCTGACTTAGTGGAGTTAGAAGAGAATAGTTGCGTGGGGAAGGCACGCAACTTCATCCTGTGGTGGTCTTTGGGAATGAGATGTGTCTCCTGTAAGAGGCATATGTCTGCAGCAGATTGTTCCAGGTAGTGGAGAACCGCCCTACATTTGACCGGGTTGTTAAGTCCCCGGACATTGAGTGTGAGGATCTTAAGAGGCTTGTGGGGCATCTAGAGTGTAGAGGAGGAACCGGCTAGAACATGTCTCGCTGCTACCGTTCTGACACGCAGAGCTGAGGCAAGTGGGTCTCAATTCGCTACCAATAGGGCCATCTGTCTGGAAAGGAAAGGATTGTGGACGAGAGGAACCAACCCCAAAACAACCCAAGAACCACAAAAGTAAAAAAAAAAAACATCCTCCCTAACCCAAGATCAATTCGAACAGATAACACCAGTAAGGATAGTCCGTCGTCCCAGGACAACTGGTCAAACAGGTTGTTGGGGTCCATAGTGTGGCCAAGAGAAGGGGAACCTCCCCCCCACCACCCACCAGAGATGCAAGAAGATGAGTCCAGGAAAGAAAGAGACTCCCAATCATCAGTTGGCGGTTGCGTCGACCCCAGCAAGGACCTCCGTGGCTGCGGTCAGCGCTGCCTGCTGGCCCCTAGCAATCTCTGATTGGAGCGGCCTCCGAGGACGCCGTCTCCTGCTCTGTCTTTGCCATCCTGACGGGGAGACTTCGGGGCCTGAAGCGGTGCTACTGTGGTCATCTTCTTCACTCGGAGTCGCCAGGCCCAGCAGCCGGCAAGCGTCCACGAAAGAACGGAGTTGGTGGAGTCTGCCGTTGTGGCGAAAGATAAGATGGAATGGATGCCCCCACGAATATGAGATCCCGTGCTTTCAGAGATGTTCAGTCACGGGGCGGAACTGCCGGACCCGCTGTAGGGTGATCAGGGCCATGTCTTGATATAGAACAGGGCAGTGTCCCTGGAATGAAATGGGGTGGAGGGCTCTTGCTTTGGTGAGGATGGACTCTTTGAGTTTGAAGTCCTGGACGCACACCAGGATGTCTGCAGGTGGAGCGTTAGGGAACCCTAGGTGGTCCAACTCTATGTGCCCTGTCCAAAACAGTGTCAGCCTTGTGAGAGTCCCCCAATATGTGCCTAAAGAGGGTGGTGGTGAAGGTGAACAGGTCCCTGGTGTCATCTGATGTTTTAACACCTCGGATCCGGATGTTGTGTCTGCGAAACTGGTTTTCGAGGTCCTCCAAGTGTGTTTGAATGTCCATGTTCTGGTCCTGCAGACGGATTACTTTCTGTTGGAGCATTGTCAGTTCATTTGCCGCCGTATCGCTTTTCTCTTCGAGGGTGGCCACTCTCTCCCCAACCCCGTCAACATCTCTGCAAAGTTCATTGATCTCTGCGGCAAATTCGATTTTCACTGATTGGATGTCTTCCCTAAGAGTAAGGAACAGTGACTCCAAGAAGGCCTTAGTAATGGGTTCATCTCCAGCACTCGCAGGGTTTCTAGAGGGCTCAGGGTCGGGCGCCATGCTAGCCATGTTGTCAAGTGACTGAGAGCGACCAAAGATATCTTTCAAAGGTTTCACCTTAGCATTCCTGGATTTGGACATGCTCTCCTTCCCCCTTCAGGCACCCGCCAGCGTACAATCAGAGTGGACAAGTCTCCCCAAAGGGCAAGCGCATCTGCCAATAGTAGTCTGTGGATGGATGTGCTGAAATCCGCCGAGTATACGTGGACTCACTGTTGTCATCCCCTTACCACATTGGGCAGGTACAGCGTTGATCCCCTGGGACCGCCGGCTGTCTCACCTTCGTGGGTGCACTGTGGCGTCAGAACCCAATGAGTGACCTCCCCGGGTCCACCAGGGGTCCGCTACTGCCAGAAGCGGTGTTGCCCAGACCCTTGCCTCCTTGGGGGCCTCAGAAGCCAAACCAGCGTTACGTTCTATTGCAGGGGGGCCGTCACCTCCTGAACTGCGCAGCGCATCCGTGAAGGCCCACTCGGCCGTCTCACCGCCCCCCGGGCTCAAACAATGCACCAGCAGCCGCAGGCCAGGGAAGGGCGGAGTGCAGCTCGGATTCCTTCTCCTGTTGTGAGCCTCCCCCGCCACTCGTGCTCCAAGTCCCTCGGGGCTGGTCAATACTGCAACCCAACACCGGCTCAGGGAAAGGCGGATGCGGCGCTCACCGTGTGGTCCGGGGCCTCGCCTGGGACGTCCGCTGCGTCTGCGTCTCCGAGGATGGGCCCCTGCCTGGGAACCACAGTCCACTATGTTAAGTCCACCAGATCTTTCGGACCGCTGCTCGACAACAGGGATGTGGGAGAAGAGGGGCGGAACAGCCGGGAGGAGGGCCGCGCCAGTTCCAATTTAAGCGCAGGCGGCGAAGGCCTCCATCAGGGCTCCACTCCAAAGCCTCGGCCTCACCTGCATCACCGCCGCATCTTCCATGAGCGTAGTGGGCGCTCCTCTCCCTCCGATCTGGGGATCAGCGCGGCCCGGCACCTCAGCAAAGCCGCCAGGCTGCAGAGGCTCCTCCCACGCTGGCATGTTCAGCCTCCCCCCTGGCAAACTCCGCCGATGCAACCATAGGCCTCCCAGGCCTCCCAAGACCTCCGCAGCTCGTGGGGGCAGAGCAGGCCGCACTCAAAGCTCTGTTCTCAGCCGAGGCGGACTGTTGCGGTCTAGCAAGCAGTCCTGATTCCGGGTGGGGGGGTCATCTGGCGAGTCACTGGTGCCAGGGCCTCAGAGAGCAAGGTAGTTGGCCTCGGTGGGCCCGATCGTGGGCCATCCCGTTGTCGAGGCCTCCCCGCCCCGGGAAGGCTGGAGCGAGCCCTCCGCAGCCCCGACAGGACACCCGCTCCTGGCTCCTCCGCTGGGGTTTCAGGCACGATGCAAGTCCGGGACTTCTCGGACTGAGAACCCGGGTTCACCTCAGGCTGTAGGTGCCCTATGCGGGCCTGGCTATGCCGCTCCGGGCAGATGGCGGGCAGGAGCCGAGAGAAGTGCGTCCTACCATGCCGCCATCTTGGCCACGCCCCAAGTTAAAATACAGAATGCCTCGCTACAATTGGTTGGAGGCGAGCTGACAGGAAGGGTGAGGTTATTGACGAACTCGAGACTCCAAGTCCACCTGAGCCAGCTACTCAGCGTAAGTACCTTCCCATGTGGGCGGTGTCTGCCTCTTTCCCCCGCCCACCTGGATCTTACTGTGGGCAGGAATGATCCATCTGGACCCTCATCCCACCGCTGAAATCCCGTTGCACCCCTGGAGACACCACTTCAGTAAGTGCCTTTCTCCTTGTGGAGTTATAATCCAAAAAGTTTTGGCAGGGTCCAAATCACGGGATATATATATATATATATATATATATATATACAATTGCATGAACTGCAAAGACATGGAGCCCCCCCTAGCGGCTTGGACTGCCACCAAGGTGTGATATGCTGCATTGGGGAGAGAGGAGGTGATATTGTTCGCCTGATTAAGGATCTGGGTGAGAGGCTTTTGGTCGTCCTGCTGGGCACTTGAGCTGGAGTGCGGCCAATATCCAGCAATCTGGGACATCACTCGATGTGAGGAGTGTCTTTGTCACTGTACAGACACCCTTATGTTCTGCATTTACCAGCATGCATCTGCCTGGCAGGCTGAAAGTGCGAGTGGACCGCATACCACCCATTGGAGGAACAGCGCGATGACATCATAAAGTGAGCGGTTATTTCACTCACCTGCACCTTGTTTGACCATCACAGAGAGCGCGGAGCTCCTAGAACAGGCACTGATGAGAGCCATTGGAAGGCTTGAAACGCATCTGCCTTAGCATTTCAAGGAACTGCCAGCACTACGAACATAATATTTTAATAAAGCCCTTGCCTTCAACTCCGGAGTGTGCCGTGCTTTTTCCTATTTTGGAGGAGGCGTTGGGTTCGTGCGTTGTCAGCAAGCAGGTCGCTGACTAACGGCACACCCTCTCGGTCTGGTGCACTGTGTTCAGACCAGCACTTCTTTTGGGACAATTGCATGAATTGCAAAGACACGGAGCCCCCCCCTAGCGGCTTGGACTGCCACCACGGTGTGGTATGCGGCATTGGGGAGAGAGGAGGCGATATTGTTCGCCTGATTAAGGAGCTGGGTGAGAGGCTTTTGGTCATCCTGCTGGGCACTTGAGCTGGAGTGAGGCCCATATCCAGCAATCTGGGACATCACTCGATGTGAGGAGTGTCTTTGTCACTGTACAGACACCCTTATGAACTGCATTTACCAGCATGCATCTGCCTGGCAGGCTGAAAGAGCGAGTGGACAGCATACCACCCATTGGAGGAAAAGCACGATGACATCATAAATGGAGCGGTTATTTCACTCACCTGCACCTTGTTTGACCATCACAGAAAGCACGGGCCCCTGGAACAAGCACTGATGAGAGTCATTGGAAGGCTATAACAACAATCTGCGTTTTGGGATGCATGGAATTTATAGAAATTATTGAGTGCACTTTACAGGTGAAGGCACCAGGGTGTTTCTAAATAACCAGAAACTCTGCATCCGGTCTTATGTGTAGCATCCATATACACTCAACCAATACAACGGCTCTTGTCAGAGACACTATAGTACCGAAAATATTGTGAAGTTTTTTTTAAAAGGTTTTTTATTTCAGTTTTTGACAATCTTTGCGACAACGTCGCGATCCTCGCAGGTACGTCGTGAAAACCGAAACCAAAAGCAGACATTCAATGACCACCAACACATCCAAAAATATTATGTGAAAAAACTTCATTCTGAACATTGCACTACACATATTACTTTATACCTACTTCTTTCAAAGCATGTTCAAATTCATATTTTTGCACTAAATGTCTTTAAAAACCATCTCTCAGACTTATTTTCCTTTTTTTTGCGGTTATTCGAGACGTTGCGACGATCGTGCCTTCTCCATAAAGTCTAAAACACATAAATCCACACATATTACAGTATTTTACATATTAAGGGTTTCTTGCAGTATTCTCTAAAATCATGCTTTTTTAGAGAGTTTCTATGAAAACCATCTCTAAAACCTATTTTCAGTGTTCGCATTGACACCGTAGATCACAATGACATCGCGATCATCGTGGATACGTCCTGAAAATGCAAAGCAAAAGCAGGAATTCAATAGCCACCCCCACATTCAACAATTATAACTATCTAACTAATTGTAACCATCACACTAGATAAATCCCTATCTAATTGACTCTATAAAAAACATTTATCAGAATCTCAATATCTCTATAACAGTGTGTATTAATGATTCACCAATATATTTTTTTGATATGTTATGTTATGTTAAGTACATTTATTACGTGCGCAGATACTCCGAGGAGTGTCCCGGCGCGGCCAGAGGGTGAACACTATAGCCAAACCTTAAGAGAAGAGGTACGTTTTTAACAGTTTTTTGAAGACCGCAATGTCTTCAACAATGCGGAGCGAGAGGGGGAGTGCATTCTAGGCGCGTGCCGCAGACACGACAAGAGAAGCGCCACCTAACCGGTGTCGCTGAAAACTAAGAATCTTCATCAGCCTTAGTGAGGAAGACCTCAAAGATCTTACCGGCACATAAAACGAGAAGCGTTTCTGCAGGTAACCAGGGCCTTGCCCATGCAAAGCACGATGAGCTATGGTAAGTGTTTTAAAAGCCACACGGGCCTTGACCGGGAGCCAATGAAGAGAACAACGGTAATCCTGAGTGCTCTGCCTGGGACCCAGCCCACCCAGCAGGCGGACAGCCGCATTCTGGGAGGCTTGCAGCTTGTTGAGAGCGTAAACTGGGATCCCAGTATAAAGAGCATTGGCATAATCCAATCGGGACAGAATTAGTGCCCGAACCACTGATTCCTTAGCTGTTTGGGGAAGAAGCGGAAGGAATCTTCTCAGAATTCTGAGAAGCCCGAAACAGCAACCAGTCAGACGCCTAATTTGACTGGAGAAAGAGAGATTACAGTCAAAGTAAACTCCCAAGTTCTTCACGGTCTGACTGTTAGAGGCAGGCAGAGGGAACTCGGGAGGCCAGATTGTCTCTCTAAACCCTAAGGGAAAGTTGCCAAACATCAGGACCTCGGACTTGTCCTCGTTACATTTTAAATGGGCCGAGGCCATCCACTCAAAAACCGCGGAAAGGCACCTCTGAACGAGGGAAACCGAGGTCCCCTGCTTATCCCAAGTAAACAAAAGTTGTGTGTCATCGGCATAAGCAATGACCTTGGCCCCCAACCCTTCCGCCAGAAAAACTAGAGGAGTGAGGTAGATATTGAACAGGAGGGGGCTAAGGGAGGAACCCTGAGGCATCCCGGTGCACACCTGAAGTGGTGACGAGGCCGCGGGGGGTATCCAGACCTGCTGGCGCCGACCCTCCAAGAAGGATTTAATCCAGCCCCAGACCGAGCCCGTCACCCCAATCTCCATCAGTCTGTCAAGCAGCAGTGAGTGGGGGACAGTGTCAAAGGCCGCCGACAGGTCGAGCAGCACAAGGGCTGCCTTCCCGCCGGCGTCAAGGCACTCTCAAATAGCTTCCGAGACCTCCAAAAGAGCACCTTCCGTGCTAAAGGAGGGGCGGAAGCCAGATTGGGCAGGATGAAGAAGGCCCGCACTCTCGATATACTCCGACAGCTGACTATTCACAATTTTCTCACAAACCTTAGAAAGGCTAGGGAGGAGAGAAATAGGTCTGTAGTTACCAGGAGTTAAAGGGTCAAGGGTGGGTTTTTTCAGTAGAGGGAGGATTTTGGCCTGTTTCCAACAACTCGGGACCCTGGCTTCCTGCAAGGACAAGTTAATGTTGTAATTAACTTCCGTATTCACCGACCCCGCCACAGATGCCAGAAGTCTTGCCGAGCAAGGATCATCCGGAGAACCAGACTTCAGACCCTGAAGGATTCTTACAATGCAAGACGAATCCACCGGGGCGAAGTTAGACAGGGAATAGATGAGGGGCGGAGCTGCAGGAGCAGTAACTGCTGAGTCAAGAGAAGCGGTGGGTCCAGCAGAAACAGCCGGACGAGAAAAGCTGCTTTATATTTTAAGAATCTTGTCCCGAAAGAAAGTAGAGAGCGTCACGCACCAGTCCACTGTCACCGGCAGGATACTGCTCTGCGCTACAGGGGACATGAAGCTTTGGATAATTGAAAAGATCTCCTTGGAATTGTTCTTGGCCTGAACAATCCGGGAAGCGAAGAACACCCTTTTAGCAGAGGCGATAGCTTTGTAGTAAGTTTTCTGACCCTGCCTGAGCTGCGCCTTAGCTGCCGGGCAATAATTGCTGAGACGCCAGAGGTGCTCCAGTTTCTTGCAGCCCTGCTTAAGACGACGCAGGTCCTCCGTGAACCACGGTTTGAAGGGTGAATCCCTTGTCTGTCTAGTCGAGGTCGGTATGGAAATTGCCGCCAAGGAACCCATGAGCCATTTGGAGAAGACAGCAAGGCACCAATCAAGATCCTGTGGCAAGGGAGGCCTGTTGTCCTCCAACACACTGGCATAAAGAATAGGGTCGACCTTCTTGAATGCTGGTTTATGGCCGACTATGTGTCTGGTACTAGGGGAAGACACTACCCATGAGAAGCCAATTAAATAGTGATCGGACCAGGAGACCGGAATGGGGGGATTGGTTGAAATAGGGAAATTGGAAAGGATAGGGTCGAGAATATGACCCCCCAAATGGGTAGCCTGATCGACCCATTGCGAGAGCTGCACAGATATCTCCACCAATATTTGCACGATAGTCTCAATGTCCCCCTGACGTTACATGGGGGTTTGGTACTGAATATCGCGTGCAATTAAATAAATCAATTTTGGACACATAACTTGTTCCACTGACACCCCCATTTTTAAAAAATGGGGTCAGAGTACCACTACTGTGTGTCCTCTTATGTTCGTTTTTTCAGAAATTTCAGCCCCGGGAATCGTTCACGATCAATAAAATGATGGCCGCAACTTTCTGTTTAAGTTCCGCCCAGGCAACCAGAGCATTCCCGTTGGCGTGTGCATCTGCGATTAACCGTGGAATCTTCACAAAATAACCGTAACAAGAGATATCTCTATAAATTTCAGCCTATATTTCTCAAAAACTACTGAACGGATTTACACCAAATAGGCAAAAGGCACTTCCTTCAACCAATATCTACCTTCTGCCAAATTTGGTATAAGTCCGTTGGGGCTGTAGGTGTGGCTAAATGTTCCTATGGCAATTAACATGAAAAACGCACACCTTCATTTCACACCCCAAATTCTCGGTCCCCACTGCACGGATGACCCCCAAAGTTTCAATGACAACCAGAACCTACCTTGACACTTTTTGTTTGGAAACTTTTATGAACATTTGTCAAACGACGTCAAAGTTACAGGCAAGTCAATAAGTGTTTTTCCTATGGAAACTAGGTCCTAACTATAATTACCTACTGGCGGATATATATTCATATTTAGTCAGTTTTCCATGAAGAAAGATACATTCGGGTGGCTCCAATCTCAAAGAGGTTTTAAAAAGTGTCTGAGATGTTAAGCGTGTACATGGTGTGGACTTCCTGCACTACTTATTTGAACCCATTTGATGACCATGGCAAAGAAAATTACTAAGGGGCAGATTTATCAAGCAGTTGCGCTGCCCTTGCGCCATGCAATGGGGCACAAGGGTGATGCAACTACTAAGTAAGATTTAGCTCGATAAATGTAGAGTAACGCAACGCTGCACAAATCGTTGTGTTGTGTTACTCTGCCCCTGGGAGGTATTTCATGTTTGGAGTGTGGGTGTTCCCACACATCCACCCATGGATTTTGGTGCATTTCCAAATTTACCCTTACAGGTAGACCAGGGAATGCGTTAGAATACTACGCCTCCCAAGGTGAGACGTAACGAGGACAAATATCTATATTTCTCCTTATTTTTACTCTTTCTATGTGTGCTGCATTCGCCCATCTCTAATGCGATGCAAAGTGGGCGTTCCAGACCTGACATGATAGGAGAAATGTCGCTAAGCGACATTTCTCCTATCCTCAAGCCCCACGCTATGAAGCATAGCGCCAGGAAAAGTAGCGATAACCCCTGTTATCGCTACTTTCCTAACACCTGCTTCAGGACTGACTTAGCCATGATATCCTATGGAAGGAGGATATCATGGCTAAGTTTGTGAGTCCCTATCAACAAGCTAATGTGAGATTATAGCTGGGTTTCCAGCGATAATCTCACGTTAGCCAGTTAGCGTGAGGATTTTTATCGCTATTGAGATAAGCGTTGCTAATAGCACGCTATCTCAGCGATAAAAATCCACGATAGCCGGCGATAATTATCCTAGCGCTAAGTGCGCTTTGCGATAATTATCACCGGTTGTTGTTGATATGCCCCTAAATCTGAGCTGCTTGGTATTGAAGTACATACTGGAACTTAATCTCTGGAGCCAAACAGATTGAACTGTGTGGGATTTTCTGTTCATTTGAATAGAGATTGCTAACATAATTTATTAATAATCTCATAATACGATAGGAATATAACTGAACTTTCGCTCAGCATATAAACAGCCAATTATCCATTTTCCGAAGTTCCAAGGCGGGATTTCTGGCTGGAAAGACTAGGGGTCAGGTTTTATGAGCGTGTCCGACAGGTTCTGATAACAATCTGCCTCTCTTCAGAGTTTGTCTCTGTCGCTGGCAAGGAGGACATGACATACCAGACGGAGTCTGGAGGGAAGGGGGGAGGGAGAGGAGAGAGAGAGAGAGAGAGAGAGAGAGAGAGAGAGAGAGAGAGAGAGAGAGAGCGCGCGTGGGTTCTCTCTGGCGTTATGTCTCTGATTGCAGCACAGGTGAGATTCTCTGGTAATAGACCGACCTACTAATGATGACTGAAAGTACATGCGACATTTTAACACTAATGAAAATCATATAATATTCACATAACACTTAATATTAACCGTACATTCTACACAGTTTCGGAATGGAAGGCCACAGTGAACCTAAACAAAGTGGGAGCCAGGTTGGTTAAGTCCAAAGTTCAGAAAACTGGACCAGGCTCTTCGGAGCAGGGGAGAGGTAAAGGAAAAACACAGCAATATTACTGAGTCAAATCAGAATCTGGAGGCTAAGGTCACAGTAACAGGCAAAGAGAGTTACAAGAAACCAAAAAGGAAAATGCACTTTAATAGGCCATAGCTAAAACAGAATCCAGGCAGCAAGGTCAAAATGGTGGGGACCAGGAAATGCTGAACAAACCAACAGCAAATGAGGAGCCAAAACAAGGCGAATACGGCCCAGAAGTCCCACACTTCACCCCGCAGCTTTAAAGGAATATATACGCCTCACCTTGGTTGTCTTGGAAACCTGGATACCTTGCTGCTTCCCTTCTTAGCCCCACTCTTCCCGGTGCTGGTTTCTCAGGAAATTTCTTATAGAAGGAAACCACTTATCCGGGTGCATGGACATAAGTTGCGAGATCCCAGGAATGCTGGTCCTATGTTCCTATGTTCTTTCCACGCTATCAGGTACTGCAACTGACCTTTCACCTTCCTTGAGTCTACCATAGACTCCACCTATAATTCTTGGAACGCAACCTACTTAGAAAGGGTGGGGGAGGTGTCTGCTGGTTTGGTAACTGCAGGTTTCATCTAGGAATTGCGAAATGCATAGTGAATTGTCCAGCCTTATGGGAGTGCTAAGGCAACAGCTCCCTGTCCTATCAACTTTGTACTGGAAATACGTCTACAAATGGATATATTAATTCGGAACGGAATCCAGGCAAGGGTAACAATCAGGTTGTTAACCAAACTAAATCCCCTGCTATGTATTTAGGTACTTTTTGTCTGTGGCGAACTGATAAACGTTTACAATCCAATTTTGCCTGCTGCAAGCAGGGCCAGACTCGCCATAGCAGGCATCGGGCATTTTCCCATCAGGCTGGAATGATGAGAGCCGGTTTTGCAGCAGTGGGCGCCGTTTTTAGGTCTCGCCTAGCTATTGCGTTTACGCAATCGCTAGGTGAGACTTTAGTAAGAGGGGCATTTCAAAGTGCTCCCAAAAGTCGATTGCATGGCGAGCACGCGCACAATCACGTGCATCGTGCCGCCATGCAATCCGTTTTGGGAAGCGCTTCAGCCCACTGGCGCTCTCAGCATCATACTTCAAAGGGTCCGCTCCTCAGCCTGGAATGCGCTCCCCCGCCCCCGCCAAGCGCGCGCGCTTGCTTTCACTTTCGCGTGGCGGGCGCTCGCTTGCGTCCGGAACAATTTGTCTTGTTATCTTCAGGGCACAGGCTCAGAGCAATGCCATAATCAATCAGCATGTTAAGTCAGACAAATATCTCTCAAAGATGTAAAACAATCACAGGCTTGCTTTGTCACATTTTTTTGGCAGCACTGCCATAACTTCAAACTGCATTATATCACATTAGTTTTCGCCGAACATCTTCAAAAGACCACTCTCTCTCACCTCGCAATAAAGCTGATTGAAATAAAATGCTCGCATCCTCAGAGGATGTACTGATGGAGGAAAGATTAGCGGATGGACAACATAACACTAATTACATCAGGATAAATCCTCTTGGTTAGCCTCTGTGTCCAGGGCATTATGGTTTCAGGAGAGGCATTAGAGGTGACCTTTCACACGCAATGCTCCGGGCGCTCTCAGCAGGGACTCGGACCTTGGAAGCAGCCCTGTGGTGCCAGGTCCTGCCTGGAACGCCGGTCAGTGCTGGGGGTCCGGTGAGCTCTACATCCTCCCACTCTGAGCTCGCTGTAGTGGGACATACTCGGCGTCACATAAATCAGCGTGCGGGGCCCTCCACAGACAGCCCTCCACTGCACGGCAGAGCCCGTGACAGACGCCAGCACAGAACCGACTTTATCCGCCGGCCAAGCAGAGAACCGTCTCATGAGGTCAGACACTCCGACTGGGTCAGACGCGGTCAATGACGTCACAGAAACAAATGGTCACATGAAAGGAGTCAGGCGATGGGGTGCGCAGAACGGCCCTCTCATCTTCCACCACGGGCCTCGCAGGCCACCACCAGGCTGCTGGAGCAGCGCATGGGCGTGCATGGCGGGGCCGTCTGCAGGGCCTACAGTGGCAGAGTCTGCCTGCAGAACTCTGCTGTCAAGGTTCGATTTCTTCATCCCTCTGTGACATTCCTAACTCTTGACTGCATGTTGCATTTATCATCCTGCTTTATGGCAACAAATCAGGAAGAAAAGCGTGACGGCGGCTTGCTTGTGTATCCAATTGCCACTTCAGTCATTATTTTAGAGAATAAAGCGGTGGCTTTGTTGAAGTGTGCAAACTTTTGCAAACAAAAACATGCATATTTATTTTGTGAGAGAGATGGGTTGCTAGGCCCCTGTCTATGCCCCATTTACTGGATCTTCTGCAATATGAGACTCCCTATATTAAGCCTCCACCTCTGTATTTTCTCGAATATCACAGAGGTGGAAAAGAGTAGTAATCAGCCTGATTACTGACCAGGCAGCGATTTTCAGGCCGAATCTGTGTTCTGGGCTCAAAGCAGCAAACATTACAACTCTTTCCACATTCAGTGCGCCGACACCAGGACACACGCAGAGATGCTCTCACTGAATAGGCAGCAGTCGGCAGAGCAGGAAGGTGAGGACTTGCTTTTAGGTTTCACCAGTGGCGCAGCGCTTGAACCGTGCATCCGAAATTTCTTGTATTAAAAATAAATAAATTAAAAGGGGGTTAGAACCCGCCCAATACTTACCTGAACTTACCATTCGTTGATTCCAACTTCATTGTAATTTACTTACTTCTCATTGGCGTATGACCGTGAGTTTGCTGCAATATGATTACATCACCTTGGTCCTCAGTTCGGATGCACGCATTTTTATGGGATAGCACTCTGTCAGTGCTTGAAATGGAACAATAGAACTGCAGATACTCTGTGCCAGAGTACCTGCTTGTTTCTGAGATGTGCCGGTACTCTCAAATTAAAAGTATTAAATTTCTCTTGAGAAGTTCCGGTACTCTCCCCTTCAAAATAAAAAAGTGCTGGTACTCAGTACTGGCCCATTTAAAGCACTGACTGTAGCATGAGTGTTTGTGCAACATATTCATTGTATATGCACGAGCTTCAAGGTTTAGCAATGCAAATCCTACTTTGTGTCAAGAACAGCAGTCGCTGCTTGTGCACAAACCCCTGTTCTTGATCCTCAGCATGTAACGGACCCGCAATATGTACTTGAACCTCCTGTGTAAACTGAAGACATCATGTGTTCTTACAAACCTGTGTTCATCACTGCAGTCGCATATGACTCTCCTGTTTACCGGTGCACCCGTGCACAACTTGTTGGACACTGGTCGTTACCCTAGAGTCCCTCTGCAGTTACACTCACAGGGCTCGACGCTCAATTATCGTCACCCAAGATTGTGAGAGAAGATTAAAACAAGCATTGGCAAAGCCAACAGGTTTTGCCTCTCCAAAATCTATTGGCTTTGGCAATTTTTTTACATGTCACACAGCAGTTGAGCTGCTGTGTAGCATTGCTTAATTAAAAAAAAAAAAAAGCATTGTCTGTGTCGTGGTGCTTTTTAAAAAATAAATTTTTTAAAATTACTTTAAGCTATCTTGCACAGCAGCTCAACTGCTCTGCAATATGTAAAACAAGCATTGGCATAGCCAATAGGTCTCGCTTTTGGGACCTTATAAGTATTTAGTTATGCAGCACAATATCCCTGGTGCAACAACATCAACTGTTGCATGGCTAAACACTTCTAAGGTCCCAAAAGCGAGACCTATTGGCTATGCCAATGCTTGTTTTTGTTACAAGAGGCCGGTTTTGCCGCGATGCTGCAATATCGGCACCCACTACCAAAAGAAGCAGTGCTTCAGTCTTGCACTCTACCCCATCCCCTGGGGCTGATCCTAGCCAGGGCTGGGGGGGCGTGGCTTGATACGCAGCAAAGATGGCTGCCTTTTCCTGACTCCTCTACGACACAGCCGGTGCAGATGCTCATTTACAATGAGATACGGGTGACTTTTTATTCACCCTTAGATACCAGAGAGCAGTGGAACAGCGGATGAACACTGGGGAGTGTTTTGTTTTTATCGGGCTCCACGCCGCTCATTGAGGCTGTCACACATAAGGGAGCTCGTCTGTGGAAGTGCTCTGAAATGGTTGTCGTTACTGTTATCCTACTACAGCACAACGCGTGTCGGCTGGAGCTAGCTAACAAAACCTTTGTGAAATTAAGGCTCATTCTCCCTAAGGTACTGTGCACATTATTCCTGCTACTCATATCACTGAATTAGATTTACCACGTGCTGTGGAAGGCTATTTACCTCACTAGTGGAGGCTTCAAAATGGCCGCAGCTGACTTGAACTTTGTTTCACTCTGTGATCCTCACTGAAATGTTATTATTGTATACTATTCAATACTGGCTGCTTAACACATTGGACGTATTTTGACGATGATAGTGGCTTGCTTTGGTGGTCATTATGACATATGCTTCACGACACGACAGAAGAGATGTTTTGGTCAGCGCTTAAAAAGGTCTATCCCCTTTTTCTAATAATGTCCTTGCTGCCTTAATTTTTCTCACTATACCAAGTTTTTCAAACTTCATTTCTCAACATTAGGTGGGCAGCACTGTGCGTTGAAGGGGAGTTCCATGGGTGTTGCTGTGGGTGTTCTCACGCAACACCCATGGAACAAGACACATCTCCAGATTTACGAGAAATCGTAAATCTGGAGATGCGTGTGAATGCTACGCCACCCTAGAGGTGGCGTAGCGAGGCACAACGAGGAGAAATGTTTTCATTTCTCCTCGTTTTTCCTCTTTTAATGCATACTGCATTCTACAGCACGCATTAAAAGAGGAAAAAGCCTCTTGTGATTGTTTTTGTGCAGGAAAGTGGCCCTTTCTGCACAAAAACAATCTCCCCACGACGCAGGCATCCTTGCACAGCAAAATAACTTGCTGCACAGTGCTGCGGTACTTTGTTGTAAATCTGCCCCAGGGAGTCCAAAGGGAATTTGAAACGCTCCAAACATTCCTCTCCTACTCCGGATTCGCTGACTAAAGGTAGTTCTGACTCTACCTCAACTCTAAAAGCTATATTTCTCAAGCTTAATACCGTCCATGATATAGCTCAAAGTCCATAAACTAATACAGATATCCTCCAGGTTGAGGTGGCAGCAATTCGTAATGACCTTAGAGATCTTTCACTACGTGTTTTTAATGCAGAGACAAGAATAAGTTGTGTGGAAGACTATACAAATAAAAAAGCAAAACACATCTAAAACCTGGAACGCTCCATTACATCATTAAGGAGAGACTTAACAGAGCAGGAAGACCGTAATCAGAGAAGTAATCTTTGTATCTTTGGATTACCAGAGAGGTGTGAAAATGCAGGTCCTTCCGTAATTGACTTCTTGCTTACTTGGTTCCCAAATGTCCTGCAGCTCTCTTTCAAAAAAGACTTTGAGATTGAACGAGCAACTTCTAGACCCAGGAATATGTCTTCTCCAAGACCACTGATTTTTAAACCTTTGTGACATCAACACACTGATCAAATCTTAGAACAAAGGAGGAAGATCACGACAGTTCAATGAGAAAGTCACAGAATCTCTATTTCACAGGATTTTGCCAGAGATACCATCATTCGTCGCAAAGGCTTCCCCGATTTATGCAAGAGGCTTACTGATTTGGGCACTCCTTTTTCGTTCTCTGGACCTTCTAGATTTCGGATCATCTTCAAAGGTGATCCACAGATCTTTTATAAACCCACAGATCTCTCTATATTTTGGATAATCAATCTGAATCCCAGATGGACTCAGACTCTCCACCTGGTACTTCTCGTTCCTAGTTAGCTGTATAGATTGACTTGGCCTGTGCCTATATTTCCAGATAACCGTCTTCTTTTTGTTGCTGAATAATACTTAGATATGTTTTTGCATATTCAAGTTTTTAGAAGATCACATATGACTGTTTTTGCTGTTCCTATTGTATGCATTATAATAGCCTCTGTTGTGTTTCTGCTTGATATTGAGGATATCTTACACCTATGCTGTATTTCTACTGATGTTCTTCATATTTTGGATAGGCAGATTTTGATATTTTATAGAGTATCATGTATTTCATTCTTTCTGAAGACCTTATTTTTTATGGATATGCCTAATATACAGTCGATATACCTAAATGTTGTTGCCCAATTAAGGAATGGTCTTCTAATTGATTGACATTGCTTCTGAAAATATTTTCTTATTAATCTTACTATAGGTAAATATTCTATTTCTCATTCTATATCTTATTCTACTTCTTATCCTTTACCTCGATTCTCTCTTTAAATGTTAGTCTATATATATGTTATGTCCCATTCAATGACTTCACTGATTACCAATGCTATACTTTTTTTCTATACTATTGAACTAATTTTACTGTATATATCTCTTTTGTTCTGTTCTTAACGCCATAATTTAAAATATGCTATTATGAGATGCACCATTATTAATTGGTGCTCTTTGCTTGCTATTACCTGATAGTTGTGTAGTTATTCTATAAATTGTATGTACCTATTTGGAACTTATTTGAATGATCTGTTATAGAGTGGTTGAAGTATGCATAAGCTGGATTTATATGCTATTACAGTTATGATTTGTTTGATCATGAAATGTTATCTTATATTGCAGATGTTCCAGTTACATCACTTTTTATTTAGTCTATCTCTCTTTAATATCTTGTTATAACTGAGAGGCAGGGTTTAAGAAATTACTCTCCTTTCAACTCTTTACTTTGCTTTATAGTTTTTTTATAAACTTTATTTATCATTTTTATTAAACAGTGCACAAAAAGAAGGTCATTGGTATACAGTTGCATCTCCCCTCAAATCCACAATCTGCATTTGTTTGGCACATTTGACAGTTATCACTTTGCTGTTATAGTTCTTATCATATACACATTGCGTTAATCATCCCCTATTTGCCTCCTCTAACCCATCACATCTAGCCTGCGAGTCCCAATTCACCCTGTTTGGCACCGCTCTCTCATATAGTTCCTAAGTTGTCACTCATTATCTTATGAACCTTGTTCTGAAGCCTGCCTCTCCTGACTAGGTTGCGTGTTGCGTTCTTCCTGCGGTCGGAGATATTCCCTTAGAGGCTGCCATATATCTTTTGGGCGAGATGTCAGTGGTTGTAGTTCAGCATATAACTCACTTGTGGTATCACAATACGACATGCTCTTAACCCAGCCTTTGCCTGTAGGCTTCTGTCTGGTGCCCCAGTGAATAACTATTTCGCGTTTCGCTTGAAGCATTGCCACTGCTACAAATCTGCGATTACTTTTAGGCAACATGTCCACATATCCCAGCAGTGCTAGCACTGGGGAGGGGGTCAGTTGTAGCCCAGTCATCTGTTGTATTGTACTAAATATATCCTGCCAGTAGGCGGTTATTATATTACATGTCCATGTCATATATATAAAAGAGGCCGCTAGGACATCGTGTGAATTTAGCGCTATTTATCCTAGCCATCTGCTGTGGTGTTACATAAGCCCGTCTTAGGATCTTGAAGTGGAGTAGCTTGTGTCTGTGATTACATGAGACAAGTTTAGTTTGCATACAACATCCTTTCCATAGCTTGTCAGTGAGCAGTTGCCCTATATCTGCTGTCCAAATGTCTCTAACTTTGGTCTTGTGTGGTGGCATTAGTGCAAGGCATGCCTTGTACAGCCGGGACATAATGTGCTCCCCACTGCTATTTGTAATTACTGATGTAAGTGATACAAACTCTTTAGGTTCTATAGGGTAGATTGGAATTACATTCATAAGTGTGTTCTGTATACGGGCCAGTACAAACTGATCCATGAATGTGGCTGATGAGAAACGCGGGACCAGAAAAATATGCGGCCATTAGGAAACAAGTCCCCTATGGTGTTTAACCCCATTTGGACCAGAGTGCACCTAGTCAGAGCTTCCAATGTCAAAGGTAACCATGGGTTGGCAAGTATTGGCAGCGCTGGTAAGTATAATTTCGCTCCCCCAGTCTGTCTGAGAGGTTTTTGCCATGCCCACCAGGTAATGGATAACGTTTGAATGTCATGCGGGTAGCATTCTATCCCTACAGGCAGGAGCGCGTTCAATGGGGTTGGGTCAGCTAGGTCTCTCTCCGGTTTAGCGTAGGGTATTCTTGCGTCAGGGTGGTACCAGTGCCGAGCATATTCAAACTGCACCACAAGGAAGTATAGCTGCATTTCTGGTACCCGAAAGCTCCCCTTATCATAAGGGAGGGTGAGAGTGTCTCAACTTACTCTTGGCTGCTTCCCCCCACACCAATTTTATTAAGAGTGTACGGACCTGTTTAAAGAAAGCGTTTGTGAGTGGGATGGGTATGTTTGAGAAAACGTAGAGCAGATGGGGTAGTACCACCATTTTAATAATAGCTATCTGCCCAGCCATTGATAGCGGCAATTTGACTCACCGCTCCACTTAAGCTGGTAAGCGTTCCAGCACTGGGCCCTAGTTGAGACGCAACTCTTGTTCTTTGTCTCTATGTAGGTGAATTCCTAGATATTTTTTCTCAGTTTCACACCAGTGAAGGGAGAATTCTCCGCACAAACGGTCCTGTACATCCATCTGGGAGAACACTTCAGATTTGCCCCAATTGATGTGGAGGCCTGATAGGGCTCCAAATCGCACAATTTCCACTAATAGCAGCTGGAGGTTGACCTCTGGTGTTCTAACATACAGTACCACGCCATCAGGATCCTAAGTCACTAGTACTGGACCATGCTTAAACTGGAGACCTCTATGTAAGTGGTCCTTCAGCAAATAGCATATGAGCGGGTCCACTGCAATTATAAAAAGTAATGGGGATAAAGGGCATCCCTGCCTTGTGCCTTTAGTCATGGAAAAGGGCTCTGTTATTGTGCCGTGGAATCGGATACGGGCGGAAGGTGCAGTGTACAATAGTCTAATAAAGTCGTCAAAGCTCTTCAGGACGCCCATCTTAGCCAGTACGGCATATAGAAAGGGCAACTCCACGGAGTCAAATGCCTTCTCGGCGTCTGAAAATGCTGCCACCGCAGGAGTAGCCAGGTTTATTCTATTAACCACAGTGTTGGAAAGGCGTCCGCCGGAGGGGGGTTCGATACACGTCTTGCCCACCCTTTTGACCCACCTCTCCCAAGTAAGCCGAACCAGGCGCGCACACCCTGATCTGCACTGTGAACAGAGGGACACCACACGTATTCTCGGTAGGACGATAAGTTCTTTTATCGATGCTTTCAAGGGATCTTTATGACCCAAAAGGCAAATAGTACAGCAGTGGCACAACGTACCACAAATCAGTCGGGGGGAATGGGGGTAGCGGGACAGTCTTTTGAGATAGTGTCTCTGCGAAATACCCTGCGGAAGCTCACAATCCTCGAGCTGGAGGGTGTCGTGTCTCTGGGCGATCTCTTATCGAGTCGTCCTCAAGGGGAGCGCCGCGAGTCTCTCAGCAGGCACAGGTGGTCGGAGTCAGGAGCCGCGATTCCGTCCGCAGGGCTCAGATGGTTCAATAGCTGGGGGGCCGCGAGTCACTCAGCAGGCCTCGGTGGATCAGTGTTCGGGAGCCGCGACCTCGTCTGCAGGGCTCAGATGGTTCAATAGCAAGAGGCCGCGAGTCACTCAGCAGGCCCAGGTGACTTCAGCGTTCAGGAGCCGCGACAGCGTCAGCAGGCTCAGATGGTTCCAGGTCTTCTCTGTCCTTGTTCCTCCGGCACCCCTTGTTATACTCCGCTGGTTCTTTGAAGTCCAGAGTGCTCGCAGAGGGGGGACTGGGGTGACGGAGGGGGTTCGGCGGGATTTCCTGCCGCTCACTTCTTTGGTCTTTTCAGGTGGGTCTGGGAGGGACCCCAGACGCTCGGTAGGGGAGGCGCCTGCTCCCCAGGGGCCTGGTGGCCGATTGAGTCCTCCCGGGGAAGGCGACCCGAGGTGTGACTGGGCTGGCGCCTCTGGGTCTGGCTCGAGGGTTCCCGCTCCCTTGGTTGGGCATGCGTGGTAGGGTGTTGAGTCTGTCAGGTCTCTGGCCGGCCCGTGGATCGGGGGTGGCTGGGGCGGCCGGAGTCGGGGATGTCGTGTCTTGAGGGTGGTTGCAGGTTGGCGGGATGATGGAGAGGGCAACGCCGTGAGGCCGGTCTCACACGCGTCCCCCCCAGCTGAAAGGCGTGGAGAACTACCCATCCACTGGGGGGTTCTCCTCGCCGAAGCGGAAGAACCGGGACAGGCCGTCGGCGTTGGCATGATCCGTCCCGGGGCGATGTTCGACAGTGAAATCCATCCCTTGGAGAGAGATGGACCATCGTAGTAGCTTGGGGTTTTCCCCCCTCATCCGCATTAGCCACTGCAAGGGCCGGTGGTCCGTCTGTACTCGAAAATGGGTTCCGAACAAGTAGGGCCGCAGTTTCTTGAGGGCCCAGACTACGGCAAAGGCCTCTCGCTCTATAGTGCTCCAACGCTGCTCTCTCGGCAGCAGCCTTCGGCTGATGAAGGCTATGGGCTGATCAATGCCCTTGTCGTTGAACTGCGAGAGCACGGCCCGATGCCATGTTCAGATGCGTCGGTCTGGACCACGAACTCTTGGGAGTATTCGGGGGCCTTGAGTACGGGAGCGGTGCACATGGCGGTTTTCAAGGCGTCGAACGCCTGCTGGCACTGGGGGGTCCACTGCACCTTCTGCGGAAGCTTTTTGGAGGTCAACTCTGTGAGGGGCCCTGCGATACTACCATAATTTTTAATGAACCTCCGGTAGTACCCCGTAAGGCCCAGGAAGGCCCGAACCTCTGTCTGCGTGGTGGGGGGCTCCCAGGACTTGATGGCATCGATCTTCGGCTGGAGAGGGTCGACCTGGCCGCTGCCCACCTGATGCCCCAGGTAGACCACGGAGCCTTGTCCGAGCTGGCATTTGCTGGCTTTCACTGTCAGGCCCGCTTGGCGCAGGGCCATTAGTACTTGTCGGAGGTGCTGGAGATGCTCGTGCCATTGAGAGCTGAATACGGCGATGTCGTCAAGGTACGCTGCGCTGAACTCCTCGAGTCCGGCCAGGACCTTATTCACCAACCGCTGGAACGTAGCTGGGGCGTTTTTCATCCCGAACGGCATGACTCTGAAGCGGTAGTGGCCATCTGGCGTGGAGAAGGCAGAGCGCTCTTTCGCCCCTTCCGTGAGAGCGATCTGCCAGTACCCGCAGGTCAGGTCGAAAGTGCTGAGGAACTGGGCGGCCCCCAAGCGGTCGATGAGCTCGTCGGCTCGGGGAATAGGGTGAGCGTCTGCGCGGGTGACCGCATTGAGCCCCCGATAGTCTACACAGAATCTTAGTTCGGGGGCGACCCCTGGGGAGGCAGCCTTCGGGACCAGAACCACCGGGCTGGCCCAGGGGCTGTCGGAGGGCTCGATGACCCCTAGGTTGAGCATTTTCTGTACCTCGGTCTTGATGCAGGTGCGGACCCGGTCAGGCACCCGGTAGGCTCGGTGTCTCACAGGCGGGCAGTCGCCGGTGTCCACGTCGTCGACACACCAGTCGGTCACCCTTGGAATGAGGGAGAAGAGGTCTGCGAATTGTCCGAGCAGCTGGCGGCAGTCGTCGGCCTGCTGGGGAGTGAGGGTGTCCGACAGTTTCACACCCTCCACGGAACCGTCCAGTTCTTTTGTGCACAGGAGATCGGGCAGGGGTTCAGTGTCTTCTTCTGCCCCCTCATCGGTGGCCAGTAGCAAACTCAGTTCCGTCCTTACGAAGTGGGGCTTGAGACGGTTTACGTGGAGGACCCGGAGGGGGTTCCGTGGGGATTGTACGTCGACCAGATACGTGACCTGGCTCTTCCGTTCGACCACCTTGAATGGACCAGTCCATTTGTCTTGTAGGGCGCAGGGTCTCACCGGAGCCATGACCCAAACCTGCTGGCCCGGCTGGAACTCGACCAAGGTTGCGTTCTGGTCATACCAGCGCTTCATTTCTTCTTGGCTGGCCTCGAGGTTAGCCTCTGCAAGTTCCCTAAACTTCCTCGTCTGGTTGCGGAGCGCCAGGATGTAGCGGAACACATCTGGGGGTGTCCCCCGGGGGCTTGTCTCCCAGCCCTCTTTGACCAGGCTTAGGGGCCCTCGAACGGGATGTCCGTACAGCAGTTCGAAGGGGCTGAACCCCAGAGACTTTTGGGGAACCTCCCGGTACGCGAACAGGAGGCAAGGGAGGAGGACGTCCCATTTCCGGCGCAGGGGCTCTTCGAGGCCCAGGATCATTCCCTTCAGCGTTCGGTTGAAGCGTTCCACCAGGCCGTTGCCCTGGGGGTGGTAGGGGGTCGTGAATTTATACGTGACTCCACACTGCTGCCACAGGGACTTCATGTAGCGGGATATAAAGTTCGTGCCGCGATCACTCACAACCTCGCGGGGAAATCCGACCCGGGAGAAGATCCCCATGAGAGCCCGGCCCACCACGGGAGCCGTCACGGTGCGGAGGGGGATGGCCTCAGGGTAGCGGGTGGCATGGTCCACCAGGACGAGGATGAATCTGTGGCCCTGGGCGGTCTTCGGATCCAGGGGTCCCACGATGTCGATGCCGACCCGCTCGAACGGGGTACTTACAACGGGGAACGGTTGTAAGGGAGCTTTGCGTTTTCCGCCACTCTTCCCACTGCCCTGGCACGTGAGGCAGGACTTGCAGTGTGCTTCTACATTCGCTCGCATCTTGGGCCAATAGAAGTGGGTCACCAATCGCTGGTATGTCTTGTCTTGGCCTAAGTGTCCTGCCAAGGGTACATCGTGGGCCAGGCCCAAGAGGGGGCTCCGGAACCGCAGGGGTACCACCAGTACTCGTGCTGCGCCTAGCTCGGCGGACTTTTGCTCGCTGTAGAGGAGGCCATTGTCCCAATAAACCCAATGGGTTCCGGTTTGATCACCGGCGACCTGGGCTTCGGCTTGTTGTCTAAGTCCCTCGAGGGAGGGGCAAGTGGTCTGTTCCTGGCAGAACTCTTCGCGGGAGGGCCCCCCTTCGCAGTGCCACTGGGCCAACTCGGGCAGTTCTTCGTGTTCCATCGGGGCCTCTGGGGCGGAAGGTTCCGGTCCTTCCCCTGGGTTAGTGTTTCCTTCTTCCTCGGAAGGAGGGTTGTCTGCTTCTGGTAGGGGGTCCCTGTTCTCGGAGAAAGTGTTCGGTAAGAGGGCTTCACCGCCCTTGGAGGGGGCCACTCGTGCGGTCATGGAGCGTGTGGTGGCGCAGACCCATTCCGGTAGGCCCATCATCTCTAGGTGGGCTCTTCGTTCTACCTGCCCCCACGGGGAATTTTCCAGGTCGTTGCCCAGGAGGCAGTCTACGGGCTGCGAGGTCCGGACCGCTACCTTCAGTTCTCCGGAGACCCCTCCCCACTCGAAGGGCACCAGGGCCATCTGGCAGAGGCTCTCAGAATTGTCGGAGGATACGACCGGACAGAGGGCCCCGGCTAGGATCTGGTCTTCGGAAATTAGGCTGCGGTGGACCGCGGTGACACTCGCCCCGGTGTCGCGAAGGCCCTCGACTCGGTGGCCGTTGATAGTCACCTGCTGTCGGTATTTCTCTGTGTTGGCGGGCAAGGGTGTCCCGGGGACCATTTCTCGATCACCAAGGGAGACCAGGGCCATGGCCACCGGTTCCCATTCCTCGGAGTCTTCCATTTCCTCCCCCAGAGCCACGGAGGTCATCTGCCGGGTCGTGGGGTTGGTCGTTGTGGTTCGCTGATACTGGGGACACTGGGGGTCATTGGCGTAGTGTCCGGGCTGCTGGCAGCGGAAGCAGGTGATCCTAGCTCGTGGACCTGGTCGTCCTGGGGCTCCGGTGCTGGCTGGAGATTGGGCCGAGCCCGCCGCTGGTGGGCTGCTGGGGGGGCTGGTGGAGGACCCCCCGGCAAAGTCTCTTGGTTGGCCGTGGTTCCCTCCGCCCCTCTGGCGGGGGGGGCCCTGACTGTTGCGGCCGTAGTCCCCCACGGGGCCCCGGGTGGCCCGGGTGTTCACCCAACGATCAGCCTCAGCGGCCAGCTTCCGAGGGTCGGTGAGTTTACTGTCTAGGAGATGCTGGCGCAGTTCTATAAAGCAATTGGCCGCTAAATGTTCCCAGGCGATCAGATCGAACAGTTCTTCGAAGGTGGAGACCTTGCTGCCCTTGATCCACCCGTCCAGAGCTCGGCTGTAAAAGTTCACGTATTCGACCCACGTGGTGCCCGGTATCTTTTTGCAATCTCGGAACCGTTGTCGGTACATTTCGGGGGTGAGTCCGTACCGGCCCACGAGGGCTTCCTTCATGTGGCTGTAGGAGTTCATGACCGCGGAGGGCAGATCGAGCAGAGTGTCCCTTCCTTCGCTTAAGAACCGGCCCCATAGGCCAGCCCCCCAATCCTTCTGCGGGACTCGGTGAGAGGTCATGGCGACTTCGTAGGCTTTAAACCACTGCTGGATATCATCATTCTTATAATACTCCTTGACCACATCCTTGGGGATGTGAACTTTGGTTTCCCCGGCGGGAGCGGGCTGGGGATCCCCGGGCGGCTGTGACTTTTCGTGTCTAGCCCGCCACTCAATTTCCTTCAGGCCGCGTTCATGTTCTAGCTGGAGTTTCTTTTCGTCGTGCTCCCTTTGGAGTCTCTTCTCTTCGAGTTCCCCTTGTAGCCGTAACTGCTCGACGGCTAACTTCTTCTCTGCCAGTTTTATCTCTCCCTCGATTTTTAGTTTTGCCAGTTCCAGTTCGTGGTTGCGGCTTCTCTCTCGGTCCGCTAGTTCCTCGGAGGACAGGTTCCCCTCTGGCCCGTTGTTTCTCGCCGGGGTGCTTGTTTGTTCATGGGTAGAGTCTCTTTCCGTTTGGGTCGGGGGCGCCCCCGTCTCGACCCAGGCTTTCAGTACTTTCTGGTAATCTTCCTTCGTGCTCAGTCCGGTGGTAGCGATGCCAAGGTCTTTGCAAAACTGTTTTAGTTCTCTATGCGTGTAATAGTCCAATTGATCTTCTCGGAACGGTGAGCTTATTTCGGTAACTGTGGCACCCAGGGAGGTTTCTCCTTCCATTTCTGTTTGGTAGTGCGTCAGTCGTTTACTGCACGCTCTCCTTCGGTGTCGGCTCAGATCCCGTCGTCTGCCACCAAATGTTGGAAAGGCGTCCGCCGGAGGGGGGTTCGATACACGTCTTGCCCACCCTTTTGACCCACCTCTCCCAAGTAAGCCGAACCAGGCGCGCACACCCTGATCTGCACTGTGAACAGAGGGACACCACACGTATTCTCGGTAGGACGATAAGTTCTTTTATCAATGCTTTCAAGGGATCTTTATGACCCAAAAGGCAAATAGTACAGCAGTGGCACAATGTACCACAAATCAGTCGGGGGGAATGGGGGTAGCGGGACAGTCTTTCGAGATAGTGTCTCTGCGAAATACCCTGCGGAAGCTCACAATCCTCGAGCTGGAGGGTGTCGTGTCTCTGGGCGATCTCTTATCGAGTCGTCCTCAAGGGGAGCGCCGCGAGTCTCTCAGCAGGCACAGGTGGTCGGAGTCAGGAGCCGCGATTCCGTCCGCAGGGCTCAGATGGTTCAATAGCTGGGGGGCCGCGAGTCACTCAGCAGGCCTCGGTGGATCAGTGTTCGGGAGCCGCGACCTCGTCTGCAGGGCTCAGATGGTTCAATAGCAAGAGGCCGCGAGTCACTCAGCAGGCCCAGGTGACTTCAGCGTTCAGGAGCCGCGACAGCGTCAGCAGGCTCAGATGGTTCCAGGTCTTCTCTGTCCTTGTTCCTCCGGCACCCCTTGTTATACTCCGCTGGTTCTTTGAAGTCCGGAGTGCTCGCAGAGGGGGGACTGGGGTGACGGAGGGGGTTCGGCGGGATTTCCTGCCGCTCACTTCTTTGGTCTTTTCAGGTGGGTCTGGGAGGGACCCCAGACGCTCGGTAGGGGAGGCGCCTGCTCCCCAGGGGCCTGGTGGCCGATTGAGTCCTCCCGGGGAAGGCGACCCGAGGTGTGACTGGGCTGGCGCCTCTGGGTCTGGCTCGAGGGTTCCCGCTCCCTTGGTTGGGCATGCGTGGTAGGGTGTTGAGTCTGTCAGGTCTCTGGCCGGCCCGTGGATCGGGGGTGGCTGGGGCGGCCGGAGTCGGGGATGTCGTGTCTTGAGGGTGGTTGCAGGTTGGCGGGATGATGGAGAGGGCAACGCCGTGAGGCCGGTCTCACACACAGAAAAAAAAAAGGTCCTTAAGTTTAATGCTGTGGACCTATGCTTTATAAATCCAGTTTGCTCTGGTGCTATGATCTGCTCCGTAAGTAGGGACAGTCTAGTCGCCAGTATCTTTGCTAAAAAAACTTTAATCAAAATTAAGCAATTAAAGTGGTCGGTATGAGCCACACTTTTCAGGATCTTTGCCAGGTTTCGGTAACAGGAACAGGATTGCCTCTCTAATCGAAGGCGGGGGTATTCTTCCTCCAAGGCTTCTGCATATACCTCTAGGAGGTGAGGGGCCAATAGACTCTTGTAAGCTTTGTATAAGGCACTGGAGAAGCCATCGAGTCCCCGGGCCTTGGAGCCGTCAATAGCCTCAATTGGCTGTTCTATCTCTTCGGCAGAGAATGGTTTGCTTAAAAATTGTCCGTGTGCGTCAGGAAGCCAAACCATAGCTATCTGGCTTAAGCATTCCTTGATCTCATCTGGGCTAGTAGTTGCTCTTGCAGTGTAGAGGTCTATGTAATATTGCAATAATGTCTGCCCAATGGCAGTCGTTCCAACGGACGCCGTTCCATTCTGCCCCTGCAGTTTGGTAATATAACTCTGCTAATAATGTGGTCGGAATAGTTGCGCAAGCATGTGACCGGGCCGCTCCCCTTCCCCGTACCTTTGGGCCTTCGCATATTACCCCAGGTAATGCGCTTCCTGCTCTGCTGCTTAAGTGTATTCTGCTAATAGTTCCGTCCTGCGGTTTGAGTAAGGTGCACTATTCTGGGATCTCCGTGCCATGTTCTCTCTATCTAGTTTGGCTAGCAATTCCTCCAATCTAACAAGGCTATGCCTCAGGTCTTTTAGAACTCCTGTGTGCGTGTAAATGCACCCCACCCTGATACATGCCTTAAAGGGCTCCCACAGACCACCCTGTGTGGAAACCGACCCTGTGTTTTGAGCGAAGTATTCCACTATTGCTGTGCGCAGCTCCTCTTTAAAGACAGTGTCTCGCAGCGCCATGGAAGGGAAACTCCACTGTCTCTCAAACCCTACCTCACCCGGTAATTGCAGTGAGAGAACCACGGGGAGTGAATAGATAAGGTGCGGGGTAAGTGTACCGCTGTTTGAACCCATGGAATTGTAAACCGCTATAATAACCAGTAGTCAAGCCATGTCCATGTATTGTATTGTTGTGCATAGTGGGTATATTCAGTGCCTTGGGGGTGAGGGTGCCGCCATGCGTCCTTTAATTCCCAGTTGTGGCAGATTTCTGCTAGCATCATGTGTAACTGGGGTTTATTGACTGGGGACGCGGTGGTACTGTCTACCCTAGGCTCTAACAGGATATTTAAGTCCCCTCAAGAAAACGTGATCAACCTTCAGAGTATCTAACTGTGACTGTAGTCGTTCATAAAAGACCGGGTCATCTGTATTTGGGGAGTATTTATTGGCCATAGGACCTTGTGCCCCGCCAGAGTCCCTGGTACTAAAAGAAAGCATCCTTCTGGGTCTGTAAGTGGGGCTGTGTGTACAAATGGCAGTCGTTTATCAATCAATATTGCTACCCCTCGAGCGTATGAGCTGTAGCTCAAAAAGAACCTGTGGGGACCCCAGGCAGATGCAAACTTGGGCAGAGAGGTAGGTGAATAGTGTATTTCTTGTAGGTAAGCAATGTCAGCGTTGTGCTGTTGTACATATTGAAGCACCAATCTACATTTCTTTTGATTATTGAGATCTCGTACGTTCCATGTCAGTAGGGTGATTTTTTTGCTACGTCGTATTGCTACCTAGTATGCCATTGTAATTGTTCTTAGTAAACAACAAGCGGGACAATGAGGGCTTGATAAAGGTCCACCGTACTTGCCCTGGGTAGAACTAGAAGACAAAAGAGGTACGGTGTTCCTGGGTGGCAAGTTGGCCACCTGGTGAGTACTCAGAGTGGTGGGGAGGTGGGAAATACCTCCTTTCGGAACTAGGACCCTCACACACCCAGCAAGCTAGGTGTCAGTCATGCTTCATCATATGGGTCTGCTCCTCGTCGAGCCGGCGCTGCAATGCTCGACGGGCACCCATAAAGGGGCTCTTTATCGGAGATCTTTTGTTCCTTGCTGTATAGGTGCCGTGGGTGTGAGGGGCCTGGTAAGATGTAGATGTGGTGTGTGGGTTAAAACAGGTAAGGGAATCCTCTATAATTATTTTTATTCTGGAGAGGTCACAACCTGATTAAAAAGTAAAAAGAAGAAGGAGGGCGACTATTTTGTTTTAATCTGACAAAAATTACGCTCTACCCCTTAGTGGTCAACATGTTTCTCGCCTATAAAATGTCTCTAATAGATCAGTTGGCGATTCCTTAGGACCTAGTGACTAAATGAAAACTATCTACAGTGTGTGGTGTGGTTCTGCTGGAGTGAGGTTTTCCTTAAAATTCATATATCTCCTCCATTTTTGTCGTGTTAAAATTAAAACGAATAACTGATTAATATTAATAGTATTAATGGTTTGCTGTGTTTGAATAATCAACATTACTAATTAGAAAATACACGTGGGAATTGAATTTGCATGGCCTGATGTATACGTAAACTAATTTTCGTACGCATATTAATGTGAGATATTTAGAATTAGCATGTTATATGTTGCTTTTGTGATGTGATTTGTGAATTGTGCTTTAAAATGTGAGTATAAACCACAATGCGTGTTGCTTTTGCTAGATAAATACACACATATAAAGGGTTTAGTAAGGGAAAAACATTTTAATAGTCATTTCCATGTATTAATTATGTTTTGTGTTTCTTTGCTTAAGTTCACCTTTCTGGAGTGGCCACAAAATGGCTGCCATCCCTATTTTGACGGACAGACGATATACAGAAGTCACTGGGTGAAGTGCGCCTGCGCTAAAAGATGAGCAACAATAACCTCGTCCTGACCCCAGGCAGACTGTACCCGTGAAGGTCGCACCGGAATGGGTGCCAATCTTCAGACAATGGACTTCCTTAAACTAAGAACTGTTATAATTGATGACACCATGGACGCAAAACTGTATGAGAACCAAAATGCCCTGAATGAACAAGTAACTGTTGCAAATTATTAATAAAATGAGAATTACATCTGAAGAAACATCGAGCGCATAGGAATCAGGAAGAATGATCCTGGTTCCACCAATCAAATTAGTTTTAAAATATGTATTGTAACATTTTGTTGTTGATTTTACTATAAAAGAAGTAGACTAGAGAGGGTCAATGAGCTTGTTTTCCCATGACGTTATGCTGACGGAGAGGATGGTGACACTGCTGGACAGCTGCTTGCCAGAGACTCTGACGGACTGATCAGATTCCCAATTAATTTACGAACTGATTCATCGATTTATGGGCATAGAGACGAAAGATCTGAATTTGACATAGAGGACGCCATTTAGCCAGATTAGGTAACTATGCGAATCAAAATATGGAATGCTTTATGATTTTCTTATGCTTTATTTTAGATAAATATTTAAATTCATTATAAGAACTGTGTCGGGTTATTATTTAGAAGTATATTGATGTATATTGTTTAGAATAATTAAGTGTCGCTCTACCCAGCAACTCAGCTGATCCATGGCCTATCCATGGGAGGAACTGCTAGGTTAAAAGTTTAAGACCCTGGTGAGGTAGGGAGGAATAGGTGAACTTATTACTCATCAGGGAGTTTGTGCAAAATTTTCCTCCCATTTCCAGCGCATGGAATAAAAGGATCACTTCTCGAAGTACCATAGATCTAAAGAAGAGTGAATGAATGGTGTTATGGGCCCCACCAGTGAATGAATGAATGAAATGTGGTCGTTGAAGATCTGTGGTCTGTGACGTAGAGAGGGATTTGGTATTCAGCGCTGGAGCAGTGTTCTGGTAGCAGAATGATGGTTAGCTATTGTTTGGGTTTAGTGACGATTGCTTGTAAATAGCTTATTGATTATTGATTAGTATTGGTTTATGTACTAACACTCTATGTTGAGTTGCGTCGAGTTATATGTTGTTTGCACGACTTCTGGGATGAAGGAAGTCGGAAGTTTGTAACAGTTCCGTAGTAGAGCAGAGGTAAGTGCTGCTCTCGGGAAAAACAGAATTGTTGTTGCCCTGTAGGTACACAGGGAAACGTGTGACAAGTGAAGTTGCACGGCGCATTGTCTGAGTTCGATTCAGCAGCATCGTCGTGTGTTGCTATTAGAAATATTCTCGGTGTGAGAGAAGTGTGTATGATAGCGAAGGTTACCTGTGAAATTTTGGTCTTTAAGTACCAGGAAACCAATTGGCATACCAATAACGCTTATCACTGAAAAGGTAGCAGGTATATTCTGAGCTTGCTAGAAGGACAAAGTAGAGGGAAGCGCTGCTTTGTTAACGAATGGTATAGGGCAGAGGTAAGCGCTGCTCTTGAGAAAGACAGAAGTCTGTGTGAATGATCTACATTTTTCCATGTATGACAGTGTGTGTATGAAAAAGGCATTCTAATTAATGGCAAGACTCTAGTGTTATTTAATTCTAGAGAAGCGGTTAGTTGATGCTTGCTAGAAGGGTGAAGTAGAGAGATGTGCTACTTTATCAACGGAAGTAACGATTCCGTAGTAGGGCAGAGGTAAGCGCTGCTCTCGGGAAAGACAGAATTCTCGTGAGAAAGGTCTTTTGCTATTCTTTGGTTAGCAGAGCAGACAATGGAGATGTTTTAGTGTTGTTACTAACAGAATCGTAAAAGTTGCAGTAAGAGTTCACGGAGCGGTCTTGTAAAGGAGGGGTAGACGAGAGCAGAGCAGAGCTGCCGCAGCAGCTGCTGACATCAGAACGACCGCGCTGGGATTGAACAGTAGGTTGGAGGCGTAAAACGCTCCGGATTGGTGCGTTAGTGTTAAGCCGCGCTAAGAGTGGAGGGATACAGAGTGACGTAAACGCTCCCTGATTGGTGCGTTAGTGTGAGTTGCGCTGAGATTGGAGGATTGTGATAGTGACGCAGACGCTCCTGATTGGTGCATTAGTAAGAGTTGCGCTGTTAGTGGACAGAATAGCGGTACCATTGTAAGAAGACTAAAAACGGTACACGGAAACCAAGAGAATGTATTACCAACCACCAGAAAAGAAGAAATCGTGGTTTGGAAAAATTAAGAAGTGGTTCAAGAAAGATAAACCAGTTGAGACTAGGAAAGAACAGTTACTTCCTCCACCGAAAACACCTGCATCTATAATGATTGCGAAATATGGGTATCATACTTGTATTTGGTTAGATAATTGGGTAAAATACACCCAGGACGATGGAGTCCTGGCGTTTCCAGAACATGGTTCCTTTAATTTGGCTGATTTGAGAAATCTCCAAGACAAAATGATGGACTTGGAAGCAAGACCTAGACCGACGCAGTTTGAGGCATTGACGGAATGGGAAGACGAAATGCATGAACGAGAAAAGCAGAGAAGTGGTAGGGGTTACCGATACATGTTCGGTAGATCATACGGACATGAGACACATGACGACCGGATGAAAAGGTGGCGAAATGCAAGTATGACTGAGGGTATGTTTCCTGTGAGAATGGTAGGAGAGAATGAAGGGAGAAAATGCACTGGGAAAAGGCGTAATGTGGATTTGAGTGGGTATGAAGCAAATGAATCGGAAGATGATGTTCTTGATGATGTGTTTTACAAAAACCCAACACTGTATCGACCAGATCCAGAAGCATTGTCACCAAGTGCCCCAATGAGAGAAACATTACGAATAATTAAAACAGAGACTATGTCACCAGAATTAGGGAAAAGTAACTCCACAAGACAGATAGAAAAACAGACAGAAAGTAGGATAAATGAGGAAAATTCAGTAGAACTGGCAAAAACTACCCTAGAATTAACCGAGAAAATAAGAGAATTGACCAAAAATCTAGAAGCTGTAACAGTTCCAGTAACGATAGGTCCAGTAATGCCCATATTTGAGAAACAAAAAGATACTGAACATTGTTTGACAGTGCCGTACAGAAGCCAAAATCTAATTGAAAATACTAAACGGAGTCAAATTGAGAATCCGTGGGGACCGGCAATAAATATGTTTGAAATGAGTGTTTCAAATAATCCATTTGTAAATCAAATTTATGCTGAAAAGAGTAGAATAACAGGGAAAACATTATTAGAACCACAAAAGGCTCCAGAACAAAATAATGTAAATAACCCAGTAGGTCCCTCTGTAGAAGAATTAAGCGAATGGCTCAGAGAGCTACAGAAAAAGGATCAAGAATCCCAGTCAATAGATGTGGCCAAATTCCGAATGGTATTAGAAGAATTAATAGTAGGAACTATCCCTACTGAAGAATTGAAAAACTCTCAGGATGAGGAATTGTTATTTCTCTGCAAGAGTGCAACGTGGAGAGCGAAAAACTTGCATGAAAGATTAGAGGAAATTGCAAACGAAATGGGAATAGATTTTGACAAAGTAAAAGCACTGCAAAAATCTTATCGAGTTGATTTCACTGAAAAGGATATAGAGAACATGAATACTACAGGAAGGATAAGTCAGATTAAGGACATAATCGGTTTATTGAGAAAATGGGGAGATGTGGACAGATGGAGAAGTAAGTGGTGTAAAAGACGCGATAATACAACAGAAAAGACAGCTTCAGCATTTCCCGTTAGAGAGAAAGAAAAGGTAACAACAGAATACCCCATGAGAGAGATTCCAGGAGGAGGGTATGTACATGTTCCATGGACAAGACAGGACATTTTGTCTTTCACAAATGATTTCCCTCGACTATGCAAAAAGCCCGTCGAGTGGTACCGGCAGGTAGACAGATTTGTAAAATTGTCAAAGGTATTATGAATAGATTTGAATAGTCTATTTGATATAATAGTACCAGCAGATTTGTGGACAGAATGCAAGCTGATGATAAATTGGCCCACTCAGGAGTATCCTAGGGCTCCCGACCCAGAAGTAATGAAGAAATATGAGCATGTTGTGGCATTTCTGAAAAATAGGGTACCTCCTAAAGAGACTGATTGGGTAAAAATTGACAGAACCCATCAGGAAAGCAAGGAGTCGGTACATGCATATTATGAGAGGCTAATTCAGGCTTTTAAACAGTTCAGTGGAGATGAGAACCTGAGTGATAAAGATTTGAGTCATTTCGTATACAGATTTGTATATGGTTTACGCCCAGAAATTGGTGACATGATAAAGCAGCATATGGTTGATTGGCAAAATAAGAAAATAGATGAAGTCTTGAGACATGCAAAATATTTCAGCGATGAGGCAAATCAGCGAAAACTGAAAGAAAAGGCAACGTGGGCACAAGTAAAGTTAGCAGAAAGGCAGGAAGCACAATTGGTCGAACAAGCAAATAACCCAGGAACTAAACCGAGATTTGGCTCAGGAAAAGGGAAAGGTAATATAGAAGAAGCTAAAAAGAAATTCCCATGTCACAATTGCGGTGAGTTAGGGCATTGGAAATCCGAGTGTAAAAACCCTCCAAATACTAATATTGAAAATCGATCGTTGAATCCACAGGTGCGGAAAGAGGTGGGTGGTCAACTGCAGCAACAGCAGCAGGTGGTTACCTCTCAGAATCAGGTGCCAAAACCACCTTTTCCACAGAACAGAAACTCACAGAAGTATAGTAATGAATTGGGATTCTACAATGAAGAACAGGTAAATAAACCATCACACGCTTGCACTGTTTCGCAGTATTGGCTGCAGCACGATGAGAGTGATTCAGAAATGGGTTATTGACGGTGCCGAAGGGAGGAAGAAGAGTGCGTACTTGGCGCAACTCTAGAAGTAGACCAGACAGGACCATTTGTAGATGGGAAGATTAATGATGATAACATTACTTTCCTAGTGGACACTGGCGCTACTCGATCTACTGTTAGATCAGCTGATGTTAAGAATCTTCCTCTTTCGGATGAAACGATCCAAGTAGTTGGTGTATCTAACCAACAGTTAAAAACATACCTTCCAGAACCCGTAAAGGTTAGTATAGGAAAATTTTCTGAAATGCACCGATTTGTGGTGTGTGACACCAGTCCTGTGAACTTGTTAGGTAGGGATCTGTTGTGCAAGATGAATTGCACTATATTTTGTACTCCAGATGGAATAGCTTTTGAAACACCAGATGAGGATGTATTGTATAAATTGACCATAGCTAACAGGGAATGTGAGAATAGTGGAACATATGCAGTATTTAATCCAGATGAACTGCCTAAAGAATTGAAACTGAAAGCAGAGGTTTGGGATCTCACTGGAGAAGATGTAGGGCTAATGAGAAATATAGACCCAGTAAAAATTACTGTGAAAGATGGAGTAAGTTATCCGAACATTCCTCAGTATAGATTGACACCTGAAATAATTGAAGGAGTAACTCCAATAATTGAGAAAATGATCAAGAAAGGAATTCTGAGAGAAATAATGAGCAGTCCATGTAACTCACCCATAATGGGCCTGAAAAATCCAAACGGGAAGTTCAGAATAGTGCAAGACCTGAGAAAGGTGAACAAAATCGTTGTGCCATGTTGTCCCATTGTACAAAATCCATCAGTGATTTTGTATCAGATTACCCATAATGCAGAATGGTATACAGTAATTGATTTATGCCATGCGTTCTTTTCCATCCCATTGCATCACGACAGTCAGCAGATTTTTGCATTTCGGTTTGGAGACCGTATTTTGGCATGGTGCCGAATCCCACAGGGGTATACAGAAAGCCCATCAATATTTAATCAATTATTGAAAAAGTAATTGGAAAGTATGCAAATGCCCGAGAGTTCAGTACTAGTGCAGTACATCGACGACCTCCTTGTGGCGTCGAAAACTCGTGAAGCTTGTGAAGTCGACACTATAGCCTTACTAAATCACCTGGCAGATGGAGGACCAGCCAAACTGCAGTATTGTAAGAAAGAAGTACAGTATTTGGGACATACCATTGAAAAAGGATTGAGGAAAATAACAATAGACAGAATCCGAATCATAAAAGGAATGAGAGCCCCCATGACTCAAAGAGAAGTGAGAATGTTTCTGGGAATGGTAGGGTACTGCTGCCAGTGGATCAGCAACCTTTCGGCAACTTTTCGCTGATTGCAAAACCTCTGGTACGGCTAACAAGGAGTGATGTAAAAGATCCCCTTGAACTGAACAAGGAAGAATTAGCAGCATTCAAACGATTGAAAGATGGATTATGTGAAGCCCCAGCATTGGGTATGCCTGATTATGAAAAAGAATTTGAGTTATATTGCAGTGAAAGAAATGGATGTGCACTTTCTGTGTTAATCCAGAAACATGGATGATTGAGGAGACCAATTGCATATTATTCATCGATGCTTGATCCAGTAGCCGTAGGCTTACCTGGTTGTCTGAAAGCAGTAGCTGCAACATGTCGAAGTTTGGAGCAGAGTGAACGAATCGTGATGGGATATCCTTTAAAAGTGTTTGTTCCTCATGATGTGGCGATTCTTTTAACAAGGAGTCGTACTCAGTATATGACACATAGTCGGCTGACTAAGTATGAGAAAGTCATATTAGGTGCAACAAATGTGAGCCTTGCGAGATGTGTGAATGTGAATCCAGCAACATTGTTACCAGATGCTGAGAATGTGGAAGTGAGAGATGAAGCAGATCATGATTGTTTGGATGTGCTTGAGTATTGTATGAAACCGCGACCAGATATAAAAGATGTACCTTTGGCAGAAAATAATTATGTAATGTTTGTTGATGGGTCATGTTTGAGAACAGAAGAAGGGGTGTTGAGTGCAGCATATGCAGTGCGCACGGTTGCAGCAGTGATGGAAGCATCCTATCTAAAAGGAGTAAAATCTGCTCAAGTAGGAGAATTAGTGGCTCTGACTCGAGCATGCAAAATTGGGAAAGGTGTGAGAGTGACTGTGATAACTGACAGCCAGTATGGCTTCGGAGTTGTCCACGATTTTGGCCAATTGTGGCTACAAAGAGGTTTCCTAACCTCAAGTGGAACTCCTATAAAGAATGCTGAAGTGGTTGGAAAGTTGATTGAGGCGATACAGCTGCCTAAACAATTGTCTGTGGTGAAATGTGCTGGCATAACCAAGGTGAGGATTACGTTACTGTCAGCAACAGATATGCCGATGACATGGCACAGTACTGTGCCAGAAATCAGTATTCAGTCAATCGGGCAAAGGAGAAAGAAATGACTTCCTATTCCTTAATGTTTACTAACGTTGTAGGGACATGGGAAGAAGTGAGACAATTGCAGGAGGAAGCAGGAGATGAGGAAACAAGGCAGTGGGTAAAAGCAGGATGTGCACCAAGGGAAAAGGATCATGTGTGGGTCTATCGAGATGGAAGACCAGTCATGCCTGATAGCATGTTGTCTACCATGGCACGGATGTATCATGGCCAGGGACACATAGGGAGAGATGCTATGATCAGGTCATTTAAACAGACCTGGTACAACCCAAAATTCAGAATTATATCAGAAAGTCTATGTCAGAGATGTCTAATTTGTCAGCAATACAATCTTGGAAGAAAGACAGTGGTGAGCCTAGGAACTATAGGCCGAGAAGGAGGGCCTTTTACCAGAATGCAGATAGATTTCATTGAGATGCCAACATGTAACAGATTGAGGTATGTTCTGGTCATAGTCTGCCTATTCTCCAGGTGGGTAGAAGCATACCCGACAAGGAGAAATGATGGATTGACAGTAGCAAAGCTGCTTTTGAGAGAATTCATCCCCAGGTTCGGGTTCCCAGTGACCCTTGAATCAGACAGAGGAGGGCATTTCTATAATGAGATAGTAAAATTGGTCAGTGAAGCATTGAATGTACAACAGAAACTGCACTGTGCCTACCGACCAGAAGCTTCTGGTGTGGTTGAGCAAATGAATGGTACAATCAAAAACAGAATTGGAAAAATGTGTTTAGCCACAGGAATGAAATGGCCTGATGTCTTGCCTCTAGTTTTGATGACCATACGTGCAATCCCAGATAGAACTACAGGGTTAAGTCCTCATGAAATAATCATGGGACGTGCAATGAGGCATGGTTACATACCAGTCAACAAACTGATGACGATTTCTGATAACATGGTGTTGGAGTACTGTAAAGGCCTGGCTGACGCAGTTCATTCTGTGTTTCATCAGGTTGGAGCGGATGCCACCACCCTTGAAAAGAAGCCAGCCCATGATCTGAGCCCAGGAGATTGGGTGAGGATAAAGGTCCACAGAAGAAGAAACAGTTTGGTTCCCAGGTGGGGAAAACCAAGACAAGTCATTCTGACCACGACAACAGCTGTGAAGTATGCTGGACTGAAAAACTGGATCCATGCCAGCCATACCCTGAGAATACCAAATCCAGTGGATTACAAGGAGAAAGAGTATTATGACGAATCAGAGTCAAGTACTGAATCAGACAACGAAGAACCAAAAACACGAGAAAATCCTGAAAGGGGGGAAAATTAACCAAAACAGATTCTAGTTCCCAGAAGTGTCTCTCTGAGAAGAAGATTGCAGATTTCTGACAGCTCAGATTCTGAAGACGAGCAAAGAAAGAAAGGTCTTAGAAAAGAACCTAAAAAGAAGGAAGGAAAAGACAAAGAAGAAGCAGTAAAAGAAAGTCAAAGAAAACAAATCCCAGATGAAAAACTGAGAGAAATTCCACCTGAAATAATAGATTTGAATGAAGTAGGGACAGATACAGAGAGAGAGGGACAGATTGCGGAAGACCCCCGAGGAGGTGTAGGGAACTGTAACATCCAGCTAGCTGAAGGGACAAGTAGTCATCAGGAAGATTGCGTGTCGGAGACCCGAGGAGGGAAAGAAGTAGGGAAACCAGAACAAGTGGTGGATAAAGAGACTGGTGAAAAGGAAAAGCAAGTTGGGACAGAGTCAGAAGAGAGTGAGAACGAAATACCTGAAGGTCGAGTTCTGAGAAAGAGAGCTTGGAGAGAAGAAAAGAATGAAAAGAATGTCAAAGAAAGTAAATTGAAAAGAACTGTAAAACCAGAAGTTTGGCCGAACAAAATAAAGAGACTAAGATATCGATTGTCTCGAGTGAAATCACCAAGAGCTGAACAGGTGAATGAAGTCACGAGTCAGGAAAAATCAAAGGAGGAAGAAACAGTTGTAACCAAAGAGTCCGGAAGAACAAGAAAACCTAACCAGAAGTATAAGTCGCCGGAATGGACGTATGTGGCCCTGCCTGAAGAACCCCAAGAGGCAGACAGTCAAGGAAATCCAGAGGAGGCTTTGCTGAAAGTGGTTAAAGAAGAAGAAGAATCAGAAATCCTGAGAGTTCTCTTGTCCGACATTGGAGAAGAAGAAGCGGAGATTCAGGAAATTCTGTATCCTGATTGGGAGAAGGAGGCAAAGGACGATGAGATGCCAAACTGAATAAACAAAGAAGCTGTTGATGTGGAAAACAATAATAAAAGAGAAGAAGTAGAAAACTAGTGGAACCAAGTAGAAGCTTAGAAGCTTTGAGTTAGAAACTGGTCATAAAGTAGAAGAGGCTAAGTCAAAAGACACGGTCTATTTAGTAAAGATGGCTAACATAGATGGTAGTAAAAGTAGAAGTACATTCATGAAAAGATGGTGTAAAACATGTTGCTGTTGTACAGGATTATTAATGCTTTTATGGAGCATCCTAGTTCTTGTAATATCATTTAAAGTCACAATAGATACAATAGAAGGACATGGTCAAAACAAAACTAACATAGGTAAAATTTCAAAGGTAGTACCGACTGTAGAAACAAACATTCACTTGCATAAAGATAGGTCTATTAACGATTTCTCCAATAACGTATTTTCAAAATTATTGTATGAATAGGTAAAGACTATGGATGTAAGGGACTGCTACGTCTGCATGCAGTTATCTGCTTCTGTGGCAGAGGGAGTGACTTATCATCACCTTCCAGCTACTTATGGAATAACATGTAGTGTAATAGCTAGTTTATTTTATCAGATAGGGAAATTAGAGTATTATTTTTCAGATGTAGATAACATTTTTGCATTAGTGTCTGCTAATAATAAGCTAAATAAGGTAAAACCTGCTAACGTTTTAGGTGAATTTTTCCTAGAGACTAGTGAACTAACATTAGAAGCTGTGTTTAAATATAATTTGACATGCAGTTTACAGAAAGAAGAAAAGACATTTTTGAATATGGTTAAGGACAGAAGGCATAAGATGCACAAAAAGGCATCAGAACGAAAGGTTGAGAAAACGGCTTGGGACATAGAAAGTGAGAAACATCTGACAAAAGGAGAGTCTACACCAACAATAGCTTTGGATAGGCCTCAGAAAGGAAAATTTTGAATAAGAAGGAATCAAACTGCAGATGATAATCTTTTTGTAGGTAATAGTGAGTGCCATGATACATACCGAATCATAGGTGGATGGGGATTTAAAGGTGGAAAAGATCCAGTATTTCCTGGAATATATTTTATCTGTGGGAACAGGGCATATTATCGTTTGCCAGACCATTGGTATGGCACGTTATGTAGGCCTGGTATTTCCAAAAATCTTTCACATGGACAGAGAAGAGGGTGTAAATAGTTTAAATAGTCATTTAGTGCGTAGAAAGAGAGAATCGTGGGCAGAAATTGTAGGTGACATCTTTTGTGCATTGATACCAGCTGTGGAAATAACTCTGAATGCAAATAAAATTAGAAGATTATCTACAGTAATGGATTTTTATTGGTTAATACTGAAATGGTTGCCATGCGTGCTATGGTAATGCAAAATCGACTTGCCCTTGACATTCTATTGGCAAAAGAGGGTGGAGTCTGTGGAATGCTGAAAGTTCAACATTGTTGCACTTACATTCCAGACGAGAGTAAAGATCTAAAGGTTTACATTAAAAATATTACTGAATTGCATGATGAACTTGTACCACTGGAGGTTGAAGATGTATGGACAAGAATGGGAAAGAAAATAGCTGCTATTAAAAATTTCTTAGCTAAAAGAGGTAGTACTGTTATAGGTAAAATTTTGTTTCCATTAACATGTGTGATAGTTGCATTATTAGTGATAAGATTAGGGTGTATGTGTTGTAGAAATAAGAAAACAAATAATAAAATAAAAAGAGATAAACTTAAGTGAAAAGGAAAATATCCAGAAAAGGATTTAGAAGAGATAGCCTTAGATGAGTGGAAAGAAAGTATGTATAAAAAAGCAAAAAGAGATGAATATGGAGAAACTGAATTATGAGCTATGAGTAATAAGTCATTTCAAATGTCCGTAAAAGGGTACTAAATTTGGGTGTTTTGTGGTGATAAAATCACCAAAGGGGGGATTGCTGGAGTGAGGTTTTCCTTAAAATTCATATATCTCCTCCATTTTTGTTGTGTTAAAATTAAAACGAATAACTGATTAATATTAATAGTATTAATGGTTTGCTGTGTTTGAATCATCAACATTACTAATTAGAAAATACACGTGGGAATTGCATTTGCATGGCCTGATTGATACGTAAACTAATTTTCGTACGCATATTAATGTGAGATATTTAGAATTAGCATGTTATATGTTGCTTTTGTGATGTGATTTGTAAATTGTGCTTTAAAACGTGCTTTTGCTAGATAAATACACACACATAAAGGGTTTAGTGAGGGAAAAACATTTTAATAGTCATTTCCATGTATTAATTATGTTTTGTGTTTCTTTGCTTAAGTTGACCTTTCTGGAGTGGCCACAAAAAGGCTGCCATCCCTATTTTGACGGACAGACGATATACAGAAGTCACTGGGTGAAGTGCGCCTGCGCTAAAAGATGAGCAACAATAACCGCGTCCTGACCCCAGGCAGACTGTACCCGTGAAGGTCGCACCGGGATGGGTGCCAATCTTCAGACAATGGACTTCCTTAAACTAAGAACTGTTATAATTGATGACACCATGGACACAAAACCGTATGAGAACCAAAATGCCCTGAATGAACAAGTAACTGTTGCAAATTATTAATACAATGAGAATTATATCTGAAGAAACATCGAGCGCATGGGAATCAGGAAGAATGATCCTGGTTCCATCAATCAAATTAGTTTTAAAATATGTATTGTAACATTTTGTTGTTGATTTTACTATAAAAGAAGTAGACTAGAGAGGGTCAATAAGCTTGTTTTCCCTGCTGTTATGCTGACGGAGAGGACGGTGACACTGCTGGACAGCTGCTTGCCAGAGACTCTGACGGACTGATCAGATGCCCAATGAATTTACGAACTGATTAATCGATTTATGGGCATAGAGACGAAAGATCTGAATTTGACATAGAGGACGCCATTTAGCCAGATTAGGTAAATATGCGAATCAAAATATTGAATGCTTTATGATTTTCTTATGCTTTATTTTAGATAAATATTTCAATTCATTATAAGAACTGTGTTGGGTTATTATTTAGAAATGTATTGATGTATATTGTTTAGAATAATTAAGTGTCGCTCTACCCAGCAACTCAGCTGATCCATGGCCTATCCATGGGAGGAACTGCTAGGTTAAAAGTTTAAGACCCTGGTGAGATAGGGAGGAATAGGTGAACTTATTACTCATCAGGGAGTTTGTGCAAAATTTTCCTCCCATTTCCAGTGCGTGGAATAAAAGGATCCCCTCTCGAAGTACCATAGATCTAAAGAAGATTGAATGAATGGTGTTATGGGTCCCACCAGTGAATGAATTAATGAAATGTGGTCGTAGAAGATCTGTGGTCTGTGACGTAGAGAGGGATTTGGTATTCAGCGCTGGAGCAGTTCTACATACCACTTTCTCTCTCGGTAGGATGTTCCCCCGGAGAAAAGCAGCCAACCTCTTAAGGATTAAAGTGCGGCTTCATCAGACCGCAGCGGAGTATATGGACACTCAACGTAGTGTCGCTGCTCCCGCTCAGAGCAGTCCGGCTCACCTACCCGCTCCGCTGCATCAGGATTGCTACCTTGTATGCCATTGTAATTGTTCTACCATGCTATGCCTTTTCTTTAAGTCATTGAGGGTGCACGTGACTGTCAACTGTGCTAGCATAACTGCATCGTTTAACATTCTAACCATTTCTATACCCAACCTCCCTACCCCACCCCCACCTAGTGGCTGCCCACCAGGTGCTATCCCTATGTTCCCTAGGATTAACTTTTGATTCTTACAATGCCAACGTGGTGAAGTTCCCCATTCCAATACAATTGTGAACCCACTGGGTTGGTGGCAATGCCACGTGGGTGCCCTGCACACTTGCGATGTTCTGAAACTTAGTCCCACTGTGAAATCCCATCTGCTGTGCGTAACTTCAGTTCAAGTCTGTGTCCACATTCGCTCCTCATGACTCTGCACGCCATTCCGCCAACAGTACTCTTTAGCTAGCTGTGAACAGGTCTGCACTCGTGCCCGATTGGGCTCCTTGTGATGCTCCACCTGGGGAGGTACCTTTGTGCAAATGCCCTGCCCCCACATGCTGACTACAGAAGTTCTGGACGTCCTGAGGGTTGTCGAATATTTACTATTTCCAATCACATCTACTTTAATTGTCGCAGGGTATAGCATCCAGTAGCGCAGGTCCAGCTTCCGCACTGCAGCCTTCGCTCCAGCAAACCTGCGCCTGGCGTCCTGCACCAGTGCAGTAAAGTTCAGGTATATAGCGACATTTGATCCCTGCCAGGTCATGTTTCCGGCTTCTCTGGCGAGACGTAGTGCTGTATCCCTATCTTTGAAGTTTATGAGCCTTACCATTATGGGTCTTGGTGGGCACCCAGGGTTTGGTCTGGGCCCCAATGTTCTATGTGCCCATTTCACTATGAAAGTGTTTGTGAATTGTTCGGACCCGAACAATTCACAACCCCAATTCCCAGTGTTTGTGGATTCAGGGATTCCCATTATGCGCATGTTATTGCGGCGGCTGCTGGCTTCTAAATCTTTGTTCTTGGCAGCGACTATCTTCATGATACGTTCAAGGCGCTCCACTCACTTAGTAGTTTGGGCCGCTCCATCTTCCAAATCTGATATCCAGCCCTCCGCTGTACCCAGGCGGGTTTCATGGCGGTCGATGCGTTCACCCAGTCATTCAAGCCGCCTATCTAGTGTATCAAATCTGGTGTCCAGCGCCTTAAACCCTGAGCGCAGTTCCAGTTGGAGTGGAGTGGTATGTGGAGGGGCAGCTCCTTCTTTCGTGCCAGTGGCCATTTCTCCTGCAATTCCACTAGTTTGCCGACCCTCCTGAGTCTTTGTCGGCTCGAATTGCAGTTGCCGCTGCTTGGGGACTTTGCGCATCATTCTCTGTGAATGCAGTCTTCCCTTCCTCGGCAGGCGCCGATGCACAGGTTTTGTGTGTATCCTCCCCGCTGTATTGGACAATGTTCCACTATTGGCACGGTCGCTTGTCTTTTTTTTATTGGGGGAGGCCGCTGGTACTTTGTTGCCAAAAGTGGCGTGGGTAACACGCAGTTGTTGTGGTGTCTTTTGTAAGTTTATGACTCTTTGCATTCTAATCAGCCTCACCGGCCGAGTCGCGCTCTCCCAGTTGAATATATTTCCACCCATGCAGTCCCCTCAATCCAGGTTTCAACCAGGGGCCCCTTGCACTATGTGTGCCACAGTGATTTGGTTGGTGGAGCAGAGGGCTGTATTGTCCATGCCTCGTTTACCACACAGCCACCCAGTGCCCTGTGGCTGTGACGCTCTTACTTGAATTCAGTGGGCCCTGGTCCTGCCATGCGTTCAAATGCCTGCTGCCCTCACTCACAGTGTCTCTGTGGGTCTAGCAACGCAGACCAGTCAGTCACCAAGGACGTTCTGCTCCAATGAGTGAGACCGCATTTCTGGCTGAGCTCACCTCTCTCTCTTGGGGTGCCACCATTGCGATCCCGTTTTCCAAGCGAGTGAAGCTTTTGTGTCCTGGGCCGCGCTGGTAATTTCCTGCACAAGGATGATCTGCAGGTTTAAGGAGAGGTGGGATTGCCACGTACTTTTCATGCACAGCGGCCTCCAGGGAAACCGCACTCGTAGTCGAGGCTCCCTCGCTGATGTATCGGGAAAGCGGAGTCATCACGCCCCAGGCACCATCTTGTCTTCCGGTCGCCAGAAAGATTCTCCAGCCAATTACACGGTACCACAGTGATGCGGAACAGTGGTAATGAGCTCAGTGGCCACACCAGTTGTTCTGGTTACAGGAACGCTGCATTTTGTGGTTGTTGACGCGATTTAACACCGCTTTGGAGATATCGTGTGCGGGGCTTCCACGGAGCTTCAGCTCCAAGCGCCCATTATGGTCGCTGATCCGGCCACGCCCCTACTGTGCTTTATAGTTCCTTTACTATAAGTGAGTATTCTCCTTTTTCTCCTTTACCTATTATCCTTTATCATTGCTTTCTTTATATATGGAAGTCTGTCTATATGTTATTTATTATTTAAAGATTTCACAGATCACCAATTAAATGCGTCATTATCTAATGATGTTCACTTATTATCTTATACACCTTTTTCGCTCTGTTCGCAGTGCTGCTATTAATGGTACAAATATTGTGAGTTGCATCTTTAATACTCATGCTCATAGGTTGCTCTTACTTGATAATTTATAGTTATTTTATAATTTTTGTTTGTACCAACTTGATATTTATCTGAATTTTATTTATAGGTGGGTTGAAATATGCACAGTTAGAATTTGTATGTTTTGATAGCGAGGATTTGTTTGCTTATGTAATGTTATCCGTCAGCAGACGCTCTAACCAAATTATATTTATTTAGTCTTCTGCTAACTGATGTAATGCACAAGCTGGATATCTGCTGTGGTATGTATTTGGAATAATAACATTTGTTCTGCTGCTCTGCGGTTTGTTTTATCCAAGAGTTCTCTACACCCATCCACATTGGTTTCCCATGCAATATGTCTCTTACAAACATCCCCTGGTGGGGTTGGGCTTTGATGATGCTCTGGACTTCTCTGGAGTGCATTTCATCCCTCTTCTCTTTTCCCTTCTCTTTATTCCTTTTTTCTATCCTCACCCTACTTTTGGGACATCTGCTCCACTTCCTTTGATTCTTAATTTTATTTTTGTTGTCATTATACTCTTTCACCAGACATATTCACTAATTAAAATTTACGTATATAAATGACTGGTATAAATGTAGTTTCCCTTAATGTTAGGGGTTTGAATCACCCGGTTGAGAGAACCAAGATTCTAGATTATTATAAGAGTCTATCTGGTGATTTTGTCCTACTTCAGGAGACTAAGATAGGTTTTAAAGAAGCTCTTATCATGAGGAAAGATTGGGTATTAGATGTTACATGTTCTGAGGCTTCTGGGAAGAAAACCTGGGTTATTACTCTTATCTCTAAGAAATCTGGTTTATTTATAATTGCAAATGAACATGACACCAACGGAAGATGGTTACTGACTTGGCTGTCTAATGGTTCAGATGACCAATATGTTATTAATATATATGTTCCAAATATAGATGATCCAAATTTTAGGCATGCAATAAATAAGAAACTTACTGATATTCCACAAAATTCAAAAATAATTGTTGGGGGAGATTTTAATCTTACCTTTGATCCTATTTTAGCCAGGCACCCAGCTTTCAAATTTCGACCTCCAAGAGCACACAAACAGTTGCTTAATATGTGTTCACTCACCATTTTTTGGGGAATGTATGACGTTACATCACATACATTCACAACGCGGTATTTTACATCGCGTTCGTTAAAACGCAAGTGTTTACAACGACTTGCGCTGGAGGGAGCTGGACTTAGGAATAGTATGATTTACTATTCCAACTCCAGCCTACGTAACAGTAGGGAAGGTGTTGGAATAGTAATTCATACTATTCCTTAGTTTAGAGTGCCATCCAGTGCAAGTCATTGTAATGACTTGCATTGTAATGACCGTGATGTAAACACCCCGCGTTGTAACAACGCGTTGTAAAGGTCGTTCTCCTCTTTTGCGTGCTTGGAGACAACACAACCCTTCAGGTAGCGACTTTACTTTTTCTCTTCCCCTCAAGCTAGCTTTTCTCATATTGACTATCTCTTTGTTGATAACTCGCTTTTGCAGCATACCATAAATGTCATGATTCATCTAATAGTTGATTCTGACCATGCTGCAGTTTTTTTTCACAATCTTACGGATACAAAGGAACCCCATACTTGGCATCTAAATACAGAAATCTTGGAGGATGATTCTAAGGTTAAGGAACTTCATGACAAGGTTGTTAGTTTTTTCAAAAATATTTAATTGTTAGGAGACTCTCCAATAGTATTATGAGATGCGTTTAAATGTACTATAAAAGGTCACATTATTAAAAAAAATGGCCAAAAGGAATAGCGATATTAGGAAATCTCTTCAACCTTTGGGAGACGATATGAAGTGCAAAGTGGAATGATATAGAAATACTAATGACAAATCTCTCTTGCATGATATTAAACATTTAAAATACTTTTTCAATGCTTTAGTTACTAAACAATCCTATATTGGGGTACACCCTCAAACAGCTCGCCAATTATTACTACGGAATAGAGCTGGCAACTTGATAGCCGCTACCCTCAAATATCAGAATACCAATACTACTCCTATTTCTTATAATACTGATAAAAATGGCTCAAGGAAGTTTCATACCCAAGAAATTCTTGGAGTATATTGAGATTTTTATGAAAATGTATATACCCCTTCAAGTCAATGTTCTGAGTTTGACTGTCAACAATTCCTTAACTCTCTTCCTACTAATACTATTTCGAATGATGATATGTGGGAATTGGGTAAGCCAATAGAGATTGAGGGGATTATTTGTGCTATTTAGGCTACTCGTTTGGGGAAAGCGCCCGGACCGGACTGCTTTCCCATTGCTTTTTATAAAATGTTTACTTTTTCCATAATTAAATACCTTAAAATGATTTTCATCAACTATGTTCTTTCTGGCAAAGTTTCAGGTATGGTTGATGAGGCTACCATTGCTGTCATACCCAAAGAAGGTAAGGACCATTCAGATCCAAAAACCGTCCGCCCCATATCCCTATTAAATATGGAAGCAAAAATCTTAGCAAATCGTCTAGAAGGTCATATTCTGACTCTTATTTATGACTCCGAAACAGGTTTTGTCAAGGGTAGGCTTGCAGCAATTTGCAATGGCTTTTTATTATGTACCGGATATATATCAATTATTGTGGGAAAATGTATACATGTAAAAATCGGTATGAAAGACACCTATGTATTTCTGAAATGGGAACAAATTATAGAGTTTAGAAACAGTAGATATTTGCACATTTTCGAAATTGGGAATACTCACACTAGCTTGGGAATTATTCAAAATGACTTCTTTTTTACACAATGTCTTTCATTTGGAAGGCAGAAATGCATCAAAAGTCAATAGGTAATAACAGTTGCTTTACAAATCTAAATTACCCTAAGTCTCCCGATAAAAATGGTACCTCACTTGCGTGGGTAGGCATAGTGCCCACAACAGGAAATGGCTCAAAACCCAACATGAACACACCACATTTTCACAATGAAAAATTACCCTTTCTTTGCAAAGTGCCTAGCTGTAGTTTTTTAACCCTAGCTATGCCGGCACCTAGGGAAACCTAGCAAACCTATACATTTTTGACAACTAGACACCCAGGGAAATCCAGGATTGGGTGACTTGACTGCCTCCCACCAGCTTCTGTTACCCAGACATCCTTGCAAACATTAAAATTGACAAAAAAAACACATTTTGCCCACATTTCTGTGGTGGAAAGTGCAGGAATCTGTGTGGATCCACAAATTTCCACCCACCCCGCGTTCCCCAAAGTCTTCCGAGAAAAATGGTACCACACTTGTGTGGGTCGGCCTAGTGCCCGCGACAGGAAACGGCGCAAAAGGCAACGTGGACACACCTCAATTTAGCAGTGAAAAATGACCCTTTTTTGGCAAAGTGCCTAGCTGTAGTTTTTTAACCATAGCTCTGCCGGCACCTAGGGAAACCTAGCAAACCTATACATTTTTTTTAAACTAGACACCCAGGGGAATCCAGGATCGGATGACTTGACTGCCTCCCACCAGGTTCTGTTACCCAGAATCCCTTGCAAACCTAAACAATTGTAAAAAAAAACACATTTTGCCCACATTTCTGTGGTGGAAAGTTCTGGAATCTGCGTGGATCCACAAATTTCCACCCACCCCGCGTTCCCTAAAGTCTTCCGAGAAAAATGGTACCTCACTTGTGTGGGTCGGCCTAGTGCCCGCGACAGGAAACGGCTCAAAACGCAATGTGGACACACCTCAATTTAGCAGTGAAAAATGACCCTTTTTTGGCAAAGTGCCTAGCTGTAGTTTTTGAACCATAGCTCTGCCGGCACCTAGGGAAACCTAGCAAACCTATACATTTTTTTTAAACTAGACACCCAGGGGAATCCAGGATGGGATGACTTGACTGCCTCCCACCAGGTTCTGTTACCCAGAATCCCTTGCAAACCTAAACAATTGTAAAAAAAAACACATTTTGCCCACATTTCTGTGGTGGAAAGTTCTGGAATCTGCGTGGATCCACAAATTTCCACCCACCCCGCGTTCCCTAAAGTCTTCCGAGAAAAATGGTACCTCACTTGTGTGGGTCGGCCTAGTGCCCGCGACAGAAAAAACGGCTCAAAACGCAACGTGGACACACCTCAATTTCGCAGTTAAAAATGTCCCTTTTTTGGCAAAGTGCCTAGCTGTAGTTTTTGAACCATAGCTCTGCCGGCACCTAGGGAAACCTAGCAAACCTATACATTTTTTAAAAGTAGAAACCCAGGGTATTCCAGGATGGGGTGACTTGACTGCCTCCCACCAGGTTCTGTTACCCAGAATCGTTTGCAAACCAAACAAATTGTCAAGCAAACCACATTTTGCCCACATTTCTGTGGTGGAAAGTTCTGGAATCTGCTTGGACCCATACATTTTCACCCACCCCGCATTCCCCAAAGTCTTCCGAGAAAAATGGTACCTCACTTGTGTGGGTCGGCCTAGTGCCCGCGACAGGAAACGGCGCAAAACGCAAAGTGGACACACCTCAATTACACAGTGAAAAATTACCCTTTTTTGGCAAAGTGCCTAGCTGTAGTCTTTGAACCATAGCTCTGCCGGCACCTAGGGAAACCTATCAAACCTACACAATTTAGAAAGCTAGACACCCTGGGGAATCCAGGATGGGGTGACTTGACTGCCTCCCACCAGGTTCTGTTACCCAGAATCCCTTGCAAACATAAAAATCTTTAAAAAAAAAACACATTTTGCCCACATTTCTGTGGTGGAAAGTTCTGGATTCTGTGTGGATCCACAAATTTCCACCCACCCCGCATTCCCCAAAGTCTTCAAAGAAACATGGTACCTCACCTGTGAGGGTCGGCCTAGTGCCCACCACAGGAAACGGCGCAAAATACAACGTGGACACACCTCAGTTTTGCAGTGAAAAATTACCCTTTTATGGCAAAGAGCCTAGCTGTAGCTTTTTAACCATAGCTATGCCGGCACCTAGGGAAACCTACCAAACCCACACATTTCTGAAAACTATACACCCAGGGGATTCCAGAGAGGTATGGCTTGCATGGATCCCTCATCGTTTCCTTACCCAGAATCCCCTGCAAACCTCAATTTTATCTGAGAAATTCCCTTTTTTCACACATTTTTGTGAGGGAAAGTTGTGGCATCACCGGGCTGACACAAATTTCCTACCGCACAGCATTCCCTCGGGTCTCCCGATAAAAACGGTGCCTCACTCGTGGGGGAGGCCCAAGTACCCACGACAGGCAAGGGCCAAAATCGTAGCCTGTCACGGGCACTTGGGCCTCCCACACGAGTGGAGCCCCAATTTTATCGGGAGTCCCGGGGGAACGCTGGGTGGTAGGACATTTGTGTCAGCCCGGTGAATTTTGATGTCGCCTCAATACATTTTGGGCTCATGCCTGTCGCGGGTACTTGGGTCTCCCACACGAGTGAGGCACCATTTTTATCGGGAGATCCGAGGGAACGCTGAGTGGTAGGAGATTTGTGTCAGCCCGGTGATGCCACAACTTTCCCCTACAAAAATGTGTGAAAAAAGTGATTTTTTCAGCTAAAATTGAGGTTTGCAGGGGATTCTGGGTAAGGCAACGTTGGGGGATCCACGCAAGTCATACCTCCCTGGAATCCCCCGGGTGTCTAGTTTTCATAAATGTGTGGGTTTGGTAGGTTTCCCTAGATGGCCACCCAGCACGGGGCCAAAAACCCAGGTGACCCCCCTTGCAAAAACCAGGTTGTTTGGTGATAGGCAATTTTGATGTCGCCTCAATACGTTTTGGGCCCCTGCCTGTTGTGGGTACTTGGGCCTCCCACACATTTGGTTGTTGTAACGCTTTTCGCCCTAAGTGGGATGGGTATTCCCAGACGTGGGACCCGTGCTCACTACGCCACTGGAGTCAAGCTATCCTGGCTGATGACGGCTGATAGCCAGAAACCGGTCCTAGGATGCTTGATTCCGGTCCAGGGAAGACATGGCTTGGCAGTTCGGGCTGGACTGTTCCCATGAGGCACAGGGTCAAGACTGATTTGCCTATGGCCATGTCTAAACTGGGGTGGCGTAGTGGGCAAAAGAACGATGGATTTAACCCAGATCTCTTGACTGGGGGAGAATGTCTGCATTGTCAGCATTCCGTCCATCATTTGTTTGTTGTAACGCTTTTCGCCCTAAGTGGGATGGGTATTCCCAGACGTGGGACCCGTGCTCACTACGCCACTGGAGTCAAGCTATCCTGGCTGATGACGGCTGATAGCCAGAAACCGGTCCTAGGATGCTTGATTCCGGTCCAGGGAAGACATGGCTTGGCAGTTCGGGCTGGACTGTTCCCATGAGGCACAGGGTCAAGACTGATTTGCATATGGCCATGTCTAAACTGGGGTGGCGTAGTGGGCAAAAGAACGATGGATTTAACCCAGATCTCTTGACTGGGGGAGAATGTCTGCATTGTCAGCATTCCGTCCATCATTTGTTTGTTGTAACGCTTTTCGCCCTAAGTGGGATGGGTATTCCCAGACGTGGGACCCGTGCTCACTATGCCACTGGAGTCAAGCTATCCTGGCTGATGACGGCTGATAGCCAGAAACCGGTCCTAGGATGCTTGATTCCGGTCCAGGGAAGACATGGCTTGGCAGTTCGGGCTGGACTGTTCCCATGAGGCACAGGGTCATGACTGATTTGCATATGGCCATGTCTAAACTGGGGTGGCGTAGTGGGCAAAAGAACGATGGATTTAACCCAGATCTCTTGACTGGGGGAGAATGTCTGCATTGTCAGCATTCCGTCCATCATTTGTTTGTTGTCCCACACGAGTGAGGCACCATTTTTATCGGGAGACCTGGGGGAACACTGGGTGGTAGGAAATTTGTGTCAGCCCGGTGATGCCACAACTTTCCCCCATAGAATTGTGTGAAAAAAGTGATTTTTTTCAGTTAAAATTGAGGTTTGCAGGGGATTCTGGGTAAGGAAACGTTGGGGGATCAACGCAAGCCATACCTCCCTGGAATCCCCGGGTGTCTAGTTTTCATAAATGTGTGTGTTTGGTAGGTTTCCATAGATGTCGCCTCAATACGTTTTGGGACCCTGCCTGTCGCAGGTACTTGGGCCTCCCACACGAGTGAGGCACCGTTTTTATCAAAAGGCTTTGGCGAATGTGGGGTGGGTTGAATTATGTGGATCCACGCAGATTCCAGAACTTTCCACGAAAGAACTGTGAGGAAAATGAGTTTTTTTTACAAATGTTTAGGTTTGCAAGGGATTCTGGGTAACAGAACCTGGTGAGAGCCAGTCAAGTCACCCCATCCTGGATTCCCCTGGGTGTCTAGTTTAAAAAAATGTATAGGTTTGCTAGGTTTCCCTAGGTGCCGGCAGAGCTAGGATTCAAAATCTACAGCTAGGCACTTTGCAAAAAACGGGTCAGTTTTCACTGTGAAGATGTGGTGTGTCCACGTTGAGTTTTGGGCCATTTCCTGTCGCGGGCCCTAGGCCTACCCACACAAGTGAGGTACCATTTTTCTTGGAAGACTTTGGAGAACGCGGGGTGGGTGGAATTTTGTGGATCCACGCAGGTTCCAGAACTTTCCACCCCAGAAATGTGAGGAAAATTTGGGGTTTTTTACACATTTTTAGGTTTGCAAGGGATTCTGGGTAACAGAACCTGGTGAGAGTCAGTCAAGTTACCCCAACCTGGATTCCTCTAGGTGTCTAGTTTGTAAAAATGTTCAGGTTTGCTAGGTTTACCTATGTGCCGGCTGAGCTTGGGCTCGACAGGTAGGCATATTGCTAAAAACAAATCAGTGCCTAGTCTGCTTTCTGCCGCCCTGGGGAGGATATCGGGGGTGGGGTGCCCTGATATGCCCCCAAGGGGGGCAGAAACACTGTGGCTATTTGTTTGGGGGTGGGGGCATTGGTATGCCCATTCTGGGAAGCCCCCACCCCCACACATAAAAAAGCCAGCGTAATCATTGGCGTCTAGTGGGGTTTTTGCCCCCCGGGGGGTGAAGATTTGGGGCTACTGCCCCCATCTTCCCCTCAGAGGGGCAGAAAGGCTGTAATTGTTGCGGGTGGGGGTGAGGGCATTGGTATACCCGTTTTGGGCAGCCCCCAACACAATTAAAATTTGCCAAAAAAATCCCTGGTGTCTACTGGGCTTTTTGCCCCCTCCGGGGGGCAGATTGGGGGCTACTGCCCCATCTGCCTCCCAGGGGGGTAGAAAGGCTGTAATTTTTGCGGGGGAGGGGGTGGGGGCATGGGCATGCACGTTTTGGGCACCCCACTCTAATTCAAATTTGCCCCCCAAAAAACCCTGGCGTCTAGTGGGCTTTTTGCCCCCCCGGTGGGGCACATTGGGGACTAATGCCCCCATCTGCCCACCAGGGGGGGCTGAAAGTCCAATAGACACCAGGGAGGTTTTTGGGCAAATTTTAATTAGGGTGGGGCTTCCCAAAAAAGGCATGCCAATGCCCCCACCCTAATTAAAATTTGCCCAAAAAATCCCTGGCGTCTACTTGGCTTTTTGCCCCCCCGGGGGGCAGATTGGTGGCTAATGCCCCCATCTGCCCCCCAGAGGGGGCAGGAAGTCTGTAATTTTTGCAGGGGAGGGGGAGGGAGCATGGGCATGCCTGATTTGGGCAGCCCCCACCCTAATTCAAATTTGCCCCCAAAAAATCAGTTGCAACTAGAGGGTTTTTGACCCCCCAAGGTGGGGCAGATTGTGGGCTACTGCCCCCATCTGCCCTCCAGGGGTGTCAGAAAGCCTACTAGACACCAGGGTTTTTTTGTGCAAATTTTTATTAGGCTGGGGGCATTGGCATGCCCGTTTTTGGCAACCCCCACCCTAAGTAAAATTTGCTCAAAAAAATCCCTGGCGTCTAGTGGGCTTTTTGCCCCCCCGAGGGGGCAGATTGGGGGCTACTACCCCATCTGCCCCCGGGGGGCAGGAAGGCTGTACTATTTGCGGGGGATGGGGTGGGGCATGGGCATGCCCGTTTTGGGCTGCCCCACTCTAATTCAAATTTGCCCTAAAAAAACGACTAGTGGGCTTTACGACACCCCGGGTGTGCAGATTGGGGCTAATGCCCCCATTTGCTCCCCAGTGGGGGCAGAAAGCCTACTAGACGCCAGCGATTTTTTTTAGGAAATTTTAATTAGAGTGGGGTTGCCAAAAACGAGCATGCCATTTTCCCCCACCCTAATAAAAATTTCCGCCCAATATTCCCTGGCGTCTAGTGGCCGTTTTGCCCCCCGGGGGGCAGATTGGTGGCTACTGTCCCATCTGCTCCCCAGGGGGGGCAGGAAGGCTGCAATTTTTGTGGGGGAGGGGGTGGGGGCATGGACAAGCCTGTTTTGGGCAGCCCCCACCCTAATTCAAATTTGTCCCAAAAAAATCCCTGGCGACTAGTAGGCTTTTTGCACCCCCTGGGGGTGCAGATTGGGGCTAATGCCCCCATCTGCCACCCAGGGGGGGGGGCACAAAGCCTACTAGACACCAGGGATTTGTTTGAGCAAATTTTACGTAGGGTGGGGGTTGCCAAAAATGGGCATGCCAATGCCCCCACCCTAATAAAAATGTGCCCCAAAAAATACCTGGTGTCTAGTGGGCTTTTTGCCCCCCCGGGGGGGCAGATTGGGGGCTACTGCCCCATCCGCCCTCCGGGGGGGCAGGAAGGCTGTAATTTTTGCGGGGGAGGGGGTGGGGGCATGGGCATGCCCGTTTTGGTCTGCCCCACTCTAATTCAAATTTGCCCCCTAAAAAACCCTGGATTCTAGAGGGCTTTATGCCCCCCCCGACGGGGCAGAATGGGGGCTAATGCCCCCATCTGCCCCCTGGGGGAGGCTAAAAGTCCACTAGACGTCAGGGAGTTTTTTGGGCAAATTTTAATTAGGGTGGGGGCTGCCCAAAACAGGCATGTCAATGACCCCACCCTAATTAAAATTTGCCCAAAAAATCCCTGGCGTCTACTGGGCTTTTTGCCCCTGGGGGGCATATTGGGGGCTAATATCCCGGGGCAGGAAGGCAGTCATTTTTGCGGGGGCATGGGCATGCCTGTTTTGAGCAGCCCCCACCCTAATTCAAATTTGCCTAAAAAAAATCCCTGATGACTAATGGGCTTTTTTGCCCCCCCCCCGGGTGCAGATTGGGGGCTAATACCCCCATCTGTCCCCCAGGGGGAGCAGAAAGCCTACTAGATGCCAGGGATTTTTTGGGGCAAATTTTAATTAGGGTGGGGGTTGCCAAAAACGGGCATGCCAATGCCCCCACCCTAAAAAAATGTGTCCAAAAAAATCTCTGGCATCTAGTGGACTGTTTGCCCCCCCCGGGGGGCAGATTGGGGGCTAATGCCCCATCTGCCCCCCAGGGGGGGCAGGAAGGCTGTAATTTTGTGGCCAGGGGGTGGGGACATTGGCATGCCCGTTTTGGGCAGCCCACCCCTAATAAATACCCCATAAGAATATCCCTCGTGTCTAGGGGGCTTTCTACCCCCCTGGGGGGCAGATTGGGGGCTACTGCCCCTATCTTCCCCCCAGGGGGGGCAGAAAGGCTGTAATGGTGGTGGGGGCCGGGGGCATTGGTGTGCCCATTTCGAGCAGCCCCCACCCTAAAAATAAATGGTGCAAAAACAAAATCCCTGGCGTTTAGTGGGCTTTCTGCCCCCCCGGGGGCAGAATGGCCGCTATTTTGTGCCCGGGGGTGGGGGCATCGGCTTGCCCGTTTTTGGCAGCCCCCACCCCTAATAAATAAATGTATTTACCCCATAAGAAAATCCCTGGTGTCTAGTGGGCTTTCTACCCCCCAGGGGGGTGCAGAAAGACTAATTATGCCAAAATAATTATAGGGGGAGCAAAGGTCCTTGCCCAAGTGGCCGCTCCCCCCTCCCTGGTACCTAGTGGGTGGATCCCTGCTTGGGGATCGCCCACTAATGAGGGGTACCATTGAAAAGGGGAGATTCACCCCTTTCCAACGATACCTCTCCTGAGTTTCTACGTGCTCAGGGGGCTGAGATAGCCTCCTGAGCACGTAGAAACTGAAACTGAAATGAGCCTCTTGACTCATTTCAGTTTCGGTTTCACTGAAATAACGTCAGCACGACGTGCGCGCCGATCGTCATTTCAGGGAAACCAGGGGGCCTCAGGAGCTGGGGAAGCTCTTCCCCAGCTCCCGAGGCTCTTTTAGCATAAAGGGGATCCCTCTGGTGCCCGCACCAGAGGGATTTCAAGGGCGATGTTTCATGAGGAGCTGAACTCGTCATGAGCACACGACCACTGTGTGCCATGACGAGTCCAGCTCGTCATGAGCATCGAAGGGTTTAAAGGATTCTAATTTAGAACATACACAATTGCAATGGCTGCTTATGCTGATGATGTTCTTATTTTTTCAGAAGACATTGAATCAGCGATCCCTTCTATTTCTACTCTTATTCATGCTTTTTCAGTCAATTCTGGCTATACTCTTAACAAAGCGAAAACGTAATTGTTTCCCTTGAATACTTTGGGGCCGATTACGATGGCGGGCGGATCGCCTTGCCAGGCTGACGGTAGCCACCACCGGCCCGGCTGGGGCGATCCGCCCGCCATCCACGCCTGAATGACCCCCCGCCATATTAGGATGGCTGGGAGGTCCACGACGGACGGGAAGACCGCCCGCCGCTTTTCCGCCTGTCGATGAGTCGACCGGGCAGAAAAGGGGCTTAATATGGAGGCAGTGTCTGCAAGACACCGCCATCCATATTAACATGCAGGAGGAGATTGGCCATGCCACCATGGAAAGGCATGCGGTCTTCGCTGTTGGGGGCCCATAGCGGGCCCCCATGATGTTGGGGGGTGCACATGGGTGTACCTATGCTACCCCCCTGCATTTGCATGCACAAGGTGGCAGGCACCGCGTGGTGCCTGTCACGTTGTGCATGCAAATGCTCTACATGCATTTTTTACATTGCGGCGGGTGCTGCCTGCAGCACCGCTCGCCTCAATGTACAAAATGCGGGATGCACCCGCCAGTGTGGCGGGCGCATCTTAATTCGTATGGCGGGACCGCCGCAACAATGGCGGGTGGTCCAGTTTCCCGGTACGGTGGCGGGCGGGCAAAGTCTGCCCACCATCGTAATGGGTCCCTTTATGTCTTCCTTCTCACTTGGGTTATTCCGGCTTTAAGTGGCAATCTATGGGCATTAAACTCTGGGGATCTGGTTCTGTAGAAATCTTTCAGATACTGTTACTTAAAATGAATTCCACATCATAAATAAAGTTAAGGATCTTTTGTCATCTTGGTCTCCTAAATACATTTCTGGTGGGGTAGGTTACAAACTCATAAAATTATGATAACCCTAACCATTAATTTTTTATCCTCTATGTTGCCAATAAAGCTTTCTTCTTCCTTCTTTCATGAGATTGACGTAATCACTTAAAGATTTTTATGGAATGATAAGAGGGCTAGAATTGCTTATAAATATCTTAGGAAGCCTTCTATTTTGGGAGGATGTAACCTCCCTGATTAGAGTTTATACCAGATGTTTTTCTTGGCGGCTCAGGGAGCACCTTGGTTTTTCCCAGTATCCCAGCATATACCTCCATGGATTTATATAGAACGAGAATTGTGTGCTCCTTTCTCCACTCTTTCTTTGCTCACAGCCTCACAAATTACTTTAGCACACTTTCAGCGTATTATGTCAGATACGATTAATGCGTTGAAATACATTTATCAGAAAGTTTTGAAGCCTATTCATAAATCCAGATAGACTTCTTTATGGTCTAATACTAAACTTGTTACTGATACTGCACCTAACATCACTCGATCGTGGGCCGACAAGGGCATCAGACTTGTGAAAGACCTTTATGAAACTAATCCTAATCCTCTTCCTTTCTCCTTCTAAGCCAAAAAATATAACCTCAGTAATATGGATTTTGATACTTCTTTGAAGTTAAAAGTCAAACTTTCTAAGATCCCTTTCTACAGATTCGGTTATTGTCTCACTTCTTTCTATCTGGGTACATTCAGGCCATACCACTTCTAAAATCTATAAATGTTTATCTACTCCTCTACCTTCACAATCCACAGTTACTTTTACTAAATGGTCTTTTTTTTAGAAATATTTCTTTGGACACCTGGCATCTGATAGGGAAATTATCTTTACGTAACAAGACAAGATCCTTCACTGATCCAATCTAAACTTTTTACTATGAATCTTTTACACTGGACTCCTGCTTGGCTGCACACGTTGAAATTAAGAGAGAGGGATCTTTGTTGGAATTATAATTCAGTACCAGGCACCCACCAACATATGTTTTTTGAATGTACATTATAAGAATCCTTTTGGGGCCTGATTCAAAAACATTTCTCAATAATCTTTAATGCACCTATAGTTCTCTCTTTAACTATGGTTTTGCTGGGTGCATAGGCTACAGACCCCCCTTTACCACTCGACAGAATTGGTTTGGAGCTCTTAGACTTACTCTTTTATATTGCAGTCAAAATCATCCTCACAGAATGGAAATCTTTTAATCTCTTGTCTTACCATACCTGGTGGGAGTGGTTTAATATCTTCGTGGAGCTCATGCGTTTGTTGAAAAGAAATATTATTCATCTTCAATTGCAAGTGGTGTATGGCATTCTTAGGATAATTATATGGATTTGTCTTCTAAGGGGCTGATAGCTCACTATCCTTTTGAATCCATTTCTTAATGTATTTTTTATGGGTGCAGAGATATCCCTCCCTATCATCTCTTCTTTCCTCCTTCTCTCTAGTTTTCTTTCCTCTTTCTTTCTCTCTTCCTCTTTTCCCATCTTTTACTCATTTCTCTCTGCTGATGTATACTATTTACCAAGTAATACAAACTCATACATGTGCTAGGATATATGTGGATGTCTGTAATATCTTTTTGTGATTTATAGTTATTAGATGAATTTGTAATACCTATTATGATATTTATTTGATCATTCTTCTGTGATAACTTTGACATCTTTTTTATCCCAGTCCAGATGTCCTTTGTTATGTAGTTCCTTTTTTAATTTGTCATTATTATTTATTTACTTCTGAATTTTATGTATTGCTATTGTAATGCAAATGTATTTTCTTTTTAATTAAAATAATAAAGATATTTTAAATAAAATAAACAATTGCCAGTGCTGTTTCGGCTTTCCTGTCTGGCCGTGTCTGTAAGTGACGGAGAGTGTTTGCCTGTACAGTACAGATTGCTGATCGTAGAGCTGCAACTGAAGAAACGAAGGCTTGTGGAAAGATGCCTGAGAAAAGTTGTGCATGAAAGCCAAAAGGAAAATAGCATGGTGCATGACTAAGAGAGGAATGTAGTCAGGTAGTAAATGCCAGTGCAGCTGAGGGCAACCAAAAGTCCCTGCTCTTGTTGGTTTACGGTGTAGCAGAGGAGTTATTATTCTAACAATTGCGGATTTTTCTTAGTCTGGCCGTCAGTTGGGGATGATGGCTAATTGACTTAAAATTGATTCTACCAGGCGATTGATTAGAGTATTCCAGAATGCAGAATTGAAATGGGAGCCTGTGTCAGTTACTATTTCAGATGGTAACCCATGTAATCTGACAATTTCTCTAATGTATATCATAGCCAACTGTGCACATTTGGTAAAAATGCAATATTTTGATTGCCAATACAACCTTCTTTCGTCATGATATTTTTGTAGCCTATATATTGTCATACAACCTATCAAGGACCCATGAGAGGCAGTCTAGGAAAGGGTACAATGACCCTTTCCAGCGCTCAAACTCCCTAATGGATCCCGATTTGGGATTGCACTAAGCAGGTGATTATTAAGCAGAGATCCATCCCATTAGACACTGTGGTTGTTTTTGTGTGGGTGGAGCAGTCCCACTGGGCATGGGTGAGGGCTCTCCCCCCCCTCCCCCCCCGGACGAATAAGAATATCTGCCTATCCCTTGGGTGGTGTGGTTATGGGATGTTTACTCCCAATCTGCGCCCGAGGGAGCAGAGAGCCAACTAGGCACCAGTAAATTGTCATTGTTCACTAGTTTCACAAGTGGGTGGGAAAGCAAATCTTGTAGAGCTGAGTCAGAAACCCAGTTTACGCAACAGCACAAAGATATTTATGAAGTAGTTTTTAATCCATGCTAAAGAGGTATTTTACTCGTAATGCATAGAAGAAACTAGGACTGGTTGAAATTTTAATTATGCCAGAGTAATTGGAGTAATTTTAGTAGTTTCGTTTTACTCTTTTCATGTGAAATTACTGCAAATTACACGATTACGCCTGTTTGTCTCATTACGAGAAGTTTGGCACAAAAATCCCTCTGCAAAGGCACAGGAACAATGAAGTTAGCTACCTGCTGCTGTTCATGTTCTGTTTCATTTAGCTATATTTTCTTACTGCAAAATGCCTCTTCGGGTCCATTTTAGGCGCAAGAGTGCATTTTGTGATAACATGGTCACACCATCGACTTTCCAACAAACCAATTGAAACTTTTATGCATACCTCTTTCATCTGAAAGAATAAGCATGTTTGCAAAAATAAAGAATACAAATAAAACCTCTAGTGCAAAATGAAACGCATAAAAACACGTTAGCTATTTGTTACAAACAGATATTAGAAACGGTTCAATAGAAGTCCGTTTTGAAAAAAAAAATAAAAAGCAGCACTAGCTTGGAATGTTTAGAAACATGCAGAACGATTCTGGCTTTTCTCTAACTATCTAATAAGTGCAAAATTAAACATTTTCTTTCTGCTTGTCATTGTATGCTAAAAAATAGAGCAGAAGAAAGAAAGGCAATGTTCCGTTTTTGGTGCTTTAAAATCTGCATCAGTTATGATCCATGAGTTTATCTGCCTTTCACCTTGGCTGCTGGCATTGTGATGTCAGAACTCGACTGAAATAACATAATATTCGAGTTCTGACAATCGGCTACTGGCTACATCACAAATTGGCCGATTAGAAAGAAATGAGAGACTAGCGTTTATACAGGGATTACAGAATCCCATGTATTATATGAAATGTATGCTGCAATCATTGCACTGTGATAACGTGACAGTATTACCTAGAACCACACACACACACACACATACACACACACATACACGCGCACACACACATCAGCCTCAAAAGTGCAACAGCATCCTATAAAGTAAGAGGGGATTGGTTCTTACACTTCTTACTCAGTGACCTGCAGTTGATCCCTCATATCTTCTCTTGGATTGTACTACTGAATTACTGAATATCAACCCCCAGATTCTCATGGCACAAGAATATCTAGGGCAGAATATTGAAGGATAACAAACATAGGGGCATATCAGCAACGAGGCGATAAAAAATTATCACCACTTTTGCGCCACATAATTTTATCGCCTAATCAACAAGGTCACGCTATCGCGTGAAACCTTGCATTAGCGCCTGAATTCTGAACGCCCAGCTTTGCATCTCTAATGAGATACAAAGTGGGCGTTCCTGCCCTGACATGACTGGAGAAATGTAGCTGAGCGACATTTCTCCTATCATCAAGCCCCACGCTATGAAGCATAGCGGCAAGAAAAGTAGCGATAACCCCTGTTATCGCTACTTTCCTTACGCCTGCTTCAGGACTGACTAAGCCATGATATCCTATGGAAGGTGGATATCATGGCTAAGTTTGCCTTGCACTATCAACAAGCTAACGCCAAACTTCGTGAGATTATCACTGGGTTTCCAGCGATAATCTCACGTTTGGCAGTTAGCGCTAGGATTTTTATCGCTTTTGAGATAAGCGTTGCTAAAAGCACGCTATCTCAGCGATAAAAATCCACGTTAGCCGGCGATAATTATCCTAGCGCTAAGTGCGCATAGCGATAATTATCGCCGGTCCTTGATGATATGCCCCCAAAAGATAAGTGCATATAGGGAAGTATACATTTGCTATTCCTAACTCCAAATCTATATATTGTGAAGATATATGTACCGTAGAGGTACATATATGTGGAGTTAGGTATAGAAAGTTTTAACATACTTACCAATCAATATTTTAGTTTCGATATTTAGTCCTCGATATGGTGTCCCACCTATATTTTGGGGTCCATATTCAGGGTGCACACCTTCTAGCGCCTCTCACCCCAGCCTAACTGCAAACCAGGCATAGCACGCAGCTGAAATGGGTTGTGCTGCCTCCTGCACAATTAGTGCATGGTGGGGCATGGGCAACAACTTAGGAGAGCATGGATCAGTAGTGGCTGGCAGGAAATGAGGGTGGAGGGCGAGGCGGGGGTGTTGGAGGTAGAACAATTTTTTTTAAATCTAACTTAACCTCATCTGCCAGTCCTGTCTCTCCTCCGCTTCTACGGCTACGGCGGCAATTACCGGAACCAGGAAGCACCTAGGCTCCCAATAGCCATTCACAACGCTGTAATGCAGTGCTGTGATTGGCTCATCTAAGCCAAACACAAAGCTGCAATGCAGCGTTGTGATAGGTAAGAACTAGGGCCCTGGGCATGTTCCCCACCAGGCTGTGTAATGCAGCCTGGTGGGGAACATGCAAAGAGCGCATGAGTGTTTGGCTGGGCCAGGACGGCCAGCCAAGCGGTCATACCCACTTGAAATGTGCAAACCACTCCTCCCCCTAACCCAGCCCCGAACCTGCGAAAAATAAAATGATAATAACTACGTTATAATCATTTTATTTTTCCCGCTCAAAGAGCACTGGGGCGACGTCGCCCCTGGCATGGGCGGTAACAAAAAACTGATAAGAGAAGCTCCATCATTTATTTGGAGCCAGGCAGCTCAGTACGGAACATTACTTATGGTTGGACTAAGCCCTGCCTTAGGATTTTGGATCTGGGAGGGCTCTGAAAATGCTTGGGTGGGCCATAAAGGTGCATTAGGGAAGTGAGCAAAAATCTGTCTTTTGGGAGATCTGTTATTTAGGCATGGACAACATATTTCCAATATGAAAATGCCAAAGAAGCAAAAGGTACATATCTTCAATCAAATGGAGAGGACACTTGACCATGCCCAGCACCCTTCTTACTGCTTTTGACTTTTAGCTACATTTTAATGTGTGCTTGCAAGCTCTGTCTTTTGCTGCGGTGGTAGTGTCATAGGATTCCATGCTCTTCAGTTGTGCATGGATGGCAGATGGGCAATAAATGTGATAACATTAGCTCCTTCTTTGCTGACCTCACATCAGATTCACACACTAGGATTGTCAGAAGGTCTTGTGGGGCCCTGGTGAAAGAACACACGTGCTTGTACCGTCCTTGTTCTCACCCACAATTTTTAGAGCATTGATAGGAAATGTTTTGTGTTGAAGAGCGACAAGTTAGTTGTTCTCCTATGGAGATTTTGGGAACATAAACGACAGATTGGGGGGCATATTATCAAGAAACTACGTTAAAATTATCACCGCTTTAGCGGCAGAAAACTGCTGCTAAAGCGGCGATAATGGGCTTGATAGTATGCCCTTGAGTATTCCCATAAAAGCCCATATTCTGGTGTCAACATGGGCTTCTATTTGAATTCTCTGCGGCATATTATCAAGTCCATTATCGCCGCTTTAGCGGCAGTTTTAACGTATTTTTTTTCAAACACTTTATAGAAAAAGAAAGAATAAAGCACAAAGCGGCAGGAACTACGTGACTGTAAGAACACTAAGAAGCATTCCTCTTTAATATGTTGGGGGGGGCAGATAACTGCAGTCATCAATCACTTGAAAATGATAATATATGGAACTACCCATCTCCAGCCCCTCCCCTTTCACAGACTGTGATCCCAACTGCACCAGACAGTGAGGACCAACATGTGGTGTGTTGACAGGTACAGAAAGACAACAGGTGTAATGAAATGTCCCCCAGCAATAAGCTAATTCCTGAAAAAACACTTGTTCCCATCATCCATCTGACATTCCAACCCGGCAGTGGCCCTCAGAGCTTCAAACAGTGCTCCCTCTGCAACATCCTCCAGGCGTGCCATTTCTTGAAGTGTTCCATAAAGACCCAGGCAGAGTCACATTTCACAAACATATGCGCTTTTTGTTCGTGTGCTCTTCCTGTGGTATAACAGTGTTGCCTTTGCGCCTCGCTGACCAAATTCCTTCCTCTCAGACCTTGTAAGTCTCGCCTTTCTTCCTGTGCCTCTCGTCAGAAGCCATTAAGACAAGTATCTTATAGCGGTGAAACATGGCTACAACTAGTTTCCACAACAGTTGTACTCTCCTCCATGGGTGGAAAATGATCTCCTTCCACACCATCATAGGAATCTGATATCAACTCAGAGTTTTTAAAGACAGGCCTAGAACCCAAGAATTTCTCACCTTCTACAGGAGCAGTGAAGCCTAAAAGTGGGCTTTATTTTATACATATTGCTTAAGCAAATATATGTGAAATAAAGTACTCCAGCTTCAGTCCAGGCTTCCCAATGGGATATTGCTCTGTTTTGTTTCATTATGTGGTTATGCCACAAAGATACTTTCTTAGAAGTTATAAACTTTGTATGGAATTTTGATTCTATATCCAATTAAGCATGTTCAGTGTTGTTGACTATTGGGGACTATTACCTTGCTTGTTTAATATCCATAGTTAAAATAGCGAGTAACTGGAAAGATTTGGCAATATTTGTTTAGTAAACAAACCCAAAATTATGGAGCCAGTAAATATTTTAAGCAATCAAAAATGTAGAATGATATTTTGTTTAATTAGAAATGCCAATTTTACCATCCAGTTTATAAGCCTGTAACAGTTTACAAATCACCCATACAGGCCATATTATTCCAAATAAATTTAGTAATTATTTTGTAGTTTGTTGAAGAGACGGGTTGCCCACAGGACATTTTTTTGGGAAACTGGTGTATGTTGCTTTTTAATGTATACTGGCCAGCAACGTAACTTACAATGAGAGAATGCTTTAGATGAGACATGTAGTTTCTCCCCAAGGATTACTTATAAAACCAAGCATTGGCAAAGCCAGTAGGTCGAGCCTATGCATGAGCTATTGGCTTTGCCAATATGTTTTAGTAATGTTGTACACCAGAGTGCCTACTTGTAAGCATGGCTAAAAGTTAGTAGGGTAAAGGAGAGTGACGTGGAGTAAAGTGGAGTAAGGTGGAGTAGAGCGGAGTGCTATAGAGTGGTGTAGAGCGGCGAACAGTAGAGTTGAGTGGCATGGCATGGAGAGGAGTGAAGTGCCATGGAGTAGATACAGTGTTGTGGAGTGTCATGGAGGGAGTAGAGTGTCATAGAGAGGAAGGGCATAGAGTTGATTGGTGTAGAGTGGAGCACAGCGTCAGAGCTGAGTAGAGTGTCGTAGATTGGAGTGGCATAGAGTGTTGTGGAGTGGAGCGGAGTGGATTGGCACATAGGTTGTTGCGTAGAGTGGAACAGAATGTAGTAGATTAGAGTGACATACAGAAGAGTAGATTGTCATAGAGTGGAATGACATAGAGTGGAGTGGAGTAGAGTAGAGTAGTTTAAAGTAAAGTGGTATAGAGTACATTGGTGTTCAGTGCAGTGATGTAGAGTAGTGTAGAGTGCAGTGGCATAGAGTAGCGTTGTTCAGAGTAGATTGCAGTGGTGTAGAGTGCAATGACAAAGAGTGGAGTGGTGCAGAGTGCAGTAGAGTGGTGCAGAGTGCCGTAGAGTGAAGTGGCATAGAGTGGAATGATGCACAGTAGAGTACAGAGGTGCAGAGTAGAGTAGAATACAGTGGCATAAACTGAAGTGGTGTACAGTGCAGTAGAGTGGCATAGAGTTGAGTGATGCAGAGTAGAGTGCAGGGGCATAGAGTGCAATCATGCACAGTAGAGTGTCAGAGTGCAGTGTCATAGAGTGTTGCAGAGTAGAATTGAGTAGTATAGAGTTCAGTGATGTACAGTGCAGTGGTGTAGAGTGATGTAGCATGCAGTAGCAGAGAGTAGAATGTTGCAGAGTATAGTGGCGTAAAGTGCAATGGTGCAAAGTAGATGGCATAGGTACACTGCCGTAGGGTGCATTGGCTTAGTGTAAAGTGGTGTACAGTGTATTGGCATAGAATGCAGTGGGATAGACTACAGTGGCATAGCGCTGACAGCAGTGGCATAGAGTGGAGTAGAGTGTGGTGGCATAGAGCGCAGTGGCGTAGAGTAGACTGATTCAGAGTAGAGTGGAGTGGTGCAGGGTAGAGCATTGGTGTAAATGTTGCAGAGAGCGGAGTGGTATGGAGGGGTGCAGAGATGAGTGGTCTAGACTAGAGTGGTGTAGAGTGCAGTGTCATAGAGTGCAGTAGTGCACAGTAGATAGAGTGGCGTGGAGTGCATTGGCAAAGAGGCAGTGGAGTGTCATAGAGTGGTGGAGTAGAATGCACTGGCATAGATTTCAGTGACAGAGAGTGAAGTGCTGCAGAGTAGAAAGTTGTAGAGTGCAGTTGTGTGGAGTAGAGTAGCATAGAGTGTATGAGTCTAGAGTGCAGTGGGGTAGAGAGGTGTAGAATGCAGTGTCATAGAGTAGAGTGGCATACAGTGCAGTGGTGCAGCATAGATTGGTATAGAGTGCAGTGGTGTAGAATGTATTGGTTTTGAGTAAAGTGGTGAAAAGAACATTGGTGTAGAGTGTAGTGGCATAGAGTGCAGCAGTATACATTTCTGTGGTGTAGTGTAGAGTGGCATGGAGTGGATTGGTGCAGAGAGGAATAGAGTGGTGTAGACTGCAGTCACATAGAATAGATTGTTTCAGAGTAGAATGATGATGCATAGAGTGCAGTGGTATAGAGTACAGTGCCATAGAGTACAGTGCCGCAGAGTGCAGTGGTGCAGATTAGATTAGAGTGCCTTAGAGTGGATTGGTGTAGAGTATAGTGGTGGAGAGTTGGGCGATGGAGAGTAGAGTGGTGGAGAGAGCAGTGTTGCAGAGTAGATTGACGTATAGTAAAGTGGTATAGAGTGGAGTGATGCAGGTTAGAGTACAGTGGCATAAGACTGGAGTAATGCAGAGTAGAGTGATGTAGAGTGCATTGATATAGAGTAGAGTGGCGCAGTGTTGTAGAGTACATTGGCATAGAGTAGAGGTGGGCGGAATTTGCGAAATTAACTTTCGCAAATTATCGCGAAAATGTTTAAAATTATCGCAAACAAGCGGAAATATCGCGAAGATGCGGAAGTTTTTTTCCGGCATGTTCGCGAGATTTTCTGCATGGTTGCGGGTCGCCAACTTACCCATGTGGTTGCTTGCGGGCGCGGCCATCTTGTTTTGAGTTGTCTCGCGGAGCATGATCGCGAGAAGAAAGACGTGATCGCGCGACGCATGATGTCACTGCGGGCGCGAACTGTCGCGAGACAGCGCAAATGGCTAAAAACAATACAACATCTCATGGAGAACGCGACCGGATCAAGAAAACTTGTCGGCGAATGCAGGGATTCAGGTAAGGCGATCGCGCGCGCGCGAGAATGTATTATTTTACAGCGCGAGCAAGAAACAAATTATCGCCAAGCTGCGGAAACCGGAATTTTTGACATTTTCGCGCTCTCCGCGGAACGCGAAAATGTCAAATTATCGCAATTTCCGCAAACGGAACGAAATTTTCGCCCAGGCCTAGCATAGAGTGCAATAGAGTGGAGTAGAATGCAGTGACATAGAATGCAGGGGCATATATTGCAGCCATGTAGAGTATTGTGTTGTAGAGTGCAGTGTCAGTCGTAAGTGCAGTGTTGTAGAGTGCAGTGGAGTAGAGTACAATCGTGCAGATTAGAATAGAGTGGCATAGACATAGCATGCAGTGGCAGAGTGCAGTGGCAAACAGTAGACTGTCGTAGATTATAGTGGAGTAAAGTGCAATAGTGCAAAGTAGTTGGCACAGATACAGTGGCGTAGGGTGCATTTGATTTTGAGTAAAGTGGTGAAGAGTGAATTGGCACAGAGTGCAGTAGAGTAGTGCAGAGTGCCATAGAGTGAAGTGGCATAGAGTGGAATGATGCACAGTAGAGTACAGAGGTGCAGAGCAGTGTAGAGTGCAGTGGCATAAACTGAAGTGGTTTAGAGTGCAGTAGAGTGGCATAGAGTAGAGTGATGCAGAGTAGAGTGCAGTGGCATAGAGTGCAATCATGCACAGTAGAGTGTCAGAGTGCAGTGTCATAGAGTGTTGCAGAGTAGAGTGGTGCAGAGAGCAGTGACATAGAGTACAATGGTGCAGAGTAGAATAGAGTGGTATAGAGTTCAGTGATTCACAGTGCAGTGGTGTAGAGTGATGTAGAATGCAGTGGCAGAGAGTAAAATGCTGCAGAGTATAGTGGCGTAAAGTGCAATGGTGCAAAGTAGTTGGCATAGGTACAGTGGCGTAGGGTGCATTGGCTTAGTGTAAAGTGGTGTACAGTGTATTGGCATAGAATGCAGTGGTTTAGACAACAGTGGCATAGCGGTGACAGCAGTTGAATAGAGTGGAGTAGAGTGGAGTAGAGTGTGGTGGCATAGAGTGCAGTGGAGTAGATTAGACTGATTCAGAGTAGAGTAGAGTGGAGCAGGGTAGAGTATAGTGGTGCATGGTAGAGCGCAGTGGCATAGAGAGCAGTGGCATAGAGTAGATTGTTTCAGAGTAGAGTGCATTGGTGTAAATGTTGCAGAGCGGAGTGGTGTGAAGGGGTGCAGAGATGAGTGGTCTAGACTGGAGTGGTGTAGAGTGCAGTGTCATAGAGTGCAGTAGTGCACAGTAGATAGAGTGGCGTGGAGTGCATTGGCAAAGAGGCAGTGGAGTGTCAGAGAGTGGTGGAGTAGTATGCTCTGGCATAGATTTCAGTGACAGAGAGTGAAGTGCTGCAGAGTAGAAAGTCATAGAGTGCAGTGGTGTGGAGTAGAGTAGCATAGAGTGCATGAGTCTAGAGTGTAGTGGCGTAGAGTGGTGCAGAGTAAAGTGCCAGAGTGCTATGGGGTAGAATGGTGTAGAATGCAGTGTCATAGAGTAGAGTATAGTGGCATACAGTGCAGTGGTGCAGAGTAGATTGGTATAGAGTGCAGTGGTGTAGAATGTATTGGTTTTGAGTAAAGTGGTGAAAAGAGCATTGGTGTAGAGTGTAGTGGCATAGAGTGCAGCAGTATAAAATTGAGTGGCGTAGTGTAGAGTGGCGTAGAGTGGATTGGTGCAGAGAGGAATAGAGTGGTGTAGACTGCAGTCACATAGAATAGATTGTTTCAGAGTAGAATGAAGATGCATAGAGTGCAGTGGTATAGAGTATAGTGCCATAGAGTACCGTGCCGCAGAGTGCAGTGGTGCAGAGTAGATTAGAGTGTCTAAGAGTGGATTGGTGTAGAGTATAGTGGTGGAGAGTTGGGCGATGGAGAGTAGAGTGGTGGAGAGAGCAGTGTTGCAGAGTAGATTGACGTAGAGTAAAGTGGCATTGAGTGGAGTGATGCAGGTTAGAGTACAGTGGCATAAGACTGGGGTAATGCAGAGTAGAGTGATGTAGAGTGCATTGATATAGAGTAGAGTGGCGCAGTGTTGTAGAGTACAGTGGCATAGAGTGCAATAGAGTGGAGTAGGATGCAGTAACATAGAATGCAGGGGCATATAGTGCAGGCATGTAGAGTAGAGTGTTGTAGAGTGCAGTGTCGGTCGTGAGTGCAGTGTTGTAGAGTGCAGTGGAGTAGAGTACAATGGTGCAGATTAGAATAGAGTGGCATAGAGTGCAATGTAGTAGAGTGCAATGGTGTAGAATGACAAAGCATGCAGTGGCACAGAGTGCAGTGGCAACAAGTAGAATGTCGTATATTATAGTGGAGTAAAGTGCAATGGTGCAAAGTAGTTGGCATAGATACAGTCGCGTAGGGTGCATTTGATTTTGAGTAAAGTGGTGAAGAGTGAATTGGCGTAGAGTGCAGTGGTTTAGAGTAAAATGGCATAGCGTGGAGTGTAGTGGTGTAGAGTGGCGCAGCACAGAGTGCATTGGAGTAGAATGGAGAGAGGCAGAATGGTGCAGAGTGTAGTGGCATAGAATGCAGTGGTGTAGAGTGGATTGTTTCTGAGTAGATGGAGTGGAGTGGTGTAGAGTGGAGTGGCAAAGAGCGCAGTGATGAAAAGTGGGGTAGAGTGCACTGGTATAGAGTAGAGTGGTATAGAATAGAGTGGTTTACAGTGAAGTGGTGTAGAGTGTAGTGTCAGAGTGCAGTGGTTCACAGTAAATTAGAGTGCTGTACAGTGCATTGTCGTACATTGCAGAACAGTGGCATAGAATGGTGCGGAGTAGAGTGCAGAGGCATAGAGTAAATTGGCACAGAGTAGAAGGGCCAAGACTAGAATGGTGTAGAGTAGAGTGGCATAGCGTGCATCGGTGTAGAGGGCAGTGGCATACAGTGCTGCAAAGTAAATTGACAGAGTGCAATAGGGTAGAGCAGCATACCATAGAGTGCAGTGGCATACAGTAGAGTATAGTGGTGTACAGTGCAGTGGTGCAGAGTAGATTTGTATAGCGTACAATCGTGTAGCGTGTATTGGTTTTGAGTAAAGTTGTGTAGAGTGCATTGGCGTAAAGTGCAGTGGCGTGGTGGGGAGTGGCTTAGTGTGGAGTGGCATGGTGTGGTGTGGACTGCCACAGAGTCCAATTGAGTGGTGTAGACTGCAGTGTCAGAGTAGATTTAAGTGGCATAGAGTGCAGGTATAGAGTAGAGTGTCATAGGGTGTAATGATGCAAACCACATTGGAGTGGTTTAGAGTGGATGGCATAGAGTTCAGTAACGTAGCGTTCCGTGGTGTAGAGTTCAGTGGCATAGAGTGGCATAATGTAGAGGGGCAGAGAGAGCAGTGTTGCAGAGTATACAGTCAGAGAGTGCAGTGGTGTTTCGTGGAGTGGCGTGGAGTGCTTTGGCGTAGAGTGCAGTGGTGCAGAGTACAATGGAGTGGCATAGAGTGCAGTGGCGCAGAGAAAAATAGAGTGGTGTGGAGTGCAGTGGTGTAAAGCATAGTGTCGTAAAGTGATTTGGTGTAGAGTAGATTGGCGTACAGTGTACTGTTTTGATAAAAGTGATGTAGAGTGCAATGACGTAGAGTGCAGTGGCATAGAGTGCAGTGTTGCAGAGTATGGTAGCATAGACTGTAGTGGCGTGGAGTGATTAAGAGTTCAGTGCTGAATGGTGCAGAGCTGAATAGTAGAGTAGTGTGGGGGTAGAGTGCATTGGCCTAGAGTAGAGTGAAGTGGTGCAGAGTACAGAGGCATAGAGTGGAGTGATGCAGAGAAGAGTTCAGTGACGCAGTGTGGAGTGGCGTGGCATAGTGTGGAGTAGTGCACAATAGAGTGCAATGGTTTGGAGTGGTGCAGAGTAAGTGGAGTGGGGTAACGTGGAGTATACATGGTATGGTGGCATACTGCCATTTTAGACAACACATCTTTAATTGAAATGACCATGACATTTGCACCCACATACAGTGTTTCTGATGAAAGTATACAGTGCGCGGCCCGAAGTTAGTAAGAGATTGCCGCAGGAAGGAGAGAAAACCGCCCTCAGCTGCCCAGCACAGCAGAAGCAAAGCCTCCATGCCTCCTGCTGCACCAGCATCACCTTAGTCGCAGAACAGGAGCAGAGATGGGCTTCGCAGTCAATAAAGGCACCCAACACCTGGTGAGTCGACCCGCAGCTGAGACCGTACCCGCTTGCCTAGAAAAATAAATAAATAAACCCTCACCCTGAAGGCCCTGCTGCAGTTGCCCTGGTCCACCCCTGCATCGGCGTTCATAAGTCGGTGTGGCCTGCGGGTGCCTACCCGCCACCATCGGCATCGGAGGGGGAAAGCGGAGGTGCGGCTTGCCAGCGTGGTGCAAGAGGATGGGCGCTGCATCACCATATGTCCCTACCGCCATAGGAGAAACCAGTCAGCCGGCACCGCGTGCTTCCATATGAATAAGCTGGCCTTTGTCTTCACGCGGCCAGCTCCTAACGGGGACTGTGACACTGAAGCAGTGTTGTAATCTATACACTGGTACAAAAGGGGGTGGTGATGGACGGAGCATCAGAACCAATCAAACACTCACACCCAGTCAACAGATCTGGGTTTGATCCATCACCGTTCTTTAGCCCACTCTGCCACCCCAGTTCAGACATGGCCATATGCAAATCAGTCTGACCCTGTGCCTCATGGGAACAGTCCAGCCCGAACTGCCAAGCCATGCCTTCCCTGGACCGAAAACAAGCTTCCTAGGACCGGTTTCTGGCATTTCAGCCATCTTCAGCCAGGCTTGCTTGAATCCAGTGGCAAAGTGAGCAAGGGACTCACGTCTGAGCATACCCTGCCAACTTATGGCGAACAAAGCGGTACAAAAGGGGGTGGTGATGGACGGAGCATCAGAACCAATCAAACACTCACACCCAGTCAACAGATCTGGGTTTGATCCATCACCGTTCTTTAGCCCACTCTGCCACCCCATTTCAGACATGGCCATATGCAAATCAGTCTGACCCTGTGCCTCATGGGAACAGTCCAGCCCGAACTGCCAAGCCATGCCTTCCCTGGACCTAAAACAAGCTTCCTAGGACCGGTTTCTGGCATTTCAGCCGTCTTCAGCCAGGCTTGCTTGAATCCAGTGGCAAAGTGAGCAAGGGACTCACGTCTGAGCATACCCTGCCAACTTATGGCGAACAAAGCGGTACAAAAGGGGGTGGTGATGGACGGAGCATCAGAACCAATCAAACACTCACACCCAGTCAACAGATCTGGGTTTGATCCATCACCGTTCTTTAGCCCACTCTGCCACCCCAGTTCAGACATGGCCATATGCAAATCAGTCTGACCCTGTGCCTCATGGGAACAGTCCAGCCCGAACTGCCAAGCCATGCCTTCCATGGACCGAAAACAAGCTTCCTAGGACCGGTTTCTGGCATTTCAGCCGTCTTCAGCCAGGCTTGCTTGAATCCAGTGGCAAAGTGAGCAAGGGACTCACGTCTGAGCATACCCTGCCAACTTATGGCGAACAAAGCGGTACAAAAGGGGGTGGTGATGGACGCAGCATCAGAACCAATCAAACACTCACACCCAGTCAACAGATCTGGGTTTGATCCATCACCGTTCTTTAGCCCACTCTGCCACCCCAGTTCAGACATGGCCACATGCAAATCAGTCTGACCCTGTGCCTCATGGGAACAGTCCAGCCCGAACTGCCAAGCCATGCCTTCCCTGGACCGAAAACAAGCTTCCTAGGACCGGATTCTGGCATTTCAGCCGTCTTCAGCCAGGCTTACTTGAATCCAGTGGCAAAGTGAGCAAGGGACTCACGTCTGAGCATACCCTGCCAACTTATGGCGAACAAAGCGGTACAAAAGGGGGTGGTGATGGACGGAGCATCAGAACCAATCAAACACTCACACCCAGTCAACAGATCTGGGTTTGATCCATCACCGTTCTTTAGCCCACTCTGCCACCCCAGTTCAGACATGGCCATATGCAAATCAGTCTGACCCTGTGCCTCATGGGAACAGTCCAGCCCGAACTGCCAAGCCATGCCTTCCCTGGACCGAAAACAAGCTTCCTAGGACCGGTTTCTGGCATTTCAGCCGTCTTCAGCCAGGCTTGCTTGAATCCAGTGGCAAAGTGAGCAAGGGACTCACGTCTGAGCATACCCTGCCAACTTATGGCGAACAAAGCGGTACAAAAGGGGGTGGTGATGGACGGAGCATCAGAACCAATCAAACACTCACACCCAGTCAACAGATCTGGGTTTGATCCATCACCGTTCTTTAGCCCACTCTGCCACCCCAGTTCAGACATGGCCATATGCAAATCAGTCTGACCCTGTGCCTCATGGGAACAGTCCAGCCCGAACTGCCAAGCCATGCCTTCCCTGGACCGAAAACAAGCTTCCTAGGACCGGTTTCTGGCATTTCTATAATCATAATCTATACACTAGCAGAGCACAAGATTACAACAAGCAGCTGCCTGGTGCTTGAGAGAGAGTGTTCCGCAGCACCGGTCTCCACAGCTGCCGGGGTCCGCACCAAGGAAGGAGCGACTGCAGTTTTAATGTGAACAAAGCCCGGCATTATTCTAAAAATATGGTCATAAATTGAACTCATGACTTGTCCTCAAATAAACCAATATATTGGGCCCTGAAGAAGGAGCTTGCTGAGTTGCATGGGATCTACGAAACGCGCGTCGGCGCTTTTATCTTGTTCATTATTTTGTTATATTTGTATGTTGTATTGTATTTTGTTAATTACTGTCTTGTAGATCTTTTTTGTTCGTTTGCAGATTTTGCTCCTTTCATGTATTCTCATTTACTGTGTTTGTAATCATGATGTGTGGTGGGCTAGGTTGTGTTTTATATCACGATTGTGTTATTTTTTGTATTATACATAAAAAAGAAAAAATGGATATATAATCAGTATGAAAATAACAATTTTTGATAAATTAATGTAATAAATTAAGTAATTTTTTATATTTCTCTTGGTCTGTGGGTGTGCCTAATTTTATGGACGTATTGCCTACAATTGAAGTACTAATGTGAAGGAAGTTTTGTGTGTTTTGATACTTATTATTTCCCTGACTACTTCCTCACCCATTTAACTAATTCAGGGTCCCTTTTCTGTAGTTTTGTAAGAGCGACTGCAGAGCCACCTAGCAGGTCGTTTAAAGTACCGCACCCACAGTTGCACAGCAAGCAGCCCTCAAAATGAACGAGCACTTGTGCCACCCCTGCATGGGTGAAGTACCCTGGGCCAGCATTGATTTTAGCAGTGAACATCCCCCACATCATCATGTCAGGGGTACCCCTAGCTCCATGTCACAAGACAGGACAGAGCTCCATGTGAGCCTGAGGCCGCTACTCCCGAACTGATCGCTATGTGCCTGCCTCCACAGCACTGTGTGCAAGGTAGCTGCACTCCGTCTGAGGGGCGCTGAGGCAAGGACGAAGGCCGATCACGCAAGGCCAGCAGCAGTTTTCAAACCAGGAGTGGCTGCAGTGCCACCTAGAGGACATCTCACACCACCACCTACCGGTCTGAGGGGCTGTCAAAGTGTACATCATGTGAGAAGAGACCCCGAGGGAATCAAATTGACAAAGACAAAAGAACTGTCCACAGAGAAAAAAAGAGGGTCTTTCATCCACATTACTGCACCAGAAGAACACTGCAGTGCCACCTAGTGGCCGCTTCCCCATATAGCACCATATCGTAGGGAAGCATAGCAAGTCAGAAGAAGATGCCCCTAACCTGCAGCAACATGTAAAGTGGCATGAACATTGGAACCACAGCACATGAAGAGGCACTTGTGCCCTGTTGAGGCATGACAGTAGAGAGCACTCAAATAGCCACAAAGCTGCCACCGCAACAGGTGCTCCAACGACGGGCGACAAGTGGCCGGACGCCATATCGCACAGCAAGCAAGGAGCATGTGACTGACCCCGCCAAGGATGCCTGAACGGAAGCAGGATCAAGCGCCATGATTGCGCAGCCTCGAGACGCAAGCACGACGCCCTCAAGTGAAGAAGGTAACGCCCACCCTGGCACCACGAAACTCCCTGAAGAAGAAACACAGAAGTCACGTGGCTGTACGCCACCCAGCACCCAGGAAGAAAAAGAGAGGAGAGCAGCTGGAAGTCTCACCCGCATGGTCCAGAGACCGTCAAAGTTGATAGGCCCAGTTGGCCTCACTGGAAGAAGGTGCATGCAACTGCACCCGGAAGGAGAATCGAAAAGAAGAGTGACAATCCTGTCACCATGAAGAACCGAACAAACACAGATGTGCTAGGGAGAACAAGAGTAAGGGTGGGCGTAGTGGGCGTAGTGGGGCTACGTGAAGCAGCACGTAGTGTGCCCAAATCTACGCACACTACGCGCTTCGCGTAGCCCCACTACGTGCCACCCACCTCCCGCCCGCCCTTCTTTTAAATAATATAAGCAATGAAAAATAAATTAAAGTAAGTCGACTTACCCGTAAGCGCGGCGTCTCCGGGGCTCCCTCTTTCTGTTTCTAATTTCTTCTGGCAAATGCGCATGCGCGGACGCCCGCGCATGCGCATTTCTCGCGAGAAATGCGCATGTGCGGGTGTCCGCGCATGCGCATTTGCCAGAAGAAATTAGAAACAGAAAGAGGGAGCCCCGGAGACGCCGCGCTTACGGGTAAGTCGACTTACTTTAATTTATTTTTCAATGCTTATATTATTAAAAGGAGGGCAGGCGGGAGGTGGGTGGCGGGTGGCAAGCAGCTACGCTTCGCCCTCGGCGTGTGCGTAGCGCTGCCCTGCTTCGCCTACTTCGGAAAGTGCGAAGCAGGCAGCGCTACGTACACTACGTGGGCGAAGCGTAGTGCTACGCCCGGGGTTAAACAAGAGAAGAAGCACAAGAACTCGTAGCACCACAAGCCAAGAGCACACCCAGAGACACCAGACAGCCACCAAGGCGGAACGACATCCCTGGAGACAGCCCCAAGGGAAAGCCAAACGTAAGCCGCAGCAAGCGCGAACCGCGTCTCTCCCAAACACTTCCCAGTGCGACCGTCCATCCCTGAGTGTCAGCAGTCTAAGTCGGACGGCATCACTGCTCTTGAATGGAGATGCCAGAGGTGAAGGAACAGACTCAGCAAGGCAGAAACATGAAGCTGCGAAGTCCCTCCAGAAACCTCCTCTCTTAGAAGATCATCACCACCTGTCGACCAGATCCAATGGCAACCACATCTTCATTGCCATGTGTATGACACCGCAGTCAGCAGGAAATGTGGAAGTGTGACCGGAGGGTCTACACTAAGAATCAGATAACCGACCAGGTTCAGGAGGGGAAGTCATGAGTGGCCGGGCAGGACGTTAAAGAGAACTCGAGCTACTAAAGGCGCACATCCCGACACATCAACAGCAAGTGAAGGGTGTGACAACCAGAGAATGACCTGGCGACGGCCCAGCGGGAGACCGAGAGTAAGCCACAAGCATGCACGAACAGAGTCTCATGCCTCACGTTTCTCAGCGTGTCAATCACGCCACTGTCACGATGTCCTAGTAGCCCAAGAAGTCCAAGTGCACGGATGTAACTGCCTCCCCATAGGAAATGGAAGCACCTGGCCAGCCCCCACTCTCGGTGATTGACTCAAGAATGAAAACCTGCAACCTTCACGGCAAGTCATCACCAACTGTTGTCCAGATTCACCACACGGCTGGCAATGCCATCACGCCAGTCCTCGTCAAATGTGTCAAGGACTACTATCTCAAGGGAACCAATGGACTGGAGTCCTACACTGCTACTTAACCAGCTGACAAGCAGAACCAGAGGCTACCTGCTAACCTGGCTTACACCTGAACTGCGGCAGCGAGAGCATGTCTTGACCAAGACTCATCCACCCCTGAGGGTTGTTTGAGTGACTAGGTACTGGCTCCTCAGTGGTCTTGCAGCTGCCTCAAGTTGGCACACACGCAACCCCAGCGCAGCCCACAAGCAGCCCCATGGCAACCCCGACAAAGGGCCTCCCCAGGCGGGAGAGTTGGACTTGATAGTGTCCCACCGATGGGTTACAGGATACAGCAAAGTAGTCTAACAGAGACTTCAGTCGATCAAGCAACACCTTCGTGAACCTTCACTTTGGACTCCCACCATGCTCTCGACGCACCCTTTATGATGAACTGTTAGAACACACCACACACCATCCTCAATGTCAGCAACAGGGAGCCACTTCGGAACAAAAGACATTTCCACTGGCATGGTACGAGAGTGCAGATGACCTCTTCAAGCCAGCATTCATGTCCTGAACCACGCAGGTTAAATTATGAGTGACAGAGAAGATTGTCCTGCTGCAGTCAGTTACCAGCCCCATGTCTGCTGTCTTCCTGCTCTACAACTTGTGAGGCTGATGAACCCTGTGGTGTCTAGTTAATTGTTGTTTACCCCTACAGGTTGGACTAGTGTTTGTTTTGTCTTCATTAAAATTGGGGAGGAATGTAGTCTCCTGCTGGACACATTCTAGTGTCTCAGCAGGCACTGGTATTTACAGCCACTCCCTCGAGGGCTGGACACACATACACCAGACACCCATCCATCACAGGCGTTACGAGAGATGTGACCCTGTTAATAAAAGGGCCCGGGTGCATGTGCTAGAGGCCAGTTACCAATACACTAAGCATGCCTCTGTGTGCTTTATTTATCTAGCATGTGAGCCTGGGGCCCACAACACAACAAATAGTGCTTTAGAATTATCTGAATTATTCTAAAAGGATATTTAAAATATGGAGGGAGAGGGAGAAATTACTGTTTGAAAAAGAATGCAGACAATTTTACATAAATTCATACTCAAGCACTAGCTCACATTCCTTCCAGAAGCTCATAAAGGGAAGAAATAGTCATTATTTGTCTCTACAAAAGAGTGGCAGCCCAATCAATTGATAGTGTACAAAGTAAACTTTGCAGAAGAAAAAACTCGAGAGTAACTATACAAAGCATTCAGGGAGTTATTTACATGCCCCTTGCGCGGCCAGTACGTACATTTTTTACTTTTTAACCCCATGGGTGCTCAGGACGGCTCCCGGCCGTCATGAGTCACGGTAGTCGTGTGCTCATGACGGCCGGGAGCCGTCTGACTGTTGCCGCTCCGCCCACGCGCGGCTAATTCCCCGCCTGTGCTGGCGAATTAATCAGTGGCCGGAGTTCGGATGGCTCCCGGCCATCATGAGCACACGCCCACCATGATTCATGACGGCCGGGAGCCGTCCTAAGTACCTGAGCGCCACGCCCAGCCCTGCCCCCCTCGCACCGCGGCAGAAATTGCCACGCGGCGAAGGGGTTAAAAGTGATGCACCGCCGGCGCACGGGGCTTGTAAATAAACCCCTCAATTATTTGCAGCAACAATGCGCTTTCACCTCAGCTCTCATATGGGTGGAGGGATAGGGCAGCGTCTCGTATTGCTTATATATTGGCGTTGCTAAAACGTTTTGGTGATGCTGAGTGCATTGGGAAAAAGCAAAATGCTTCTGCTAATGCAATGCAGCTTTGCAGGATTTTTTTTTAAGCATGCATGTATGCGCCAGCTTCATGACGCATCCTCCATTTTCTTAGATTTTTTAAATTATTGATCCAAGGTGAATGGAAGCCACGTGGATCGGTAAATAAAAAAATATTTATTTTTTACTGAAGAGCTTAGTGCACTGCGGATCGGCCTAGCTGCAAATAGCAGCTGCTGTACCTTTCAAATACCAAAAGTCATAGGCCCAGGAAGAGACTGGGCTTCACGGATGGGTGTAATGGTGTAAGAAACGGGGAGGTTGCAGTAGGAGAGAAATTTAATAAAACTATAGACAAGGGGGTAGTGTAAAATGGTACAGGGAAAGGTGCACACAAGGAAGAAAAGAACACTGGGTGATAGGAGAAGTACACGAGGAACAGAGCAACTCAGAGCTGGCAAGTAGGGGAGAAACACACGAGCGAGAAAGAGCTTCACAGAGGCCTGGTGGGAGAGAGGCGCATGAGGCAGACAGCTGGTAAACACATGCACTCTCTTGGATTGCTTACCCAATTCTTATGTCTATTTTAATGGTTACAGTATATTTTTTTGCGATGAAGTGGCGCTTGTGTTACTCTTTCAGCCAGCTTAGAACAATGAAGGAACATGTTGCAATCCCTCTTTTCTCCTTGTCTCACCCTGCCCCCATCCCGCTCCCTACTAAAAGTTGTGTGATAACTGCTTGCGCCGCATCACGGAGCCAGTGTGCACCTTCCCCTAGAGCCATCAGCAATGCGGTTAATTCCTCAGCAGACATAGGTATGAGACACTATTCTTCTGTCACAGTTGGTTTGAGGTTTGACGTTTTGCTAAGCCTTTATATATATATATATATATATTCGTCCGTGGTCTACCAGTAAATAAATCGAAGCTGAGCCCAATTCCTTTTCGGAGTGAATGCTTGTTTAATTGAAAAACAGGAAAAAAACACCCGACTCGTTTCGGAGCAGCCGCTCCTTGATCACGGGTCAAAGTAAATCTTTTACTACCACATACATATAGTGCACAATAATCAACATAGAAGTAGGACTACAACGTCAATGTCATCAGTAATGTCATCAGTGATGTCACTGACCATGTCATGAGTGATGTAATATGTGACATCATCAGCAGTGCATTGCGGGCGCGCGTTATAGTTAGCTCAACTAACTATAGCAGGTGAATTTCTCTGGTTTTATATGAGTCAAATGTCCAACTAACTATAACGTCCCCGAAACCTATGTTTTTTTTAGTGAATTTCAAAGGTTTTTTAAATGCTAATTCCTAACTATATCGGCTGTGAAACCTATGGTTTTTTCAGTGAATTCCGAAGGTTTTTTAAATGTTAATTTCATATTTTAAAGTTGATAAAATCTATATTTTTTCTAAGGGTGGGCGTAAAGTGCATAAGGGACCTAAGCGGAGATGCACGGAGATGGAACCAATCTCCGCACTCTCCGCATAGTTCCGTTACGCGCCTCCCGGCCACCTCCCGCCAGCAGTATTAAATACATTTAAAAAGCACATTTCAAATAACCTTACCTTATCAGCGGCGTCCCCGGGCTTCCATCCATCTCAATCGTGTCTTCTTCTGGGAACTGCACATGCACGGGAGCCCGCGCATGTGCATTCCTGCCTGAGATTTGCCTTGTTTCTCCGCCTATATCGCAGAAGGCGGAACGGCAAGTCTCTGCACATTCCGTGGGTGGAACGGAGTTGTCCGCCCACCCCTAATTTTTTCTATTTTTTTTTTTTATATTTTGGAACTCTATTATACTTCTTTTTTTTTTACTTTAAAAATTAAGTAATGTTTTATATCTTCCCCCAAAAATATGTATATCTTTTTTTTTTTTGAGGAGAAAACTGCACTCCCATACAGGTAGTGTACCAAGCTCCATCACCACGTGCATCCTATCCGCCATATTGCTAAACTCGTAAAGGATGCGCATTTCGTATCCGACGGATTCGAGGCACCACGTCCCGTGTAACATCATATATGTATGAGTTCGTGCCAGCTGCTATATAGGTATCTGACGGGTACGCAGTACCAAGCCACACGTTACGTCATGTACGTGGGGTCGCGCCCGCTGCGCGTTGCGTATGAGACGAGTGCACACTCCCAGGCCCTGTGTTACGTCATAGACGTATGGTGCCGCGCTGGGTACGCCATTCCCTCGGTTTTTTTAATGTCTCAAAACTATATCTAAATAACTTTAAACTGTATATGAGAGCAAGCGATAATCTAAAATATTTTATACATTTCTATATTTCTAACTGTAATAAACTTCTATAATGATAAATATATTTTCTCAAAATCTTGTCGGGTGCGGCCTCCTTGCGCCCTCGATGCGCGATTGCCATGTGACCTTACAAAAAAGCATTTGATTAGTTCATAACATTTCCCATTGTAACAGTTGGAGGACCCCACCCATTTTAGTCATTCTCTCTACAGCGTTTGATGAGACACACCCCTTTTGCTTAGAGAACTTTTTTGAAAGTTTTTTTTGCTGTGTACACATATCTTCTACTACACACAAAATGCAACGATCATTTTGATCAATATTCGTGGTCTGTACATTAGCCATCCATGAGTGATGGCCGTGCAGCTCAAACTTAACATCAAAAATCAAATGTGTGTTACACAATGCCCCTGGTGTGTGTGTGTGCACATTATTTTGCTGCCTTTCGGCCTGGGTATTGCTGGCCCGAAGGGGTATCATCAGCGACGGGCAGAGTGCACATCCTAGATCACATGCGACAAACAGTAAACAGTAATGTGTGCATTTGTATTGCTTACCAGTATAGTAGTGTGTCATATGTGAGATTTTCAGATTCACGTTTGGCATGCATTGCTTGACTATAATGAACGTTATCACTATTTATGACGTAGCCTCACTGCTGATCCTCCCTCCATCCGAGCACATTCACATGTGTGCGCTTCGCGATAGCAACACTTTCAATAATACCGCACACCATTGACATGAGTGTCTGCGCATATCCACAACCTTGACAACGACATGTCATGTTGGCCATTCAAGGTTTTCGAACAGCATCTCATTAGCGATAGTTGCAGCCCTCCCGGTACATGCTACATTAATGTAAATTGCGCATTCTGCAACGTCAAAACTGCAACAGAAACACACATAAGTACACTTCCTGGCCAGGCAGGAACTGAACAGGTCCCCGGAACTATTATTCACACCCCTACGCTCGCCTGGCATACGCAAGCCCAGCCCACTTGCGTATGTCTAAATGGGATAAAGACGACACCACATGTCCCAGTTCTTCTACACTGCGGGAGGGGTGGGGTGCATCAGCCTGTGTGCAAAGGTGCGAACAACTGATGTTACCCTGCTTACCGATGTGATCTCTGACCTCATTCAGTCACATCTGTGTCTCATTTTAAGGACCGACTGAACTGTACTGTAGGCCTGAGCCAGCGGGCAGCGCTGCCCTACAGACATGTGGCGTTGCCTTTTGGGGCACTGTAGTGAGCTGATTACTAAGTGTACATGCACACAGGCTTGCGCCACTGCATTACACGCCCACATTACGCTTCTACCATGCGCTCTGTTCCTTTGTATGTGAACGTTGGCATAACATATTATTATTTAACCTTGTGTATTCGCGTGCACTCCAACTCGTCTTTGAACCACGATCGCCACTAACAGTTAGAAGATCGCACTTCAAGAAGGAAGGATGCACTCAACTGGTGTTCTCTATTAAAGTTGAAAGAAACTTTCATTTACCTCAAGACGTTTCCAACATTATATTTTTTCTCCCTTTTCAGACACTGGGTTAGTGGAGCCAAAATGGGCGAAACGGGTGCTGATGCCCTGGGCATTCTGACTTCTTCCACCGTGGTATCAAGACACTGTCCCCGACCGGAGACCTGCTGGGCCACCCTGATAGCGGCACCCCTGAGTTGGAGCTTGCACCGGCATGTCCTTGGACACACCGGTTGTGGCAGGTGAGCAGTCAAGCATCAGAGCGCAGGAGCTGCAATTGAGCACTGTGCGGAGAAAGGGGCTGGGATGCAGTAGCCTAGGTGCACAGGTACAGGCAAGTGATGTTGCCATAGATAATATTGTAATCTCTGGCCTCATTCATATCTCTGTTTCATTTTAAGGACTTGCTGGACCGCACTCTTTCTCGCGGACCCCAGCATCCCAGACACACAGGTGACGGGAGGTGAACAGTGAGGGCTGGGTGCAGTAGGCCGGCGCTCTGTCTCCTCCCTCTGTTCTTTTCACTCTCCCTCCCCTTCTCCCTTCCACCCACTCACTCTCGGTCCCATTCTCACTTTCCTCCGTTCATTCTCACTACCTTTCTTTTTCTCTTAGACATGGCACACATACTTATGTTTCTTTTTAGTCTTGCAGGTTTTGTACGCTGCTTCCGGAAGAGTCCCACCCACTTCTTTCAAGTTTTACTGTTGTTCGAACAAACTTACATTTCCATTTATTTGTGTTGTGTTAATAAAAGTATTTTTTTTTTACCAATAAATAACTGAGTGAATAGGTCTTCTTTTTCTGACAACACTTGTCTGTAGTTTATTGTGAAAATCGGTGGTTGATAGTAGGTTGTAAGGGAAATTTTGTTTAATTTTCTGGTGCACCTACCAAATATAAACCAACAGACTATTACATAAATGAAGCCTGGGTAATTGTACAACGGTAAGAGTTCTATGAGTGTATCACTTTGTAACACCATGAGTACTGCCCGTGTGATTTCAGAACCAATAAGGCATTGCCTAGAGCCACTAAGGCTTCAAGGACTGGCGAGGCCCACCCTGCATATTTAAATAAAGCCCCGGAGGTTGCCGATCCCCGGTCTTGAGTTGGCCTCAAAGCCCCCTGAACAATTCGCAAACAATACCCGGGGAGGTGTCGATCCCCTAGTTGCGAAACGTCTCTGTGCCCTCCCGCGCCTAATTTATATGTGAGATTCATATCCCCAGTGCTGCAGAGACCCCGCAATATAATAATAGGATTGTCCCCGGAACATTACCCACCAGTGGGCTCATTTAAATGAACGGGTGAGACCCCGCTTCATTTTTTTTCTCTCCATTTTTACCATCCGGTTCCGCTTTATTGAAACGATACCAGGTTTTCCTCCTCTCGCTTCAATGAGGCAAACAAGAATTTACTATCACAGGGTGCAAGCAATGCTCCCGCCCTGTAATAGCAAACATAAATGTCCCGCGCTTGCACTCCCCGGGACATTGTATGACCTGCGCCTGGGAGGTGACGCTCCATGGGACCATGATGCTTTGTTTAATGAATAACTACAGAATTAGTATAAACGCATACTAACACTACTTGCACACGTGTGGTACAGCAACCAGAGTGTAGTGAAGAGGCAGAGGAAGCCCAAAATCAAAAAATATAAATCCTACCAGAGGTAGGATCACATAGTTCGATCAGCCGATGACCCTGTGATGAGTAGAAACAGATTCACCAAGAAAACGGGTCTTCAGCACACGACCCTGGGATGAGAAGAAACAGATTCACCATGAAAACGGGTCTTCAGCACAACGCAAGCAAGTGCAAAATCTTGGTGAGTGTTGCCTTCTTTTCACCTTCTCCCGCTCGTCGCCAAATGTATGTAGTGAACAGGAAGACAGCAGTGGATCCGATAAGTAGATTTATTGCAGGAAAAGAAGACAACTTAAACAGCCACAAACAGGACCAGACACCAAGGCATCCGTCTTCTTCAGCACCGTGTACAAACTCCCCAATATTTCCCTCATGACAGCCCTACATTCTAACATTACATACTTACATTATAGTATCATTACATACTAACATTGTACTATGACTTACATTGAAATAGTACACAGAGCACATCACTTTACAGCAATGAGGTCACGGTTTAATCCCTGAGTCTTCAGATCAGTAGGGGTGAGTAGTTCGCTTCCCACTCCTTGTATAGTATAAACGCAAACTAACACTACTTACAGTTATACTACAGTGGCCAGTATGCTACAGCACCCACAACCCATCACTTTACAACAATCAGCTTGGTTTGATCCCCGAGTCTTCACACCGGTAGTCGTAGTACTTCGCTTCCTACGTCCAGTATTGTATAAACGCATGGTAGAGCTCAGTAGTTTGCTTCCCACTCCCTGTATGGTATAAACGCCTACTAACACTACTTCCACAGGTATCCTACAAACACCAGAGAACATCACTTTACAGCAATGACCTCCTGGTTTAGTCTCTAGGTTTCATACCCAACTGTAGCACCATCTCTTCTCACCACCATGTCACTCTGAGCAACACCGCACTTTCAGACCGGTAGGTGTGACTACTTCGCTTTGCACTCCCCCACAGAGGTTACAGTGCTCCTATCCTCCTGTTTCCTACTCTTTTTGCCCTTTTTCCCCCTTACTCACTTCAATGGAATCACAAAATGGCAGCCAACACTTCCTAGTTGCAACCGCTCGCAGTGCTCACAACCAATAAGCAGCAAGCTTGTGCTCGTAATGCCTCAGCCAATCAGACGGCAGAATTCCCTAATATCGAAATCTGTAAATTTTGATATTTCTCCAAAACTACTGAATGGATTTACACCAAATATACAAAAGCGTGCTTTCTAGACCAAGACCCTTCTCCCTGCCAAATTTGGGGCAATTCCGTTTACCCGTTCGACCTGTAGCCTTGTCTAAAGTTTCCTATGGAAATTAACATGGAGAAAACACGTTTTGGGACCCGCCTTTTTTCTCTGCCCCCCCCTTTACGAATCACCCCCAAACCTCCCACATAGGAGCTGATATGAACAAAGAATTAGTTTGGAAAATTTCACGAAGATTCATCCAATGACGCCAAAGTTTTAAGCAAAACAAAAAATGTTCTTCCTATGGAAACTTGGTCTTAACTATAACTACCTTCTGGCGACCGCCAGTAGGAAATATATATATATATATATATATATATATATATATATAAAACTCAGTCAATTGATCCTTCGAACTTGTCACCTCCAATCAATCTCACGCCCTCCGATGCTCCTATATACTTATTGGATCTAGCAGAGGAAAGCAGAGCTTCAATATTCTCCAGCGGACAGGGTAGATCAACAAGAGAAACAACTCCATTCAAACCACGGTCAACATTTAATCCCATTACCACTAGAGACGCAATTGATATATTTCAAGAGCACGTCATTTCTGATATCAAGAAACTAAATTTGGAGATCAATCAGATTAATAAAAATAAAACTAACAACAAAAAAGAACTAAAGTACCATCTATTGATCAACAAACTAAAAACTAACAAAGATATTGTCATCAGAAACTCCGACAAAGGGGGAAACCTAGTAATTTGGAGTAGAAAAGCATATATAGAGGAAGCTAATAAGCAATTAATGGATAGAGAATGTTACCTTCGTTGTGATCAAACTTCGATGAAAACAAGGCAGAACAGCCATTATAGCAAATTACTAGCTTGGAAGTCTGCAGGACTAATCACAACACCGCAATACAAGTTTCTACGTAATGATCATCCAATTACTCCTATACTATATTTTATTCCAAAAGTACACAAGGACCCCCTCAAACCTCCAGGCAGACCGATAATTTCGGCCCGAAGCAGTCTACTGAAAGCAACAGCACAGTATGTGGATTATTTTCTACAGGACCACGTCCAACGACTGCCGTCCTACATCAGAGACACGGGAGACTTTTTATCTAAGATTCAAGAACTGGAATGAAAGGTGGACAATTTATTATAAGCATTGGATGTGATGTCGCTCTATACCTCTATCAACCATCAGGATGGACTCACTACCTAATAAGAGGATCCATCAAACAAGAACAACATAGCAAAATGATCATCAATATGGTTGAATTTTGTCTGAAGAACAATATATTTTTGTTTCAGAATACACATTACCAGTAACAACGAGACGTGGCTATGGAGGAGCTGGTCCTCCATAATCACTTTGAGGAAATCTTGCGTAACAATGTGAAATGTTGGTACAGATTTATAGATGACCTCTTTGTGGTTTGGCAAGGCTCAGAAAGATCAGCTCAAGAGTTTCTAAACTGCCTAAATGTTAATAATCTAAATTTACATTTTACATCCACTATCAGTCGAGAAAGAATTACATTTCTGGATGTAGAGATTTACATTAAAGAATGCAAGATAGAAACAACACTGCATAGAAAATCAACGGCAGGTAACTCTGTCTTGCATGCAAGCAGTTCTCATCCGGCGCATTTGATCCACAGCATCCCCTATGGAGAGATGCTTAGACTGAGAAGGATTTGTAGTAATCAGGAAGAGTTGAAAAAAGTACAGACAAATAGCAAACTCAGGTTCCTAGCTAGGGGCTATACACCGGCATGTATAGAGGCAGCTATTAAAAAAAGTGCAATAGTTCCCAGAACAAGTCTCCAGAACGGAAAGCAGACAAAAGCAAACAAGTCATACAAGTAGTTGACGACACCACATTCAGAATGATTTTTGGCTACAACAAACAACACAGAAAGATAAAAAATATCATCAAGAGAAATTGGCCTCTCCTGTTAGACGACCCTGTGATAGGACACTTAGGGGCAGATCTACAAGAAAGTGACGCATCTGTACAGATGCGTCACTTTCCCTGCGCCACACTTAGAAACCCTTGCGCCACCATAGATGCGCCGTATTTACAATACGGCGCACTATGGCGCAAGGATTGACAGATGCGTCAGAAATTCTTACTCATCTGTTGGCGGAAAACTCACGCATTTGCTGGAGTCATGTCGCAAGCACGACACAACTCCAGCAATGCGTGTTGAGGCCTATTCCCACTACACTGCGTCACTACTTACGCCTGCTTGAAGCAGGCGTAAGGTTTTGACGCAGTGGCGTCCTAAAAGTGGCGCAGTGAAATCTTGTAGATTTCACTGAGTCACTTTTACGAGGCCTTCCTGCGTAGGAACGCCCACCCTGCATACATTATACCTGACGCAGGTATAATGTGACGCAGGGCTTTACAACGTGACGCATCTCCCTAGATGCGTCACGTTGTAAATAGGCCGCATTGTTTGCGCTGCTGTTGCGTCAAAAAAGTGACGCAACTGCAGCGCAAAAGTCACGCAAGGGGCTTGAAAATCTGCCCCTTACTGCCTAAACAAGCGTCCATCACATTCAGCAGGGCACCTTCAATGAAGGACTCTCTGGTGCATAATGATATAGGCACACCATCAACTGGCTCATGGCTATCTCAAAGGAAGGGATTCCATAAATGTAAAATGTGTAGAGCATGCCAATTTGGGACAAATAAAACCAGTTACCAGACACCCTTCAATGAAGAGAGTAAACCCATCACCAAAGCCTTAACTTGTAAAAGCGAGTTCGTTGTTTATGTGTTGGAGTGCCCATGTGGCCTACAATATGTGGGTAGTACCATCCTGCAGGGCCACAAAAGGGTACTCCAACACATTAGAGCCATTACAAATCATGACCAAGCATACCCAATGGCAAGGCACTTTGAGGAAAAACACAATGGAAACCCGATTGGTCTTAAGTATTTTCTCATTGATGCCATCGCACCCAACAAGAGAGGAGGTAATAGAGAAAAGGCACTAAGACGTTTAGAGACCAGATACATCCTGGATCTCGACACCAAGGCCCCACGGGGCCTGAACGCTACCGAAGAGCTCTATACTTGCCTTTAGGGATTCACTAGCACAAAATTTAACAGAAACTGACAGCTTTTTAACCACAGTCACTAGGTCACTTGACCAAAGATGAAATCCGCCCAACCCTAAATGAAATTTATTTTTAAAACAAAATTTTCACATTTTAAGACGGGGTATCAACTATGATAATAGCACTTGAGCACTTTTACACTTTTATTTATTAAATACTTTTAGCACCATGTGCAACAGATGGGATCATGTGAGGGGCTTTGACACCTTAGAGCCCGCTACAGGACAATTAAGGTAGATACAAGGGATTTGAGGGTTATATAACATTTATATAACATAACAATAAAAGTTTCGACTAAGCAGGCCTATAACCAGGTATTGAGACCTGAATGCCTATCTATCCCTCCACGGTTAATTCAGAAAAATTAACAGCATAACAGCATGGCAGGACACAAAAAAACTAGAACTAGGCAATGCACCTTAAAACCAAGCAGGGACAATTATAGATATTAAATGAAAAAACTAACAATGGCGATACCCATTAAAAAAAAGGTACCCCAAAGATTACTTAGAATTAGACACAGCCAGACCTAAGTACTATTGCCGAAGTCTATTTAAGTTATTCACAATAAGAGTTTTTATATTTATATAAATATTTGCAAAACGGCTTTTAATTTTAACAACCAATTGTGAATGTATACCTATTTATTTATTTATTTACCTGTCTATTTATTTATTTATTTAATTATTTAATTATTTATCTATTCAGGTAATTGTCTATTAATTGCTGCTATGTTCAAATATCTGCCTGTAAGGTCACAAGGTCGCAAGTCTGTCCGCTATGTCTATTACATACCTTACCCATTGCACTGTCACTTTAAAAAGAAAAAAATGGTGAAAAAAATGTATTTAAACTTACCTGGGAGTGTATCATGTGATCAAGGGCCGGAGGGCTCAAAACACGTAATGATGGCTGGTGTCTGAAGAGTCTGAATGAACACCTTTGCGCACTGATAACGTGGTCCGTGCTCCGCCACTCAGATCAGCGGCAGAAAACTGCAAGCGGAATGTGCTAAAATATATATATATATATATGTATATATACATATATATACATATATATATTTATATATGTATATATATTATCTACTGGCGGTCGCCAGTAGATAGTTATAGTTAGGACCGTGTTTCCAAAGGAAATCTGAAAATTCTATTTTGAATAACTTTGGCGCCGGTTGACGGATCCTCGCGAAATTTTCAAAACTAATGGGGCGCTCCGCTCAGCTCCTACCCTGGAAGTCTCGGGGTGATTCGTCAAGTGGGGGCTGAGAAAAAAGGGGGGTCCCAAAACGCGTTTTCCCCATGCATTTTCCCATAGGACCTTTAGTCTAAGGTACAGCCCGAACGGCTGAACAGAATTACTTGAAATTTGGCAAAGAGGTAGTCCTCAGGTCAGGGATGTGCCTTTTGCATATATGGTGTCAATCTGTTCAGTAGTTCCTGAGAAAATTGCAGTTAAAAGTACATAAATATCTATATGTGCGCACCGTGCGCGCACCGTGCGTGCACCGTGCGCGCACGGTGCCGTGCGCGAGCGTAATTCAGATTGGTGGTTACATGTCAGTCAACATTCGAATCGGTTGAAATCAGGAAGTGTTGTCTGCCATTTTGTGTGTGACAGTGAAAAAGAAAGGTGGAGAACATGAAAAGGGGGCAGGGTACAGAGTTCCTGACCCCTAGCTTTTGTCAGGGGGTCCCTGAAGGACCATGAAGGGTGAAAAAAACATTTAATTTTTTTTTTTTAAATCGCGGGGTGCGCGCACGGCGGAAAAAAAATCATAAAAAAAATAGAATTAAAAATAAAATTTAAGTGTTTAGATGTTAGGTGGCTCTAAAAAGAGCTGTTGTGTTACTTGAGGAACAGAGGAACAAAAAATGAAAAAAATTATAGGGTGCCGCATGTGTGCTGCTGTATCTTGCTCTCTATTAGGGGAATGCTGGTGTCCCCATAAGAGAGAAGAGCATTGCCCGTATTGCACCGTACATGCACCCTCTTGAACAGAGGCTGTATATCCAGAGGAACAGAAGCAGGTGAAGCTGCCGCCGCAGATGAAGTGCTCGGCTGAGCTGCCGATGATGTGCTCGGCTGAGCTGCTGCGGATGTGCTCGGCTGAGCTGCTGGAGGGTTTTCTCTAGCAGCTCGAGCATAAGCCACAGGATGTACATCTCTAACGTGCCTGATCATAGTGAAGATACTAAAAGAGTATTTCTTTTTAGGATCTCCTCTTGATAAGACACCACCACACATAGTGCAGGTGACTTTTGGAGCATTCACCTTCTTCTGCCCCTCTGGAAAAGTGAAAAATTGCCATGTAAAAGAGTTTTTCTGTTTCCTCTGTCTCTGTGGTACAAGGGTCTTCTGCTCACTCCCAGAAGATGACTGCTGCTCTGCCATTCTCAAGTACTGGAGTACTGGAAAAGCTGCTCAGCTCCTTCTCCCAGGGAATCAGAAGTAATAATGAGGGGAGTGGGTGTGGTGTTGGAAGTTTCTGGAACTGAAACTACTATAAACCATTGAAAAGTGTTGTTTCTTAATCACATGACCGGAAAGTACTATAAACCAATGAAAAGTGTTGTTTCTAAATCACATGACTTGCTGTGCTCGCACCGTGCACGCACGGAGCACGCACGCATGCGCGTACGGAGCACGCGCACATGCGCGTACGGAGCACGCGTGCATATGCGTACGGAGCACGCGCGTACGGAGCAAGCACGATGTACGCATGCGCACGTGGAGCACATACTCATGCGCACATGGAGCACGTACGCATGCGTGCACCATGCGCGCACGGTGCGTGCACGGTCAAAAACACTTAAAATTAAAAAAAATAAAAATAAACGTGTTTATAAGTTTATAGAAGATATTAACTATGCTGTTCAACTCTATCCAAATTAAAAAAAAACTGAGCCATTCCATATTACAGGATAAAGTTAATCTATAACTATATATATAGGTAGCTTATTGTAAAATAAATATTTAAAAAATATAATAATATATTCATAAATTAGCATTTAAAAAACCTTGCAAATTCACTGAAAAAACCATAGGTTTCACACACGTTATAGTTAGGAATTAGCATTTAAAAAACCTTGCCAATTCACTAAAAAAAACATAGGTTTCACACACGTTATAGTTAGGAATTGGCATTAAAAAAACCTTGCTAATTCACTGAAAAAACCATAGGTTTCACACACGTTATAGTTAGGAATTAGCATTTAAAAAACCTTGCAAATTCACTGAAAAAACCATAGGTTTCACACATGTTATAGTTAGCTGGACATTTCGCTCGTAAAAAACCAATGAAATTCCCCCGTTATAGTTAGTTCAGCTAACTATAACTCGCGCGCCCGCAATCCACTGCTGATGACGTCACATATTACATCACTCATGACATGGTCAGTGACATCACTCATGACATCACTGATGACATCTCAAATGACATCACTGATGACATCACTGATGACGTCATCCATGTGATAAATTACCACATCTTCTCACACCCTAATATAACCTTTGATACACCGACTCAAAATTTCAGAGTTCCATTCTCAAAACCATACATACTGCAATACCAATAACTACATACCCACTTATTAACTCTTAGGTCTACAAACACCTCCACTCATTCACCTGTACAGTCACTCATACTTACAGTCACTCCATACAAAACTATCATATGCATTTATACACCTATATAGACACTCTCACACACTACCAATCATCCATAGAGGTACTCTCACACCTACTCAGTCATGCAAATAATCGCACTCCCATTTACTCACCTATGCGGTTATACACACTCAAGTTCACTTACTCATAACAATAGTATCAGATTCTTACGCTCTTATAGAATCATTGATACAAGCACACACTCATCCATACAGTCACTCTCACAATCACACACTCTCACATCTACCCACTTATATACTCTTACACGCATATATACTGCCTTTCTCATATGTAGTTAGTCACAAATGTACCACTGAGATATACATTTAATCCCTAACACACCCATACATACACTCACTCAACCATACAGTCCATCACAGATGCACTCTTAAAACCATGCACCCATAGAATCACCCACTCACACATCTATGCATAGAGTCACACACACTCTACCCACACAAACACTCAGGAACCTATACAGATACTGAGACAAGCAATCAATAACTCATATAGACACTTATATAGGTATTCACAAAACCATGCCGCCACTTATACACCAACATACAGACACATACAAACATTTACACAGTTTAGTCACTAGTCTGCAGTAAGATACATTTAATGACTCACTTCAGTTACGCACCACAGAAAATCATCCATTTACACACTTGTACACCCACTCATTCTTCAACAGGCCTTTCCCTATATATATTAAACATATTAAAATTGTTCAGAAACACATACTCAATGGATGATGTCATCAGTGATGTTATCAGTGATGTCATTTGAGATGTCATCAGTGATGTCATGAGGTATGTCACTGACCATGTCATGAGTGATGTAATATGTGACGTCATCAGCAGTGGATTGCGGGCGCGCGAGTTATAGTTAGCTGAACTAACTATAACGGGGGAATTTCATTGTTTTTTTATGAGTGAAATGTCCAGCTAACTATAACATGTGTGAAACCTATGGTTTTTTCAGTGAATATATATATATATATATACATATTCATCAAAAAGTCCACCCGAGGCGAATGTGCACTCTCGTGATGACTTTTATTAAACAGACGTTATCCCCACATTGCTTCTTCAATTTTCTTTCCCCTGACGCATTTCAGACAACAGTCCTTGTTCACAGGTAAGTGGCGGTTTTCATTTATAGGCAATATCATTGCACTCAGGTGAACACTCCTCGCAATTGTTAGCACAATGCATGCTGGTGTCAAGAGTTCCCATATTATTGCCCCCTCCATGGGGTATGCAGCGCCACTTTATTATTCAAAAATTATAAGCTGTGATCGTCTGTTAGTTTCCATACCTTTCTGTCATATCGCTCCCCTCATGACTATCCATTTTTCAAGCCAGGGACCCACCGTTATTACGGTGGTGCCCATTCCGCGGCTGGGCAGCTGCATTTAAATTCATCAAAAAGTTCACCCAAGGCGAAAGTGCACTCTCTTGACGACTTTTATTAAACAGACGCTATCCCCACATTGCTTTTTCAATTTTCTTTCCCCTGACGCATTTCAGGCTACAGTCCTTGTTCACAGGTAGGTGGCAGTGTTCATTTATAGGCGATATCATTGCCCTCAGGTGATTACTCCTTGCAATTGTTAGCACAATTCATGTTGGTATCAAGAGTTCCCATATTATCTCCTCCTCCATGGGGTATGCAGCGCCACTTTGTTATTCAAAAATTACAAGCTGGGATCGTCTGTTAGTTTCCATACTTTTCTGTCATCTCGCTCCCCTCACGGCTATCGATTTCTCAAGCCAGGGACCCGCAGTTATTACGGTGGTGCACCTTCCGCTGCTGGGCAGAGTTCCCATATTATCTCCCTCTCCATGACATCGCCTATAAATGAACACCGCCACCTACCTGTGAACAAGGACTGTTGTCTGAAGCGCGACAGGGGAAAGAAAATTGAAGAAGCAATGTGGGGATAACGTCTGTTTAATAAAAGTCGTCACAAGAGTGCACTTTCACCTTGGATGAACTTTTTGATGAATATATGTATATATACTTATGTATGTTGTGTGTTGCTTGGTATGCCCGTGTGGGCTCCGTTATATTGGAAGCACGATCCACCCTGCAAAGATACGCATACTTGAACACATGCGAGCTATCGTCAGTGCTGATGAGGCTTATCCTGTTGCGAGACATTTTAATCAACATCACAACCGCAACAGAGATCTTTACACAACTCTGGAATGGTAGTGATGGTTTTAACAGTCGCACATCAAAATCTGTAATTTAACAACGTACAATACTATACTAGTTTGTGGTGCCCCTCAGGGTAAAGAAACATCCCACTACCAGAGATATAAAAATAGACAGAATTTCTCCAAAGGGAAAGTCTGTCCTGACATGTGTTAACATATGAGTATACCCCGGCACTTTAAAGTTATAATGACAGTGGTGCAAATATTTCAGCTTTTACTTTGAGCAATTTATCAGTTGATATTAGGAGCACTATAACAGAGATTGATATTGTTATCTCATAAAAATAGGACCAAAAAGTATCTTTAGATATTCATCAGAAAAAAGAACATCAAACAACAGTTATTTTTAGCAAAATGTAATCTCATATAGTCAATGAGAGTTTTGTGTAGTATACTTAAAAACACAAGGTATATGATTTTGAGCCAATTTCAGACAAAACATTTCAGGTTCCAATATACAATATCTATTTTTTCTGTTCCTGCTGAAGCAAAATCATAATCAGATGCAGAAATTCCGATATTGAAGTTGTTTTTTCTCCCAAGACAGCTGACACGTGTTTCGTTACTATGAGTAACTTTATCAAGGCTGTGAACAGAATTTCGGAAAGACAAAGGAGCAAAAAACTAAAAATTAATTTAGCATTTCAGTATGCTTTTTTATCAGAAAAGAAAACCTATTCAGTTAAAGAATAATATCATTAGTAGCCTCACAGAAAGAGAAGAAATAAATGCAGTGATGTTCTTTTCTCAGAAAATATGAATAGTGTGAGTTAATCAGTTTGTTCATTAAGACAAACCAGTGAAGAAAAGGAGGAATAGAGATATTTAGAAAACTCTATAAAGTACCACCATAGCGTGAAAAGGAATAGTGTGTATAAAAGAAATATACAATAAGTGATAAGATACTAGCCCAGATGTGCCATTACACCAAGACCAATGACAAGAAAAAGGAAGTGTTTAAGTAAGAAGGAACTGTCCCACTCAGAATCCAATTAAGAGCAATTCAAGATATATAGATGATGTAAATCCAATTACAAGAAATTTGAATAAGCGAAAATCAGGCAAAATAAGAAATACCTTATAATCTGTGTGACCTGATATTAAGACACAAAGTAGGCCAAAATTAGCGCGAATAATCTGAGTGTGATCCTGTAGTGATAGATCACTCCTGTGAGTATAAAGAGAGAAAGAAACGTAATTTGAGCATGTGAGAAGTTAATCTTCATTAAGTCAACTCACTAATGATTATTATGAACAATTATTCCCATAATGAGGGACCGATTCTAACCTTGGTTTGGTTCATTCCTATTGAAGTGCGTGATATGTGTCCTGATTGAAAGGACCTCTTAAAAACATCTATAAAAGATAAAAAGTAAATTATTCTGTCGATATTATGGTTTCAAAACCTTAGTCCATGAGCATAGCCCAATATGGCCGATATTTCTAGTAAAGAGTTTCCTAAAATTATATTTTAGATGGCACCCCAATTTTCTTGATATCTAGAGGAATTATACAGAGCCATAGTATCTAATCATGTCCTTATGGCAAAATGTCCCATAAAGCGAATCTTAACTTCCTTTCTGATCAAAAATTATTTTTCTTTTTTAGCCAAGTTCACCCTACATTTTAGGGTCATTTTTTGACAAAATCAGAGACCAACGTTCCAACAGCGAAATAGTTCATATTTAACCCGTATGTTCCCCTCGTAACAGACTTACTAGTAAATATTCTGTTAATTTTCAATTATTCAGGGGCTGTGTATCTACCTGTGTCAAAAAGAGAAATATTTAAAATTTAAAAATCATACTCTTCCCGCTTAGAAAAATATTTGGCGATAGTAGTAGTGAAGAATGGCAAGCAAATTACTTACTATCCACAAGGGTAGTGTTGATGTGAAAGTACAAAGACTATGATAGGTCCCTGTAGAGAAAAAGAACAATAAGTTCTTGTGTACTAATATTTTTAAAAGTTATCGTTTCTTTAAAGAAACTATTACAAAATATTTGCCAGAGAACTATATTATCAGTACTTACTTGTGTTCGATGCAAAAGGACCGCAGTTCCAGCTTCAGTTCGTAAAAGCGGCCATGATCCACATGCACCGCTATTTAAACGCAGTATTCATAGACATGGTAGAGGGACACGACTAATTACACCGTAGTCCCGACTAAAAAGTGAAAGCGGACTAGTAGACTCAAGGGGATATACGTCCGCCATTCTTAAATGGTAAACAGAGCATATGAACGGGTCTAGTATATAGAATAAGTTCTGCATAATATATCTAAATATAAATATGCATTGCAAAATGGCCATAATATGAATGACCATATGACTCCAACCTGATTGATTCTCGCGGGTAAGTAAGGTTAATAATCTCAGGTTCCCAACATTTAATGTATACTGTTGTTAAAACGTTGCACTCATAAAAAAGAAAGAAGGAGCTTTGCTAATTCAGCCCTAGTCCCGCCTACAAATTACAAGGGAACTAGAGAATTCATGACAGAATAATTCCACCATAATTAAGCTATAAAAAGGGTTCCTGAACCAGTATGATATATCAGAAAACCACACACCAGAATTGTACCCAGATAGCAAAAGTTTTTTGATGTCCCGAGTCCATGGTCCCTAAGACAGGTGATTCGTCAGTACGATTAACTATCACAAGCTTATCTGGATCTATATCATCTAGATAGCCACTAAGTTAAGCACGAGCGATCGTCTCCGAAAGTCACATGCTATAATTTGCTCTTTGACCTGGTTGATTAAAATATCTTAGTAGGTGAGGTGTCCATGTTCCTTGTTGTAGAAGCTTTCCCACAGACCAAAGAGTAGCACCCCACAAAGAGATGTCAGCCCAAGACACAAGTAAAAGTGATTAGTATGTTTAGACAATTGTGTAAGTATCCATTAGGTGTTAGCCCAAGAAGTCACTGAATCAAGTGAGTCAAAATGAAAAAAGATGTTACATCTATGTAAGTACATTAAAAAAAGATTATTTGAAATATAGATTGACATATCTACAGCTGGAAATCAGATTTGACAAATACTCATGTCATGGTTAACATATCATAAATACATACTTTTTCTTTTTACAGTAATCATTACCAGGTAATAGATGTAGTCATACCAATAACAACAGCATTAATCATCAAGGAACACTTGAAGTTCCCTATCGTAATTAATCCCCTGTTCCACCGCCCGAAGGCGTACTATCCATTGTAATGTAATGTAATGTAATGTAAAAATTATTTGTAAAGCGCGACATTCACCGGACGGTTTCTTGGCGCTATTCACTTAAATCAACGAGAGGCAGAAGCAAAAACAAGGAGAGAGATTTATGAATAGGTACCGAGAAAGAGGTGGGTTTTTAGGAGGGACCTGAAGTGGAGATAAGAGGAGGAGAGTCTCAATTCCAGCGGTAGAGAGTTCCAGAAAGAGGGTGCCAGAAAGGAGAACCCAAGACCGCCGTGTTTTTTGCGCTTGAAGCGGGGAGTCTGAAGGAGCGCAAGATGAGAGGAGCGGAGATTCCTAGAGGGGGTATAGGGGTGCAAAAGGGAGGAAATGAAGGAAGGGCCGGTGCCTGCCAGAGATTTGTGGGTTAGGCAACCAAGTTTAAACTTGCAGCGCTCCGAAATAGGAAGCCAATGGAGGGCCTTGAGAAGGGGACGGACGTGGTGGTGTTTCGGTTGGTGATAAATAAGGCGAGCTGCTTGGTTCTGAATGAGTTGTAGTCTGTTGATTTGATATTGAGGGATGCCAACGTATAGGGCGTTGGCGTAGTCGATTCGGGAGATGACTAATGCCAGTAGTACCAAGGTGAGGGCTTCAGTGGTCAGAAAATGGGCTATTTTACGAATCTTCCGGAGCTGGAAGAAGCAAGAGGACACGGTGGCACTGACCTGATGCTGCATTGAGAGGTCTTGGGAGATGTAAACCCCAAGGCTTTTCACTTTGTCAGCAGGGTGGGGGGAAGGGCCGAGGGAGGAGGGCCAGAAGGTGGAATTCCAGGGATTGGAAGGGCCTCCGACAAGAACGAGCTCCGTCTTGTCGGGGTTAAGTTTGAGATGGTGTGTGCCCATCCAATTACTGATGTGACAGAGGGTGGACTGGAAATCTAGAGCCGCTTCGTCCGAGGAGTCGAGATTGAAGACGAGCTGAATGTCATCTGCATAATTAAATGCTGTGACATTCCTACCGCGGAGGGAGCGGATCAGGGGGGTGAGGTAGAGGTTGAAGAGAAGGGGTGACAGGGAAGAACCCTGCGGGACACCGCAGGTGACTCTCGTCTGGTTTGCCGTGAACTGAGAGAGACGGACCGATTGATGGCGGTCTGCAAGGAAGGAGCGAACCCAATTAAGGGCCGTCCCGCTAATGCCTGCCTCTTCGACACGGTCGACTAAGATGGAATGATCGACCGTGTCGAAGGCTGCTGACAGGTCTAGAAGCACCAGGGCTTGACTGGTGTTGGAGTCGGCGCCTCTACGGAGTTCCTCCATAACAGAGAGGATAACAGACTCTGTCGAGTAGGCAGGTCTAAACCCAGCTTGCTGAGAGTCTAAGAAGTTGGAGTCCTCGATGAAGGAACTGAGGACGGTGGTCACGTGCGTCTCGAGTACCTTGCTTAGGTAAGGCAGGAGAGAAATAGGGCGGAAGTTGCCCAAGACCGTGGGGTCGGCATTGGGTTTTTTTAATATGGGGATAACTTCGGCGTTCTTGAATTGGCTGGGGACCACGCCGAGCAGCAGGGAGTTATTCAAGAGGGCCAGTGGGGGGCCAGGGCAGGACAAAAAAGCAGTCCGGAGAATTGCTGGGGGGCAGCAATCAGTGGGGGAACCGGATGAGACTTTATGAAGCAGGGAGAAGAAGACTTCGTCAGATATAGGAGGCAGCTGTGGCAAGGAGTGAGAGTTGAAAAAGGGAGCAGCCTCTGAGAGAGACATAGCTGGAGGGCTGGAGGAAATACTGTTTTTGATTTTACTGATTTTGTCAATGAAAAATTGGTTAAGGGAGTCACAGAGTGCCTGAGAAGGGAGGGGTTTGATGGTTACTCTGTCCGGGTGTGAGAGTTCCTCCACAATCGCAAAAATGTCTTTGGATTTATTCACAGAGTTGAGAATTTTTGTGGAAAAGTAGATAGATTTTGCGGATGAGATTGCGTGTTTGTATTCTCCAGATAGTTTGAGGAAATGGGCTTTATCTAAGGGGTCGTAGTTTCGACGCCAGCGGCGCTCAGCTTGGCGAAGTCCTAGTTTAAGGGATTTGAAGCTATCGGAGAACCAGCGGTGAGCGTCATGAGGACGCTTGGTTCGGATAGACTTAAGAGGGGCGACTATATTACTGGAAGATTCCAACCAATCGACGAGAGCAGCTTCCTGGGAATCTGGAGGGCCTAAGCCGGGTGGGACGGAGGATGTTAGGGAGGAAAGGAAAAGGTCAAGGTTGGCTTTGTTCCAATTGCGAGCCAGGAGGCTAGCGCCACGGCTACGGGAGGGCGGTGGGGGGACCAAGAGCAGGAAAGAGATTAAGGAATGGTCCGACCAGGGGCAAGGGAGGATTGTGAGTGCTGTAATGTCGAGGTTGTAGGTCCAGACCTGATCTAGGGTGTGGCCTTTAGAGTGGGTCGCCGTGTGGATGTGCTGACAGCCATTGAGGCTACTTAGTAGGTCAGTGAAAGCCAGGGAGTGGGGGCTTTCAAGTGGATCAGACGGCCAGTAATTGAAGTCTCCTAAAACCAGGAGTTTGGAGTTGTTGAGTGAGAGCTGGGATAGAAGGTCACCAAAAAGGGAGAGGAAATTGGGCATGGGTTGAGGGGGACGGTATACCAGAATGCAGGTGAGCGGGGACACCGAGGATTCGAGTCTGGTAACCAGGCAGTCGGCCTGGGGGATAGTGAGTAGAGAGAGGGAAGAGAATCTGAGAGGAAATTTAATAATAGCGGCTACGCCACCTCCGGATTTACCAGCTGGACGGTTGGCTTGAAGAATGTAATAGCCAGGAGGAATAGCTGCCAGGATGTCAGGAGAGGAGTCCTCTTTCAACCAGGTCTCGGTTAGAAACAGGATGTCGGGGCGGTCTGAGTCCAAAAGGTGGTATATATCGTGTTGGTGGCTGATAAGAGACCGGGTGTTGAGATATAGAACTGCTAGCTCCATGTTAGCAGGTGACTGGGCAGGCTGAGTGATGGAGGAAGGGAGGGCTCTGAGCTCAGGGAAAACGCGACGAGCGTTAAGAATCCCCAGTTGAAGGAGTTTTGAATGGCAGGAGAGGTCTAGCGGGAAATGTGAATGGAGTGCGATCAAGTCCCTAGGGGCATAGGAGGTAGTTGGGGCAGAGTGACAGGCCCCGGGCCCCTGCCGGCCGCGGACGGGCGCAGACGGGCTTGCCTTATGCGCGCCTTCGGCGCGCATTCGTCGCGCCCGCTGCGCTCGTCCGCTGCGCTGCCGGGAGTGACACATTTATATACCAGTGAACGGAAGGGTTTGGGAGGGGGCGTGGCCTGCGCGAGTGGGCGTGGCCTAAGGCTCGCGGTAGAATGGCGGCAAGAGTGGTTCAAACACCTCACCCGAGGCAGCGAAAGCAGCGCTGTGCGGGGGTGTCTGAGCCAGCAGGAAGAGAAATGCCAGGGGGGAGTTCCAGCACACAGGTATGGAGCACACAAAATACAATTTTTAAAATTTAAATGCAGCGAAGCGCGCAACTCCCGGCTGTGCCTCAGGAGAGCAAAGTGAATCTGGGGGTGGCGCTAGTAGTCAGCGCTTAAAAGCAATCCTGGCGGAGGGGGCGTGGCCTGCGCGAGTGGGCGTGGCCTAAGGCTCGCGGTAGAATGGCGGCAAGAGTGGTTCAAACACCTCACCTGAGGCAGCGAAAGCAGCGCTGTGCGGGGGTGTCTGAGCCAGCAGGAAGAGAAATGCCAGGGGGGAGTTCCAGCACACAGGTATGGAGCACACAAAATACAATTTTTAAAATTTAAATGCAGCGAAGCGCGCAACTCCCGGCTGTGCCTCAGGAGAGCAAAGTGAATCTGGGGGTGGCGCTAGTAGTCAGCGCTTAAAAGCAATCCTGGCGGAGGGGGCGTGGCCTGCACGAGTGGGCGTGGCCTAAGGCTCGCGGTAGAATGGCGGCAAGAGTGGTTCAAACACCTCACCCGAGGCAGCGAAAGCAGCGCTGTGCGGGGGTGTCTGAGCCAGCAGGAAGAGAAATGCCAGGGGGGAGTTCCAGCACACAGGTATGGAGCACACAAAATACAATTTTTAAAATTTAAATGCAGCGAAGCGCGCAACTCCCGGCTGTGCCTCAGGAGAGCAAAGTGAATCTGGGGGTGGCGCTAGTAGTCAGCGCTTAAAAGCAATCCTGGCGGAGGGGGCGTGGCCTGCGCGAGTCAGCGTGGCCTAAGGCTCGCGGTAGAATGGCGGCAAGAGTGGTTCAAACACCTCACCCGAGGCAGCGAAAGCAGCGCTGTGCGGGGGTGTCTGAGCCAGCAGGAAGAGAAATGCCAGGGGGGAGTTCCAGCACACAGGTATGGAGCACACAAAATACAATTTTTAAAATTTAAATGCAGCGAAGCGCGCAACTCCCGGCTGTGCCTCAGGAGAGCAAAGTGAATCCATTTGGCTTCCATTCTTCTAAGCGTGGAGGTACGATCCCCACCTCTGGGGTCATCGTATGCTTGGGAAATTCCATGAAATTTAATATTCATGAGGGAAGTATTCGGGTGGACTGTATTGAAATGGATCGCCATGGGATAGCTGCTGTTGTTATTGCGTATGGCCCTTATGTGTTCTTGTATTCTTTCTTTTAGGGCTCATATGGTACTACCAATATAAATCAGCCCACAGTAAACTATGTACTTGGACTCACAGTTCATAAAGTCCCTAATCAGATGGTTTTTTTAGTGAATTTGCAAGGTTTTTTAAATGCTAATTCCTAACTATAACATGTGTGAAACCTATGGTTTTTTAAGTGAATTTGCAAAGTTTTTTAAATGCTAATTTATGAATGTATTATTATGTTTTTTTAAATATTTATTTTACAATAAGCTACCTATATATATAGTTGTAGATTAATTTTATCGTGTAAAATGGAATGGCTCCGTTTTTATATATATATATATATATATATATATATATCTATATATATATATACATATATATATTATCTACTGGCGGTCGCCAGTAGATAGTTATAGTTAGGACCGTGTTTCCATAGGAAATCTCAAAATTCTATTTTGAATAACTTTGGCGCCGGTTGACGAATCCTCGCAAAATTTTCAAAACTAATGGGGCGCTCCGTTCAGCTCCTACCCTGAAAGTCTCGGGGTGATTTGTCAAGCGGGGGCCGAGAAAAAGGGGGGGTCCCAAAACGCGTTTTCACCATGCATTTTCCCATAGGACCTTTAGACACAGCTACAGCCCGAACGGCTGAACAGAATTACTTGAAATTTGGCAGAGAGGTAGCCATAAGGTCAAGGAAGTGCCTTTCGCAGGTCTGGAGTAAATCTGTTCAGTATTTCCTGAGAAAATAGCATTTAAAAGCATATCAATATCTATACGCGCACACCGTGCGCGCACTGAGCAAGCCCTGTGCGTGCACCCTGCCGTGCGCGAGCGTAATTCTGATTGGTTGTTAAATGTCAGAAAACATTCGAATCGGTCGAAATCAGGAAGTGTCGGACACCATTTTGTCTCTCGCACTGAAAAGGAAAGGTGGAGACCATGAATAGGGGGCAGGGTAGGGAGTTCTTGATCCCCTAGCCATTGTAAGGGGGTCACAGTAGGACCACGAAGGGCAAAAAAAAAAAAAAATTTTAAAAAAGATCGTGAGGTGCGCGCACCCAGCGCGCACCCGAAAAAAAAGATTAAAAAAAATAGAATTAAAAATCACATTTAAGTGTTTAGATATTAGGTGGCTCTAAAAAGAGCCCTTGTGTTTATTGAGTGTTTTTCGGTACCTACAAGTAAGTACCGATGCAGAGTCTAAAGTTCAAGAGGAAGTCTCTGTTCCCTTCATCATTGAAATGTACACCGTCTCCTCTATACATGTCTTGCATGTTGTAACGCAAGTTGTTGTGGTATATAGAACCCATACCATAGTCTCTGAGGAAAGCAGAAACAGACTTATTGACGTGCTTTCTTGCTTTGTCAATCTGTGGACAATAATGGCTGGACCAGTTCCACTTTTGCCTTTGGCATATATTAGAATATACAAAGGCAGTTTGTGGAAAAAGTGACATCAATTGCAGAAAGGTGTCCTTAATAAGCATTTCCAGACCTACCCCAGTTAAAGTGCCTCGGTCATTTCCACCACAGTGCACTATAATAAGGTTAGGCTGTGGGAGATGTAGAAAGGTTTTCACCAAAGGCATTAATTGGTGCCACTTTAACCCTCTCTGACCAATCCATTTAATGTCTACATTTGGCAAAGCAAGGTCTTTGAAAATACCTCTTTTTTCTGCATACTTTTCACTCCAGAAGACATAGCTATGACCTACAATCCACACTGTAAACATCTTCCAAGGAGGACAGGATGCACTCAGGAGGTGTCTTTCAGTAGAATGGCAATATGAAAAGAAAGACAGTTGAAAAATGGAGGCATACATACTTTTTTAAATAAAAAGAACTCATTGGCTGATTCAAACCATTTTACAGTTAAAACTAGGCTGTATGTTTACATTTTTAAAAGCATGTTTTGGATTGGTACAGAAAAATGTGTTCTCACTGAACATTACTTTGGATTTGCTGTTAGGTTTGAAAAGTCAAGCACTCTTGCTCTTTGGATTTGAAACATTGTGTGCTGAACTTCTGACCTCTCTGCTCACACCTGTGTTCCATGAGCTGTTGCTATGGTAGCAGGCAGAAGTCATGTTGGGGGAAGGGATGATTTGGAAAGGGGTTGAAAGTTGCAACCAATAGAAATGTGTGATTCCATTTGAAAAAATGTGGGAAGGACTGTAATTTTACATTAACATGTATATGTGGGAAAAAAGAGAGGGAAAAATTGCCATTTACTGGTTGTGGAGAGAGGAGAGAGGTGTACAGCTCTGAGATTCTGGCTCTGATAATCTGCTGTTTGAGTGCCACATTTCTTTCTCAACTAATTAATTTTAATGGTGAGTTATGAGTTTGAGAGGGGAAGTATGTGGTGTATTTTGATATAAATAATAGAATTGTCATTCTTGTTTTAAAGTTGTGTTTTACATTTTGTGATTTAGGAGAAATTTAACTGTCTTGAACTAGTAAGATATTATGGAGTATGTTTTCACTGTAAGTTAAGGTGTAGTGGTATCACTGAGGAATACTGTTTTGTGCCTAGAATCACATCATGAGTGTGTCTGCACACAGGATTTGTTGTCAGAGATTTAATTTGCATTGCTGTTGTTCTGTTAGCCTTGCACTTGTAGAAAAGTGGCAGTTTGTTTGCTTAAAGTGTGATGGTTAGCATTCAGCAGAAATTAGTTACTCACAAAAAAGAGGCAAATGCAAACACATTTGAAAATTGCACGGTACATTTTCCTACCACTTTAAAAGTGGTGTTTTACATTTTATGTTAAGGAAGATATTTAACTGCCTTGAACATGTTAGATATTATGGAGTATGGCTTCACTATAAGTTAAGGTGTACTGCTATCACCCAGGAATACTGTTTTCTGCCTAGAATCACACCATGACACAGTGTGCACACAGGAATTGTTATCAGAGATTTAATTCGTGTTGGTCTTGCTCTATTACCCTTGCACTTGTAGGAAAGGGGCAGCTTGTTTTTTGTAACACATGCTGATGGTCTCAAGTACCTGTTAGGACATGTGCTCTTTTTTTGCCTCTCTAAAATATAAGGGAAATGTGTCAGGCTGTCTCAGTAACTATCACTTGCTCCATCCACAGTACTAAATGTGCTTTCAAATTGCCAAAGGAAATATCGTTTTCTGCCTAGAATCACAGCATGAGTCTGTGTGGACACAGGAATTGTTGTCAGAGATTTTATTTGTGTTGCTGTTGTTCTGTAAAACTTGCACTTTCAGGAAAGGGCCAGCTTGTTTTGTTCAAATGTGTTCGTTAGTACTCAGCTATCGTTTTCTGCCTAGAATCACAGCATGAGTCTGTGTGGGCAGAGGAATTGTTGTCAGAGATTTTATTTGTGTTGCTGTTGTTCTGTAAAACTTGTACTTTCAGGAAAGGGCCAGCTTCTTTTGTTCAAATGTGATGGTTAGCACTCAGCAGAAATCACTATCAGAAAAATGAGAGGCAAATGGTAACACATTTCAAATCAACAGGGTAGATTGTCCTTCCACTCCTGCAATGGGTGAGGTACTTCCTACATGTACAAAACTCGAATTAACCTTTACCAAAGATGTACTCTTACACACATATCTGCAGTCTTCATGCACTTGTAAAAGTCTCCATGCAGATCTGTCTTGCAACTGACAATACACAGTCTCCAGAAACACACGGTTTGCACACATGCAGCAGCTTCTCCTACACTCCCATGCATAATACTCAGCTCTGTGTTGTGTTTCAGATAGCAGTGTGTAACATAAACAAAATGTACGTCACCAAGGCTCATTTCCTTTGCTCTACTCTAATCACTCACCCTGTAACACATGCTGATGGTCTCAAGTAGCTGTTAGGACATGTGCTCTTTTTTGCCTCTCTAAAATATAAGGGAAATGTGTCAGGCTGTCTCAGTAACTATCACTTGCTCCATCCACAGTACTAAATGTGCTTTCAAATTGCCAAAGGAAATATCGTTTTCTGCCTAGAATCACAGCATGAGTCTGAGTGGACAGAGGAATTGTTGTCAGAGATTTTATTTGTGTTGCTGTTGTTCTGTAAAACTTGCACTTTCAGGAAAGGGCGAGTTTTTTTTGTTCAAATGTGATGGTTAGCAGTCAGCAGAAATCACTATGAGAAAAATGAGAGGCTAATGGTAACACATTTCAAATCAACAGGGTAGATTGTCCTTACACTCCTGCAATGGGTGAGGTAGTTCCTACATGTACAAAACTCTAATTAACCTTTACCAAAGATGTACTCTTACACACATATCTGCAGTCTTCATGCACTTGTAAAAGTCTCCATGCAGATCTGTCTTGCAACTGACAATACACAGTCTCCAGAAACACACTGTTTGCACACATGCAGCAGCTTCTCCTACAGTCCCATGCATAATACTCAGCTCTGTGTTGTGTTTCAAATAGTAGTGTGTAACGCAAACAGAATGAACGTCACCAAGGCTCATTTCCTTTGCTCTACTCTAATCACTCACCCTGTAACACATGTTGATGGTCTCAAATAGCTATTAGGACATGTGCTCTTTTTTGCCTCTCTAAAATATAAGGGAAATGTGTCAGGCTGTCTCAGTAATTATCACTTGCTCCATCCATAGTACTAAATGTGCTTTCAAATTGCCAAAGGAAATATCGTTTTCTGCCTAGAATCACAGCATGAGTCTGAGTGGACAGAGGAATTGTTGTCAGAAATTTTATTTGTGATGCTGTTGTTCTGTAAAACTTGCACTTTCAGGAAAGGGCGAGTTTTTTTTGTTCAAATGTGATGGTTAGCAGTCAGCAGAAATCACTATGAGAAAAATGAGAGGCAAATGGTAACACATTTCAAATTAACAGGGTAGATTGTCCTTCCACTCCTGCAATGGGTGAGGTAGTTCCTACATGTACAAAACTCCAATTAACCTTTACCAAACATGTACTCTTACACACATATCTGCAGTCTTCATGCACTTGTAAAAGTCTCCATGCACATCTCTCTTGCAACTGACAATACACAGTCTCCAGAAACACACTGTTTGCACACATGCAGCAGCTTCTCCTACACTCCCATGCATAATACTCAGCTCTGTGTTGTATTTCAGATAACAGTGTGTAACGCAAACACATTCAACGTCACCAAGGCTCATTTCCTTTGCTCTACTCTAATCACTCACCCTGTAACACATGCTGATGGTCTCAAGTAGCTATTAGGACATGTGCTCTTTTTTGCCTCTCTAAAATATAAGGGAAATATGTCAGGCTGTCACAGTAATTATCATTTGCTCCTCAACAGAAGTAAATGTGCTTTCAAATTGCCAAGCAAATATCGATTTCTGCCTAGAATCACACCATGAGTCTGTGTGCACACAGGAATTGTTGTCAGAGATTTAATTCGTGTTTCTCTTGTTTTGTAAGACTTGGACTCGTAGGAAAGGATCAGCTCATGTGATAGGATTTGAAAAGTTGAAAAAAAAAATTGTAATGAATTAAAATTACATAAAGGTATTTTTTTTTTAGTTCTTTCCAGGTATTACTGAGCAACACTGAAAAAATATAAAGATGCCTATAAAGTCAAGAAAGAGAAAAGAAAAGAAACAACAATTATATTTGAAGACGACTGGTAAAAAAAAAATAGGAGGCGAAGCGTGTGTTGGAAAACAGAAAAAGTCTTCTGGTAAGCAAACTAAAGAATTTTAAAAAAATATCTTCCAAAAAAAAATAATGATCGAAACATAAATTCAAACAGTGTTTCAAGTACAAAACAACAAGAGTCGACAGCAAACAGAAAATGCTAATGTAGACTCAGAAGTAAGAAAGAGTAACTTAATACGGAAAATAGATTTTAAAAACATTAGTCGAAAAATGTTTCAGAGAAGAGTGATGTTAAATTTGCTAAAGGATGTGAAAAAGTATAAGAAAAAAACCAAATTTTATAAGAAAAAGAAATTAATAGAAAATATTGTTACCAAGGCATTAGAAATAAAAAAAAAACTATTCATTTTAATTTTGAACAGGATGCGTAGATTAGGTAAATTAGTCAATGCAATGAAGTCACAAAGCTAAAGGAAAAGAGAAGTAAAAAAAAATAACTTTTGTAAAGTGTTCTTAGGAGAATGGAAGCATAGTTCAAGTACTGAACCATTTTTTAATGAAGAGAGTTATCTTCAAAGTAATAGTTTGTTGCATGCAGTTGACACCAATGGAAGAGCATAGTTAAGGATGGTTGTATAATGGAAATGGAGAAAATGGTTCCAAGAAATGAGGAAGAAGTGATGGCTGATGAGGTTATGGGGAGACGTCCTAAAGCCCCAGTGTACCCTTGGAATTGTAGTAGTATTTGTACTGTGCGTCAGGAATCTATTGATAAATTACGTGACTTTCTAAGAGAATATAGTAAAAAGAGTATTAAACAGAAAATTAAGGTGCTTCAAAGACTAGATCCATGCAGAGTGAGAGAGAATACTGGTTTGCAAGGACATTTTCTGGCTTGTCTATCTAGGAAAGTGTGTCAAAGTGTTTTTCACCATTTTAGGATGCTCGCTGTTCATCATACTGAAATGAGAAAGTTTGTGAGAACATTGTATTTTGCTAAAAGTCCAGCACTAAAGTTGAATGAGTTGAATAATGCTCTGTTCTGTGGATCTGTATCAGATGTAGTGAAGGTTACTGATGAGATTCAGTTTTGTTACTTTGGTCCAGTACAAGAAAGTGCAGAAAATGACACAGTTATTGATGGAAATGTAGAAGAGAATGTAGAACTTACTGTTAGTAAAAATTTTGATGATGAAATGACAAAATTTGCTATCATCTCTAATGAAAGACCAAATATTACTTGTATATGTTGCCGGAGAAGCCATTACAAAATTCAAACAAGGAATGTTGATCTGTATAAAAAAAGTGAAAATGAAGATAATTATAAGTGGAAAGATTTTGCAGCATATATATTTCTTGAAAATTGTTTTGAATTGGGTGAAGATCAGCGTATTTGTAAATACTGTTATAACAAGTTAGAAGAAAATAGAATGCCAGCAAGAGCTGTACATAATAAATTAGAATTGGTTGAAATTCCTCCAGAGCTTTCGGATTTAAATACGTTTGAGTCTATACTTATTCAATGTGTCCATCCGTTTCAGACCATAGTGCGCATGGAGCCAAAAACTGGTAAATTACCACCTTCAGATTTACAAAGAGGTTTAAAAGGAAGAGTTGTCTATTTGCCATTGGATTTGAAAAAAAATATGGAAACAATTGATGCAGATACTTTGGAAACTGAACCATTAGTTATTCTGGTTAATGGTGTACCTACGAAGAATAAGAAAATTTGGCAGGAGCTGGTGGATGTACGAAAAGTACAAAGAGCAAATTTGTATTTGAAAAATAATAATAAATGGTATGAAGCCATTTATATGGATGAAGATGAAGAAGAAATACTAGTCATCGGTGTGGAAAATACTGTCGACGAAAGTACAAGAGTAAAGATAAATTCTACACAACATGTCGATTTGGATTTCCACGACCTGTTCTTTCAAAAGGAAGAGTAAACAGTTTTATGTCAGCTGTGCGACATACTATTACAAGAAAATCGCCTAAGAATACCTACAACCTAAGAAGAAAAGAAGAGTCATAATATATAAATGACTACAACCCAGTCATTTTATCCATGTGGAATGCTAACATGGATATACAGTATGTGGCTGACAATTCTATTGCTGTTGCTCGGTATGTCACGTCTTACATCACTAAATCTGAGAAAACAGAATTGAAGGAAATGTGGGAAGAGATTTCTCACGAGAAGACTGTCAGTAAGAAGCTATACAGTTTCAGTTTAAAGATGTTATCGCATCGAGAAATTGGATCCTACGAATGCTCAGATAGGTTATCATCTGCAAGCCTGTACTCGAAATCAAGAAGTATAATTTGGGTAAATTTAGGCCTTGCAGGAATGCGATATCGGGTACTGAAATCTATTCGAGAAATTGAGTATTTAGCAGAGTTCGAACCAGAAAGTACAGACATTTTAAGAACAAACATGTTGGACACATATTACCCACAAAGAAGTCATCACCTTGAGAACATGTGTCTTCATGAAGTGCTGCAGAACTTCATTTTTAAACGGAATGCCACAGAAGATATCAACAATGGAAAATATAAAGTCAGTGGTGAGGAGGGATGTTTGGTGAAGCAAACAAAAGGAAGTTTGATAAATCACCGGAAGCTGAGTTGCGACACTCCTGACAAAAAGGAATTTTACTACTTAGCACTTTTGCAGCTGTTTAAACCATGGCGTTCAGAGGACGAACTACTTGAAGAATTCCAGAGTTATGAAGATTCCTTCAGTGCTAGCAAAGACAGCATAGAATGCAGTACTTTCACAACTTATGTTCAAATGTTAAATGAAGAAATTGAACAAGAAGCAACAATTGCAGCTGAAGTAGCTAGAGACAGTTCTCAAGACAGTCAAAGTTCTGGGACATTCAGTCAAGATCCTCTAGGACAACCAATCGTAGAAAATGAAGCAGCAATAGCCATGAATGAAGTGGAAACAGCTATGCATCACGCTCAGGAAGAATTAGTAGACTTAACATATTTGGAGCAGCAACTGAATGAAGAACAAAAACAAATTTATGAAGAAGTCAGGAAAAAAATTGATCACGGAATACTACATGAATAGAAAGAGTGCTAATGCACATCATTTGAACCAATCAGGATGTATGTGAGTGGTCAAGCTGGAACTGGAAAAAGTTTCTTAATTAATGTAATTAGAAGCTACCTACAGAAGAAAATGGATTCCATTTTGTCTTGTGTTGTTACTGCTCCAACTGGGTTAGCAGCGTATAACATAAAAGGAGTTACCTTACATCATTTGCTAATGTTACCAGTAGAGCATGAAAACAAAATATAGTACCACAAACTAGCAGGAGAAGCATGCTTGGAAGTTTCAAGAGTATTGAAGAAATTGAAAGTACTCATTATTGATGAGGTAAGCATGGTATCAAACTTAATGCTTGCCTTTGTGCATTTAAGAATGCAGCAAATTCTGAAGACAGAGTATGGCGTGTTATTTGGAGGAAAACACGTCATAGTTTTTGGGGATCTTTTGCAACTTACTCCAGTTAAAGGACAACCGGTATTCCATACTCTTACACATGAAGACACGCAAAAGTCGTTAGGAAGTATAGGCAATGTAAATATTTGGACATATTTTGAGTATAAGTAACTCATTACCAATATGAGGCAAGCCAATGATGAGGACTATGCAAGTATTCTGAAAGATATAAGAATTGGACTACTCACAGAACATGGCAGAAAAGCATTACAGAGTCGATTGCTGAGTAATTTGTTTACAACAGAAGAAATAGTTCCTGAGAAAATATACAAGAAAATTGCTGAAAAAAATACTGTAATCTGCTTAATGCCAACACTACATGAATGCTCTGTATTCAATCAAGAACTTTTGAAATTGGAAAATGAAGAGATCATAAAACTGGAAGCTGTGGATAAAATTCAACATGAACGAATAACTATTATATTGACAGGCAGATTGGCTACTAAATTGGATTCTCTGGAGAAAAACATTTCAAAAACAGCTGGTTTGGAAAATAATCTTTATGTGTGTATGAACTGTAGAGTAATTTTAAGACGCAATTTGGATGTAGAAAAAGGTTTAGTGAAAGGAGCTATGGGTAAAGATGTGGGTTTTGTAAAGTACCAGAAAAAAGATGGAATTGAATTCTTAAAAATAAAATTTGATCAGATTGAAGAGGTTAAAGTGATTAGTCGTATTCAGTTCGTTTTTTGCTAGTGAAAGACTTATATGTACGTAGGAAGCAGTTTCCGATTTCTCTAGCATATGCTGTAACTATTCACAAGTCTCAAGGATTAACTGTTGATAGTGCTTTTGTAAACATTGGGTCTACTGTGTTCAAAGAAGGTATGGCATATGTTGCTTTGTCACGCGTGAAAAAATTATCTGGTTTATTCATGATAGACTTTGATGACTCAAAAGTAAGTGCTGATGCAAACTGTATAAAGGAGTATAATAGATTAAGAAAAAGCTACGCTCCTCATTTAGGTCAGTATCCTGTGTTTGAAAAACGTGTTGTTTGTCGGAAAAGGAGATTTGAGAATATCTGTAATGAGGATGTACAGAAGAGAAAACAAAAAGACAGATATGGGACTGCAAGCAAACCGAAAAGGACAGTGTGGAAGAGGTTGTTAGTTGTCATTTTGAAAATAGCTCTGGTATCAACTGCTACGCAAATGTAGTGCTGAATGTTGTATTTTATCTTGAAACTTTGCAAGAGCAGATAATACTAAATCATGAACAAAGATTCTGTTCTTTGCTGAGTCTCCTTTATGAGAAGCTGAGTAATGATAAAAATAAAATTGAAAGTGCTTCTGATGTTAGAAATCTTTTAGATGTATGTTCTGGATGTACACAGTTTACACAAAATGTCCAGCAAGATGCACAGGAATTCTTGATGTATATCCTGATGGTACTGGAAGATGAAGGAGTAGAAGAAGAAAATTTGTTTGGTGTCTCTTATACATGGGAACATTGTTGTGATAACTGTATGAACACAAGCAGTAGTAATGTAGATTCTGAAAGGTTCATATATTTACCATTACCAGAAAGTAAAACAGTGACTTTTAGTAAATTAGTTAAAGATGCTAATCACAACATGGAATGTTCTAAATGTAAATCTGAAATGTTGTCAACGTTATTTTTAAAGAAATATGGACAGGATGTAATTTTAATAGTACAACGTTGTAGAGCTGATGGAACAAAATTGGAAACTTTACTAAAGAAGTTTGTTGGCAACCAATTATCCATATCTGGGAAAACTTTTGTTACAGTTGCAATAATTTTTCATGATGGTCCTTCTATAACTTCTGGTCATTACACAGTTTATCTTAAATGTGAAAAAGGATGGACACTGTGTAATGATTCTCAATTGATTTTCAAGCAACGTTTGCCTTATGATTTACTCAATTCTTACTTAATTTTTCTGAAACCCAAATTTTAAATACTAACATCATCATCGGAAGAAAGCATTATTAAAATTTAAAAGGATTAAAATCGGATATTTCACTCAAAAGGGATTTTAAACTTACCATTTGGCCTTAAGGAAAGGTAAAACAAACAATTGTGGACTTCTTTGACAGATATTATTTTGGAAAATGTTCTTTTACAACAAGGTTTACAGACGCTATTTTTTGAAAATTGTTATTGTTTTTAAAAGGTATTTTTGACATTTCTATTAAGGTATGTTTTAGTGAGGATACATTTGGGGCTTTTTTAAACAATCTTTCAGATTGTTTTTTTTTTTTGCCCGCTGTTAAATGATGAATACAATTGATTTCACTATTTTCAGTGAAAATCAAAACATTCTGAAAACAGCAAAAAAGGGCAAAAAATTGCTTTGCTAAATATGAAAAAACATGTACTGTTTAATAAAGTGTATTGTTGAATATTAATACTTTTTTTCTTTTTTCAGAACTAGAAAGACAATTTAGAAGATGTTATTCAGTTTTCTTTGCAATTAAATAAAAATGATGGTCAGGTAAGTTTAACATATCTGTATGTGTCACTGCTTTCGTTTCATGCTTCCTTTTCTTCACCTCTCCTTACTCTGCTTTTCTCATTTCTCTTCTCACTCTCTCTTTCTGCTTTACTACTCTTTTGTAACTCCCTTACTCCTTCTCTACTAGTCCCCTACCTTTACTACCTCCATCACTAATTTTTCATCCATGTTTCTTTCTCTGTATCCATATGTCTTAGTATTTTTAACTGTCTTACTCCTTCTCAGTTGTTTGCTTTCTGTCTCTGTATCTGTCACTCTCTGTTTGTCTGTTTTACCCTTAACTTCCTTAACATCTCTGGGGCAGATTTACAAGCCACCTGCACCACCACTACGTCACTTTTCTTGACGTACTAGTGGCGCAGGGTGCTCTTCCATATTTACAAGGAGAGGATAAGCCACTCTGTGTGTCTTTTCCTCTCCTTGTAAATACAGCCAATTCAAATGCAGCACTAAAATGAGCTATTATCTTTTTTGATAGGTTTAGGGTACCTATAGGTAAGTACTGATGCAGAGTTTAAAGTTTAATAGGAAGACTCTCTTCCCTTCATGTGTGAAATGTACACCATCTCTTTTTTAATTACTTTGCCACTCCCCTCTCTTTGTCAGGGAGTCCCTGAAGGTTTACTAAAGGTGAAAAAAATGATTATTTTTTTTTAAAAACCCCATTGGGTGCGCGCAGGGTGCGCGCACCCAAAAAAAACCCCCAGAAAAATAGATTCAAAAAACAAGTTTTTGTGTTTTGATTTTAGGTGGCTCTAAAAAGAGTCCTTGAGTTAATGTAGGGACAGAGGAAGTGAAAAACGAAAAAAAAAAATAACAAAATGATGGCCTTTCGCAAGGATGCTCCTCAAATTTTCTTTGAATGAGACCAATACTGCTCTCACCCAAAGTAATAAGAGTACCACAATCCATGCAGTGTGTACTCATCCTCCCAAAACAAGGACGAATATCCAGAGGTGTGGAAGAAGGTGAAGGCACCATCGCAGAAGAAGTGCTCGCCTGAGCTGCCGAAGATGTGCTCGGCTGAGCTACTGCAGATGTCGTCGGCTGAGCAGGTGGAGGGTTTGCTCCAGAAGCTTGACGAAAAGTCACAGGATGCATTGCCTCAACGTGCCTCATCATAGTGTGAATACTAAAAGAGTACTTCTTATTAGCATTCCCACGTGACAAAGTGCGCTGACACAGTATGCAGGTGACCTTTGGTGCATTCACCTTCTTTTGTCCCTCAGGAAAAGTGAAAAACTGCCATATAAAGGAGTCTTTCTGCTTCCTCTGCCTCTGTCTCTCAAGAGTGTCCTGTTCACTCTCAGAAGGTGGCTGGTGCTCTGCCATTGTCTCACAAAAACAGAGTAGCTCCTTCTCCAAGGGAATCAGAACTAACAATGAGGGGGGTGGGTGTGATTTTGGAAGAATCTGGAACTGAAAGTACTTTGAACCAATGAAAAGTGATGTTTCTTGATCACATGACTTGCCATGAGGGGATTGGGTGTGGTGTTGAAACAATCTGAAACTGAAAGTAATGAAAACCAATTAAAAGTGTTGTTTTATTAATCACATAACCCGAGGTGCGCGCACTGAGCAAGCTCCGAGCGCGCACGGTGCAATTACGCATGCGCGTACGCGCACATGCGCATAAGTATTATGCGTGTACATAACGCGCATACGCAGCAAGCGCACATGCGCGAACGTCAGCGCGCGTACTCTACGCGTATACGGAAGAGTACCGCGTGGAGCACGTACGATGCACGCATGCGTACGTACGCATGCGTACTGGGTGCGCGCTGCGAGCTCGCACTAAAATGTATGTATGCGTACGTAGATAACGTACGCCTGCATACATGAAAAACGTACGCAAACGTGGACATAACTTAATAGAAGATATTAACTATGCTGTTCAACTTTATCCAAATTCAAACAAAAAAAAAATGAGCCACACCAAATTAAATGATACAGATAATTTATAAATGTATACATAGGGACATTTATGAAAAAGAAATATATAAAAAATATAATAAAAAAATAAAAAATTTGCATTTAAAAAACCTTTGAAATTCAATGAAAAAAACATAGGTTTCACACACGTTATAGTTAGGAATTAGCATTTAAAAAACCTTGCAAATTCACTGAAAAAACCATAGGTTTCACACACGTTATAGTTAGGAATTAGCATTTAAAAAACCTTGCAAATTCACTTAAAAAACCATAGGTTTCACACAAGTTATAGTTAGCTGGACTTTTCACTCGTAAAAAACTATTGAAATTCCCCCGTTATAGTTAGTTCAGCTAACTATAACTCGCGCGCCCGCAATCCACTGCTGATGACGTCACATATTACATCACGCATGACATGGTCAGCGACATCACTCATGACATCACTGATGACATCTCAAATGACATCACTGATGACATCACTGATGACGTCATCCATGAGAAAAATTACCACATCTTCTCACACCATAATATAACCTTTGATACACCGAGTAAAAATTTAAGAGTTCCATTCTCAAAACCATATATACTGCAATACCAATCATTACATACCCACTTATTAACTCTTTGGTCTTCATATACCTCCACTTGCTCACCTGTACAGTCACTCATACTTACAGTCACTCCATACAAAACTATAATATACATTTAAACAGTTATATAGACACTCACACACTAACAAGTATCCATAGAGCTACTGTTACACCAACTCAGTCATGCAAATAATCACACTCCCATTTTCTCACCTATGCAGTAAAACACACTCAAGTTCACTTACTCATAAAAATAGTATCACATTCTTACACTCTTATAGAATCATTGATACAAGCACACACTCATCCATACAGTCACTTTCACAATCACAAACTCTCATATCTACTCACTTATATACTCTTACACGCACATATACTGCCTTTCACATATGTAGTTAGTCACAAATGTACTACTGAAATATATATTCAATCCCTAACACACCCATACATACACTCGCTCAACCATACAGTGCATCACAGATGTATTCCTAAAACCATTCACCTATAGAATCACCCACTCACACATCTATGCATAGAGTGACACACACCCTACCCACACAAACACTCACGAACCCATACTGATACTCAGACAACCAATCAATTACCCATATAGAGACTCATATAGCTGTTCTCAAAACCATGCAGCCACTTATACACCAACATACAGACACATACACACATTTACACAGTTTAGTGACTAGTCTGCAGTAAGATACATTTAATGACTTACTTAAAGAATCATGTTATGCACCACAGAAAATCAACAATTTACACACATGTACACCCACTCATTCTTCAACAGGACTTTCCCTATATATATAAAACATATTGAAATTCTTGAGAAACACATACTCACTGGATGACGTCATCAGTGATGTCATCAGTGATGTCATTTGAGATGTCATGAGTGATGTCACTGACCATGTCATGAGTGACGTAATATGTGACGTCATCAGCAGTGGATTGCGGGCGCGCGAGTTATAGTTAGCTGAACTAACTATAACGGGGGAATTTCTATGGTTTTTTACGAGTGAAAAGTCCAGCTAACTATAACATGTGTGAAACCTATGGTTTTTTAAGTGAATTTGCAAGGTTTTTTAAATGCTAATTCCTAACTATAACGTGTGTGAAACCTATGGTTTTTTCAGTGAATATACATATATATATATATATATATATATATATATATATATATATATATATATATATATATATATATATATATATATATATATATATATATATATATAATCTACTGAACATAGAAGAAGCACTCTGGTTACATACCCGTCTCTATGCAGTTAACATGGCAGCCATTTTAAGCAGGTAAAAAGTAATGCATTAATGAACTAGAAAGCCACGGCAATGTATTTTACTTTTTTTGCTTCTTCTATGTTGTTATCAGATAAATGTGGATTCAGTATAACTTTATGTATCGTGTGAGCAAGACACATTACGTGTCGAAACGCGTAGCGATTTTTTTATAAAATAAAGAGCTGACCTCTGAGAGTGCGTTATCCTTGGATTATTTTGGAATATTTACTTAACCGGATCTGGGTTTGCCGGTAAATGCACCACCTGACGAAGGGAGCGATCCTGGAAGGACCCGTGTTTTGTTGATTTACATAAAGGAAGGATCATATGCCGGCCATTTGGAAAATGCTGAACTATTTCTGGTGAAGGAATCCCGTGGAGGACGAAAAGCCTGTGTTAGAGGGAGGTAAGCCGGGCCCTAGGCGTTGCTGTCTGGGAGGGGGGCGAGCGTGCACTGTGTGCGCGGGCGGACACCCTCTCGGCGTTAATGCCGAAAGGTTTGGGACTTACGTCTCCGGGAAGGGGCTCATAAGACAAGCGGGATAACAGGTACATCGGTACTTTACGAAACAGCGATTCTGTGTCGCGTGCAGTTTGAAGCATAACGCAATACACTCCACGCTAATCCCAAACGCATATATGTAATTGGCATCAGGAACCGCTTACAGATAGGCGGGGAGGTCTCTCAGCACAATTCCAAATTACAAGGGAAAGTAGAACTTAAAGACTGAATTATTCTCTCTTTGTACTGAAACGCGCACGTTTAAGAAAACACACAATGTTTTCTACCATATTAGGATTCTGTTAACAGCATGGAGAATGAAAGTGAAAGGCGAAGGGAAGCACAGGCAGTCTTTGCAAGAGCCCCGGGTAAAGGGGCAGGTGCAGGAGTAGCGTCCAACAAACCTGAAGTCAATTCCCTTAACATTAAAATGAGAAGATATGAAAAATTAAAGAAACAGGAAACATCCAAATGGTGGGAGGCGATCTCCCTTCAAGACTATGTCGAAAAAAATATGGTCCCACGAGGATTAAGAATATATACCACCCCATCACATGAGGCACGGAATCCACGCATGCTAAAGGAATGGGCAGCAAATTCGGCCTCAAGCTCTAAGAACATGCTGAGCATACTTATAAAATATGCATGGGAGGATAGAGAGGAAATCATCAAAGAATTAGAGACAATTGAGGAAGAGTTCAAAAACAGCACTGAGCAAGATAACATCAAGAAATTCAAAGAAGATTTGAAAGATAGACTTAAAAGGTATGAAGATGATATCAAATTACGAAAGCAAAGAAAATTACACAGGGACTGTACGGATTATGAGAGCGGACGCATCCTAACCTACAGCCAAAAATATGATTATTTATATAAACAACAGAATATTCAAGATGGAGGACCTGAAAAACCTAGACTCACAGAAGAAGTACAGGAAATAGTACCTACTAGTGATTCTGACACAGATGTCTCAGTCAATTTAGCAAGCACTTCCTCTGAAGTCGAAATAATAACTAAACCGGCGTCTTTTTTAGACGAATTCCGGGTCATGAGAACAAGACAACAGAAAACAGAAGAACTACCGACCACACCACGGAGAGGACGGGGTCGAGGCCGCGGACAGGGACGCGGAAGAGGAAGAGGCAGGGGCGTTCAAAACAGAAACGACTCAAGCTTAGACAAAGGAGAAGCAAACAAAGCACCCGTGGGAACCAAAAGAGGGGAAAGAGGAAAATGTACTAAACATGGATAGTACAATGGTAAATAAAACTATCATTAATTTGTCCTCAAGATCCTTATCACAAATGGAAAAAACCACTCTTTGTCTAGGCCTGACATTTTGCCCAACTGAGCTGTTTAACTATGCGAATACCAGAGTTGATATCTTTAAATTCATAAGAAAATTGAAATTGAAGAAGTGGCATACTCTGAGAAATGATAGACCTCCAGACAATTCTAGTTGGCAGGTAGATAATCTGTCTCAACCTAATTTGACGGTAGATGATGTAAACACCCTTGAAACACTTTATACATTGGGGGACTCTACCTTGGACATAACTACCAGTATATCATTGGAAAATCAAAGTTATGTCACGACTAACAGAGCTGCTTCTACCACATTTATACCTAAATCTATCTTTTACCCAACTCTCCCGCATGACTCTATTGATACATTTCAAGAAGTAGTTATGAGTGAACTTATCAAGTACAAACACAGGACGGGTAGACAAAACAATGTGAAATTTAATCTATCTAAAAAACAGAGAGATTTCATTCTTTCATTGGCACAGGACAAAAACATTGTATTAAGACCATCGGATAAAGGAGGCAATGTTGTCCTGTGGGATAAACAAATGTACATCGATGAAGCCCTTAAACAATTGAATGATTCTAATTTTTATTGTAAATGTACCACCAATACTTACAATTGTAGCATAACTAGTACATGGGAAAGTTTAGCTAACTGGCAGACAGAAGGGCTCATTACTTGGCAGGAGTACTGTTTTCTTAAAAAAGATTTTCCCAAGTTACCGATACTATACTTACTTCCCAAAATACACAAAAACCCAATGACACCTCCAGGTAGACCTATAGTCTCATCACTAGGAAATGTCAATGAAAACATATCAAAATATGTAGATTTCTTTCTTAAGGAATATGTTGTCTTATTACCATCACACATCAGGGATACTAAGGATTTCCTTAATAAAATTGCTAACGTTAGTTGGGAAGATGAATTTATTCTTATTACCCTGGATGTGAACTCGCTATATACCATCATTGATCACACCCAGGGTATGGAGGCTTGTGTACATTTTCTTAAGGCAAGGAATATATGCTACCTTGAACATACTAACATGTTAGCTAACATGATGAAGATGTGTCTCTCCAACAATATTGTTTTGTTTAATGGTGAGCTTTACAAACAGGTGCGAGGCACCGCAATGGGGACATGTTTCGCTCCAAGCTTTGCGAACCTCTTCCTGGGGAAGTGGGAGGAAGAACTACGTAAAGACAAAGATCTAGATTTTGACTTTAACAAAGTCAAAGTATGGATGAGATATATTGATGATCTCTTCATCATATGGAAAGGTAGTAAAAATGAAGCAAAAGAATTCATCAACAAGCTGAACAACAACATATACAACATACAACTAACATCTTGTATTAGTAAGAACAGAATCGAATTCTTAGATACTGAAATAACAGTACAGAATGGTGTGTTGGTATCGAGCCTTCATCGGAAAGAGACTGCTGGCAACAATTTGCTCCACGCCCTCAGCGCCCATCCGGAGACATTAAAATGGAGTATTCCTTTTGGGGAGCTACTGAGGGCCCGGAGAAACTGTAGTACAGATGAGACTTTTATGCATGAGCAAGAAATCATGCTTACTAGATTCAAAGAGCGTGGTTACCCAGAATGGGTTTTAAAAAGAGCTACAAACAAAATCAAGAACATCAGTAGATCAAAGGCTCTTGAGTATAGGGAAAAGGACTACGGTGATGAAACACAGATCAGGGTGATAACCACATTCAACCATAGATCCAAGCAGGTCCATAAGATCCTAGCTGACACCTGGAAAGTTCTGAAATCAGATTCCATTATAGGAAATAATATCAGTGACAGACCTTTAGTTACATACAGAAAGGGCAAGAATCTGAGAGACATTTTGATGAAAAGTGATATCACTGAAATCCCCAATAGAAGCCTACATAATCTCAAAGGTTTCTATCCCTGCGGACATTGTAGGGCATGTAAATCCAGCCACATGGTGAAAGAATTTGAAGTTGGAGGGTCAACAAAAAACAAGGTCATAACGCAATTTTTAACTTGCAACACCAGCTTTGTAATCTATGTACTTGAATGTCCATGTAAACTCAGGTATGTAGGGAGTACAACCTGTATGGTCAAAAAACGAGTTCAGGAACACCTTAGAGCGATAACTAATACAGATTTCCATTATCCCATCGCACGACACTTTCAGGATAAACATCAATCTAACAACTCCCTCCTAAGATTTTTTGCGATAGAACAGGTCAATCTAGGCAGAAGAGGAGGAAACAGGGAATTATGTTTAAGGAAGAGAGAATCCAAATGGATAATGGAACTTGAAACTAGATTTCCTGGGGGACATAACCTCGATGAGGAACTTGCAACTCATTTACATGATGATTAAGAATATTGTCTCCATAAGTATGTTTCTCCATATATGCTGTTAATGTAGATGTCTCAATACTGCTGACATGATTGGTATGTTGATTGCTGGTTGAGCAGACAGTGATTTTAATTGTATTCTTTTCTTATTATTATTTAGGAGGAAAGGAAGGGACCCATCACTTTTCAAGACACTGCACGGGCTCCCTACCCTTTTCTTCACCAGGATTGCCAACTGCACTTTTAATAAGATAAGAATTGCACTTTTTCTTCACTTTTTTCCATTTTTTCTATTGTGATTACATCCCCCCTTTTTTGTATTTGTTAAAAACTTTACAAAAAATTCTAAGAAAAATCATGGAAACATGTGATTTAGAATGTTTTCCTAATTTGTAGTAATAATTGTCTTGTGTAAGTCTGATCGTGAAGTTTAGCACAGTATGAATTATGAGCCATTTGGCGCCCTTTAATGAGTTGCTGCTAGTCACATGGCAAGTAAGACTTACGGGCACTAGTCCGCATGCATTTGTGTAATTATGCCATAATGTAATGTTTGACACAGCGGAGAACCCAATGATTTGAAGAATATAAATCATTTAAGCACTTGCGGAATATGTATGAAACTCGCAAACAAGAGAATTTGATTGGGTACAAACGGATTCATCGGAATTCTTTTCATTACAAATATAATTATGTTTTCCGCTTTGAAAAGGCACTAGTCCGCTTTTATCCATTCTTGTGTACATACACTTGTATTAATGTAAAATACATTGCCGTGGCTTTATAGTTCATTAATGCATTACTTTTTACCTGCTTAAAATGGCTGCTATGTTAACTGCATAGAGACAGGTATGTAAAAACCAGAGTGCTTCTTCTATGTTGTTATCAGATAAATGTGGATTCAGTACAACTTTATGTATCGTGTGAGCAAGACACATTACGTGTCGAAATGCGTAGCGATTTTTTGATAAAATAAAGAGCTGACCTCTGAGAGTGCGTTATCCTTGGATTATTTTGGAATATTTACTTAACCGGATCTGGGTTTGCCGGTAAACGCACCACCTGACGAAGGGATCGATCCTGGAAGGACCCGTGTTTTGTTGATTTACATAAAGGAAGGATCATATGCCGGCCATTTGGAAAATGCTGAACTATTTCTGGTGAAGGAATCCCGTGGAGGACGAAAAGCCTGTGTTAGACGGAGGTAAGCCGGGCCCTAGGCGTTGCTGTCTGGGAGGGGGGCGAGCGTGCACTGTGTGCGCGGGCGGACACCCTCTCGGCGTTAATGTCGAAAGGTTTGGGACTTACGTCTCCGGGAAGGGGCTCATAAGACAAGCGGGATAACAGGTACATCGGTACTTTACGAAACAGCGATTCTGTGTCGCGTGCAGTTTGAAGCATAACGCAATACACTCCACGCTAATCCCAAACGCATATATGTAATTGGCATCAGGAACCGCTTACAGATAGGCGGGGAGGTCTCTCAGCACTATTCCAAATACCGCCAGTAGATTATATATATATATATATATATATATATATATATATATATATATATATATTATCTACTGGCGGTCGCCAGTAGATAGTTATAGTTACAACCTATTTTCCATAGGAAATCTGAAAATTCTATTTTGAATAACTTTGGCGCCGGTTGACGAATCCTCGCGAAATTTTCAAAACCAATGTGGCGCTCCGTTCAGCTCCTACCCTGAAAGTCTCGGGGTGATTCGTCAAGCGGGGGCCGAGAAAAAGAGGGGGGCCCAAAATGCATTTTCCCCATGCATTTTTCCATAGGACCTTTAGTCGAAGGTACAGCCCGAACGGCTGAACAGAATTACGTGAAATTTGGCAAAGAGGTAGCCATAAGGTCAAGGAAGTGCCTTTTGAAGGTCTCGTGTAAATCTGTTCAGTAGTTCCTGAGAAAATAACATTTAAAACCATATCAATATCTATACGCGCGCAATGTGCGCGCACTGTGCGCGCACCCTGCCGTGCCCGAGCGCAATTCTGATTGGTTGTTAGATGTCGGTAAACATTCGAATTGGTCGAAACTAGGAAGTGTCGGCCGCCATTTTGTCTCTCGCAGTCTGAGGGGGTGAAAAACAAAGGTGGAGAACGTGAAAAGGGGGCAGGGTGGACAGTTCCTAACCCCCTAGCCTTTGTCAGGGGGTCCCAGAAGGACCCCCAAGGGCCAAAAAAAGATTTTTTTTTCCAAAAATCGCGGAGTGCGCACACTGTGCGCGCACGCTGAAAAACACACGTAAAAAATATTTGTAAAATTTTTTACGGAAAAACCCCACGAGGTTCACGCACCGTGCGCGCATGCTAAAAATTCCATAAAAAAATAAAAAATACATACATAAATTAGCATTTAAAAAACCTTTGAAATTCACTGAAAAAACCATAGGTTTCACACACGTTATAGTTACAAATTAGCATTTAAAAAACCTTGCAAATTCACTTAACAAACCATAGGTTTCACACATGTTATAGTTAGCTGGACATTTCACTCTTAAAAAACCAATGAAATTCCCCCGTTATAGTTAGGGCAGGCAACTATAACTCACGTGACCGCAATCCTCTGCTGATGACGTCAGATATTACATCACTGATGACATATGTGTCTTTCTGAAAAATAAATATTTGTAATATATGTATAGCTAAAGATTAATGGAAGAAGACATGGGTAAATAAGTGTCTAAATACAGTGATGTAATATCTGACGTCATCAGCAGAGGATTGCAGTCACATGAGTTATAGTTGCTTGCACTAACTATAACGGGGGAATTTCATTGTTTTTTTAAGAGTGAAATGTCCAGCTAACTATAACATGTGTGAAACCTATGGTTTTCTAAGTGAGTATATATATATATATATATATATATATATATATATATATATATATATATATATATTCTTATTTCAAAATGCCGATTCCCTCGCCACTTATGCCGGCGGCCCTGACGGGGTGGCAAACCCCTTCAGTACGCAGCACACATCTCCATAAATTTGTACAAGACAGTCAGGGCTCATTTTCATTCAGAGTAATTTTATTTTCAGGCAATACAAAGAAAAACGTCCCGACGCATTTTGAAACGAAAGCTTCTTGTTCACGGGTCCCTAAGTCCTTTAAATAATGTGTTACTGGGCAAATTTGCACACACACACACACACACACATATATATATATTTGTGACCGCCCTCTCGGTCTGGTGCTACGCGACTTTCCCGCTAACTTTCTGGTATTTTGCTGCAAACGGCATTCACGTCGCCCCCCCCCCCCGGTGCTGGATCGGTGCATGGGGAGAGAGGAGGCAGAATGTGTCTGCCTGACAAGGGGGACCTAAGAGGACTTTGTTCCTTATTTCCGCACTGCAGCGGCTGTGGAACGCCGACCAACCAGAGTTGGAAGCATCACTTGGTGTTCAGTGGGTCCCTTCACTGCATGGGTCCCTGCGGCAAACTACAATGTCCAGCATGCAGTAGAGGAGCAGGCACAGCACAGAGAGCTTTGCACCTGTGAGGCAGAGGAGGGGCGTGATCACGTGACTGGGAGTGGTCACAGCTGTTAAAACACCACAGCAAAGGACCCCTTACAAGGATACAATTGAAACGGGCACTGAGGAATCCATTTGAAGGAAGAAACGCGTCTGCCAATCGTTTCAGGGACCCTTTTTTATGCTTGTGCACTGACAACAAATAAAACCGCTTTTAAGTCCCCGGGAGCATCCACTGGAAAAAACATAGGTTTCAGGGACGTTATAAATACTTATTAGCATTTAAAAAACCTTTGTAATTCACTGAAAAAATCATAGGTTTCAGGGATGTTATAGTTAGTTGCACATTTCACGCGTACAAAACCATAGAAATTCTGCCGTTCTAGTTAGTAGAACTAACTATAACTCGCACCCCGCAATGCACTGCTGATGACGTCACATATTACATCACTCATGACATGGTCAGTGCATTGCAGTGGGTGAACAACCTTTACAACGCAACTGTTACAACGCACTACACTTACAACGAAATTTTTACAACGCAACATCCACTACAACGCATGCCATTACATCGCATGACACTACAACGCATGTTTAAAAACTAACTTCACAACGCATTCCATTACATCGCATACTACCTTTACAGCGCATACCATTACAACACAATCCAACACTTACCCTACTGTTGCACCCCCTGGAGTTAGAATAGTAATTTTTACCCCTATACTATCCGTTGTAATGCGTTGTAAAGGTAGTATGCGATGTAATGGAATGCGTTGTAAAGGTAGTTTTTAAACATGCCTTGTAGTGTCATGCTATGTAATGGAATGCGTTGTAGTGGATGTTGCGTTGTAAAAAATGCGTTGTAAGTGCATGCGTTGTAAAAGTGTGCGTTGTAACGACATACATCCATTGCTGTGCATTGCGGGGTGTGAGTTATAGTTAGCTCTACTAACTATAACGGCCGAATTTCTATGGTTTTGTACGAGTGAAATGTGCAATTAACTATAACCTCCCTGAAACCGATGGTTTTTTCAGTGAATTTCAAAGGTTTTTTAAATGCCAATTTGTAACTATAAAGTCCCTGAAACCTATGTTTTTTTCAGTGAATATATATATATATATATATATATATATATATATATATATATATATATATATATATAAAATTCAGTGAAAAAACCATAGGTTTCACACATGTTATAGTTAGCTGGAAATGTTACTGATAAAAAACCAATGAAATTCCCCCGTTATAGTTAGTGCAGGCAACTATAACTCACGCGACCGCAATTCTCTGCTGATGACATATGTGTCTTTCTGAAAAAAAAATATTTGTAATATATGTATAGCTAAAATTTAATGGAAGAAGACATGGGCAAATAAGTGTCTAAATACAGTATTAGCATCAGCAGAAGATTGCGGTCGCGTGAGTTATAGTTGCCTGCACTAACTATAACGGGGGAATTTCATTGGTTTTTTATCAGTAAAATTTCCAGCTAACTATAACATGTGTGAAACCTATGGTTTTTTCACTGAATTTGCAAGGTTTTTTAAATGCTAATTCCTAACTATAACGTGTGTGAAACCTATGGTTTTTTCAGTGAATTTGTACGGTTTTTTAAATGCTAAGTTACTTTACGCCATTCGTGGCGTGCGCGCCCACTTAACGCAGTTCGTTCCGTGCGCGCACGGTGAGCACGCGGTGCGCTTCGCACACCGCGCGCCCACTTTACGCAGTTAGTGCCGTACACGCACGGTGGGCACGCGGTGCGCTACGCGCACCGCGTGCCCACGTTACGCTAGATGGGCCATGTACGCACGATGCGCTTCGCGCACCGTGCGCACATGGAGGACATATGATGCGCTTCGTTGTGAAAGGTAATATTTTAATTTTTCAGTTTTGTAATATGCCGTGCACAAATGGTGCCCTTCGGTCACCATGTGCACATGGGGTGGAGAGAGTATGGATAATTATTATTTTTTTTAAAAATTTTTACCGTAAGCGTAATCAGCGAAATTATCGAAAAAATTAAAATTCCGTTTTTGGCCTTGGGGGATCTTTGAGGACTCCCTCAAAATGGCTAGGTGCTTAGGAGCTGTCTAAACAGCCCCTTTACATGTTTTTGGACTTTGTTTTTTAACCCCCTCTCAGACTGCGAGAGAGAAAATGGCGGCCGCCGCTTCCTGGTTTCGACCGATTCGAATGTTTACTAAGATCTAACAGCCAATCAGAATCGCGCTCGCGCACGTCACCGTATGCGTACGGTAAGCGCACCGTAAGCGCACCGTAAGCTGGCTCAGATATATATATTGATTTAAAGGCTATTTTCTCAGAATCTACTGAACAGATTTACACCAAACCTACAAAAGGCACTTCCTTGACCTGTAGACTACCTCTCTGCCAAATTTCAAGGAACTCTGTTCAGCCGTTCGGGCTGTAGCTGTGTCTAAAGGTCCTATGGAAAAATGCATGGGAAAAACGCGTTTTGGGACCCCCCTTTTATCTCAGCCCCCGCTTGACGAATCCCCCGAGACTTTCAGGGTAGGAGCGGAGCGTAGCGCCCCATTAGTTTTGAAAATTTCGCGAGGATTCGTCGACTGGCGCCAAAGTTATTCCAAATAGAATGTTGCGGTTTTCCTATGGAAACAGGGTCCTAACTATAACTACCTACTGGCGACCGCCAGTAGGTAATATATATATATATATATATATATATATATATATATATATATATATATATTACCTACTGGCGGTCGCCAGTAGGTAGTTATAGTTAGGACCACGTTTCCATAGGAAAACCTCAACATTCTATTTTGAATAACTTTGGCGCCGGTCGACGAATCCTCGCGAATTTCTCAAAATAGGTGGGGCGCTACGGTCCGCTCCTACCCTGAAAGTCTCGGGGGGATCCGTCAAGCGGGGGCTGAGATAAAAGGGGGGTCCCAAAACGCGTTTTTCCCATGCATTTTTCCATAGGACCTTTAGAACGACCTACAGCCCGAACGGCTGAACAGAATTACTAGAAATTTGGCAGAGAGGTAGTCCGTAGGTCAAGGAAGTGCCTTTTGTAGGTTTGGTGTAAATCAGTTCAGTAGATTTTGAGAAAATAGCCTTTAAATCAATATATATATCTGAGCCAGCTTACGGTACGCTTACCGTACGCTTACGGTAAGCGTACGGTGGCGTGCGCGAGCGCGATTCTGATTGGCTCTTAGATCTTAGTAAACATTCGAATCGGCCGAAACCAGGAAGCGGCGGCCGCCATTTTGTGTATTTCACTCTGAAAAAAAAGAGTGAAAACAAGGAAAGGGGGCAATGAGGAGAGTTACAGACCCCCTAACAATTGTAAGGGGGTCAAAGAAGGACAGAAAAGTACAAAAAAAACATTTATTGATTTAAAAAAAAATCACGGGGTACGCGTACGGTAAGCTCACGGTAAGCGTACGGTAAAAAAAATAAAAATAAATAAATGAAAATCAGATTTAAGAGTTTAGAAATTAGGGAGCTCTAAAAAGAGCTGTTGTGTTTATGGAGTCATTTTTTTAGTGGTACCTACAAGTAAGTACCGATGCAGAGTCTAAGGTTCAAGAGGAAGACTCTGTTCCCTTCATCATTGAAGTGCACACCATCTCCTCTATAAATGTCTTGCATGTCGTAACGCAAGTTTTTGTGGTAAATGGCACCCATACCATAGTCACGGAGGAAAGCAGAAACAGATTTGTTGACGTGCTTTCTTGCTTTGTCAATCTGTGGACAGAAATGATTGGACCAGTTCCATTTTTGCCTTTGGCATATGTTGGAAAACACAAAGGCAGTTTTAGGGAAAAGTGTAAACAGTTGTGCAAAGGTGTCCTTCATAAGCATTTCCAGACCTACCCCAGTCAAAGTGCCTAGGTCATTGCCACCACAGTGCACTATTATGAGGTCAGGGTGTTGGATTTGCATGAAGGATTTCACCAATGGCATCAATTGGTGCCACTTTAACCCTCTCTGACCAATCCATTTAATGTCTACATTTGGCAAAGCAAGGTCTCTCACCATATCTGTTTTCTCTGCAAACTTTTCACTCCAGAAGACATAGCTGTGCCCTACAATCCACACTGTGAACATCTTCAAAGGAGAACTGGATGCACTCAGGAGGTGTCTTTCAGTAGAATGGCAATATGAAAAGAAAGACAGTTTGGAAATGGAGGCATACATATTTTTTACAAAACAAAAAGAACTGATTGGCTGTTTCATACCATTCTAGAAAAAAAACTAGGCTGTATGTGAAAATTAATAGAAGCATGTTTTGTATTGGTACAAAAAAATGTGTAACCAAAGAACAGTACTATGGATTTGCAGTTAGGATTGAAAAGTCAAGCACTCTTGCTCTGTGGAATTGAAACATTGTGTGTCGAACTTCTGACCTAACTGCACACAGCAGTGTTCCATGAGCTGTTGCTATGGTAGCAGGCAGAAGTCAAGTTGGGGGAAGGGTACTAGGCAGAAGTCAAGTTGGGGGCAGGGTACTTTTGGAAAAGGGTTGGTTTTCAACCAATAGAAATGTGTCATTACATTTGAAAAAAAGGGGGAAGCACTGAGATTTGAAACTTACATGTATATGTGTGGAAAAATAGAGGGAAAGTTTGCCATTATCTGGTTCTGCTGAGAGGAGAGAGGTGTACAGAACAGAGATCCTGGCTCTGATAATCTGCTGTTTGAGTGACACATTTCTTTCACAACTAACTAATTTTAAAGGTGAGTTTACAGTTTGAGAGGGGATGTATGTGGTAACTTAAGAAATGAATAATAGAAATGGGAATTGTTTTTGTTGTAGTTACACATGGTGGATTCATAATGTGTCAGTCTGTAAAAGAGATTTTCACTTGGCCCGAAAAAAAAAGAGCAGTAAGTGTGCTTTCAAATTGGCAAAGAAATTTCGTTTTGGCACTAATGTGAAAACATGACTCTGTGTCCATAGAAGAATTATAGGCAGAAATTTATTGCGTCTTGCTCTGGTGATTTCACAGTTGCAGTAGATGGAAAAGAGGAGCGAATTTTTGGGGGAAGAAGCAGAGGCTTAGCACACACCCATGTGCTTGCCATGTATAGTCATGCACAGTAATTAGAAGCGAGTGGGGTTTTCAGGTTTAAGTCTGTAATGCAAATACATTCAGCATCACTAAGGCTGGTTGCTCCTGCTGGAGTGTAGGCAGTCACAGAGAATACACACGGTGGTGGTCTGAAAAAAAAACAGCTTGGACATGTGCATTTAAATAAATTTAAAAAAAAGGTTTCAGAATGTGTCAGTCTGTAAAAGTGATTTCAAAGTGTAAAAAGAGATTTTCACTTGGCCCAAAAAAAAAAGAGCAGTAAGTGTGCTTTCAAATTGGCAAAGAAATTTTGTTTTGGCACTAATGTGAAAACATGACTCTGTGTGCATAGAAGAATTATAGGCAGAAATTTATTGCGTCTTGCTCTGGTGATTTCACAGTTGCAGTAGATGGAAAAGAGGAGCGAATTTTTGGGGGAAGAAGCAGAGGGTTAGCACACACCCATGTGCTTGCCATGTATAGTCATGCACAGTAATTAGAAGCGAGTGGGGTTTTCAGGTTTAAGTCTGTAATGCAAATACATTCAGCATCACTAAGGCTGGTTGCCCCTGCTGGAGTGTAGGCAGTCACAGAGAATACACACGGTGGTGGTCTGAAAAAAAAACAGCTTGGACATGTGCATTTAAATAAATTTAAAAAAAAGGTTTCAGAATGTGTCAGTCTGTAAAAGTGATTTCAAAGTGTAAAAAGAGATTTTCACTTGGCCCAAAAAAAAAAGAGCAGTAAGTGTGCTTTCAAATTGGCAAAGAAATTTCGTTTTGGCACTAATGTGAAAACATGACTCTGTGTGCATAGAAGAATTATAGGCAGAAATTTATTGCGTCTTGCTCTGGTGATTTCACAGTTGCAGTAGATGGAAAAGAGGAGCGAATTTTTGGGGGAAGAAGCAGAGGGTTAGCACACACCCATGTGCTTGCCATGTATAGTCATGCACAGTAATTAGAAGCGAGTGGGGTTTTCAGGTTTAAGTCTGTAATGCAAATACATTCAGCATCACTAAGGCTGGTTGCCCCTGCTGGAGTGTAGGCAGTCACAGAGAATACACACGGTGGTGGTCTGAAAAAAAAACAGCTTGGACATGTGCATTTAAATAAATTTAAAAAAAAGGTTTCAGAATGTGTCAGTCTGTAAAAGTGATTTCAAAGTGTAAAAAGAGATTTTCACTTGGCCCAAAAAAAAAAGAGCAGTAAGTGTGCTTTCAAATTGGCAAAGAAATTTCGTTTTGGCACTAATGTGAAAACATGACTCTGTGTGCATAGAAGAATTATAGGCAGAAATTTATTGCGTCTTGCTCTGGTGATTTCACAGTTGCAGTAGATGGAAAAGAGGAGCGAATTTTTGGGGGAAGAAGCAGAGGGTTAGCACACACCCATGTGCTTGCCATGTATAGTCATGCACAGTAATTAGAAGCGAGTGGGGTTTTCAGGTTTAAGTCTGTAATGCAAATACATTCAGCATCACTAAGGCTGGTTGCCCCTGCTGGAGTGTAGGCAGTCACAGAGAATACACACGGTGGTGGTCTGAAAAAAAAACAGCTTGGACATGTGCATTTAAATAAATTTAAAAAAAAGGTTTCAGAATGTGTCAGTCTGTAAAAGTGATTTCAAAGTGTAAAAAGAGATTTTCACTTGGCCCAAAAAAAAAAGAGCAGTAAGTGTGCTTTCAAATTGGCAATGAAATTTCGTTTTGGCACTAATGTGAAAACATGACTCTGTGTGCATAGAAGAATTATAGGCAGAAATTTATTGCGTCTTGCTCTGGTGATTTCACAGTTGCAGTAGATGGAAAAGAGGAGCGAATTTTTGGGGGAAGAAGCAGAGGCTTAGCACACACCCATGTGCTTGCCATGTATAGTCATGCACAGTAATTAGAAGCGAGTGGGGTTTTCAGGTTTAAGTCTGTAATGCAAATACATTCAGCATCACTAAGGCTGGTTGCCCCTGCTGGAGTGTAGGCAGTCACAGAGAATACACACGGTGGTGGTCTGAAAAAAAAACAGCTTGGACATGTGCATTTAAATAAATTTAAAAAAAAGGTTTCAGAATGTGTCAGTCTGTAAAAGTGATTTCAAAGTGTAAAAAGAGATTTTCACTTGGCCCAAAAAAAAAAGAGCAGTAAGTGTGCTTTCAAATTGGCAATGAAATTTCGTTTTGGCACTAATGTGAAAACATGACTCTGTGTGCATAGAAGAATTATAGGCAGAAATTTATTGCGTCTTGCTCTGGTGATTTCACAGTTGCAGTAGATGGAAAAGAGGAGCAAATTTTTGGGGGAAGAAGCAGAGGCTTAGCACACACCCATGTGCTTGCCATGTATAGTCATGCACAGTAATTAGAAGCGAGTGGGGTTTTCAGGTTTAAGTCTGTAATGCAAATACATTCAGCATCACTAAGGCTGGTTGCCCCTGCTGGAGTGTAGGCAGTCACAGAGAATACACACGGTGGTGGTCTGAAAAAAAAACAGCTTGGACATGTGCATTTAAATAAATTTAAAAAAAAGGTTTCAGAATGTGTCAGTCTGTAAAAGTGATTTCAAAGTGTAAAAAGAGATTTTCACTTGGCCCAAAAAAAAAAGAGCAGTAAGTGTGCTTTCAAATTGGCAAAGAAATTTCGTTTTGGCACTAATGTGAAAACATGACTCTGTGTGCATAGAAGAATTATAGGCAGAAATTTATTGCGTCTTGCTCTGGTGATTTCACAGTTGCAGTAGATGGAAAAGAGGAGCGAATTTTTGGGGGAAGAAGCAGAGGCTTAGCACACACCCATGTGCTTGCAATGTATAGTCATGCACAGTAATTAGAAGCGAGTGGGGTTTTCAGGTTTAAGTCTGTAATGCAAATACATTCAGCATCACTAAGGCTGGTTGCCCCTGCTGGAGTGTAGGCAGTCACAGAGAATACACACGGTGGTGGTCTGAAAAAAAAACAGCTTGGACATGTGCATTTAAATAAATTTAAAAAAAAGGTTTCAGAATGTGTCAGTCTGTAAAAGTGATTTCAAAGTGTAAAAAGAGATTATCACTTGGCCCGAAAAAAAAAGAGCAGTAAGTGTGCTTTCAAATTGGCAAAGAAATTTCGTTTTGGCACTAATGTGAAAACATGACTCTGTGTGCATAGAAGAATTATAGGCAGAAATTTATTGCGTTTTGCTCTGGTGATTTCACAGTTGCAGTAGATGGAAAAGAGGAGCGAATTTTTGGGGGAAGAAGCAGAGGCTTAGCACACACCCATGTGCTTGCCATGTATAGTCATGCACAGTAATTAGAAGCGAGTGGGGTTTTCAGGTTTAAGTCTGTAATGCAAATACATTCAGCATCACTAAGGCTGGTTGCCCCTGCTGGAGTGTAGGCAGTCACAGAGAATACACACGGTGGTGGTCTGAAAAAAAAACAGCTTGGACATGTGCATTTAAATAAATTTAAAAAAAAGGTTTCAGAATGTGTCAGTCTGTAAAAGTGATTTCAAAGTGTAAAAAGAGATTATCACTTGGCCCGAAAAAAAAAGAGCAGTAAGTGTGCTTTCAAATTGGCAAAGAAATTTCGTTTTGGCACTAATGTGAAAACATGACTCTGTGTGCATAGAAGAATTATAGGCAGAAATTTATTGCGTTTTGCTCTGGTGATTTCACAGTTGCAGTAGATGGAAAAGAGGAGCGAATTTTTGGGGGAAGAAGCAGAGGCTTAGCACACACCCATGTGCTTGCCATGTATAGTCATGCACAGTAATTAGAAGCGAGTGGGGTTTTCAGGTTTAAGTCTGTAATGCAAATACATTCAGCATCACTAAGGCTGGTTGCCCCTGCTGGAGTGTAGGCAGTCACAGAGAATACACACGGTGGTGCTCTGAAAAAAAAACAGCTTGGACATGTGCATTTAAATAAATTTAAAAAAAAGGTTTCAGAATGTGTCAGTCTGTAAAAGTGATTTCAAAGTGTAAAAAGAGATTTTCACTTGGCCCGAAAAAAAAAGAGCAGTAAGTGTGCTTTCAAATTGGCAAAGAAATTTCGTTTTGGCACTAATGTGAAAACATGACTCTGTGTGCATAGAAGAATTATAGGCAGAAATTTATTGCGTCTTGCTCTGGTGATTTCACAGTTGCAGTAGATGGAAAAGAGGAGCGAATTTTTGGGGGAAGAAGCAGAGGGTTAGCACACACCCATGTGCTTGCCATGTATAGTCATGCACAGTAATTAGAAGCGAGTGGGGTTTTCAGGTTTAAGTCTGTAATGCAAATACATTCAGCATCACTAAGGCTGGTTGCCCCTGCTGGAGTGTAGGCAGTCACAGAGAATACACACGGTGGTGATCTGAAAAAAAAAAAAAGCTTGGACATGTGCATTTAAATAAATTTTAAAAAAAGAGCAGTTTGTGTGCATTCAAAATGGCAAAGAAATTTCGTTTTGTGACTGTTGTGAAAAGAAATGTAGTAATATATTTAAATACAATAAAGGATTTTTTTTTTTAGTTTTTTTCAGGTATTGCTGAAGAACAGTGAACAAAATTTAAGATGCCTACAAAATCTCGAGTTCAAAAAACGCTAAAAAAAAAACTATATTTGAGGACAACTGGAGGACCAAAGTTAGTAGAAGATGCTGATGTTGGGAAAAAGAAAAAATCTTCTGGTAAGCAAAAAAAACAATTCCTAAACAAAATATTGAAAACAAACAAAAATGTACAAAATGTCTGTTCTCGGAAAAATGTAACAAAACCTACAGAACAGCAAAAAATTGAGGATTTAGTTAATGCAAATATACCTTCTGCAATTGAAAAGTTTAACATAAACAGAAAAACAGCATTTAAAGAGATACGTAGAAAAATGTTTCAGAGAAGAGTTATGTCCAATTTGATAAAGGATATAAAGAAATATAAGCAAAAGGCTAAATATTATAAGAGAAAAAAAGAAATTGAAGCCATTGCAGCAAAAGCATTAGAATTAAAAAGGAAACTATTCATATTAATTTTGAATAGGATGCGTACATTAGATAAAATGGTTAATGTACTGAAATCACAAAGCAAAAGCAAAAGAGTAGTGAACAGAACAAACTTTTGTAAAGTGTTTTTAGGAAAGTGGATGCATAGTTCAAGTAGTGAACCTTTTTTTAATGAAGAAAGCTATTTTCAAAGTAATAGTTTGCTGCATGCAGTTGACACCAGAGGTCGTTCATACGAAGTAAAAAATGGTTGCATAATGGAGAAGGAGATAATGGTTCCAAGAGATGAGGTACAAGTGATGGCAGATGAGGCAATGGGGAGACGTCCTAAAGCCCCAGTGTACACTTGGAATTGTAGTAGTATTTGCACTGTGCGTCAGGAATCTATTGACAGATTTCGAGAGTTTCTAAGAGAATATAGTAAAAAAAGTGTAAAACAAAAGATTAAGGTGCTTCAAAGTCTGGATCCATGCAGAGTGAGAGAGAATACTGGTTTGCAGGGTCATTCTCTTGCTTGTCTATCTAGAAAAGTGTGCAATAGTGTTTTCCATCATTTTAGGATGCTGGCTGTTCATCATACTGAAATGAGAAAGTTTGTGAGACGGTTGTATTTTGCCAAAAGTCCAGCAATAAAGTTAAATGAATTGAATAGGGCTCTGTTCCGAGGAACGGTATCAGATGTAGAGAAGGTTGTTGATGAAATTCAGTTTTGTTACTTTGGTCCTGAAGAAAACAGTGCAGAGAAGGACACAGTAAATGAGGCAGAAGTGGAAGAGAATGTAGAACCCTCTGTAAGTAACACATTTAATGATCACATAACAAAATTTGCAATAGTCTCTAATGAAAGACCAAATGTTACTTGTATTTGTTGCCGCAGAACTCATTATAGAAAACAAACTAGGAATGTTGATCTCTACAGAAAGAGTGAAAATGAAGATAATTATAAGTGGATGGATTTTGCCACATATATATTTCTTGAAAATTGTTTTGAATTGGGTGAAGATCAGCGTATTTGTAAATACTGCTACAACAAGTTAGAGGAAAATAGAATGCCGACCAGAGCTGTACATAATAATTTAGAATTGGATGCTATTCCTGCTGAACTTTCTGAATTAAATACATATGAGTCTATACTCATTCAATGTGTTCATCCATTCCAGACCATAGTACGTATGGAGCCCAAAACTGGTAAATTACCTCCTTCAGATTTACTGAGAGGTTTAAAAGGTAGAGTGGTGTATTTGCCCTTGGATTTGAAAAAAAATATGGAAACTATTGATGCAGATACTTTGGAAACTGAACCATTAATTATTCTGGTTAATGGTGTCCCTACAAAGAATAAGAAGATTTGGCAGGAGCTGGTAGATGTGCGGAAAGTACAAAGAGCAAATTTGTATTTGAAAAAAAATAACAAATGGTATGAATCAATTTATATACAAGAAGAAGAAGAAGAAGAAGAAGATTTACAAGGAGACACAGAAACACCAACTGGACAAATTGAAAAAGTGGACAAGTCAAAGGAAGAAGAAATTTATGAACATTTTAGCATACATCCTCTCCATTCGAAAGAAGTTATGGGAGACAATATTGATCTCTTTCAGATGAAGAAAGCAAAAGGAAATCCCGTGAGTGTATGGGAGGAGAGCTTGGAAGCTCGATGTTTTCCCCAGCTGTTTCCTACAGGAAAAGGAGGACGATACGATGAACGTCCAGAACAGATTCCAGCTTCTGAGTATCGGACTACAAGACTATATGCTGAAGATCCCAGATTTCGACAAAGTATCCCTTATTTGTTCCATCTTTTATTTGAAAGCGACTTGTCTGCACTGTCTTATGCAGTAAATCACATTTTAAAAAGTGGAGTACATTTACAAAATGTGTCTGCTAAGGATTTTATGGAGAAAGTGCAGCACCGAGATGATCATTTGGAAACACAACTGATCAATCTGATGGCTTGTCAGCGTGGGACAAATGAATATTGGTACCGACGCCATGGTGAACTAAAATGCATGTTACGCAACTTAGGAACACCAACATGGTTCCTTACCCTAAGCTGCGCCGAGTACGCTTGGGATGATTTACTGGATTTTCTACGAGAGGCCAATTCAAACATTGAAAACATCGAATACAAGACAGCAGGAGAACTGTGCCCCGGTTAATGTTTGCAGATATTTCAATCATAGATTTGAGGCTATGATGTCCTTCATCTGCAATAAAAAAAATCCACCCCTTGGAGAAGTAGTGGATTTCTTTTGGAGAAAAGAGTACCAGGCAAGAGGTGCTCCTCATATTCATATGCTGCTGTGGATCAAGGATGCCCCAAAGTTTGGAACAGATACTGATGAAGCAGTGTTATCTTACATTGAAGAATATGCAACATGTGCTATACCTAAAAGCACAGAAGAGAACAAGTTAAAGGAGCAAGTTCTACGTTTCCAAAGTCATCGGTGTGGAAAATACTGTCGACGGAAATACAAGAGCAAAGAAAAATACTACACTAAATGTCGATTTGGATTTCCTAGACCTGTTCTTACAAATGGAAGAGTCAACAGTTTTATGTCAGCTGTGAGACATACTATCACAAGAAAATCACCTAAGAATACCTACAACCTTAAAAGAAAAGAAGAATCAAAAAATATAAATGACTACAACCCAGTCATTTTATCCATGTGGAACGCTAACATGGATATACAGTATGTTGCTGACAATTCCATTGCTGTTGCTCGATATGTAACGTCTTACATTACGAAATCAGAAAAAACAGAATTGAAGGAAATGTGGGAAGAGATTTCTCACGAGAAGACTGTCAGTAAGAAGCTGTACAGTTTCAGTTTGAAGATGTTATCGCATCGAGAAATTGGATCCTACGAATGTTCAGATAGGTTATCTTCTGCAAGTCTCTACTCGAAGTCAAGAAGAATAATTTGGGCAAGTTTAGGCCTTGCAGCAATGAGAAATCGGGTACTGAAATCTGTTGGAGAAATTGAATATTTGGCTGAGAATGACCCAGAAAGTACAGACATATTGAAAACAAACATGTTGGACACATATTATCCCAAGAGAAGTCATCATCTGGAGAACATGTGTCTCTATGAAGTGCTGCAGAACTACATTTATTCACGGAAAGCTGCAGAAGACATCAACAGTGGAAAATATAAAGTTGTTGGTGAAGAAGGATGTTTGGTGAAGCAAACCAAAGGAAGTTTGATAAATCACCGGAAGCTGAGTTGCGACACTACCGACAAGAAAGAATTTTACTACTTGGCTCTTTTACAGTTGTTTAAACCATGGCGTACAGAGGATGAACTACTGGGAGAATTCCAGAGCTATGAAGATTCTTTTAATGCTTGCAAAGACAGCATACAATGCAGTACATTCTCAACTTATCTGCAAATGTTAAATGAAGAAATTGAACAGGAAACTACAATTGCAGCAGAAATAGCTAGAGACAGTTCTCAGGACAGCCAAAGTTCAGGAACATACAGTCAAGATCCCCTAGGACAACCAATCGTTGAAAATGAAGCATCAATAGCCATGAATGAAGTGGAAACGGCTATGAATCAAGCTCAAGAAGAATTTATAGACTTAGAAAATTTGGAAAGACAACTGAATCAAGAGCAGCAACAAATTTATGAAGAGATCAAAAACAAAATTGATCACGGATTTCTACATATCAAAAAAGAGTGCTCATGCACATCATTTCATCCAATCAGGATGTATGTAAGCGGACAAGCTGGCACTGGAAAAAGTTTCCTAATTAAAGTCATCAGAAGCTACCTAAAGCAAAAAACGGATTCTACTTTGTCTTGTGTGGTTACTGCTCCAACTGGGTTAGCAGCATATAACATAAAAGGAATCACCTTACATCGTTTGCTAATGTTACCAGTGGAGCATGAGAACAAAATACAATTCAACAAGCTAACTGGAGAAGCATCCTTAGAAGTGTCAAGAGTATTGAAGAAGATGCAAGTTCTCATTATTGATGAGGTGAGCATGGTATCAAACTTAATGCTTGCCTTTGTGCATTTAAGAATGCAGCAAATTTTGAAGACAGACTATGACGTGTTATTTGGTGGAAAACACGTCATAGTTTTTGGGGATCTTTTGCAACTTACTCCAGTTAAAGGACAACCAGTGTTTAATACTGTGACACATGAAGACACGAAGAAGTCATTGGGAAGCATTGGAAATACAAATATTTGGTCCTTCTTTGAGTACAAGGAACTTACAACTAATATGAGGCAAGCAAACGATGAAGAATATGGAAGTATTCTGAAAGATATCAGAATTGGACTACTCACAGAAGTTGGCAAAAAAGCATTACAGAGTCGGCTGTTACATAACTTATTTCCAAAGGAAGAAATAGTTGCAGAGAAAATATACAAGAATATTGCAGAAAACAAAAGTGTCATCTGCTTAATGCCAACTCTACGTGAATGCTCAATATTTAATGAGGAGCTTTTGAAATTGGAAAATGAAGACATCATGAAATTGGAAGCAGTGGACAAAATTGAGGATGGAAGAATTACTGTCACAGTAACAGGCAAACTGAAAAATAAATTGGACTCACTAGAGAAGAATATCTCCAAAACAGCAGGATTAGAAAAAAATCTATATGTTTGCATGAACTGTAGAGTGTTTTTAAGGAGAAATTTGGATGTTGAAAAAGGCTTAGTGAATGGAGCGATGGGAAGAGTTGTGGGTTTTATTAATTATCAGAAAAAAGATGGAATTGAATGTTTAGAAATAAAATTTGATCAGATAGAGGAAGTTAAAGACATTTGTCGTTGTTCAGTTCGTTTCATGCTTGTGAAAGACTTATATGTACGTAGGAAGCAGTTTCCGTTTTCACTAGCATATGCTGTAACTATCCACAAGTCTCAAGGATTGACTGTAGATTGTGCATTTGTGAACATTGGTTCAACTGTGTTCAAAGAAGGTATGGCATATGTAGCTTTGTCACGAGTCAAAACATTATCAGGTTTATTCATGATTGACTTTGATGATTCAAAAGTTAGTGCTGATACAAACTGTGTAAAGGAGTATAATAGATTAAGAAGAACCTATGCTCCTCATTTAGGTCAGTATCCTGTGTTGGAGAAACGTGTAGTTTCTCGTAAAAGGAGAAATGAGAATATCTGTAATGAAGATGTAGAGAAGAGGAAAAAAAAGAGGAGTGATGTAATTGCAAGCAAAAAGAATAAGGAAAATGAAGAACAGGTTGTAGGATGTCATTTTGAAAATAGCTCTGGTGTCAACTGCTACGCTAATGTAGTGCTGAATGTTGTATTTTATCTGGAAAGTTTGCAAGAGCAGATAATAGTAAATCAGGGAAAAAGATTCTGTTCAGAGCTCAGTCTCCTTTTTCAAAAGCTGAGTAAAGATAAAACTCAAATAGAAAGTGCTACTGACATTAGAAAACTTTTAGATGTATGTTCAGGACGAACACAGTTTTCTCAAAATGTACAGCAAGACGCACAGGAATTCTTGTTGTTTTTTCTTCAGGTAGTGGAAGAAGAAGGAGTTCCCATTGACATTTTTTTTGGTCTCTCTTATAAATGGGAACATAGTTGTGAAAATTGTTATAATATATGTGGCTCTATTGTTGATAATGAAAGGTTTATTTAGTTGACATTGCCAGAGAGTAAAACAGTCACTTTTGCAAAATTAGTTAAAGATGCTAATCATAGCATGAAATGTGGTGAGTGTAATTCTGACATGTTATCAACATTAATTTTAAGGGAATACGGACAGTATGTAATTTTAATGATGCAACGATGTAGAGCTGATGGATCAAAATTGGATACTTTAATAAAGAAGTTTACAGGACAGCAATTATCAATTTCAGGAAAAACTTTTGTAACTGTTGCAATAATTTTCCATGATGGACCTACTGTTACTTCTGGACATTACACAGTTTATCTAAAATGTGAAAAAGGCTGGACACTGTGTAATGATTCCCAATTGATTTTCAAACAACGTTTGCCTTTTGATTTAGCAAATTCCTATCTAATCTTCCTGAAACCTAAATTTTAGAGAGACTTGGCAAGATCTGGACAAAATAATTTTACCATTTTATTGGATTACCATTGGAATTTTCAAAAAAAAAGATTTTTTAAATTATCATTTGGCCTAATGGAAAGATAACCAATTGTAATGTGGACTTTTTTAATTTTTTATGAAACTTTCAAAAACCAAAAATTTAGAGATAATCGGTAACTTCTGCACATTTTAAATTTTGGAATGCTATTGGACTGCCATTGGAAATTTTTACAAAAATGATTTAAAAAATTACTATTTGGCCATGTGGAAAAGTAACCAATTCTATTGTGGACTAAATAAATTATTCAAAAAATTTTTGTGAACCAAAATGTTACAGAGAATCGGTGAGATCTGGACAGATTAAACTTTAGAATTTTAATGGTTTTCCCTTGGAAATTTATTCCAGGGAAAAAAAAAAATACAATTTGGCCTAAAGGAAATAAAATCAGATGTTTTTTGGAGTTATTTGAGATATAATATTGTGATTATACTCCTGAAACAAAAATATCAGACGGTATTTTAAAGAAAAAAGTATTGTTTTTAGATGATATTTTTTTAGAATAATATGCATTTCTGTAATGATAAGTTTAAGTGAGAAGAGATTCTGGGCTTTTTTAATACAATCTTTGAGATTGTTATTTTTTTTTGCCCGCTGTAAAATGATGAATGCAATTGCTTTCACAATTTATAGTGAAATGCAATATATTCTGAAAACAGCAAAAATAAGGCAAAAATATTTTTTGGTAAAAAATGTAAATATGTGTACTGTATTATAAAATGGTTTAAAAATATTAATACTTTTTTCTTTTTTTTCAGATCGATATAGAAAATTTTCGTAAACTACAACCATTTAAAAAACTATTTTTTAAAAAAACAAATGAATAAATATTTTTTTCAGTGAGTATGGTAAGTCAATAGTAATAATTGTAGTCTCTCAAGGACCTTGTAATGTGAAAAATGATTTTTAGTGTTTTTTTAAAAAAATAAAAAAAAAGGTACGCTTACCGTACGCGTACGGTAAAAAAAAAAAAAAAAGTTTTTTAAAAAAAATGTAAAAAAAAGATGAAAGATAAGGTTGGCTCTTAAAAGAACCGTTGTGTTCATGCAGGGACAGAGGAAAGGAACCATGGGAAAATCATTCAAAGCTACAAATGTGCTGATCTATTTTGTTATTCACTAGGGAAACACTGGTCTCCCTATAACAAATTAGAGCTTTACAAAATGTGCAATGAATATCAACCTTCCGAAATCGAGGGTTCATTTCCAGAGGGCCAGCAAAAGGAGATTCTCCCCCCACAGATGAAGGGCTCACCTGAGCTGCAGAAGAAGGAGTAAGCTCTGCAGGTGATGGTCCAGGCTGAGCTGCTGTGGATGTACTGGCTCGTCTTTCTGAAGAGTTACCTCCAAAAAGTTGAGCATGTGTCCTTTTGTGTACATCCTTGAGGTGCCTCATCATGGTGTGATTCCCAAAGGAATACTTCCTGTCAGGATTACCTCTAGAAAGTACACGCTGACACAGCTTGCAAGTAACTAAGGGTGCATTCACCTTTTGCTGGCCTTCTGGAAAAGTAAAATAATCCCAAACATAAGAAGGCTTTACTTTCCTCGCTCTCTGCCTCAAGACAGTGCTGCTGGTGCTAGCCTCACTCTCAGAAGAGCTCTGCTGTTCTGCCATCGTATCCCAAAGACAAACCAGCTCCTTCTCCCAAGGGATCACAAGCAGAAATGAGGGGAATGGGTGTGGTGTAGGAGAGTTCTAGAACTGAAAGTAGTTTCAACCAATCAAAAGTTGTGTTTCATGATCACATGACCAACCGTACGCTTACGGTACGCTTACGGTACGCTTACGGCAAAAAGTACGCGTGCGCGTAAAAAAGACACGCGCTTGCGCGCATGCGCATAACAGTCATTTCCCGGCACTTCCGCGTAACGTGCGCGTGTTGCGTAAGCGCGCACGCGTCCCACGCGCAGTACGCGCGCTACGCAAAGTACGTAACTATACGCAAGCAGCGTAGATAGATTACGGACGTTGCGTAAACCGTACGCTTACCGTGAGCTTACGGTACGCGTACTATAAAAAAAAAAAAATAAATAAATAAATAATCTAGAAATAAATTTTACTTGTTTATTTTAAAAAATTTATATAAAATAAATATTTAATGATTTTAAAAAATTAAGCATAGTCTTTATAAAAGGTAAAAAATTAAATTAAAAATATGTTTGAAAAAAATGAAGAAAAAAAAAAAAAAATAGCATTTAAAAAACCTTGCAAATTCACTGAAAAAAACATGGGTTTCACACACGTTATAGTTAGGAATTAGCATTTAAAAAACCTTAGAAATTCACTGAAAAAACCATAGGTTTCACACACGTTATAGTTAGGAATTAGCATTTAAAAAACCTTAGAAATTCAGTGAAAAAACCATAGGTTTCACACACGTTATAGTTAGGAATTAGCATTTAAAAAACCTTAGAAATTCAGTGAAAAAACCATAGGTTTCACACATGTTATAGTTAGCTGGACATTTTACTCGTAAAAAACCAATGAAATTGCCCCGTTATAGTTAGTTCAGCTAACTATAACTCGCGCGCCCGCAATGCACTGCTGATGACGTCACATATTACATCACTCATGACATGGTCAGTGACATCACTCATGACATCACTGATGACATCTCAAATGACATCACTGATGACATCACTGATGACATCATCCTTGTGATAGAGTGGCAGACCTCCTCTCACCTTAATATAAGCTTTGATACACACATTCAAAAATAGAGACTAAAAATTTCAAAACAATGGACATACCAATACCAGTTACAACAACCTCTTCAGTAATTCAAAGATCCACATACACATCCACTCATTCACCAACAGTCCTACACAGTCACTCATACATGTACTCACTCATCATATGTACTCATACATCTATACATCCTGTTACACAATGCCACTCATCCATAGAGTTACTCACACACATAGTCACTCATGCTAAAAAAGAATAAAACATACATTTACTTGCATATACAGTAATACACACACCACCATACTTACTTCTACGGAAACTTACACATACTTAGTCTTTTAAACAATCACTTATAGAAACACATACTTATTCATACAGGAACTCTTTCAATCTCTCCCTCTCATATATACTCACATATATACACCAATACTCACATATACTAGTTTAAAACATATGTAGTTACTCCTGAAGACACTATTGAGACAGTCATTCACTCACTAACACACCCATACACACACTCATCCACCCATACAGTCCTGCACACATGCTGTCTTCAACACATGCAAACAGTGAGTCACTCATTCATGCATCTATGCACTACGTAATACCCCCCACCGTACCATGCAGACACTCAGACTGATACTCAAAAAAACAACTAATAACCTATATAGACACCCATGTAGCTACTCACCAACCCATGCAGCCACTTATACACAAAGTGAGAGATACACTTAATCAGTCAGTTACACAATCAATTTTTCAAAAACAAATCATCCATTTAGACACTTATATACCCATTTATTCTTCCATCGACCTTGAGATATACATATATAAAACATATTTAATTTTCAGAAAAACACACATTCACTGGATGATGTCATCAGTGATGTCATCAGTGATGTCATTTGAGATGTCATCAGTGATGTCATGAGTGATGTCACTGACCATGTCATGAGTGATGTAATATGTGACGTCATCAGCAGTGCATTGCGGGCGCGCGAGTTATAGTTAGCTGAACTAACTATAACGGGGCAATTTCATTGGTTTTTTACGAGTAAAATGTCCAGCTAACTATAACATGTGTGAAACCTATGGTTTTTTCACTGAATATATATATATATATATATATATATATATCTATATATATGCTAACTTATAGGGGCTTTCAGCCAGCCCTGTTTTTCCATTGGTCTGTTTTTTTTGTCATTCACCTTTTGAATTCCACTCACTACAGAATACAGCATAGGGCAGTGAAACAGCCCACTTCTAGCGTCGGCTATATTAGCTGTGAGTGACGTCAATCTGCCCTTTCTCAGGCAGAACATCCACACACAAAGTAGTTCCCTCAAGTGTCACGGACTACTATGGCTAGTTGCGCTTTTTGAGCCCAAAAAATATTCGCTTTATTATAGCCACAGTTTTTTTTATTTTTTAGATTGACGATTGCCAGGTAGATTCCCAGCAATAACGCTCAGAAAAAAGCATAACAAAGCTTTGACAGAGCTAAAAAAATTGGCAGCCAACGCCAGTCAGACCGGCTTTGCCAGTACTTGCTGCCATGTTATTTCTTCGACTCATTTTTATTTCTCTCGGTTGGCTCTTATGCCAATTTGATTTTGTTAACGTGTTGCATAAGCAGAATGTTCATTGGGAGGGTGTTAGGTCGAGAGTGGGGGTGCTCCGTTGGGCGAGTGAGTGAGTCTTTTAATGAAGGGGGATAGGATTTTTTATTATGTCTGGCTGTGCCTTAGGGCAAATGGCCCTTTCAAATAGAATGGCAACACTTCAATAGCTCATTGGTAGCTAGCTCTACAGAGAAAACGTTTTCCTTTTCGAGAATAAACAAGCAGAAAAATAAGTGCTTTTGCACATTTCTCCCATATTTACTCCAACAGTTTGCCCATCAATTGGACAATCCACTAAACTGCAAATAGCAGACTATGAGTACGCAAGGAAACATTTTATACAGATCTGTGAAAATGTTCAATATGACACAAATCGAAGCAGTAAGTCTACAATGTGCAGGTTTGCATGCTTTCTGTGTTTCGGTCTGGGCTTCCTCTAAGCTGTCAGTGAGGCATGCATATCTGAAGATGTCACAGTTTCCCTATTGTATCAGGGTGACAACTGACTGTCCGGAGGACACCCTGGCTCGGACTAGGCCCCTGTGACGCCAATGAATACACAGATGCACAGAGGTTGCTGCTACAGGTGGAAGACCACGTGCAGTTTAGGAACCCTTTGATTTTATAGCCTTTAACCACACCTGGCCAAAGGATGTACAAGGTACACATCTAGGGCAGTGTGCTATCGCAGGGTGGGCCCGGGTGGGTCACTACCTCCCATCCCAACTCGGTATTGAACTTCAATGTTTAATGTGGCTCACTTAGACACTGAGCTGTTGGCTCAGTGGAGGACCCGGTCTGAGGTTGTATCGTTGATGACATGGGTGGTCTTCTGTTTCTCGTCTGTTCTGGTCTATGTGCCTCTCTCTCCCTTGATGGTCTGCTCTGGTGCATGGTCACACAGGGTAGCACTACACTGTCATCATCATTTCAGATGTTCATTGTGGCCCTTTCTTCTCCTGCTGTGGGTTCTTGTGAGATTGGAAGATCAACTTTCCGAAACCATGGTATGTTTATGGTTACTTGTTAATTCCCTTTGTGGGTGGTGATCATGGTGCCAGATGTGTTGAGATACTCATGTCTCGAAAGGCGTTCTAAACTTTCACCCATGCCTTCGGTCATTGACAATCACTTTATCAACTGGCACAATTTGCCTTGTTGTCGCCCGTCTCCTCAGGCTTGCGTGCACATTGTTCTTTGTGCACCGTGCTTGGGTACCCACAGAATCTTAGGGAGGTGGTAATCATCCTGGATGGACTGGATCATTTCTCTTTTGGGTCCATTGAGCATTGATGACTAGGGAGGGCGCTGTGTGGTGCAATGCGGTGTCCTTCGGTATTCCCCTAGGAATCTCTGGAGACATAGGGGCCGATTCAAAGAACTAACTTAAGACAAAATCCTAAACTTACTACTTTTGGTATTCACAGAAGTTAGGATTTTGTCTTAAGAAAAACTTAAGACAGACTTAAGACAGACTTAAGACAGACTTAAGACAAACTTAAGACAAACTTAAGACAGACTTAACACAGACTTAAGACAAACTTAAGACAAAATCCTAACTTAAGTCTGCCTTATGTCTGTCTTAAGTCTGTCTTAAGTTTGTCTCAAGTCTGTCTTAAGTTTGTCTTAAGACAAACTTAAGACAAAATCCTAACTTCTGTGAATACCAAAAGTAGTAAGTTAAGGATTTTGTCTTACGTTAGTTCTGTGAATCGGGCCCTGAGTTTGAGGTTGGCTCTCTCAACTCTGGTGATTCAAAGGGCCTTGTTCAGGGTGCACATGAAGCTCTTGGCCTCTCCATTCGATTGTGGTCACTGGGGAGTGTGAGGATGGAGCTGACCCCGTGGCTCTGCCGCCCTCAGCTCGCTGCAACTATACCTACACATCTTTACAGACACAGACACGCGCTGAACAAGCCCTCCTACATTGGGCATGCTGGACTCTCCTCCCAGCTGAAACCTCTGCCTGCATGGGCCATTGCAGGTACTAGCGTAAACACCACCAATGGATCATTCACCCTAGTGGCCCAGACGCAGCCCCACAGGTCCGTCTCCACCAGCCAGCAGATGCTGTGCACCTGCTGCCTTTGTAGGGCCCAGAACCACACCTCCATCATTTCCTCTCTACTACCACTATTGGCTCTCCTGCTCCCATGCCAGGATCAGGCCCTCCAGCCTGGCATGTCCCACCTGGGCTCTGTCGATTGTCTTCCGGTGCACTGCCCTGAGCCATGAGTGCAGATCATCAGGAGAATGCACAATCCATGCCACCACAGCGGTTCATGCTGGCTCATGCTGCTGGGGGGTACATCCAACCCACTGCCCCCCTTCAGTGAGCACAGTGACCATGCTACTGTGGCACCCCGTTGGGGCACTTAGGTGGTGCACTTCAACAACTATTTCAAATCCACCAAAGAGAATGATGGTAAGACAAACTGCTCTCTTATTACACTATGCGGGCGAGGAGATCTTCAAACTATTTTGCAATCTCCCCAACACTGGTTCTGGCAATGACTGACAGAGCTATCGCAGCTCTCAATGTGCACTTTGACACCCCAATGAATCCTGATCTTTAAAACGGTAGATTAAAGCAGGCTCGCCACGCAAGGGCAAATCCATCGATCTGTTTTATGCCCGCCTGCATGAGTTAAGCAGCACATGCACCTTTGATGACCGCCAGAAGGAAGTGTGTGCCCTGATCCTACAGTGCTGCTGATCCACCGTGATCTACCAACACATTCTCTGCCAGCAGAACATGCCATTCGACAAAATCCTCAGTCTCGCCCGCTCCCACAAACTTTCTAATGACAGAGTGGAGCAGACCAAACTCGCATTCCGGAAACTCTCAACCACTCCAAAACCTGCCTCTCAAAGTGGAACGAGACAACCATCACAAGAGGTCCTCCTCGCCGATGCGACCCCAGGATCACCCCAGGAATGGAAATCCCAAAGGACCAATGTAGAAACTGCGATAAGTCCCTCCACGTACTCCACGACTGCCCAGCCAGAGGAAAGATCTACTCCGCATGCCTCCGGCCCAACCATTTTGCTGAAGTCTTTTGTGGCAGACCCCGCTTACCTGCCCCCAAGAGGCCTCATCAATCACCACCAAGGAATGAGAACTATCCCGGAAGACCTCACACCTGCTCTAATTAGAGTGTCACCTATGCCTGACCGAGGACAAGGTAACATCAAGGATGATGATAACAATATCTTCCTCATCTCATTTGCCCTTACACCTGGGCAACTGGCATGATGTATCCACCCCACATGCCAAGTACACATCGACAATACCCTGCCCACTGTGCTCATCGATACTGGCGTCTAAGTGAACATCACCAGCCTTCAGCGCTTCCACTCACTGGCCCCACAACCTAGAATGTGACACACAGCCGCCCTCGTTTTTGCATATGGATGTACGAACCCCATTACGCTATTAGGCGTCTTCTCCTGTATTGCCTCCCATGGCACCCAGTCATGTCAGGCGAAGTTCTTCATTACCGCTTTAAACTCTGAGACACTCATCGTCTGCAGATAGCTCTGATGCATTCATTTTGCTGTGGCCCTGAGTGGCCACTCAGAAGAAGAGAAAAGGCTGCTCAGTGACTTCCCTGGCCTATTCACTGGTCTGGTCCACCTGAAAGGTCCGCCGATTTCACTGCATATTGACCCATCAGTTTGCCTAAGTGCACTCCGACACCACTGGATCCCTTGCCACTTCTAACCGGCCTTGGAAGCAGAGCTACAAAAACTAGAATAGGCAGGAGTCATCAAGAAAGTCTACAGACTGACCCCATGGGTATTCCCCCATGGTAGTCGCATGCAAACCCAAAAAGCCAGGTAGGATCTGGACCTGCATTGACATACGCCTCCCCAATGCAGCAATTAAAAAAGAATGACACATATCTCCCAGCATAGACAATCTCATCGCCGACATCAGCAGATCATCCTGGAACTCAAAACTGGACCTTAACTCTGGCTACCCTCAACTCAAACACCAAGAGGACAGCAAGTGTATCATGACTTTCTCTATACATGTCGGCTTCTGCCACTACAGCTGGCTCAACTTTGGAATATCTTCAGCCACTAATGATTTTCAAAATGCAATCCGTCAAGCGCTGACAGGCCTGGATTGCATCATCAATGTCACCAGTGACATTCTAATGCCTGGATTAACTCTCAACAGCCATCGCGGCCACCTGCATGCTGCCCTCTTAAAGTTGGAGTCAGCAGGCCACCCTCAACCATGAAAAATGCAAGTTCTTGCAGCAAGAGATGGTGTTCTTTGGCTACAACTTTTCTAAGGAAGGTGTCATGGTCGACCTGTCCAAATGCGTCACCATTAAAGAAGCATCCACACCCTCCCCCGCAGCCAAAGTCTTGAGCTCCTTCTGCCTTGCAACATACTGTGGGAGGTTCATCCCATACTAGGCAATGCTAGCAGGCACGTTAAGACACAGTCTGGCAGAAGAAGACGCCTTCCAATCGATCAAGAGGGCACTTCCCCAAGACATGGTAATGGCCTACTTTGACCCCACCAAAGAGTTGGAGCTAGTGGTGGATGCCAGCCCCATTGGCCTAAGCGCTGTGCTGATGCAACGTGCTTGAGACGTCCACTGGGCCCCAGTCACATATGCCAGCAGAGCACTCATGGACACTGGAAAACATTATCCTCACACAGAGAAAGAAGCCCCCACCATTAAGTGGGTTTTTTACCTTTTTCACCTCTACTTATACATCTGCCCATTTCGAGTCATCATGGACCACATGCCACTAATATCTCTCTTTGCCGGTACCACCCTGCATCCACTGCCCAGGATTGAGAAATGGGCCCTGCAGCTCCAGAAACATCAACTTACTGTGGGGTACCGGCCAGGCTGCGGAAATCCAGCTGACCTCCTCTCCAGAAACCCATGACCGGTGACAAGAAGAGCACCTATCCTCTCACTGCTTGTGGACAAATATATTCACTGGGTGGCAGAACTCGCTTGACCTAACTCTGTCACACTCCAAGACATTGCCAATGCAACAACATCTTACCCCACCATCCAAAGAGTTTGAGAAGCCACCACATCTGGAAACTTGAACGATTTTCTTCAGGACACGAAGAGGCATTCTGACACCGGCCAATAAGACCTGGCTACCCTTTGGAATTTCCACCATGAACTCAGCACTGCGTCCCCAGGAGTCTACTGGCACAGCCACCGGATTGTTATCCCTCGCACATTATGCATGACGATGCTCGCCCTTGCACACACTGGCCACCAAGGTCCCACCAAAGCACAGACAAGACAGAAAGTGTAGTTCCCAGCCTTAGATGCCGAGGTCGACAACATAGTTGTACAAAGCCAGCAAACTGCCAGATAGACCCCCTCCAGTTGCGACTGACACTCCTAGCTACAGACCATGGCACAACATCAGAGTAGAATTTGGCAGCTTACCCAACAGCCAGCATATGCTTGTCATTTATGATACCTACTCCAAATTTCCAGTTTTAGAGGTGATATCTCAACAAAATCTTTGCAACCTTAGGAGTTCCACACACCCTCAAAAGCGGCAGCGGACCTCCATTTCAGAGTCTAGATTTCAAACAATATCTACAAAATCTAGCCATTGAACACAGCAAGATCACGCCCCTGTGGCCTCAAGCTAACGGGTAGGTGGAAAGACTGATGCACACATTCAACAATCCAATACACATTGTGTGCACTCAACAAGTCGACATCGAAGAGTCGATCCACCAAATTCTTAGAGCGTACATGCTCACTCCCCACAGCAGGGTGCACAGAGGGCGCTCCTTCAAGGTGCTAGCACTGGCCCTCTGGCACTCCTTGCCTCTTGGAAAAAATCAGCGGGAGAGCAATGGATAGAACAGGGGGTTCGTCCTGTTCCCCAAAATGATGCTAGGCTTAATCAATGTGGACAGACCCACTATGTGTACGTATTACAATCACTGGGGCTTCTTTACAAGGCTCTTGCGCTGCCTGTATGCCTCTTTTCCCATATTAAAAGTGACGCACTGGCAGAGCAAGGGGTTTGTAAATTAACCCTTACTGTTTGTAGTATGAACATGGACCCATTAGGTGTTATTAAAAGACCCCTCACACACCAACCTAGTTGGTGTCATGCTTCATCATTAAAGTCCCAACCGGGCGGCCGAGTGCCCCCCGGTTGTGCTACGACGCCTGATTACAGCGGAGCTGGTGTTGTGCAAATATGTGATGTGTGGTGTATTACTGAAGTTAAAAATATCTCTGAGAATCCTTGCCTCAATTTTTAATATTGGCGACTCAGGATATGGTTAAAAGTAATATGTGTAGTGCAACTATCCAGGAATTATTACCGTTAGTTGACTATGTGTGGCGGTCTACATGTTTCATCCCATTTAAAAAGGGAAAGGGCTTTCATCAGGACCAGTGAGTTATTAGTGAGTGGCAAAGGTGAGGGATGCCACGTGAAAACCTGTGCAGTACCTACACACGCGCTAAGGTGTGTGGTATAAGAGTCGGCGTACTCACTGACACTTGAAAAAATAACCTGTTGGGAAGGAAAAGACATGACAAGACATATATTTTCTCGCAACATAAAATGCAATCTTATGGCAATAAGAATGTGCTGCAGCCATTGTCTAGATGACTACTACAGTGATTGTGATGCCCATGCTTGCAGCGCCATGCGGAAAAATTCAAGCATGCTGTGCTAATCTATACATGAGCATAGGCTAGTGGGAGCGAGCGCGCGACATGAAATAATTGCGCGATCACGAGCCAGTGGCTACAACAACAGGATGGTAGTGATGCCCTGTGGAGACCGTAGGCTGTGCGTGCTTGTGATTGCAGCGACATGCTGAGCTTATCTATACATGAGCATAGGCTTGTGGGAGCGTGCATACGGTGTGGAATGATGGCGCGATCACGAGCAGGCCAGTGACTGCATCAACAGGGTGGTGGTGACACCCTGTAAACTACGTAGGCTGTGCTTGCTGTGGCACGTAGTGGTGTGTGGAGGCTGTGCCGAGTGGTCCACCGCGCACTGTGCTAGGCGGTAATTAGTGCCAAGAACAAACCTATATAATCGTTTGACATTGTGTATTCACGATCGATTATAGACTTGTTAAAAAGTTGAAAACATGCACATTGGTTAAGTCATAGTTACACTATTTAAAGGTATGTGGCAGAATATCGAGGCTCGAGGGGGGTTCTCTTCCGACATCCTAATCTGCAATTGAAAAGTGTCATAGTGAGCATGAAGGTCTGGGTAGGCTCGAAAATGGCTGGCAGTATTGGAGCGTGTATTGCCTTAAGTGGTCTCGGTGATCGTCCCGCTGCAAATCCGGTATCGTCCCCCGTTATCCCGGCTGGTGCTGGGTATCGTGAGAGAAGCAGCTTTTTAAGTGATCAGTCAAGCCCCGGTACGTGCAGGGCTGCATGGTTGACTGGGGCATGACTTGGCAATAGACTAGCGCGCATGCGCACGCATGCGCGCTAGTTGGTCCAAAGAATAAAATGGGTGCTCAACTGAGGGCATCCATTTCGGCGGCCATTTTGGAGTGGTTTTTTTTTCGGGAGTGCAATGTGTTAACCCCAGGGTAGTCATGTGGGGAGCACATGGTTGTTCTTAGGGATGTGATGAACCTCAAATGTATTTGGTCGATTTGGGTGGTGATAGCTTGATTCCAGTGGCATGGAGAGCACGGAACCAGTTCGGGCTGGACTGTTCCCATGAGGCACACGGTCAAGACTGATTTGCATATGGCCATGTCTGAACTGGGGTGGCGTGGTGAGCAAGATAACGATGGATTAAACCCAGATCTGTGACTGGGGGTGAGTGTTTTGCCAACGTGCAACATTCCGTCCATCATCTTGTGTGTTTTGCTGTTCACCTTATGTGGGAAGGGTATGCCCAGACGTGTGTCCCGTGCTCACTACGCCACTGGAGTCAAGCTATCCTGGCTGAAGAGGGGTGAAACCCCGAAACCGGTCCTAGGATGCTTGATTCCGGTCCAGAGAAGACATGGCTTGGCAGTTCGGGCTGGACTGTTCCCATGAGGCACAGGGTCAAGACTGATTTGCATATGGACATGCTTGAACTGGGGTGGCGTGGTGAGCAAGATAACGATAGATTAAACCCAGATCTGTGACTGGGGGTGAATGTTTTGCCAACGTGCAACATTCCGTCCATCATCTTGTGTGTTTTGCTGTTCACCTTATGTGGGAAGGGTATGCCCAGACGTGTGTCCCGTGCTCACTACGCCACTGGAGTCAAGCTATCCTGGCTGAAGAGGGGTGAAACCCCGAAACCGGTCCTAGGATGCTTGATTCCGGTCCAGAGAAGACATGGCTTGGCAGTTCGGGCTGGACTGTTCCCATGAGGCACAGGGTCAAGACTGATTTGCATATGGCCATGCTTGAACTGGGGTGGCGTGGTGAGCAAAATAAGGAAGGATTAAATCCAGATCTGTCACTGTCGGTGAATGTTTTGCCAATGTGCAACATTCCGTCCATCATCCTGTGTGTTTTGCTGTTCACCGTATGTGGGAAGGGTATGCCCAGACGTGGGTGCCATGCTCACTACGCCACTGGAGTCAAGCTATCCTGGCTGAAGAGGGGTGAAAGACCGAAACCGGTCCTAGGATGCTTGATTCCGGTCCAGGGAAGACATGGCTTGGCAGTTCGGGCTGGACTGTTCCCATGAGGCACAGGGTCAAGGCTGATTTGCATATGGCCATATCTGAACTGGGGTGGCGTGGTGAGCAAAAAACGATGGATTAAACCCAGATCTGTGACTGGGGGTGAATGTTTTGCCAATGTGCAACATTCCGTCCATCATCTTGTGTTTTCTGCTGTTCGTCCTATGTGGGAAGGGAATGCCCAGACGTGGGTCCTGTGCTTGCTACGCCACTGGAGTCAAGCTATCCTGGCTGAAGAGGGGTGAAACCCCGAAACCGGTCCTAGGATGCTTGATTCCGGACCAGGGAAGACATGACTTGGCAGTTCGGGCTGGACTGTTCCCATGAGGCACAGGGTCAAGACTGATTTGCATATGGCCATGTATGAACTGGGGTGGCGTGGTGAGCAAAAAACGATGGATTAAACCCAGATCTGTGACAGGAGGTGAATATTTTGCCAATGTGCAACATTCCGTCCATCATCTTGTGTGTTTTGCCGTTCGCCCTATGTGGGAAGGACATGCCCAGACTTGGGTCCCGTGCTCACTACGCCACTGGAGTCAAGCTATTCTGGCTGAAGAGGGGTGAAACCCCGAAACCGGTCCTAGGCTGCTTGATTCTGGTCCAGGGAAGACATGGCTTGGCAGTTCGGGCTGGACTGTTCCCATGAGGCATAGGGTCAAGACTGATTCGCATATGGCCATGTCTGAACTGGGGTGGCATGGTGAGCAAAATAACGATATATAAAACCCAGATCTGTGACTGGGGGGGAATGTTTTGCCAATGTGCAACATTCCGTCCATCATCCTGTGTGTTCTGCTGTTCGTCCTATGTGGGAAGGGAATGCCCAGACGTGAGTCTCGTGCTCACTACGCCACTGGAGTCAAGCTATCCTGGCTGAAGAGGGGTGAAACCCGAAACCAGTCCTAGGATGCTTGATTCCGGTCCAGAGAAGACATGGCTTGGCAGTTCGGGCTGGACTGTTCCCATGAGGCACAGGGTCAAGACTGATTTGCATATGGCCATGCCTGAACTGGGGTGGCGTGGTGAGCAAAATAAGGATGGATTAAATCCAGATCTGTCACTGGCGGTGAATGTTTTGCCAATGTGCAACATTCCGTTCATCATCTTGTGTGTTTTGCTGTTTACCGTATGTGGGAAGGGTATGCCCAGACGTGGGTGCCATGCTCACTACGCCACTGGAGTCAAGCTATCCTGGCTGAAGAGGGGTGAAAGCCCGAAACCGGTCCTAGGATGCTTGATTCCGGTCCAGGGAAGACATGGCTTGGCAGTTCGGGCTGGACTGTTCCCATGAGGCACAGGGTCAAGACTGATTTGCATATGGCCATATCTGCACTGGGATGGCGTGGTGAGCAAAAAACGATGGATTAAACCCAGATCTGTGACTGGGGGTGAATGTTTTGCCAATGTGCAACATTCCGTCCATCATCTTGTGTTTCTGCTGTTCGTCCTATGTGGGGAGGTAATGCACAGACGTGGGTCCTGTGCTTGCTACGCCACTGGAGTCAAGCTATCCTGGCTGAAGAGGGGTGAAACCCCGAAACCGGTCCTAGGCTGCTTGATTCCGGACCAGGGAAGACATGACTTGGCAGTTCGGGCTGGACTGTTCCCATGAGGCACAGGGTCAAGACTGATTTGCATATGGCCATGTCTGAACTGGGGTGGCGTGGTGAGCAAAAAACGATGGATTAAACCCAGATCTGTGACAGGAGGTGAATATTTTGCCAATGTGCAACATTCCGTCCATCATCTTGTGTGTTTTGCCGTTCGCCCTATGTGGGAAGGACATGCCCAGGCTTGGGTCCCGTGCTCACTACGCCACTGGAGTCAAGCTATTCTGGCTGAAGAGGGGTGAAACCCCGAAACCGGTCCTAGGCTGCTTGATTCTGGTCCAGGGAAGACATGGCTTGGCAGTTCGAGCTGGACTGTTCCCATGAGGCACAGGGTCAAGACTGATTCGCATATGGCCATGTCTGAACTGGGGTGGCATGGTGAGCAAAATAACGATGGATAAAACCCAGATCTGTGACTGGGGGGGAATGTTTTGCCAATGTGCAACATTTCGTCCATCATCTTGTGTGTTCTGCTGTTCGTCCTATGTGGGAAGGTAATGCCCAGACGTGAGTCTCGTGCTCACTACGCCACTGGAGTCAAGCTATTCTGGCTGAAGAGGGGTGAAACCCGAAACCAGTCCTAGGATGTTTGATTCCGGTCCAGGGAAGACATGGCTTGGCAGTTCGGGCTGGACTGTTCCCATGAGGCACAGGGTCAAAACTGATTTGCATATGGCCATGTCTGAACTGGGGTGGCATGGTGAGCAAAATAACGATGGATAAAACCCAGATCTGTGACTGGGGGTGAATGTTTTGCCAATGTGCAACATTCCGTCCATCATATTGTGTGTTCTGCTGTTCGTCCTATGTGGGAAGGGAATGCCCAAACGTGGGTCTCGTGCTCGCTACGCCACTGGAGTTAAGCTATCCTGGCTGAAGAGGGGTGAAACCCCGAAACCGGTCCTAGGATGCTTGATTCCGGTCCAGAGAAGACATGGCTTGGCAGTTCGGGCTGGACTGTGCCCATGAGGCACAGGGTCAAGACTAATTTGCATATGGCCATGTCTGAACTGGGGTGGCGTGGTGAGCAAAATAACGATGGATTAAACCCAGATCTGTGACTGGGGGTGAATGTTTTGCCTATGTGCAGCATTCCGTCCATCATCTTGTGTGTTTTGCTGTTGGCCCTATATGGGAAGGGTATGCCCAGACGTGGGTACCGTGCTCACTACGCCACTGGAGTCAAGCTATCCTGGCTGAAGAGGGGTGAAACCCCGAAACCGGTCCTAGGATGCTTGATTCCGGTCCAGAGAAGACATGGCTTGGCAGTTCGCGCTGGACTGTTCCCATGAGGCAGAGGGTCAAGACTGATTTGCATATGGCCATGCTTGAACTGGGGTGGCGTGGTGAGCAAAATAAGGATGGATTAAATCCAGATCTGTCACTGGCGGTGAATGTTTTGCCAATGTGCAACATTCCGTCCATCATCTTGTGTGTTTTGCTGTTCACCGTATGTGGGAAGGGTATGCCCAGACGTGGGTGCCATGCTCACTACGCCACTGGAGTCAAGCTATCCTGGCTGAAGAGGGGTGAAAGCCCGAAACCGGTCCTAGGATGCTTGATTCCGGTCCAGGGAAGACATGGCTTGGCAGTTCGGGCTGGACTGTTCCCATGAGGCACAGGGTCAAGACTGATTTGCATATGGCCATATCTGAACTGGGGTGGCGTGGTGAGCAAAAAACGATGGATTAAACCCAGATCTGTGACTGGGGGTGAATGTTTTGCCAATGTGCAACATTCCGTCCATCATCTTGTGTTTTCTGCTGTTCGTCCTATGTGGGAAGGGAATGCCCAGACGTGGGTCCTGTGCTTGCTATACCACTGGAGTCAAGCTATCCGGGCTGAAGAGGGGTGAAACCCCGAAACCGGTCCTAGGATGCTTGATTCCGGACCAGGGAAGACATGACTTGGCAGTTCGGGCTGGACTGTTCCCATGAGACACAGGGTCAAGACTGATTTGCATATGGCCATGTCTGAACTGGGGTGGCGTGGTGAGCAAAAAACGATGGATTAAACCCAGATCTGTGACAGGAGGTGAATATTTTGCCAATGTGCAACATTCCGTCCATCATCTTGTGTGTTTTGCCGTTCGCCCTATGTGGGAAGGACATGCCCAGACTTGGGTCCCGTGCTCACTACGCCACTGGAGTCAAGCTATTCTGGCTGAAGAGGGGTGAAACCCCGAAACCGGTCCTAGGCTGCTTGATTCTGGACCAGGGAAGACATGGCTTGGCAGTTTGGGCTGGACTGTTCCCATGAGGCACAGGGTCAAGACTGATTCGCATATGGCCATGTCTGAACTGGGGTGGCATGGTGAGCAAAATAACGATGGATAAAACCCAGATCTGTGACTGGGGGGGAATGTTTTGCCAATGTGCAACATTCCGTCCATCATCTTGTGTGTTCTGCTGTTCGTCCTATGTGGGAAGGGAATGCCCAGACGTGAGTCTCGTGCTCACTACGCCACTGGAGTCAAGCTATCCTGGCTGAAGAGGGGTGAAACCCGAAACCAGTCCTAGGATGCTTGATTCCGGTCCAGAGAAGACATGGCTTGGCAGTTCGGGCTGGACTGTTCCCATGAGGCACAGGGTCAAGACTGATTTGCATATGGCCATGCTTGAACTGGGGTGGCGTGGTGAGCAAAATAAGGATGGATTAAATCCAGATCTGTCACTGGCGGTGAATGTTTTGCCAATGTGCAACATTCCGTCCATCATCTTGTGTGTTTTGCTGTTCACCGTATGTGGGAAGGGTATGCCCAGACGTGGGTGCCATGCTCACCACGCCACTGGAGTCAAGCTATCCTGGCTGAAGAGGGGTGAAAGCCCGAAACCGGTCCTAGGATGCTTGATTCCGGTCCAGGGAAGACATGGCTTGGCAGTTCGGGCTGGACTGTTCCCATGAGGCACAGGGTCAAGACTGATTTGCATATGGCCATGTCTGAACTGGGGTGGCGTGGTGAGCAAAAAACGATGGATTAAACCCAGATCTGTGACAGGAGGTGAATATTTTGCCAATGTGCAACATTCCGTCCATCATCTTGTGTGTTTTGCCGTTCGCCCTATGTGGGAAGGACATGCCCAGGCTTGGGTACCGTGCTCACTACGCCACTGGAGTCAAGCTATTCTGGCTGAAGAGGGGTGAAACCCCGAAACCGGTCCTAGGCTGCTTGATTCTGGACCAGGGAAGACATGGCTTGGCAGTTTGGGCTGGACTGTTCCCATGAGGCACAGGGTCAAGACTGATTCGCATATGGCCATGTCTGAACTGGGGTGGCATGGTGAGCAAAATAACGATGGATAAAACCCAGATCTGTGACTGGGGGGGAATGTTTTGCCAATGTGCAACATTTCGTCCATCATCTTGTGTGTTCTGCTGTTCGTCCTATGTGGGAAGGGAATGCCCAGACGTGAGTCTCGTGCTCACTACGCCACTGGAGTCAAGCTATCCTGGCTGAAGAGGGGTGAAACCCGAAACCAGTCCTAGGGTGCTTGATTCCGGTCCAGGGAAGACATGGCTTGGCAGTTCGGGCTGGACTGTTCCCATGAGGCACAGGGTCAAGACTGATTTGCATATGGCCATGTCTGAACTGGGGTGGCATGGTGAGCAAAATAACGATGGATAAAACCCAGATCTGTGACTGGGGGTGAATGTTTTGCCAATGTCCAACATTCCGTCCATCATATTGTGTGTTCTGCTGTTCGTCCTATGTGGGAAGGGAATGCCCAAACGTGGGTCTCGTGCTCGCTACGCCACTGGAGTTAAGCTATCCTGGCTGAAGAGGGGTGAAACCCCGAAATTGGTCCTAGGATGCTTGATTCCGGTCCAGAGAAGACATGGCTTGGCAGTTCGGGCTGGACTGTGCCCATGAGGCACAGGGTCAAGACTGATTTGCATATGGCCATGTCTGAACTGGGGTGGCGTGGTGAGCAAAATAACGATGGATTAAACCCAGATCTGTGACTGGGGGTGAATGTTTTGCCTATGTGCAGCATTCCGTCCATCATCTTGTGTGTTTTGCTGTTGGCCCTATGTGGGAAGGGTATGCCCAGACGTGGGTCCGGTGCTCACTACGCCACTGGAGTCAAGCTATCCTGGCTGAAGAGGGGTGAAACCCCGAAACCGGTCCTAGGATGCTTGATTCCGGTCCAGAGAAGACATGGCTTGGCAGTTCGGGCTGGACTGTTCCCATGAGGCACAGGGTCAAGACTGATTTGCATATGGCCATGCTTGAACTGGGGTGGCGTGGTGAGCAAAATATGGATGGATTAAATCCAGATCTGTCACTGGCGGTGAATGTTTTGCCAATGTGCAACATTCCGTCCATCATCTTGTGTGTTTTGCTGTGCACCGTATGTGGGAAGGGTATGCCCAGACGTGGGTGCCATGCTCACTATGCCACTGGAGTCAAGCTATCCTGGCTGAAGAGGGGTGAAGGCCCGAAACCGGTCCCAGGATGCTTGATTCCGGTCCAGGGAAGACATGGCTTGGCAGTTCGGGCTGGACTGTTCCCATGAGGCACAGGGTCAAGACTGATTTGCATATGGCCATATCTGAACTGGGGTGGCGTGGTGAGCAAAAAACGATGGATTAAACCCAGATCTGTGACTGGGGGTGAATGTTTTGCCAATGTGCAACATTCCGTCCATCATCTTGTGTTTTCTGCTGTTCGTCCTATGTGGGAAGGGAATGCCCAGACGTGGGTCCTGTGCTTGCTATGCCACTGGAGTCAAGCTATCCTGGCTGAAGAGGGGTGAAACCCCGAAACCGCTCCTAGGATGCTTGATTCCGGACCAGGGAAGACATGACTTGGCAGTTCGGGCTGGACTGTTCCCATGAGGCACAGGGTCAAGACTGATTTGCATATGGCCATGTCTGAACTGGGGTGGCGTGGTGAGCAAAAAACGATGGATTAAACCCAGATCTGTGACAGGAGGTGAATATTTTGCCAATGTGCAACATTCCGTCCATCATCTTGTGTGTTTTGCCGTTCGCCCTATGTGGGAAGGACATGCCCAGACTTGGGTCCCGTGCTCACTACGCCACTGGAGTCAAGCTATTCTGGCTGAAGAGGGGTGAAACCCCGAAACCGGTCCTAGGCTGCTTGATTGTGGTCCAGGGAAGACATGGCTTGGCAGTTCCGGCTGGACTGTTCCCATGAGGCATAGGGTCAAGACTGATTCGCATATGGCCATGTCTGAACTGGGGTGGCATGGTGAGCAAAATAACGATGGATAAAACCCAGATCTGTGACTGGGGGGGAATGTTTTGCCAATGTGCAACATTCCGTCCATCATCTTGTGTGTTCTGCTGTTCGTCCTATGTGGGAAGGGAATGCCCAGACGTGAGTCTCGTGCTCACTACGCCACTGGAGTCAAGCTATCCTGGCTGAAGAGGGGTGAAACCCGAAACCAGTCCTAGGATGCTTGATTCCGGTCCAGAGAAGACATGGCTTGGCAGTTCGGGCTGGACTGTTCCCATGAGGCACAGGGTCAAGACTGATTTGCATATGGCCATGCTTGAACTGGGGTGGCGTGGTGAGCAAAATAAGGATGGATTAAATCCAGATCTGTCACTGGCGGTGAATGTTTTGCCAATGTGCAACATTCCGTCCATCATCTTGTGTGTTTTGCTGTTCACCGTATGTGGGAAGGGTATGCCCAGACGTGGGTGCCATGCTCACTACGCCACTGGAGTCAAGCTATCCTGGCTGAAGAGGGGTGAAAGCCCGAAACCGGTCCTAGGATGCTTGATTCCGGTCCAGGGAAGACATGGCTTGGCAGTTCGGGCTGGACTGTTCCCATGAGGCACAGGGTCAAGACTGATTTGCATATGGCCATATCTGAACTGGGGTGGCGTGGTGAGCAAAAAACGATGGATTAAACCCAGATCTGTGACTGGGGGTGAATGTTTTGCCAATGTGCAACATTCCGTCCATCATCTTGTGTCTTCTGCTGTTCGTCCTATGTGGGAAGGGAATGCACAGACGTGGGTCCTGTGCTTGCTACGCCACTGGAGTCAAGCTATCCTGGCTGAAGAGGGGTGAAACCCCGAAACCGGTCCTAGGATGCTTGATTCCGGACCAGGGAAGACATGACTTGGCAGTTTGGGCTGGACTGTTCCCATGAGGCACAGGGTCAAGACTGATTTGCATATGGCCATGTCTGAACTGGGGTGGCGTTGTGAGCAAAAAACGATGGATTAAACCCAGATCTGTGACAGGAGGTGAATATTTTGCCAATGTGCAACATTCCGTCCATCATCTTGTGTGTTTTGCCGTTCGCCCTATGTGGGAAGGACATGCCCAGACTTGGGTCCCGTGCTCACTACGCCACTGGAGTCAAGCTATTCTGGCTGAAGAGGGGTGAAACCCCGAAACCGGTCCTAGGCTGCTTGATTCTGGTGCAGGGAAGACATGGCTTGGCAGTTCGGGCTGGACTGTTCCCATGAGGCACAGGGTCAAGACTGATTCGCATATGCCATGTCTGAACTGGGGTGGCATGGTGAGCAAAATAACGATGGATAAAACCCAGAGCTGTGACTGGGGGGGAATGTTTTGCCAATGTGCAACATTCCGTCCTTCATATTGTGTGTTCTGCTGTTCGTCCTATGTGGGAAGGGAATGCCCAGACGTGGGTCTCGTGCTCGCTACGCCACTGGAGTCAAGCTATCCTGGCTGAAGAGGGGTGAAACCCCGAAACCGGTCCTAGGATGCTTGATTCCGGTCCAGAGAAGACATGGCTTGGCAGTTCGGGCAGGACTGTGCCCATGAGGCACAGGGTCAAGACTGATTTGCATATGGCCATGTCTGAACTGGGGTGGCGTGGTGAGCAAAATAACGATGGATTAAAGCCCGATCTGTGACTGGGGGTGAATGTTTTGCCTATGTGCAGCATTCCGTCCATCATCTTGTGTGTTTTGCTGTTGGCCCTATGTGGGAAGGGTATGTCCAGACGTGGGTCCCGTGCTCACTACGCCACTGGAGTCAAGCTATCCTGGCTGAAGAGGGGTGAAACCCCGAAACCAGTCTTAGGATGCTTGATTCCGGTCCAGGAAAGACATGGCTTGGCAGTTCGGGCTGGACTGTTCCCATGAGGCACAGGGTCAAGACTGATTTGCATATGGCCATGTCTGAACTGGGGTGGCATCATGAGCAAAATAACGTTGGATTAAACCCGGATCTGTGACTGGGGGTGAATGTTTTGCCAATGTGCAACATTCCGTCCATCATCTTGTTTGTTTTGCTGTTTGCCCTATGTGGGAAGGGTATGCCCAGACGTGGGTCCCGTGCTCACTACGCCACTGGAGTCAAGCTATCCTGGCTGAAGAGGGGTGAAACCCCGAAACCGGTCCTAGGATGCTTGATTCCGGTCCAGTGAAGACATGCCTTGGCAGTTTGGGCTGGACTGTTCCCATGAGGCACAGGGTCAAGACTGATTTGCATATGGCCATGTCTGAACGGGGTGGCGTGGTGAGCAAAATCACAATGTATTAAACCCAGATCTGTGACTGGGGGTGAATGTTTGGCCAATGTGCAACATTCCGTCCATCATGTTTTGTGTTTTGCTGTTACACTGCAGTTGACCTCCTTTTCTTCAAACTTTTCCATGTGTGCCCATTTTGCCAACAATTACATACAATATTCAAGTCTCGGAATTGTGCTATTAATGATATCTATGTACCATGAGTGACCCTTATGTCAACATTTGTCTCTGGTATGACAGTGGAAGCATTATATCATGTTTATCCCCCAGTGGGAAGCATCAGGAAGACAGAGGGCAGTCCCACAAAGCACCAACGGTGGGAGGAGGTTGGACCCTCATAAAAAGAGAAGGGGCACTGAACATGAAAGAATACCAGGTGCACAGCATTCACAAGGCAGAACCGTCTGGCAAGCATACATAGGGCAATGGGAGCATGAACTGGGCAGGACCCTTGCGCTCACTCCTACCCTCACTCCGTCGTTATCACTCACCCTGACTCACACACATGCTCACACGCACAAACGCTTGCACATAAACACCCACCTATCACACAAACACACTCTCACCTGCGCACTGCATATAGTTTAAAACGTGTTGCACTTACATGATGCTCCATTTTTTATTACATTAACAGTGAATAATATACAATTATTCCCTTTTATTGTAGCTAACAATGAGCTGACAACAAGGAGGACAAAGCCTCCCCTGTCTTCTTGGCACTGATTATACCAACTCTGAGGCCATGGGTAGCAAAGGCAGTGCCAGGGGTTGCAGGGAGCAAGCCAGGAGTCACAAGCGTGACCAATCGCGACCCCTAAATGACATCCATGCATAGCTCCTGGTGATGTTTAGTTTGGGTGTGCTGTCCAAGGCTGCATACTCCGTGTAACAACATGGACCCCGCAGCCCATTGACACCACTCCCACACAAGCAAGAAGAGGGAAGAATAAGGCCCATGCCAGTCAGGCTTTTGGAGGGTGAAACAGATACATTTGTATCATTAATTGGTTCCACACTGACGACATTATTGGTTCTGTTTTTTTCTCTAATATTCTACAGGTATTAGTCAAACGACCTTTGTCCTGAGAAGACACTGTGATTGTATAGGGGTCGAAACATCAACATATATTTTCACTTGGTTTCTAAGAGCAATGATTGCCTCACATGTTGTAATGGAATATACACATGTTAACGCTTGTAAAAAACATAACCAGTGAACTTTTTATATCTGGTTGTGTATGTGTATTTTGACATATGTTTGTCACGTTTGAGCACCGCGTCGCCTGCACTTGCACTATTCATTAGAATTTTACCTGCATATAAAACAATGTTGAAATAACATGAATAATATCTACAGAAACCTTTTGTCAGTCTCTCTTCATATAGAATTTGTATCATTTTTTGTTGTGTTACCAGAGTGTGTAAGTACCGCCTGGATTTTGGAACTATACATTGAATGATGGGCTTCCCCGAATTTATGTAGGAGGGTGCCAATTTTTTCTGAAAAGAGTCCCACGGTGGACATTGTTTTTCAATACTAAGTAGATTGACCCTGGTCCCCGTGGGCATAGAAGGGGTTGTCCTTGTTAGAATGTATACATGCCAGTCAAGCAGGCAGGACCAAAGTATCAAATATCAGGGTAGGAGACTGGGTCCTGGTGAGAGATCAGCACGCTGGTGGGAAGTTCTGGCTTCCATTTGAAGTCTGCCCACTGCAGGTCATCGCCAGGAAGGGCGCAGTGATGACAGCAAGAAATTATTCAGACTGCATAACAAGAAATATGGGCATAGGCCGACTGCACTTACCCTGGTCTCAGGGGTCCAAGATCCCACCCCGATGACTAATCATGAGGACCAAGACCTCGAATTTGGATACCCCAATGACGGCCTTTCGCCGCAAGTTGTTAGTCCTGCCAAATCTAGGGGAGGCTTCTCCGGCAGGAACACCCAAGCCGACCTTGGTGCCGGCACCATTCTGGAGTCACCCGCACAATCTATGCCACAACATCATAAGACTAAGGAAACTCGAGAACTCTGGGGCATATCAACAAGGGCTTTATCTCTGCCTTTTTGCCTTTAAAAGCCAAAAAAGGAGAGATAAAACTAGCACCCTATCAACAACAGGGTGCTAACATGAAAATATGCATGTTAGCACCCTTTTACTCTACGCTTCCCCTTGCATCTCTAATGAGATGCAAAGGGGGCGTTCCAGAGTAAAATAATAGGAGAAATGTCGCTAAGCTATTATCAAGAATGCCGCTAACCCTGTTAGAGACAAAAAAGCAGCGCTAACCGCGGTTAACGCTGCTTTTTTACGTCTGGTATTTTTCTGACTTAGCCATGATATCCTATGGAAGGAGGATATCATGGCTAAGTTTGCCTGTCCCTATCAACAAGGTAACGTGAGATTATCGCTGGCTTTCCAGCGATAAACTTACGTTAGCCTGTTAGCGTGAGGATTTTTTATCGCTAATGAGATAAGCGTTGCTAATAGCACGCTATCTCAGCGATAAAAATTCACGCTAGCCGGCGATAATTATCCTAGCGCTAAGTGCGCTTAGAGATAATTATCGCCGCTTGTTGTTGATATGCTCCTATGTGTGTCATTGAGCCCCTGGGACTGCCATCACCCTCTCCACAAATTCAAGAGGGTCTTCAGTCCCAGCTTGTGGTATCTGTACTGTGCAATAATTTTTCTTGGTTGAAGGTTTTAGGGGAAGGCAACACAGCACAGGGTGAAGCCCTGGGGCTGTGACGCACACCCACACACATGCCCTGACCCCATGTTGGAGGTAAGGGCGAGTTAATAAAAGAAGGCAGTCCCGCCTACGTGCCTTTTCGCGCACATTAATGCACTGTCTGTGTGCACCTGTTTCTTCGTTTTGCCCCTGCGCTCACATTGGCCTGATGCTGCAACTCACTACAGCAGTCTACTCTGGAACCCAAGGTCAGTGGTTAATCTAGTGGCAAGTGATCACTCTGGGTTATTGGTATTAGTCTTGTGCTCACAAGGAAACCATTGCATGCCTTAACCCGTGCTCTTTCTCATAAATTATATTAATAGGAGTGTAAAAGATAGCACACAAAAGTATAACACATGTTTAATGCAAAGCTACAGAGAAAGCGCCAAAATAAGGAAAGGCAAAATGCCTAATCTTCGGACCAAAGCCTCACCTCCTGGTCAGTTGGAGCATGTGTGAGGAGAGGATGTAGCCTTATGGCTAGAGCGGTCGATCTCAAAGCTGGGGAACCGGGTTCGAGTCTTGGCAACAACGCTCAACATCCTGTGATTCTGGGCAAGTCACTTAATCTCCCCATGCCTAGCAAAAATGAATGTGTCCTTCTGTAACGAACCTGGTGCTCATGTAAAGCCCTCTGATACCCGATGTCTCGGGTCTAGTTCGAGCTACATAAAACTCTAAAAAAAAAATCTTATGATAAAATACATACTTTTCGGTGCTAAGTTAATAAACTCTTCTCCTGGAAAGAATGCATAAAGTCCTTCAGAGCTAGACACAACTTTCTCGAATAAAACAACTGACATCACTAGTTTCTGTGGCCCTCGCTTTATTGTGCCAACTTCAGAAAGAGCTATGCTTACTAGAATGGTTGAATTGAAATGTGCAGTGTACTACATGGGATAACAAATTGGCCGTACATCTGAAATACGTGAAAATGTGCAATAATGCTAAGGCTTTAGTATGCTTTAAGCAGGTATAAAACAAAATTGCAATGGTTAATACAATCAGTGGGATATGTAAAGTCTACGGGGCAGATTTACAAGCCCCTTGCGCCTGTATTACGCCGCCGTTGCGTCACTTTTGTGACGCAGCGGCGGCGCAAAACCAGCGCCATGCTGTGGGGTATTTACAACGTGACGCATCTGGGAGATGCGTCACGTTGAAAAGCCCTGCGCCAGAAGCAGGCGTTCTGGTGCAGGGGGGGGCGTTCCGGCGCAGGGACGCCTCCTAAAAGTGGCTGAGTGAAATCTACAAGATTTCACTCAGTCACTTTTAAGGCCATGCTGCGTCAAAACCCTGCGCCTGCTTGAAGCAGGCGTAAGAATTGACGCAGCATGTTAGGGATAGGGCACCCCCGAGCCTTGCTGGAGCTGCGTCGCGCTTGCGATACAACTCCAGCAATGCGCCGCCTTTCCGACAGGGGATGCGTCACGCATCTGCCCATCCGAGTGCCACGGTGCCCCGCATTATAAATGCGGCACATCAGTGGTGGCGCACGGGTGGGCAGATGCGTCGCAACTCTTCTGGCGCATCTCTGCTGATTAGCAGAGATGCGCCAGAAGTCATAAATCTGCCCCTACGTTCAGGAATTAAGTGTGACCATTATTCTGACTTCATGCAAATGGTTGGTGGGATGAAGAGACAGGCTAAAGAAAATTTGGTATTGTAAGGTTTCACAGATGTGATTTCAAAGGGGGAGAGGTTGAGGTCTGTGAAAAGAGGTCTGGGTAATTTTTGGAAATGAAAAAATTGAAAGTAACACAGGCAAGCATGCGATTTCAGAGAGAGGAGGAGGGAGAGAGGAGGAGGGAGCAGAGATAAAGGGTAAGGAGAGGGTCATTTAACAGTAAGGAAGGAGAGAGAACAGTTAATCATTATGAGTCAGGCGGGCAACTAGAGCCAAATTTCGGGGGGGGCTGAAAAAGATTTCGGGGGGGGGGGCTAAGTCTTCCAGCCATAGGCAGAGTGGCTGTAAGAAGGGGTGAAAACACAACAAAAGCCTCATTAACGAGTAAATGGTCTTTTAACCCCTTGAGTGCCCCGCCCTTTCCACGCCCTGTGCCGGGCGTTTCATTAGCGGGCGGGGCTCATGACGAGATAGTCTCGTCATGGTCACAGCGCAACCGCGGCCCATGACGAGACCATCTCGTCATGGGCACTCAAGGGGTTAAAGACCCGTGAAGTACTCTGGTGCGGCTGCAATTAGACGGACGCCAGCCCGCGAGGCTGTCTCAGCCGGGCTGTCACATACGAGGGTGGGGGGGGGGGGGCTGAAGCCCGGTGAGCCCAATGGATGTTGCGCGCCTGTTATGAGTCAGGGTAAATTTATCATACATGGTGGCTTATTTCCAAGCCCCTTGCGCCGCCGGTGCACCACTTTTAATATAGGAAAAAGTAATGTACCCAGTGCAAGGGGCTTGTAAATAAGCCCCATAGTTTTAAGAATATGGGGGCATATTATCAAGCCAGGCAATAAAATTATCGCTGCTTTAGCGGCAGACAACTGCCGCTAAAACGGCGATAATGGGCTTGATAATATGCTCTATGGAATTCCAATTGAAGCCCATGTTAGACGTCCTTCACATTTAACATGGGCTTCAAATGGAATTCCATAGAGCATATTATCAAGCCCATTATCGCCGTTTTAGCGGCAGTTTTCTGCCGCTAAAGCGACGATAATTTTATCGCCTGGCTTGATAATATGCCCCATGGTGAAATAAGGCTGTTAGGAGCAGGAAACCATTTGGTATCAGTTGTGGTTCATAAAATAAATTAAAATACTTTTACACCAGTGACACAGCAAGCTTTGGCATGTTAAGGCAGGATTGCTGAAACAAAGAGCCCTTCATCTGCACGAATGAGTAAGGGAGGCAGGGGAGTGTGTAGGCAGGGATTAAAAGAGGAGCGGTGAAGTGGCCTTATTTTGAGGGTAATGCAGAGATGGAGTGGCCATTCTGCCACTCTTTTTTTTCTCCACTAGGCTGCTTTCAGAGTTGAATGTGCTGCCGTGACACAACCGTGAAACCCCACAAGGACTCGTTCTAGCAGCAGCCTCCTCCGGTGTGAGGCTGACTTGTGCCAGGGGTGATTTCTGTGTTTGTCTGGCCCCAAAAGGCATGGGAAATTAAGAGGAGGCCCTGGTATAGAAAATATGGCCTATGGTTGGGGCAACCAAGGGAATCAAGGCTGAAGGATTATTAGAGAATATTTTGTTACTTCAAGTACATGATTTGAATTGCCAAAGTTCCAGGTGCTGAGCTGAGTAGGTTATTAGAAAGATCCAGGGCTGTAGATGCAGAGATTCAGAGTGGTCCCAGGGTTGTGGTGGTGGTTTTGTTTTGTCTGTATATTCCATACGTGGTATCACAGGAGTCCAGGATGTTCTTTTGGCAAGAGCAACGTCCGGGACACGTTGTCCCTGTGTGTCATCCAAGAAATCTGCTTATCTGATTGCCAAAGGGAAATGACAAAAGTGATTCCAAAACAAACAAGCTTTAACAAAACCAAAATATTTGGCGTTTGTGGAGTGCATGTGCACAGAGGCATGCTTTATTAGAGCACGTGCCTACATGCACACCTGCAGAAAGGGTAAAGCAGCTGTGGTCTTCAGCATAGACACTGGGTAACACGCATAAAGACACTTATGCAGACACATCACAGCTACAGGGATCCATGCCCACCCACAGGCAACATAAGTACTGGCACCCAGGCATACAGGCCATTCACAAGAGGTATCCCTGTGAGTGTCGAACCACAGGTCCACACAGCTCATATGTGTACACAATTTCATTGTTGCCAAACGGCATAATAATGTTGTTCGTCACATCTTCAGCCAGACTTGGGTTTTTGGCAAAAGAAATCATTTTTCATTAAAAGATTTCAAACCCATGTGCATATGGGTAAAAGAAAGCAAAGCCACAAAATCACAGAATGCAAAGGTGATTTGTGCCAAAAGTGAGAATTGGGCGAAAGCTTTACACATGTCATGATTTACTTGACTGCTTTGCTAATCATAACATGCCCACATGGATGGCTGAACAATTTAAATATATATATGTGTGTGTGTGTGTGTGTGTGTGTATATATATATATATATATATATATATATATTTTTTTTTTTTTTTTATATATATCCGCTTGAGTTTTCTTTTACAATTTTGCTTTCTAGGATATTGATTTTTCCTAGGTTAGCAAACTGACCTAATTTGTTTTGAGGCAGGGATTACAAAATAGTTTTCATTGATTTTACAGTACCCTATACCGTGCAACTAAAAAGTATGCCTTAACTTGCACAAGTAAGTTTGTAGCATGCTCTCTCGTGTTCATTTTTAAACAAGACGCACATTTTGTGTTAATGATGTCAACAATTTTTTTTTGCAGTTTTATATTGTGCACACTTGACCCTAAGATATTGGAGCACTTTAAATGCGTACCACTTATATTACACAAGGTCACATTCATTTTAAGCACAAGCAGACTATGTGATTAACCCAGAATCACAGCAAGTTGATCTGACGCCGAGATTCCCAATTTCAAAGTCAAAAGCTCCAGCCGTAACGCCACATCATCGCTAAGGATTAGATGGTCTAATTTTGAAGGACTTAAATATGTTTTGGATGAAAATCAACATGTTACATACATTTTTTCAATTGCCGTACTCATTTTTTCCCCTGTATTTATATTACCATGCTGGCAATGAGCCCCAAGCAATAAATCTTAGGAGCTCATTAGGATGGCGTAACGATCGCCACAGCCGGGTCGGCGGTGGCTATAGTTACGCCATCCCAATGTGAAATACCCCCGCCATATTATGATGGCGTTGGGTATCGTGGCAGACGCAAAGTCAGTCCGCTGCTTTTCCGCTTGTCGCCAATTGTTAAGATTGCCGGCTGGGCGGAGCTGGGCCACTGATATGGTGGGGGTACCTAGCAGGCACCTCCAGCCATATTAAGATATGGGTGCGTTCAAGGCCTTTTCATGGCAGCGATGCTGCCATGGAAAGGCTGGCAGGGATTTGCTTTGGGGGCCCATTGCGGGCCCCCTGGGAGGGGTGGGGGTGCTCTTGGGGGTACCCCCTGCAGTTCCCTGCACCAAGTGGCAGGCACCGCGTGGTGTCAAGCCACGTTGTGCAGGGAAAGGCTGTGCATGCCCTTTTACCATTGCAGACAGTGCTGCAGCCAGCAGCACCGTCCACAATGGTAAATGGCCAGGATGTGCCCGCCAGACTGGCGGGTGCATCCTAATTGGGCCAGTGGGACCACCGCACGTCTGGCAGTCGGTCCCATCACCGTTATGATGGTGAGCGGACTGATGTCCACTCGCCATCATAATAAGCCCCTTAGTACAGAGACAGGAGGGGTACTTGTCACCATCAGGAAGTACAATACACTAAAACTGAAACACATAGCATTTGATGGATAACCTGTCTTGAATCACTTCTCCTTGTTCTACTCTGTCAAATTCAAATACTCTGCACCTTCTCCTTCTCTTGTTCACTCACTATCTTCTCCATTCACTCCACCATCACTTGACTCTGCCTCCTTCTCTAAGCTGACTCCTAATTTTGCTAGGCTCATTCGTCCTTTTACTTATCTACCGCGTGATTCTGTCCCCAATCTGAGCTGGCTACGAATCTTCTTACTCTCCATCCTCATTACTCTACATCACTCCCTGATCTGACATCTAAAGCTAATCATCATCCCGGTATCTCTCTTTCTGCTGATTCCCTCTGCCCTCCATTGCAACCTCTCAATCTCATCTCCCTCCCTATGATTGGCATTCTCATGGCTGAACACCCTCTCTTTCCACTGTTTGAGGTCATTTAACCTTTGACTGTTTTGCTGACAGGTGATCCCTTTAGCACTGACAACCGTCCATCCAGCTCCGAAGTGTTATGAAGAGTTTTGCGGACCATGACCTTAAACATAATATCATTTATGATGCTGTATCTCGATTGTGAATCACCATGAATGGGGCCTAGTAATTTATTTCAGTAAATCCCTATTTTTCACCCCATATGCTCATTTTCCTCTTGCAAGTGTCCCTCAGCCATATTGCGTCGTAAAGCTCGCAAAGCCAGGCTCCACCATTTTGTGCACTTTAAGTTAACCTTTCTGCCTTTGGCCCATATGCTGCATGTCATTGTCTTTCACAGATCTTATGAAAATGTAAATTCATCCAAACATTGACTTTGATAACACCTAAGCCGACATAATTCTGCTGCAAGTTCCCTGATATCTACATTTCAGTGTCTGACAATGAAAGTGCAACAAAAACATGTAGCATGGATTTTCATCATACTGGTTCATGACAGTTATGTCTCACATTAATGGAAATTCCCCCAATGTAGGGTAAATGCCAGTGGTAAACCCTATATAGATCCCATTAATTGATCGCTGAGTAAGAGAAATCTTTGCCCCAGGTTATTATCGCAAGAGTTTCTGTGCTCTAAGAAGGAAGCCCAAATGGAGAGTGTCTGATATATCTTTTCCAAGCAAAGATGAAGTAATGAAGATTTAATGCTGAATAAGAACAAATGTTAACTAGAGTATGGCAGCCATCTTTGAACTCAAGTAAATTAAGGCACTTGCCTGGAAGAACCTCGCTACCCAGTGGTAGCAATGTTGTCTGCTTGTGTTTTGCTCAGTTGTATGTACTTCAAAATCTTTGTCAAAGGCAGTATTATTTATAATAAGACATTACCAAAGTTGCATTCTAGACTGCTGCGAATGGCAGTCTCTCATTCCTTCTAAAGACTTTGAAGTATGTATTTGATTTGACATTCCGTACGTATTATAAACTGCTTTCAAAATTATTCACAGTAGCTGAAGGATTAGTTTGCATATATATATATACACACACACACACACAGATATATATATATATATATATCCAAGTTACATCTGCTCCTTCTGGACAGCTCGCCCCATGGAAAGTGGCGTACACGCCAGTGAAGCAACTGGCAATAATATCCAATATACCAAAAGTTCAGTGCGCTCTCAGGCAAGTAAACAGCACATCCAACGAGTGATGGTGACCAGGTTTATTTCATGACGCGTTTCGACTGCATCCGCAGCCTTGCTCACATGAAAACCGTGCATCAAAGCACACATTGCGACTATATACAACAGGTACGTCACTAAAGAAAATTCAAAATAGAAACAGGACTGTGTAACTGAAAGTGGCCGCCATCTTGCAAAGGTCATAGAATAAAAACGTATTGCAAATAACAGAATCGAGTGATAAATATGACCCAAGAGAAAATACACGCTCAGACCAGCATATTGTTACCGCTAAGAATTACAATGCAAATGCAAAAAGTGAAAACATTCCTAGGCTGCGTAGCTCTGATTACAAATAGATGCTACAGACACACGCCAGTTTGTCAATATAGTTGGATGTATTAAAGTAAGTAAATGTCTCTCTGGGATCAGTAACTTTTGGTATATCGACGACCTTTTCATTATATGGAAAGGGAGCCACTCAGAGGCTCAAGCGTTCATTGAAGAACTGAATTGCAATGATCGCAATATACAACTTACAGGTAACATCAGTGCTAATTTGGTCGAATATCTAGACGTCAGAGTTGAGGTCAAGGACAACACACTTCACACCTCTCTTTTCCGCAAAACCACCGCAGGTAACAGCATCCTACATACCCTCAGCAGTCACCCTGACACCCTCAAATGGAGTATTCCTTTTGGCGAACTGCTGAGGGCAAAAATGAACTGCAGTAGCACTGAAGCTTTCAACAAGGAAAGTGCAGAGATGATTGAGAGATTTAAACTCCGTGGTTACCCTACTTGGGTACTCAAGAAAGCCATTAGTAGAGTAGAACGGGTGGATAGACAAGAGACATTGAGAGAAGACTCTACCAGAGTGGAGGAAACTAGTATAACTGAGACTAGAGTGATCCTAACCTACAACGCAGAATCTGATAGCATCAAACACATTCTCTCCAAAAACTGGAATACCCTTAGAAACGACAATAGCATAGGTCACACGTTTAAGAACAGACCCAACATCACTTACAGGCGAGGTAGAAATTTGAGGGATATTTTGGTACGCAATGACATCACCTCAACACCTGAGAGAGGGATTCAGAACCTTATGGGATTTTTTCCTTGCGGTCATTGCAAAGCGTGTTCTGCTAGTACCTGTCGTAAACAATACAAACAAGGCTCTAACCGCAGAGAAATAACCCAATTCCTCACATGTAGTACAACATTTGCTATATACGCAATTGAATGTCCCTGCAACCTATACTATATAGGAATCACTACCCTCATGGCCAAGAAAAGGATATTAGAACACAAGCGGGCCATTAACAACAAAGACCCGAAATATCCTGTAGCACGTCATTTCCAGGAGAGACACTATTCAGATTCCTCACTTCTTAAGTACTTTATTTTAGAACAAGTACTAAGTGATCACAGAGGAGGCAACAGAACATTAAAACTCAGACAGAGGGAGTCCAGGTATATCATAGATCTACAGACTAAGGCTCCAGGGGGAATGAACCAAGATGAGGAACTGTCGATCCATTTGAAAAAAGAATAATCTATCACTGACATATAAGGACTGATTGTCTCCTAGTAGGCTTACTCACTCCTGTTTAGATCTGGTCCGGAGTTTTGCAGTTCCTATTTCTGTGACAATGATTTTCCTTCCATGTTTTTTATCTCCTCTATCTAATCTCTGTTGCTTGGTTAACATTAATAGAATCTTCTATTTCTATGTTTTACCTTAGTCATACAGTGTATTGTAATTTTGCAATTCCGTATTTTAATCCTTGCATATTATGGTTTTTTCACAGGAGAGAAGGAAGGTACCTACTCACTTCACAGGCTACCTAACCTTTTCTTCAATGCCACCCCTTCACCACCACGACAGTATTGGGCACTGTATTGCGACTGGATACTTCTAAGATGGGCACCTATCAACAACAGGATAAGTGATTTTGGGCTATATCACGTATTATGAACATTATATACCCCCTCCCCTTTTTGTGGACTACTTTCCGGAGCAATGTTTCTTAGATTTATTGATTCATTATGGGCATTATGCGGAGACCTGTATTAGAACATACTCCCAGAATTTTGTCTTTTAGAGGGTATATATACCTGCACGAGCACTATGCTCAGATGCTTACTAACTTGACATTCTGTCAGTAATTTAGCCCAGCCTCTGCCTCTCACATATTCATACACAGCTCTGGCTAACGCACTATCTAGGCTGGGTAGCATATAGTGAGGTCTGTGCATCAGCCATGCGCTAGACGAGACATACACATTAGACCACACGGTTAGCTGCAATTAATATAGACACATCAATATAGACACATCGTTATATATATATTTTTTGAGTGGTTTTATTTTACTTCTATATAGCACCATAATATGTCGAGGTTATGACATTCCATGTCACTCTGTTTTTTCACAAGTTACTGATCCCAGAGAGACATTTACTTACTTTATACATCAAACTTTATTGACAAACTGGCGTGTGTCTGTAGCATCTATTTGTAATCAAAGCTACGCAGCCTAGGAATGTTTTCACTTTTTGCATTTGCATTGTAATTCTTAGCGGTAACAATATGCTGGTCTGAGCGTGTATTTTCTCTTGGGTTATATTTATCACTCGATTCTGTTATTTGCAATACGTTTTTATTCTATGACCTTTGCAAGATGGCGGCCACTTTCAGTTACACAGTCCTGTTTCTATTTTGAATTTTCTTTAGTGACGTACCTGTTGTATATAGTCGCAATGTGTGCTTTGATGCACGGTTTTCATGTGAGCAAGGCTGCGGATGCAGTCGAAACGCGTCATGAAATAAACCTGGTCACCATCACTCGTTGGATGTGCTGTTTACTTGCCTGAGAGCGCACTGAACTTTTGGTATATTGGATATATATATATATATATATATATATATATATATATATATATATATATATATATATATATATATATATATATATATATATATGTATGCTTTCACATGTTTTCCCCAGATACGAGGCCGCACTCCATTACAGGTAGGTAACAAACCTTTATTTTCAGAGGCAGACAGTTTCTCATTCCGTCTGATTGTTCCTCGGCCTGACGCGTTTCAGGGAATCCTTTCCCTTTCTTCAGAGGCCAATTTTGAGCAACTTCAAAGTTATGTGCAACTGCACTGTCCCATGCACAGAATTTAAGCAGTGTTTGCCTCCGGTGTGCCGCTTCCAGTGTGCCTGTTAATTAATGCCCTTTCGAGGTGCATTCTGCAACCTGCAGTCAATCGGTGCACTAATTATACCCTCCAGTGGGTTAACCCTCCAATGGGTTAAGTGCTCATATTATCTTTCAGGGGCCAATCCTTACAGCTCTTCAGTGAGCCCCCGAATGGGACTCTGCCTGTCTATTGAGACAGCCTGCTCTGCCGATAACGAGAGAATCCAATTTCACTCGCGCAGACCCAATTACTTCACGGGCGGTGCGTAACCTCCACGGCCTGGAAGCGCTGTGTATTAATGCTTTCACATGTTTTCCCCAGATACGAGGCCGCACTCCATTACAGGTAGGTAACAAATCTTTATTTTCAGAGGCAGGCAGTTTCTCATTCTGTCTGATTGTTCCCCGGCCTGACGCGTTTCAGGGAATCCTTTCCCTTTCTTCAGAGGCCAATTTTGAGCAACTTCAAAGTTATGTGCAACTGCACTGTCCCATGCACAGAATTTAAGCAGTGTTTGCCTCCGGTGTGCCGCTTCCGGTGTGCCTGTTAATTAATCCCCTTTCGAGGTGCATGCTGGAACCTGCAGTCAATCCACTGAATGCTAATTGGCTGTCAAGTGGTTTTCAACATTCAAAACCAGGAACTGTTGGCAGCCATTTTGTGCCTCGGTAGAAGCGAGGCTGAAGAATTAAGGGGAATAAGTGTGTAAAACATATAAAGGGGGCAGGGTAGAAATACTCTGACCCTCTAGACCTGCTTAGGGGGTCCCTGAAGGACTCCCAGGACCGTTTTTTTAAACGGCAAAATGCACGCTGGGTGCGCGGATCCGGCCGTAAAAATAAAAAAAACGAAGCGCGGGCTTCCGCGGTTCCTTAATAATTAGCCCCCGGGGTGACCAACTCTTGCAGTGTCCTGGGGTGCCCACCCCCAGGATACTGTGGTTTGCTATGGGAGGGCAGGAGTCTCCCGCCCTCCCATAGCAAACTTTGTTTGGATTTTGAAACCATATTGCTTTTCCACACGGGGAGCTGCATGTCAGCAGCTCCCCGTGTGGAAAAGCAATGCCAGCTCCCGAAGGACGCGGGGAGCTGGCTGGGACCATGGGGGCGTTGGGGCTCCCCCCACGGTCCCCAATGATTTTATAAGCCCCGGGGGATGGAGTCCCCGGGGATATTGAAAATTAGTGATAGAGGCTAGTTTTTTGTTAATGGTAAAATTAGGAGTCGCGCATCCTAACGCGTAGGGTGCACGATTCCTCTCGCATAGGGTGCGCAATTCCTAACGCGTTGGGTGCGCGGCTCCAAGCAAAAAAAAAATGAAATTGTTTTGAGATAAACAACAAGCTTATGTGCTTTGTTCTTGGGTGGCTCTAAAAACAGCCGTTGTGTTCATTGAGAGTTTTTGGTACTTATAAGTAAGTACCTATACAGAGTCTAAAGTTGTTGTGGAAGACTCTGTTTCCTTCATCAGTAAAGTGTACACCATCTCTCCTATAGATGTCTTGCATGTGAAAACGCAGATTGTTATTGTAAATGGACTCCATTCTCTAGTCTCGGAGAAAAACAGAAACAGATTTATCACATGTTTCCTAGCTTTCTCAATCTGTGTAAAAAAATGGTTGGACCAGTTCCATTTCTGCCTTTGGCATATGTTAGAATAGACAAAGGCAGTTTGGGGAAAAAGTGAAATCAATTCTGCAAAGTTGTCCTTGATAAGCATTTCCAGACCTACCCCAGTCAAAGTAACTAGGTCATTGCCACCACAGTGCACAATTATGAGGTCAGGGTGTTGGAGATGTAAAAAGGATTTTACCAATGGCATCAATTGGTGCCACTTTAACCCTCTCTGTCCAATCCATTTAATGTCTACATTTGGCAAACCTAGGTCTTTGTGAATGCCTTTGTTTTCGGCATACCTTTGGCTCCAGAAAATATAGCTGTGTCCCACAATCCACACTCAGATAGTCTCTGTAAACGAAATGGCAGTTTGAAAAGTAAGATTTTTCTAAAATGGTGGATAACATGAAGTTTTGGAAAAAGAAAAGAAATGATTGGTTGTTTGACAACCTTGTACACTGAAAACTAGGGTGCATGTTTCTGTTTTTTAAACGCATGGTTCTTATTGGTTAACGAAAACTGATTGAAAGGAACATTATATATGATAAGCTGATATGTAGAAAAGTCACACACACTTGCTGTTTTGATTAGCAACATTGTGTGCTGAACTTGTGACCTGTGTGCTCAGTTAAGTGTTCCATGAACTGTTTCTATGGAAACAGGCAGAAGGCAGATTGGGGGTAGGGTTCAAATTTATGTTATTTGGAAAGGGTTGAAATGTTTAACCAATAGAAATGTGTGTTAGCTTTTGAATTAATGTGGGAAGGAATGTGATTTGGTGTTTACATGTATATGTGTGCAAAATGAGAGGGCAACTTTGTCATTCTTTGGTTTTGCTGACAGGTGCACAGTTCAGAGATTCTGTATAAGAAAATCTGGTGTGTGACTGACATACTTCTCAATCTACAAAACAACTTGAAAGGTGTGTTATTTAATTGTGAGGGGATGTATGTGGTCTATTTTGATTTTAATCAGACTAATGTGTTTCTCCTGCTAAAGTGCAGGGAGTACTTTTTTTGGTCTAGAATCTTATTGTCAGTGTGTGTGCATTTAGAAACCATTCTGTGATAAGCATTTGTGCTTTTCATCTGTTTGCAGACAGATAACTGTGCTGTTTTCATGTTTTTGTAGAATTAGAAACCAGTCATTGTTTATGTATTTGCAAAATGAGTCACGTTTCTACACTAAAATACAGTACTCCTTCTAGATTATGAAATGTGTTTTGGTACAGTGCAAGGGATAGTGTTGTTTGTCTAGAATCACACAGTGAGTCTGTGTGCATTTAGGAATCATTTTGCGAGAAAGATTTTGGTACTTATGTGTAGTCGATAATTTTGGGTAATGTGTGCAATCACCTTACATCTTGTAGACTAGTAAATGTATTTTGTACAAGGGATAGTTGTTTGTCTGCAATCACACTGTGAGTCTGTGTGCATTTGGGCAACTATTGTGAGAAAAGCATTTGGTAATATCATGTATTTGCTGGCAGATATCTGTTTTAAAACCTGTTTTGTTGTCAAGTTTTAGTAGCATTAGAGGCCTGTCCTTGCTTATGCAATTGCAAAATGAGTCAGACTTTCACAGTATTGTGCAGTACTGAAATATGTAGAATGTGTGCAGTCACCTTACCCCTTCTAGACTAGTGATTGTGTCTTGATAAAGTACAAGGAAGGGTGTTGCTTGTCTAGAATCACACTGTGAGTCTGTGTGCATTTGGGAACCACTGTGAGAGAAGCATTTGGGTACTTCATATCTTTGCATACACATTATTGCTTAAAAACCTTTCCTGTTCTCAAGTTTTGGTAGAATTAGAAGCCAGTTATTGCTTATGTATTCGGAAAATGAGTCAAGCTTTGACACTAAAGTGCAGTACTGAAATATGTAGAATGTGTGCAGTTACTTTACCTCTTCCAGAGTAGTGAATGTGTTTTGGTAAAGTACAGGGGATAGTGTTGCTTGTCTAGAATCACACTGTGAGTCTGTCTGCATTTGGGTAAGCATTGTGAGAGAAGCATTTGGAAACATCGTGTATTTGCTCACAGATAACTGTTTTAAAACCTGTCATGTTGTCAAGTTTTAGTAGCATTAGAAGCCAGTCATTGCTTATGCATTCATAAAATGAGTCAGGCTTTGACACTAAAGTGTAGTACTGAAATATGTAGACTGTGTGCAGTCCCCTTCCAGAGTAGTGAATGTGTTTTGGTAAAGTCCAAGGGATAGTGTTGCTTGTCTAGAATCACACTGTGAGTCTGTGTGCATTTGGGCAACCATTGTGAGAGAAGCATTAGGTTATATCATGTATTTGCTGACAGATAACGGCTTATAAACCATGTTGTCAAGTTTGTGTTGTATTAGAAGCCAGCCATTGCTTATACATTCAGAAAATGAGTCAGGCTTTCATAGTAGTGTGCACTATGGAAATATGTAGAATCTCTGCAGTCACTTCAGCCCTTCCACACTAGTGGATGTGTTTTGGTAAAATAGAAGGAATAGTGTTGTTTGTCTAGAATCACACTGTGAGTCTGTGTGCATTTAGGAACTAATGTGAGACAAGCATTTGGGGGTTTCATGTTTTTGCAGACACATAAGTGCTGAAAAACCTATCCTGTTCTTACATTTTGGTAGAAATAGAATCCATTTATTGTTTATGTGTTTGTAAAATGAGTCAGGTTTATACACTAATGAGCAGTAGTAAAATATGTGGAATGTGTGCACTCACATTACCTCTTCAAGAATGGTAAATGTGTTTTTGTAAAAACCAAGGGATATTGTTTGTTTTCTAGAATCACACTGTGAGTCTGTGTGCATTTAGAAACTGTGCTAAGAGAAGGATTTGGGTATTTCATGTGTTTGCAGACACGTAACTGGTTCAAAACCTTTCCTGTTCTCATAGTTTGGTAGAATAAGAAACCAGTCATTGGTTAGGTATTTGTAAAAGAGTCAGGGTTCTACAATTATGTGCAGTAGTAAAATATGTGGATTGTGTGTACTCTGTGTGTACCAATTTCGGAAAAGAAAATGTGATTTGGTAATATGCATGGGATAGTGCTTGTTGTCTAGAATCACACTGAGAGTCTGTATGCATTTAGGAAACATTTAGAGAGAAGGTTTTGGGTACTTTATGTCTATACATATAAGTGCTTAAAAAACTCTAATCATTTAGTCAGTAGCCAAGGACTCATACACTGAGCCAGGCCTTAGCTCATGGACTGTTTCAAACGTCTATACGCTATGCATGCAGACCTCTAACCAACTACACACTTGTCTTTCACACCTTCAATACCCCAGTCAGTATTCATACAGTTCCTGCAAACACCCTGTCACTCCCCTTACACTATTCCACTGATTTATTCAGCACCATGTACTAATCCATTTACTGCGCCAAAAAAAAACCCACTTATAAATTCACCCAGGCACTCTCCTTGCAATACTCTAATCATTCAGTCAGTACTAATGGAGTGACGCAGGCCTTAGCACATGGATTAATTCAAACGCCTATCCACTATGCATGCAGGCCTCTAACCACCTACACAATTGTCTTTCACTCCTTCAATTGACTAGTCAGTATCTATATACTTCAATAAACACTCTGTCACTCACCTTGATCACCTCCAGTGACTCATCCAGTACCATGTACTAATGTATTCACTAGGCCTGGGCCAAAATTCCGTTCCGTTCGCGGAAGTTGCGATATTTTGGCATTCTCGCGTTCCGCGGAAAGCGCGAAAATGTCAAAATTTCCGCATTCCGCAGCTTAGCGATAATTTTTTTCTTGCTCGCGCTGTAAAACAATACATTCTCGCGCGCGCGCGATCGCCTTACCTGAATCCCTGCGTTCTCCGACAAGTTTTCTTGACCCGGTCGCGTTCTCCACGAGATGTTGGATTTTGGTAGCCATTTTGCGCTGTCTCGCGAGAGTTCGCGGCCGCATTCAAGTCATTTTTCACGCGATCACGTCATTTGTCGCGCGATCAGGTCTTTCTTCTCGCGATCATGCACCGCGCGAGTATGAGAAGATTGAGATCTCGAACATGTCATTCTACATCGCGAGCCAGAGAATGAGGACGCGGGCACATGAAATCGAACGCGAACAGGAGAAAGAGACCGCGAACACGTCATATCCAACGCGACAGGGACAAAGAAGAGAACGCGATCATATCGTTTTCGACACGCCGGCGGAAGTAATGTGAAGCTGGAGAACTCAACAACGTAAAATTTACAATTTGGAGAGGAATATCGGCTCTAGCAGCATGAAACCATCTGCAAATACTGATTTTGGATGAAAAGAACTCCTTACATTCACATTTGGCTTTCCTTTTTTGTGCAAGGACTCCAGGAGTCATTTTTTTTTTACAAAGTGGAGAGAGGGAGGAAGTGACACAGATTCTCCAACTTCCTGTTCCTGTCCAGCAGGCTCCTCCCAGTGCTTTGTCCATCTCCTGCTCATTCTGCCTTTGGATTTGGAGCTGGAAAGATCTCTCTTTTTGTCTGCTGCATCATTGCAATTGGATTTCAGGATTTTTGGAATAGGATATTTTACAAGTAAGTGGTTGTTGTGTTTGATTGTGGGCATTGCAGTTGTTGTGTAACTACAATTTATTTTTGATAATTAATTATCATCATTCCTTTTTTTTTTTTTTAATTTATTTTAATTTTGTGGGTTGTAGTAGTAGGCCCGAGCTAGCCATGGGCATGGCCTCATGGGTGTGTGTGTGCATGATGAAGCAACTGTTCCTTTTGTTTTTTGAATATATTTCATTTTCAATCACATTTAGGGCATGGATGGCATTGGATTGAGTTGGGGAAGTGTGTTTTTTGGGGTGGCCTTGCTGATGTTGTTGGGCCTGGACATGTGGCTGGTGGCCATTTTGAGGCCTAGGCCTGCAAGCTTGCCTGGCCTTGTCTGCCAGCAGGCCTGCTTTCATCCACTGCTACCAGAGCAGGTAGCCACAGCTTTAGTAATCTACTGTTTTCTGTGTGCTCTGTTGAATTTAGACATCATTTTGGGCATGGATGCCATTGGATTGAGTTGGGGAAGTGTGTATTTTGGGGTGGCCTTGCTGATGTTGTTGGGGCTCTCCATGTGGCTGGTGGCCATTTTGAGGCCTAGGCCTGCAAGCTTGCCTGGCCTTGTCTGCCAACAGGCCTGCTTTCATCCACTGCTACCAGAGCAGGTAGCCACAGCTTTAGTAATCTACTGTTTTCTGTGTGTTCTGTTGATTTTAGACATCATTTTGGGCATGGATGGCATTGGATTGAGTTGGGGAAGTGTGTATTTTGGGGTGGCCTTGCTGATGTTGTTGGGGCTCGCCATGTGGCTGGTGGCCATTTTGAGGCCTAGGCCTGCAAGCTTGCCTGGCCTTGTCTGCCAGCAGGCCTGCTTTCATCCACTGCTACCAGAGCAGGTAGCCACAGCTTTAGTAATCTACTGTTTTCTGTGTGTTCTGTTGATTTTAGACATCATTTTGGGCATGGATGGCATTGGATTGAGTTGGGGAAGTGTGTATTTTGGGGTGGCCTTGCTGATGTTGTTGGGGCTCGCCATGTGGCTGGTGGCCATTTTGAGGCCTAGGCCTGCAAGCTTGCCTGGCCTTGTCTGCCAGCAGGCCTGCTTTAATCCACTGCTACCAGAGCAGGTAGCCACAGCTTTAGTAATCTACTGTTTTCTGTGTGTTCTGTTGATTTTAGACATCATTTTGGGCATGGATGGCATTGGATTGAGTTGGGGAAGTGTGTATTTTGGGGTGGCCTTGCTGATGTTGTTGGGGCTCGCCATGTGGCTGGTGGCCATTTTGAGGCCTAGGCCTGCAAGCTTGCCTGGCCTTGTCTGCCAGCAGGCCTGCTTTCATCCACTGCTACCAGAGCAGGTAGCCACAGCTTTAGTAATCTACTGTTTTCTGTGTGTTCTGTTGATTTTAGACATCATTTTGGGCATGGATGGCATTGGATTGAGTTGGGGAAGTGTGTATTTTGTGGTGGCCTTGCTGATGTTGTTGGGGCTCGCCATGTGGCTGGTGGCCATTTTGAGGCCTAGGCCTGCAAGCTTGCCTGGCCTTGTCTGCCAGCAGGCCTGCTTTCATCCACTGCTACCAGAGCAGGTAGCCACAGCTTTAGTAATCTACTGTTTTCTGTGTGTTCTGTTGATTTTAGACATCATTTTGGGCATGGATGGCATTGGATTGAGTTGGGGAAGTGTGTATTTTGGGGTGGCCTTGCTGATGTTGTTGGGGCTCGCCATGTGGCTGGTGGCCATTTTGAGGCCTAGGCCTGCAAGCTTGCCTGGCCTTGTCTGCCAGCAGGCCTGCTTTCATCCACTGCTACCAGAGCAGGTAGCCACAGCTTTAGTAATCTACTGTTTTCTGTGTGTTCTGTTGATTTTAGACATCATTTTGGGCATGGATGGCATTGGATTGAGTTGGGGAAGTGTGTATTTTGGGGTGGCCTTGCTGATGTTGTTGGGGCTCGCCATGTGGCTGGTGGCCATTTTGAGGCCTAGGCCTGCAAGCTTGCATGGCCTTGTCTGCCAACAGGCCTGCTTTCATCCACTGCTACCAGAGCAGGTAGCCACAGCTTTAGTAATCTACTGTTTTCTGTGTGTTCTGTTGATTTTAGACATCATTTTGGGCATGGATGGCATTGGATTGAGTTGGGGAAGTGTGTATTTTGGGGTGGCCTTGCTGATGTTGTTGGGGCTCGCCATGTGGCTGGTGGCCATTTTGAGGCCTAGGCCTGCAAGCTTGCCTGGCCTTGTCTGCCAGCAGGCCTGCTTTCATCCACTGCTACCAGAGCAGGTAGCCACAGCTTTATTGATCAAGTGTTTTCTATGTGATCTGTTGAATTTTTAGACATCACCTTCCTGAGAGTGTAGTGTGGCTGTACACAGTACTAGTAGTATAACATAGCTCTAGTTAAAAAAAATTCATAAATGGCTAGACTATCTTTTGTTTGCACTAGTACAGTACTAAGTAACTGAACCACAAAAACAAATGCAACATTTCACTGATGTTCTTCTCCTGTCTTCTTTGCTTTTAGGTGCACAAAAGACAGAGTAGGAGGTGTCATCGGCATCACCTGGCTACCCGTTGTACTGCCAGCCAGACAGAAGTCCTGCTGCGCATCACGCCCACGTGTGACCAGAACTTGTTGTGCATCTGCCTCCTGCCTGACGTCGGAATAAGATGGCCCCAAAGAAAGGTACCAGGTCCAGTACCAAGAAAGTTGCTGGTGAGAAGAAGGAACAGAAAAAGGAAGTGCCATTAACCACGACTGGTGGTGTGCCGGCCAAGGTTTTTTTTGGCACCAAAGCGTTGTCCGGGAACCAAGCTGGGAGCAGCACAGCGGTCCTGCAACCCCACCAACCTAGGCCCAAGGGCTTTACTGTCGCAGAGGTAGCCAGTCTACTAACGGGCAGCGATGTTGAAGAAATGTCATTACCGCAAAGTAGTACACAATCAAGTTCAACGCAGGCGCAAACTCAGCAGATCAGTGTGCAGCCGCCGCAACAAGAACAGCAGCAGCAGCCGGCGCAACCAGAACAGCAGCAGCAGCCGGCGCAACCAGAACAGCAGCAGCAGCCGGCGCAACCAGAACAGCAGCAGCAGCCGGCGCAACCAGAACAGCAGCAGCAGCCGGCGCAACCAGAACAGCAGCAGCAGCCGCCGCAACCAGAACAGCAGCAGCCGCCGCAACCAGACCAGCAGCAGCAGCCGCCGCAACCAGAACAGCAGCAGCAGCCGCCGCAACCAGAACAGCAGCAGCCGCCACAACAGCCCACCATAGTAGTTGTTGCTCCTGACGTAGGGGCATTTCAGGAAATCGAGCTTCCTGCAGACAAAGCGGAGCGAAGTCAAACCACTGTTTCAGAACATCTATTGTCTTCCAGACCACCAGCAAGGAAAAGGAGGCTTAGTCCATCATCTTCTTCTTCAAGCCCCGCTTCTGATGATCGTGATGACACTTGGGTCCCACCAGCTCGGTCTGAGAGTGAAGTACGCCACAAGACATTGCTTCTGAAAAGGAAGGTCCCAGAAAAACTTAGAGTTATGGAGGTAGATGTAGAAGAGGGGGGTGATGATGTTGATGAAGACGAGCCAGTCATCACGCACATTACTCCCGCCCCAAAGGGATTGGAGACCGACATTCTAACCCTATCCAGAAAGGCTGCTACTGAGTGGGATGCAGCACGGATCTCACCAACACAGGTTACACCACCACTACCTCCAGCTGCCATATTTTCCAAGGCCCGGCAGGGACCTACATCCAGCTCAACCACCTCAGTAGGAAGTGGTAGTAAAAGTCACAGTGTAGGTGGACAGGGTCACATATTTTCAAGGACCCCCTCAAGTTCATCTGGTGTTGAAAGTGGCACATCCAGCAGTGCCAGAAAGTTCTCCTCCCCAGTTTGGGACTTCTTTTCTGTTAGCGCCAAGGAGGAGAACATTGCTATATGCGCAATTTGTCGGCAAGGTGTTCGGCGTGGTAAGCTTGGTACAAACTATGGTACCGGAGGACAAGCAAGTCATCTCAGAATACACCACACTATTGTGTGGGAGGATCACCTACTTAAGTTAAAAGAAAGTAGGAAAACTAAACCCTTTGAAGTTGGTCAGGAATCAGGGAGCGATATTATTGTGGTGGCAGGTGAAGAACAGGGAGGCATTTCTAGCCCTGTCTCCAGTAGTGCAGTCACTGCAGTGGTAACGCCCACATCCTCCTCAGTAACATCAGAGTGGCACCGCAGTAAGAGCCATACTCAGAGTGTGGGTGAGACACCAAGGCGACCGGCGGCGAGTACCTCAATGAGACAATCTGTGTCGTTGAGCCTTAGTGGGTTAATGGCACCACTAAGGAAAGTAAGCCAGCCTACCATTGACAGCATGTTTAGGTTGGAGGGGCAGTTCCAACGCAACCACCCAACGGCACGATTGTACAATGCGAAGCTGGCTAAAATGTTAGCGCTGGACCTTCTTCCTTTTTCATTTGTGGAAGGGGTGGGTTTCCTTGAATTTGTGTCTGCCATCTGCCCGAAATGGAAAGTTCCAAGCCGGTCCTATTTCGCAAGAATTGCTGTTCCGGCACTACATCATGATGTGCTGGAATTGGTTGGACAAGCTTTGCAGAAGAGTGCTGTGCACAATATCCACCTGACAACAGACATGTGGACCAGTTGCCAAGCCACAGATTACATGTGTATCACTGCACACTGGATCTCTTTTGTGGGGGTTAAAGATCAACTATCTGCACGAGGTGTTGTTGACACAGCTGCGATTTTTGAAGGTACTCGGAAACATGCAACTGTAGCCATGTTCGCCATGGAGAAATCTCATACGGCTGAAAACATTTTAGAAGAGTTTCGCACCAAGGTTTTGGAATGGCTGCAGCCCAGAGGGCTTGGTATTGGTTTTGTTGCCACAGACAATGGCAGTAATGTACTTAAGGCCATGGAACTTGGTTCCTATTTCAGGGTTCCGTGTTTGGCACACTGCATAAACATTATAGTGCAAGACTTTCTGAAAAAAGAACCCATAGTAAGCAATTTACTGTCCATCTGCCGAAGAATATGCACTCATTTCAGCCATTCTTTTAAAGCTCGGAAGCAGCTGAGGATCCTCCAACGTGAGCGTAGGGTGCCAGTCAAGGCACTCATCCAGGAGGTGGCAACACGTTGGAACTCAACGTATTACATGCTTGATCGTCTGTACGAACAGCACAGGTCACTCAATGATTATGTCTGGTACAGAAGCAGTGATGCTAGTGTTAAAGGCATGACCCTTCAGAGGGAGCAATGGACCCTAATTCAATGCCTGACTGAGATGCTGTCTCCTTTTGAGGTCTTCACACGTGAAGTCAGCAAGGAGGACTGTACAATGGGCCAAGCGATCCCATTGTTGCAAATGCTAGAGCATGAGCTGAATAATGTGTCTGAATCCTACAAAGGTGTAGAGGACAGAAGGCAAGCCCATGACTTGGTGGAGAGCTTATCCAGGCGCTTATCAGAAAATGTAAGGATACAAAATAAAATTTTGTCACAAGACCATTACATTTGTGCCACAATTCTGGATCCACGTGCAAAATTAGGACTATTCCGTTCTTTTTCCGACACTGATGTTGCCCGCTACAAAAGTTGTATAGCTGAAGCAGCCATCAAGTTTGAAAACGAAGGGCTGCTAATTAAAAGCCCGCCACATCAACCCACAACAAGTACTGAAACTGAAGCAGGCCATGCAGAATCAAGTGCAACTTCGTCGGCTGAGGGCAGTGCGGTTGGCTCACAATCGCAACACTCACCATCACCATCGACTACAAAAACAATAACTGGATCATTCTGCCGAGTACAATCATTATCAGATTGGTATGTAAAGATGGGCTTTAAGCACAGTGCTGATGCACAGAAAAAACAGCACAAAAGCTTACCAGCAGCAACCCTGAACATTGAGCGGATGGTCCAGGCCTATCTGGACGACCAAACAGAGGTGTACGTTGATCAAAACCCAGTGCAGTATTGGTATAGGAAAAGGTCTGAATGGCCACAGCTCAGCAGGCTGGCGATAAGCTATCTGGCTTGCCCTGTCGCAAGTGTCTCTTCCGAACGTGTTTTCAGTGCTGCTGGTTCCATTGTAACCTTGAGAAGGACCAGTCTATCTCCCAAAAACGTGGAGAGGTTAACAATGATCAAAATGAATCAGCACTTCATACCACCGAATTACACAATGCATGAATCAACAGAGGAAGATGAGGACAGCGGCTCAGGTGACGGAAGTATTGTGTCAGATGATTACCTACTACTGGACGATCCCCCAGAGTTTGAGGACGAGCTATACTTCCCTGACAATTAGGCTCGCACTTACTGTCTTCCTCCCTTTTTTCCCCCTTTGTTTGTGTCTGTTGTTCCGGTTATAAACTTGTGAATCGCAACCAATGCATTATCACCGTCTTCTAATCTTCTAATTTAAGATACAAGTTTCAGGTGTCTGCCATTTGACACTACAGTCCTCAGAATCCAGCTCCTCCGCTCGATCATACTGCATCTCCTGGTCAATTCCATTTCCCTCATGAATGATGATTGGATGATGGTAACAACAAATTCAAACTTTCCTCGTCCTTCCAAAACAAGTGGACCATGAATCTGATGACTTCTATAGCTATCCTCCTTCAGAGCCGAGAGAGACTGGCCATTAACTGAAAATAAGATGCAACAGGTAATGATTGATGCCATGCATTGTCCGCAGAAAAGCAGACTGAGTGATGTAGATTTTGTTGTGTGTGTTGCGCATGAATGAATTGATGTAATTGTGCACTGCCACTAATCAACTTTCTACAGAACACACTAGTAATTACTAATTTTCCTCTTCTGGCAAACAAGAAATGTGTACTTCTCTCCTGCATCTTGGTGATACATTGCTTTTAATTCAATACAGGAAGGGCACTCACTCAATCTGCGCAATGCAAATGACTGTGACTTAACAGCACCGTCCATCATGATGATGGCGAAAGAGACGGCCTGCAGCGTTAACGAGATGAGATGCAACAGGTAATGATTGATGCCATGCATTGGCCGCAGAATAGCAGACTGAATGATGTAGATTTTGTGGTGTGTTTCGCATGAATTGATGTAATTGTGCACTGCCACTAATCAACTTTCTACAGAACACACTAGTAATTACTAATTTTCCTCTTCTGGCAAACAAGAAATGTGTACTTCTCCTGCATCTTGGTGATACATTGCTTTTAATTCAATACAGGAAGGGGACTCACTCAATCTGCTGCGCAATGCAAATGACTGTGACTTAAACAGCACCGTCCGTCATGATGATGGCGAAAGAGACGGCCTGTTAACTTAAGATGAGAAGTAACAGGTAATAAATGATGATAATTAATGGCATGCATTGGACACCTGACTCTGAGCTATTGATCTTTGTGTTTGCGTTGTTTGTTGTGCACAAAGTGAATGATGTCAAAGTGTACTAGTGTTAATCTATCTTTCTGTACACAATAAAGAATGACTCAAGTCAGTAATATTTATATTTCTACTCTTGTTGTGTTCTAAAAATTACACTTGTACTGCAGGCCGATCTTCAGTCAGTAGAAGTATCAGAGCTGATGATGAAGTCAGGAGGATGTTTCATGAGTGGCATAAAACGGAAAAGCCTAAAGGTAAACACGTGAACCACAACCACAGCACACCCAAATGTCTGTGTAGAAGTTGAATAGAGTGTAGCGGTGGGATGACTGCAGTGCATTGATTTTACTAACTTTAACTGTAAAATGCTATGTCTGGAATGGATAATGTGCTTTGCGTTTGTCCAACTCTTTGAGAGAAAAAAAAAAGGACTCTAAAGTGTTAACGTAGGATGTGCTAATGGTAAGCACTGTGGGCCTGATCTCTCCTGTTACTGTTGAAGGTCTATGCTGGAAACAGACTACAGTAGAGATGATGCATATGCATACATGCCACCTCGGAAAGTGTTCTTGTTGCACTACACCATCACTTGTGCATTTGTTTTCACTTTCTTTCTGAATATCCCCTTTGGTTTTCAATCTAAAATTACAGGCCGGGCCTTGTCCAAAACTTTGTAAAACATTACAATGCATATTAATTACCTTACCAATCAATCACCTTTTTATTCCAGCCGGGCAGTGGCGAGTGGTGAGGCGACACACCCAAGATTGATGGACGAGAGGAGCAAGAGGAATGCCGAGATGCAAAAAACCAGTCCACATTTTTGACCAGGATAAGACAGTAACAGTATCCACTTTTCACTTCTTTTAAATAATTTGATTAATATCTTGTATACATTCTTTACAACAGTGTGTTCTTGGAGTTGTTATTATCAATCATCATTACGTTTGCTCTGTGTTTACGATTCTTCACTACCAATATTTAAAATTTCTATTTGCTATCTGTTAAAGTTTTAAGGCCGGAACAGAACAAGAAATAGAAGTGTATGTAATCCGGGTCTCATCATGCATGCATTTCCTTTTTTATACCTTAACATATGGAATGGATATGGTATGGTAGTCTTCAATGATTGTCGTTTGTTTGTCTATGTATGCATACTGTTTTTCTATGTCAAACCTTTCCCAAAATCCCCCTTCCCATCCAATCAACGGACCCTAACCCTCTTCCCCCGGGCTGTGTGACTTATTGTCGAGGTGTAACTAAATTAAATGTACACCAATACTTAATCACACACTTGCTGGGGCGGATGTGGTGAAAGCAACACTACTTCAATTTCAATGCAGAGCGATGATCTTCTTCTGCTTGCCCACCCATGAGTAGGATATTTCACAGGTTATTTTATTTAACAAAGGAACATATACCTCAGCATGAATTGCCGGCATTGATTTGATTTGTTTGTTGTCATTCCTCATATACAGCACTAACTGTTAGACTGTAGGCATAGCCAAGTCGACAAAACTATAGTTTGTAACTCTGTCTAGTAGGCTATCCTCATAATATCCAGCATTCATTTTTTTTGTCAAATATTTGAGCATAGAATTGTTGCTCGGTAAATTCTGTGATGTACTTCATTCAACTACTCCTCTAACAGTCTCTCAAAGGCGATTGACTATCTCCTTTTCTTTTTTTGGAAATGCTGCTATCCTGCCAGTGTATACTACTACTATACTACCACCACCACCCCAATCATGGCATGTATGAAAAAGGAAACCATCTTCACCATGCAGCCAGTGCTGTGCCACAGTTGGACATAAACATCAAGCACCGGTAAGAGAGAAGTTTGGGGGAGGCAGAATCAATAATGGACATGTTGTCAATGATGTCAGTTTCAAACACCACTCCAAAGAATGCATAGTAGGACCAATCAATGAGTGAGGTGTGTCGCATCTATCTGTTTGTGTCTTATACAGTCAGCAAATTATTGAAATCAAACACACGCTATGGGCGGCCATGCACCAGCAAAGAAACAGTGTGATGTAAAACAGTTACCCCACCTACAAAACATTAACAACATTGCATGTAACATAGAAAAATATATTTAATTGACCCTAACAAATAAACTAAACCCACAAAAGCTGACCCACCCCCCCTCCCTAACCCCAACGACTGTCCATAGAAATAGAGAACGCCCAAACGAGTGAGGAAACAAACAGGAATTAAAAAAGGGGCAGTGACAGGGACTAACTGGTGGGGCGGGACTGGAGGAGGACACGAATCTGGTCCTCTAAATGGGCGACGCGGCGTCTAAGGCCGCGGCAGTTGCAACCACAGTGGGGGGGGGGCACCGGAGATGGCACGGTGGCGGCGGGCAGCCGCCAGACGGTGGCGCCGTACCGCTGGAGGGCGGTGGCTGGGGCCCGGGGCACTGGAGGAGGCTTCAATTGCTGCTGCACTCTCCTCCTCCTCCTCCTCGGCTAGGACCACCAGCCGCCGGTATTCCTGCTGGATTGCCTCCAGCTTCCGGCGCCGTGCCTTCCCGGCCAACTCCTTCCGGTTGATTTTCGGAGTAGCTGTGTATCAAAAAGAAAAAAACAAGACAATTGTAAAATATAGTCTTAATAAAACAGTAGGACAAGGTAATTATTTATACACATAGTGGCATGGTAGAGTAGCACTATAAAATAAAGCACAGTAGTACATAACATTTTAAATGTCGCCCGTCCTTCTTCCTTCCACCTGTCTTACACTTTTTAGTTGAACAGTGCACCAGGTGCTCTTCTCCATAAAACTTTCAAAGCGGAGTTGAAATCAGATAGATGAGGCCATTGGTTACTCAATACTCTGGCTCCTAGTCCTATACCAATTAAAGGGAATTCTAGTCTTCTAGTTCACTCTTCAAACGTCCCCAAGAACTCATACTTACTTACGACATCGGATAGCGGGCGGACTTTGTCCGCCCGCCATCCGACTGCTAAAAAGGGTGGGGGTCCCGTGGGGACAATTAATTAGGATGATGCGCCCGGCACAGTGGCGGGCGCACCCTGTTATTTTAAATTTAAATTCTGGTTGGCTTTGCTGAAAGCAATGCTAAAATGTTGTGCTGCTTTTCCAAGCACAACATGACGGGCCTCGCACGGAGCCTGTCACGTTTTGCTTTGAAAGTCGGGGGGTACCATAGCATCAGTAGGTACCCTCCATGGGGGCCCCCAAGCATACTCTGCAATGTGTGCATGCCTTTCCGTGGCGGACGGTAATGCCGCCACGCAAAGGCATTCCAAAATGCAGATTATATGGCTGCCGGTGTGGTGAGAGAGACACCACCGCCATATTGAACCCTTTTCCGCCTAGACATGTCTGAATATTTTCTACAGGGATGGCGGGAGGTTTGCCCCTGCTGTGACGGCAGTGAATTCCAGCCAGCCCGGCGGGGGCAATACGCCCACCATCCTAATGGGGCCCTAATTCACAACTTTACAGTATACATATACATACAGTACACCTTTGCAGTGAGTGTGCTGTCAAGTTCAACAATAGTTAAAGATTATGAATCTAACTTACCACCGCCTGCCACTGGTGCTGCCACTCCCCCTCCGTTGCTATCTGCAACTGCCGCATCCTCGCCCTCTGCGTCGCCTTCGCTGGCCCCAGCAATGGTGGTCGGTAGTGCGCCTAGAAAACATTACACATTTATTAGGCAACATATACACCTCCCCCCTATTGATCAGTAGCAAGGTTGAAAAATGAGTTAATACTAACATAAATCACTAGTACAAATCAGGTAGTAGTAGAGTAGACACTAAGTTATATGATCATTGTAGCATTTGCTTGATTAGCCCTAGCCATGCACATGTGACGTTACCTTTACCTTGCAGCTTCTTAAGACACCTTTGAGCCCACATGACCTGCCTCACACTGCTACTGTCTAGTCTACGCGCTGCGTACAGGCGGTCAACAAACATTAACAAGCCACTTTTTTAGGAAGAACTGGTGTACTACTGTTACTGTTAGTCCATATTGCTTATCCATAGATGCTACACTTTTTGGCACGGCTGAGAAATGCTTGCAAGTTGCAATATACTAACGCACACCATTTCCTTTTTTCGCATTACAGACGCAAGATTCGCTTCTACGAACCAGAGCTTCTGAACGATGCACCAACTACCAGTACTAGGTTCTTCTGAGGTGAGGGGTCCCTTCACTCACATCTTCATTTATAAATGTATATAAACTAAATTGCTATGGGATGGTGGTGCTGCCTTCCACCACTTCAGTTATCATGATTTAATTCCCAACTGTATTAGTGTAACAATGTATTTTGTTTTAATGTTATTGATTTGCCGGTTGGTGCTGCTAAGATAACAGTGTACAGACCTTCTCAAATTGAAATAAAAATTTTAAACTTACATAGACTTTGTGGTATTTGGTGTGGAGTGGACTAACTTACACGATTGAGCAAATTAAAGTAAGGGTGTGCATGTGAATTGCTTCCACGACAGAGGTTGGGTGTGTTAATGTTCTGGGTTGTCTACTTGTTGGTTGTCTTGGGGGGAGGGTTCCGAGACCTAATAGGTATGACAAGACAGTACTATAGTCAAGCAGTGGAATTGTGGTGGGTGCGGAATTTCTGATTGAGGTGTGCAAGGAAGGTCCAACCTACCATCACCAACATCCTATTTTCTGGTGCAAATGTATGTGCAAGATCCCTACAACAGTTGTATGTCCTATAGGGTATCATATCAAAATATTAAGAAATCTGGTAGGGCTGTTGCTGTGAATTTTCAAAGCCTAAACATCAACAAGAGTAAAAAGTAGTACAAGACAACGACCCAACGGATTGTACGAGCTACTGGTGAATATGAGTTTTATATTACAACCTTTCACAAAGAGTGGCACTGGGCAAGACTAGCTACTACAGTACAGACAGACAGACTGATAGTATGTAGTAGTACTCAGTCATCATAGCTGAGGCAGGGATAAGCTTTTTGAAACCGTACAGATCGAAGGATAATTGGTGGTAAAAAAATAGCATTTGGAAACACACTATAGTTCGGGAGAAATGGGGCAGTAAAAGTTATGGAATAAGAAATATTATTAAAAACAAGAAGACTTACTGGGGCCAGCAGAGGAGCCCTCAGCGGTGTCCTCCTCGTGGTGTTCCTGTCCCGCCGACTGCCCAGTCCCTGCCCGTCTGCCCCTGGGTGCTGATGAACAGGAAAGATATAAGAAAGACAAACATTGATGGATGGTGTCAACTTAAGCAAATACAATTTTTTTCAACAACGGTCAAAAAACACTTATGTAAACAATTGCAATAACTACATTGACCGATCTCATCTGGTCAACATGTAATATCGGGGGATTCGCAGTTCGACTACTTAAGTTACTATTTATCAACAGTAATCCATTCTTCCATTCTGATTCCAGAAAACTAAGTTACAAGTAAGCCTAAGTATTAGTACAACCTACCACCCAACCTAGCCCACCTATTCCAGGCATGCCAATTGTACATTAAGTATGCATTTCGACTGTATTCCTCAACAATGTGTATGATCCAATCATGGAGGACACATTAACATGACTACATTTTTTGTATATACACAATTTTGGTTTGATTGATGCTCATCTGCTACTGCTAAGTAACTGCAAAGCCTACCTCCACTCATTGAACAAACTAGAAAGGTTCTAAAGACTGGCGTACTAGCAGCACGTCACGTAACTGAGTGAGGGGGCATCACGCATACCACTAACCAATTAGAAGCTCATACAAAGTACCTAAACCTATGTATCAATCCGCCCCTATCTATTAGTGACAGGACAAAGTAAGGAGTGGACATGAGTCACTGTAGCATTACGTAACTTAATTTCTCTAAAATAAACTCGTAAAGAATCACGCTAAGCAAGCGCAAACGCAAAGCTGCAAACAAGTAAGATTAGTAGTAGCGCAGAAGAGCACCTGTGTCATAATCACAGAAGACTTTTAAACATTATTAACCTGGAATGTATTGCAAGCAGCAACATTCTATCTGGTTGGAAGGAAAAAAAGATATTCGCAATATATAACATAGAGCAGAAGAACAGACACAAAGTTGTAATAATTAAATAGGTACTCACCAAGCCCCGGGACCTCCACTCCTAGCAGGTCCAGCAGGTCCTGCTCACGGTCCAGGATGTCGGACCACCGGTGCGTCAGCTGTGCCTGGGTGCGCCGGACCCCAGAGATGCGAGACACTGCCCGGCGCACCTTCCCCCACCGCTGCCGACGCTCCCGGAGGCCGTACCCGGACCCAGGCCTGCCACCTGCTGCCAGGGTTGAGGGGAGGTGGCGCTGCACAAAGAAAATTAGTGCAGCCAACTCCGCCTCCCCAAATAAGGCCCGTGCATGCACCCCTTGTGGGCGCCGCCTTCCGCAAGGAAGGCGGTCGCGGCTCTGGCTGCGCCGGCGAACAGCCCTGCCCTTGGACATGGTTCTGGGGACGGGGCGGGAAAGAAAAGGTAAAATAAATAAAGGAGTAAAGGAAATAAATAGCAGGCAATACAAAGAGAAAAAGTAGCTAAAAAACAAAAAAAAAGGTACACAAAAACCAAAAATATAGAGGCAGGAAAATAGTTAGAGAAATAATAAGTAATAAAGATCCGAAAAAAGTGGCTATAAACAAAGGATTGAAAAGATTTAGGGAGGATTGAAAATCAGGCCCCAGAACCATGCAATAGAGTGGAAAACAAGATGGCCGCGCCCGTTGCGACCACGTGCGCAAGTTCGCGCGATATTTTCTCCCTGAGCAAGCAAAAAGCAACGCGATCAAGTAAAAGCGATCGCGAACAGGAAATATCGACCGCGAACATGCATTGCGCGACCCGGAACAGGAAGTAAACAACGCCAGAGGGCGGGACAAGTGAAAACAAGATGGCCGCGCCCGTGAGCGACCGCATGGGTAAGTTGGCGACCCGCGAACACGCAAAAAATACCGCGAACAGGCGGCAAAAAACTTCCGCATCTTCGCGATATTTCCGGCGTGTTTGCGGAGATTTTCTGCATTCTCGCGATAATTTGCGGAGGTTAATTCCGCCAATTCCGCCCACCCCTAGTATTCACTGCGCCAAAACCAAAAAACTTAAAAGTTTCACCCAGGTACTCTCCTAACAGTACTCAAATGATTCAGTCAGTACCCTGGTACTCATGCAGTGAACCATGCATTACCACATGGACTGCTTCAAATGTCTATCCCCTCTGCATGCAGGCCTCTAACCTACTACACACTTGTCTTTAACACCTTGAATTCCCCAGTCAGTATCCATACACTTTCAGCAAACACCCTGTCACTCCCCTTGCACTCCTCCAGTGATTTATTCAGCACCATGTACTAATCCATTTACTGTGCCAGTAAGAAGCACTTATAAATTCACCCAGGCACTCTCCTTGTAATACTCTAAACATTCAGTCAGTACCCAAGTACTAATGGAGTGAGGGAGGCCTTAGCACACGGTTTGATTCAAACGCCTATCCACTATGCATGCAGGCCACTAACCACCTACACACTTGTCTTTCACACCTTCAATACCCCAGTCAGTATTCATACAGTTCCTTCAAACACCCTGTCATTCTTACACTCCTCCAGTGACTCATTCAGCACCATATAGTAATCCATTTACTGCGCCAAAACCCAAACACTTATAAATTAACCCAGGCACTCTCCTTGCATTACTGTAAACTTTCAGTTAGTATCCAAGTACTAATGGAGTGAGGCAGGCCTTAGCACATGGATTGATTCAAACGCCTATCCACTATGCATGGAGGCCTCTAACCACCTACACAATTGTCTTTCAGACCTTCAATTGCCCAGTCAGTATCAATAAACACCAATTAACACCCTGTCACTCCCATTGCACACCTCCAGTGACTCATCCGGCACTATATACTAATCTATTCACTGCGCCAAAACCCCAAAACTTAAAAAGATTCACCCAGGCACTCTCCTTGCAGTACTCTAATGATTCAGTCGGTACCCAGGTAGTTATGCAGTGACCCAGGCCTTAGCCCATGGACTGTTTCAAACGTCTGTCCACTATGCATGCAGGCCTCTAACCACCTACATACTTGTCTTTCACACCTTCAATACCACGGACAGTATTCATACAGTTCCTGCAAACACCCTGTCACTCCCCTTACACTTTTCCACTGATTTATTCAGAACCATGTAGTAATCCATTTACTGCGCCAGACCCAAACACTGATAAATTCACCCAGGCACTCTCCTTGCAATACTCTAATCATTTAGTTAGTATCCAAGTACTAATGGAGTGAGGAAGGCCTTAGCACATGGATTAATTCAAACGCCTATCCACTATGCATGCAGGCCTCTACCCACCTACACACTTGTCTTTCACACCTTCAATACCCCAGTTGGTATTCATACAGTTCCTGCAACACCTTGTCACTCTCTTTACACTTCTCCAGTGACCAATTAGGCACAATGTAATAATCCATTCACTGTGCCAAAACCCAACCAGTAATAAATTTACCCAGGCACTCTCCTTGAAGTACTCTAATGATTGAGAAAAATGGTTGAAAGAAATGCAGAAGAAGTGATAGCTGATGAAGTTCTAGCGAGACGTCCTAAAGACCCTGTGTACACTTGGGATTGCAGTAGTATTTGTAGTGTACGACAAAAATCTATTGATAAATTATGCAGTTTCTTACGAGCATATAGTAAAAAAAAGTGTTAAACAAAAGATTAAGGTGTTGCAAGGACTAGACCCATGCAGAGTGAGAAAAAATACTGGTTTGCAAGGTCATTCTCTGGCTTGTCTTTCTAGGAAAGTTTGTCAAAGTGTTTTTCACCATTTCAGGATGTTGGCAGTACATCATACTCAAATCCGGAAGTTAGTGAGAAGATTGTATTATGCAAAAAGTCCAGCACTAAAGTTAAATGAGTTGAACAGTGCTCTTTTGCGTGGGTCAGTATCAGATGTGAGGAAGGTTTGTGATGATATTGAGTTTTGTTACTTTGGTCCTCAGCAAGAGAGTGTAGAAACTGACACATTAATTGAACAAAATGTTGAAGACAATGTAGAACCCATGATTACAAAAAATGTTTAAGATCAAATCACAAAGTTTAAGGTAATTTCAGGTGAAAGACCAAATGTTTCTTGTATTTGTTGTCGACGATCTCACTATAAAAATCAGACTAGGAGTGTCAATCTGTATTTAAAAAGTGAAACAGAAAATAATGATATGTGGAAGGAATTTGCAAATTATTTGCTGGCAGAGGATTGTTTCGATTTGGGATCTGAGCAGTGTATTTCGAAATATTGTTATAACAAATTAGATGAGAAAAAATGCCTGCTAGAGCTGTTCATAATAATCTAGAGTTGGTTGCTATTCCTCCAGAGTTGGTAGATTTAAATACCTATGAGTCTATTCTCATTCAATGTGTGCACCTGTTTCAGGCTATTGTTCGTATGGAGCCTAAAACAGGTAAATTGCCTCCGTCAGACTGACAAAGAGGATTGAAAGGAAGAGTTGTGTATTTACCGTTAGATTTAAAGAAAAACATTGAAACTATTGGTGTAGACCGTGCAGAAAATGAACCACTATTCATTCTAGTTAATAGTGTTCCTACTAAGAATAAGAAAATCTGGCAAGAGTTAGTGGATGTTAGAAAAGTGCAAAAGGCAACATTGTATCTGATAAAAAATAATGAGTACTATAGAAATGTGTTGGTAGGAGAAGAAGAAATAGATTTAGCAGAAGATACTGAAACATTAAGTGCACAAATTGAAAAAGTAGACATGTCCAGATGTGAAGAAATCTATGAACATTACAGTGTACAGCCACTTCATTCCAAAGAAGTGATGGGGAATACGATTGAGCTGTTCCAAATGAAAAAAGCAAGAGGAAGTCCCATGAGTGTATGGGAAGAGAGCTTGGAAGCTCGTTGTTTCCCACAGTTGTTTCCAACAGGAAAAGGTTGACGATATGATGAACGTCCTGTGCAGATTCCTGCATCTGAATATCGGACAACAAGATTATATGCAGAAGATCCAAGATTTTGACAATGTATCCCTTTTATGTTTCATCTTCTGTTTGAAAGTGACTTGTCTGGACTTTCATATGCAGAAAATCACATTTTAAAAACTGGATTGCATCTGCAAAATGTAACTGCAAAGGATTTTATGAATAAAGTGCATCAGAGAGATGATCATTTAGAATCTCAGTTGATTAATCTGATGGCATGTCAGCGTGGGACTAATGAATATTGATACCGTTGTCATGGAGAACTGAAATGTATGCTACGGAACTTAGGAACTCCTACATGGTTCCTTACACTAAGCTGTGCTGAGTACGCTTGGGATGATTTACTTGAATTTCTTCGAGAGGCAAATTCCAATATAAACAATATTGAATACAAGACACCTGGAGAATTGTGCTCTTTGGATCCTGTTAATGTATGCAGATATTTTAAGCATGGATTTGAAGCTATGATGTCTTTCATCTGCAATAAAAAGAATCCTCCTCTTGGAGAAGTTGTGGATTACTTTTGGGGAAAGGAGCATCAAGCAAGAGGTGCTCCTCATATACATATGTTGTTATGGATCAAGGACGCCCCCAAATTTGGAACAGATTCAGATGATACTGTTTTGTCTATCATTGAATATGCCACATGTGCTGTACCCAATAGGAAAGAAGATAAAAACTTAAAACAACAAGTCTTGCGATTCCAAAGCCATAGATGTGTAAAATACTGTCGCCGAAAGTACAAGTCTAAGGATAAGTTCTATACCAAATGTCGTTTTGCATTTCCACGTCCTGTATTATCCAAAGGAAGAGTGAATAGTTTTATGTCAGCTGCGACATACCATCACAAGAAAGTCTCCGAAAAATACCTACAACTTAAGAAGAAGCAAAGAGTCAAAATACATAAATGACTACAATCCAGGTATTTTATCCATGTGGAACACTAACATGGATATTCAGTATGTTGCGGACAATTCCATTGCTGTTGCTCGATATGTAACGTCCTACATTACTAAATCAGAAAAGACGGAATTGAAAGAAATGTGGGAAGAGATTTCTCACGAGAAGACTCTAAGTAAGAAATTATACAGTTTCAGTTTGAAGATGTTATCGCATTGAGAAATTGGAGCATATGAATGCTCAGATCGTTTATCATCTGTAAGTCTATACTCCAAAAGTAGAAGAATCATTTGGGTGAGTCTAGGTCTTGCAGCAATCGGAAATCGGGTACTGAAATCTGTTCAAGAAATTGAATATTTAGCAGAAAAAGAACCAGAAAGTACAGATATTTTGAAAACGAATATGTTGAACACATATTACCCAAACAGAAGTCATCATCTTGAGAACATGTGTCTCTATGAAGTGCTGCAAAACTACACTTTTAAACGGAATACTACAGAGAACATCAATGATGGAAAATATGAAGTCATTGGTTCCGAAGGATGTTTGGTGAAACAAAGGAAAGGAAACTTGATTAATCACAGGAAGCTGAGTTGCGACACTGCTGATGAAAGGGAATTTTACTATTTAGCCCTTTTGCAAATGTTTAAACCTTGGCATTCAGAACTGGAATTACTTGGAGATTTTCAGAGCTATGAAGATTCATTTAATGCTTGTAAAGATAGCATACAATGCAGTGCTTTTGCAAATTTTGTGAAAATGTTGAATGATGAAATTGATCAAGAAGCAACAATTGCAGCTGAGATTGCTAGAGACAGTTCTCAAGACAGTCAGAGTTCTACTGCACTGAGTCAAGATCCACTAGGACAACCAATTGTTGACAATGAAGCAGCAATTGCCATGAATGAGGTGGAAACAGCAATGCATCAAGCTCAAGAAGATGTAATGCAGTTAGAAAAACTAAATGTTGAACAGAAACAAATATATCAGCAAGTGAAAGAACAGATTGACCATGGATTACTTCATGAAAAGAAAGAGTGCTCATGTACATCATTTCGCCCTATGCGAATGTATGTGAGTGGTCAAGCTGGAACAGGAAAAAGTTTCTTAACTGTGTAAAAGAGTATAATAGGTTATGAAGAGCGTATGCTCCCAATTTAGGTCAATATCATGTATTTGAAAAGCGTGTGGTTGGTCGAAAAATAAGGTACGAGAATATCTGTACTGAAGGTGTAGAGAAGGGAAAAGAACAAGATAATGTAATTGCAAGCAAAAAGAAAAAGGACACTGTTGAAGAGATTGTTGGTTATCAGTTTGAAAATAGTTCAGGTGTCAACTACTATGCTAATGTAGTGGTCAATGTTACTTTTTATCTTGAAGGTTTGCAACAACAAATTATGCAGAATTGGGAAAAAAGATTGTGTTCCTTGTTGCATTCTGTTTATGAAAACTTGAGAACAGATACAAGTAAAATACATACTGTTTCAGATGTTCGTAATTATTTGGATGTATGTTCTGGTTCTACACAATTTACGCAAAATATCCAACAAGATGCTCAGGAATTTTTAATGTATATGCTTACTGTTTTTGAAAATAAAGGTGTAGAAATAGAAAATATTTTTGGCCTTTGTTACAAATGGGAACATCATTGTGAAAATTGTATGTATACATCTAGCTCTAATGTAGACACTGAAAGATTTCTATATTTAACATTACCGGACTGTAAATCAGTGTCTTTCAATATATTAGTTAAAGCTGCAAATCAAAACATGGAGTGTAGCCAATGTAAATCAGAAATGTTATCCACATTATTTAAAAAAATATATGGACGATATATAAGTTTAATGATGCAACGTTGTACAGCTGATGGAAGAAAATTGGACACTTTAATAAAGCAAATTGTAGCAACACAACTATCAATATCAGGAAGGACTTTTGTAGCAATTGCAATAATTTTCCATGATGGTCCTTCCACAACATCTGGACATTACACAATGTGACAAAGGCTGGACACTTTGTAATGATGCCCAGTTGGTTTTCAAACTACGTTTGCCTAGTGAATTACCAAATTCCTACCTAATATTTTTAAAGCCAAAGTTTTAGGAAGATAATTCAGTCTCTGAGGAATTTATTATTATAATTTATCAGGATTACCATTGGACAATTTACATAAAAAACAGTGCAAAAATACCATTTGGCCTCAAGGAAAGGTATATGTTTAAATTATGGACTTTTTCTTACTCATTGACTCGGTGAATATTTTAAAGCGACAACATTTACTGTTTTAATAAATTGAACTTATAAAATTTTGTTAGCCGTAAGCATTTTAGATATGTGTGATTTGTATTTTCTGGTATTTTACTGAGAATAGAATGTTGTTTTTTTTAAACAATCTTTTTGATTGTTATTTTTTGCCCGCTGTTATGTGATGAGTACAATTGAAATCACTATTTCTAGTGACATTCAATATATTCTGAGAGCGGCAAAAAAGGCAAACAAATTACTTTGTTTAAATTATGCTGAGTTGTTAAAAATGTATTATTATATGTTATAACTATTTTTTCTTTTCTTTCACAGATCATAAGTCTAAAATAACAATTTACCACAATTTACATTACAAAAAATAACTGAAAAAAATGTGTAATTTTTTTTATTTCTAATACTGTGAAGGTAAGTTTAAATAAGTATTAATATGCACAATGGGCAGATCTGCAAGAAGCTACAAAGTTTTAATACGTTTTTCAAAACACCCTGTTTATACCTATGTAGTTTGCGAATGTCCCTATTATGGGATATCATATGACCTGCAAAAGAACAGATTTGTGTGGTTCATAATTTTTCCCATTGTACCTATTGAAGGACCGTAATCATTTCAATCATTATTCTTTGAGCATCTTTGCAGACAAAACTCTGTGCTTACCTCCTATCATTCACAAGCAATTTTCCAAACAGAAATATGTTACTTTTTGTAACATAGTTATAGCGCAAGACACTCTTTTATATTTACAAATAGAGGAAAAGGCACTCTGTGTACCTTTTTTTGTCAATGTAAATACGACCTCATCATTCACACCACTTTGCATTGAAAGGGTGTTCTACAAGTGTTGCTGTGCGTGATTGCACAGAATACTGATAGAACAAGACACATCTCCAGATTTATCAAAAATAATAGATCTGGACATGTGTGTGAATGCTGCACCATTCTCCAATTGGTGTAGCAAAGCACAACAAGGAGAATTGTTTTCATTTCTCCTCATTTTTTAACCTTCAATATATGCTAAAATGCTCAGCATACATTGAAGGAGATAAATGCCTTTACTGATTGTTTTTGTGCAGTAAGGTGTGTCTTCCTGCACAAAAACAAACACCACATGACACAGATATCCTTGCACAATGGTGCAAGGGTGCCTGTGTCACCACATGGCTGCAGTTTAAGCAGCCGTGCAGAGAGAAGCATAGACTTGCAACATATTTATGTACATATGTTGCATCCCTGTGCTTCGGAAGTATCACAGCACACTGCAGTTAAAGTGGTTACTGTGTGATGCTGCAGCACTTCCTCATAGTTCTGCACTTATACACTCACCATACACTACTAATGCATTTGTTCAGTCAATTACGCACTACACATACATTCATCTAAACTTTCACACACTAACATACAAATATAGCTCTTTTTTAAAACCAGGAAAGTTAGTTCTTACAAGAACTTTTTTTTTCTTCTTTTTTCTTTTATATTATTTTTTGGGGGTTTTCTGAACAAATTTCTTTTTTTTTTGGTTTTTCTGGAGAAAAAGGAAAAAACAGAACTTGAGGAACAAAACAATGAACTTCAGGGGGAAAAAAAACTAGCAATGATGGTTTTCATGCATCCTGCAAATTAAGTCAATGGACTGCTCTCCGTAGCAAAGGACGGCATTGCATTTTAGGCAGAGGACTTTCAGTGTTGCAAACTGTGGACGGATGTCCAAGTGTTGGTCTGATGGATCCACGCGCGAAATACTCGGCTGTGATGCCTGTGAAGGACCAGGAAGAACCTGCATTCTTCAGCACTCTTCACGTGCCAGGTTGACTGGATGCATGGTTTTGAGGTTTTTTTTCATGCTGGCTGTACCACATGAATACTTTTTAGTTGGATCACCACGGGAGAGCACTTGTTGACATATCTTGCATGTCACTAAGGTGGCATTGGTTTTGGTTTGCCCCTCTGGAAAAGTAAAAAATTTCCAGACCACAGATGAATACCTTTCTGGGCGTGGTGGTTCAACCAGAAATTCATATTCAGATGAATGAGCAGATGCTGGAGATGCCTGCTGCCCTGAAGCCATTGTTTGCAAAAAAAGTTTGATCTAAGTGTAAACTTAGTCAAAAAAAGTTCTTCTCAGCAGAGAGATGCTCCTCCAAAGAAGGTCTAAGAAGAATGATTGAAATGGGTGGGGTCTTTCAATAGTTAGAATAGGAAGTCTAATAAACCAATCAAATCTCTTTTTTTCAGGTCACATGGGATCCACGCACCGTGCGCATAGGCAGCACGCACTGACCGCGAATTCGCGAAATTGCAAAATAGGATGATTAAAAGTAAAAATATATTAATTTTATGAGTAGCTTAGATTATGTCTTCCCTTAATATTTACATGAAATACATATATATATGTTTGTTGACATTTAAAATATTTCATGGGATTCGCGCACTCACCGCGTCAACCACGCGTAACGTATTTCGTACGTGTCGCGTATGCGCTTTTAGTCGCGTACCGGTCGCATAGCAATCGGTTTTTTTCTACTTTTTTTTTGTTTTTTAGCTACTTTTTCTCTTTCTATTGCCTGCTATTTATTTCCTTTACTCCTTTATTTATTTTACCTTTTCTTTCCCGCCCCGTCCACAGAACCATGTCCAAGGGTAGGGCTGTTCGCCGGAGCAGCCATAGCCGCGACCGCCTTCCTTGCGGAAGGCGGCGCCCACAACGGGTGCAGGCACGAGCCTTATTTGGGGAGGCGGAGTTGGCTGCACTAATTTTCTTTGTGCAGCGCCACCTCCCCTCAACCCTGGCAGCAGGTGGCAGGCCTGGGTCCGGGTACGGCCTCCGGGAGCGTCGGCAGCGGTGGGGGAAGGTGCGCCGGGCAGTGTCACGCTTCTCTGGTGTCCAGCGCACCCAGGCGCAGCTGACGCACCGGTGGTCCGACATCTTGTACCATGAGCAGGACCTGCTGGACCTGCTGGGAGTGGAGGTCCCGGGGCTCGGTGAGTACCTATTTAATTATTACTACTTTGGTGCCGATCACGATCCGGTAAAAAATATCCCCGTGCGACTCGTATCCGGTCTTTTTACCGTACGAATCGTACAAGTGTCGTACGAACTGGCAATCACGATTCGCATGGTAAAAAGTCCATACGAACCGCATTGGGAATCATTCCCCACACGTCCTCGGGTCGGAAAATGTGTCCGACACGTCCTCGGACGATTTACCGTACAAACGTGAAAGGTGAAGTCCGACCGAGGAATCACGATCCATCCCGTGCGTCCGAGGTTACAACCGGATGGAAAAATCACCGTCCGCACCGAACTCCCATAGCAACCATGAACACGTGCCCGCATACGCGCCCCCAGCCCCCGTAGGTACGTGCCGACCCCCCCCAGCCCCCGTAGGTACGCGCCGACCCCCCCCCAGCCCCCGTAGGTACGTGCCGACCCCCCCCAGCCCCCGTAGGTACGCGCCGACACCCCACCCAGCCCCGTAGGTACGCGCCGAACCCCCCTGTATGTACACCCGTGTACGTGTCAAACCCCCCCGTGTACGTTCGAGTCGAACCCCCCGTGTACGTTCGAGTTGAACCCCCCCGTGTACGTTCGAGTCGAACCCCCCCGTGTATGTTCGAGTCGAACCCCTCCGTGTACGTTCGAGTCGAACCCCCCCGTGTACGTTCGAGTCGAACCCCTCCGTGTACGTTCGAGTCGAACCCCCCCGTGTACGTTCGAGTCGTACCCCCCGTGTACGTTCGAGTCGAACCCCCCCGTGTACGTTCGAGTCGAACCCCTCCGTGTACGTTCGAGTCGAACCCCCCCGTGTACGTTCGAGTCGAACCCCTCCGTGTACGTTCGAGTCGAACCCCCCCGTGTACGTTCGAGTCGAACCCCCCCGTGTACGTTCGAGTCGAACCCCTCCGTGTACGTTCGAGTCGAACCCCCCCGTGTACGTTCGAGTCGAACCCCTCCGTGTACGTTCGAGTCGAACCCCCCCGTGTACGTTCGAGTCGAACCCCCCGTGTACGTTCGAGTCGAACCCCCCGTGTACGTTCGAGTCGAACCCCCCCGTGTACGTTCGAGTCGAACCCCCCCCGTGTACGTTCGAGTCGAACCCCTCCGTGTACGTTCGAGTCGAACCCCCCCGTGTACGTTCGAGTCGAACCCCCCCCGTGTACGTTCGAGTCGAACCCCTCCGTGTACGTTCGAGTCGAACCCCCCCGTGTACGTTCGAGTCGAACCCCCCCGTGTACGTTCGAGTCGAACCCCTCCGTGTACGTTCGAGTCGAACCCCCCCGTGTACGTTCGAGTCGAACCCCTCCGTGTACGTTCGAGTCGAACCCCCCCGTGTACGTTCGAGTCGAACCCCCCCGTGTACGTTCGAGTCGAACCCCCCGTGTACGTTCGAGTCGAACCCCCCCGTGTACGTTCGAGTCGTACCCCCTCGTGTACGTTCGAGTCGAACCCCCCGTGTACGTTCGAGTCGTACCCCCACCCGTGTATGTACGGTGCGTACCCCCAGCGCGTAGCGCTGGGGGTACGCACCGTACATACACGGGTGGGGGTACGACTCGAACGTACACGGGGGGTTCGACTCGAACGTACACGGGGGGGTTCGACTCGAACGTACACAGGGGGGTACGCACCGTACATACACGGGGGGTACGCACCGTACATACACGGGGGTACGCACCGTACATACACGGGGGGGTACGCACCGTACATACACGGGTGGGGGTACGACTCGAATGTACACGGGGGGTTCGACTCGAACGTACACGGGGGGGTTCGACTCGAACGTACACGGGGGGGTTCGACTCGAACGTACACAGGGGGGTACGCACCGTACATACACGTGGGGGTACGCACCGTACATATGCGGGGGTACGCACCGTACATACACGGGGGGGTACGCACCGTACATACACGGGGGTACGCACCGTACATACACGGGGGGGTACGCACCGTACATACACGGGTGGGGGTACGACTCGAACGTACACGGGGGGTTCGACTCGAACGTACACGGGGGGGTTCGACTCGAACGTACACAGGGGGGTACGCACCGTACATACACGGGGGGTACGCACCGTACATACACGGGGGTACGCACCGTACATACACGGGGGGGTACGCACCGTACATACACGGGTGGGGGTACGACTCGAATGTACACGGGGGGTTCGACTCGAACGTACACGGGGGGGTTCGACTCGAACGTACACGGGGGGGTTCGACTCGAACGTACACAGGGGGGTACGCACCGTACATACACGTGGGGGTACGCACCGTACATATGCGGGGGTACGCACTGTACATACACGGGGGGGTACGCACCGTACATACACGGGGGTACGCACCGTACATACACGGGGGGGTACGCACCGTACATACACGGGTGGGGGTACGACTCGAATGTACACGGGGGGTTCGACTCGAACGTACACGGGGGGTTCGACACGTACACGGGTGTACATACAGGGGGGTTCGGCGCGTACCTACGGGGGCTGGGGGGGGTCGGCACGTACCTACGGGGGCTGGGGGGGGTCGGCGCATACCTACGGGGGCTGGGGGGGGTCGGCGCGTACCTACGGGGGCTGGGGGGGGTCGGCGCATACCTACGGGGGCTGGGGGGGGTCGGCGCGTACCTACGGGGGCTGGGGGGGGGTCGGCGCGTACCTACGGGGGCTGGGGGGGGTCGGCGCGTACCTACGGGGGCTGGGGGGGGTCGGCGCGTACCTACGGGGGCTGGGGGGGGGGGCGGCGCTTACCTACGGGGGCTGGGGGGGGGTCGGCGCGTACCTACGGGGGCTGAGGGGGGGGTCGGCGCGTACCTACGGGGGCGGGGGGGGGTACGGTGCGTACCGGGCCACCTACTCTGGTCGATTCGCGCCGTACTTCGCTTTTGCGGCACTTTTTGGGTGCCGTGAAAATATTGCCGTCCGGACTGCTGTCGGTTCGAATCGTAATTCCTGGGTCGTGAAACGCTGCCTGAAAGCGTCCCGACGTCACGTCGCAGCATTCCCGGATCACATTCGTATGTATATTTTCGGCGGTCGGTGTTTTTTACGATTCGTACGGAAATGGTGTTTCCGTGCGAATCGTAATTCCATGTTTGTAAAGTTTTACGACCGGGTACGAGTCGGACGGGGAAAACGCTCCGACCGACGGTTCGTACCCGGTTTTTACCGGATCGTAATCGGCACCTAAGTGTCTGTTCTTCTGCTCTGTGTTATATATTGCGAATATCTTTTTTTTCTTCCAACCAGCTAGAATGTTGCTGCTTACATTCCAGGTTTATTACGTTTAAAAGTCTGTGATTTTTTTTGACACAGGTGCTCTTCTGCGCTACTACTAATCTTACTTGTTTGCAGCTTTGAGTTTGCGCTTGCTTAGCGTGATCCTTTACGAGTTTATTTTAGAGAAATTAAGTTACGTAATGCTACAGTGACTCTAGTCCACTCCTTACTTTGTCCTGTCACTAATAGATAGGGGCGGATTGATACTTAGGTTTAGGTACTTTGTATGAGCTTCTAATTTGTTAGTGGTATGTGTGATGCCCCCTCACTCAGTTACGTGATGTGCTGCTAGTACGGCAGTCTTTATTAGAACCTTTTCTAGTTTGTTCAATGAGTGGTGGTAGGCTTAGCAGTTACTTAGCACTAGCAGATCAGCATCAATCAATCAAACCCACATTTGGTGTATACAAAAAATGTAGTCATTTTCATGTGTCCTCCATGATTTGACCATATGCATTGTTGAGGAATACAGTGGAAATGCATACTTAATGTACAATTAATAACTTAAGTAGTCAAACTGCGAATCCCCCGATATTACTTGTTGACCAGATGAGATCGGTCAATTTAGTTATTGCAATTGTTGTTTACATAAGTGTTTTTTGACCGTTGTTGAAAAATATTGTATTTGTTTGACACCATCCATCAATGTTTGTCTCTTTCTTATATCTTTCCTGTTCATCAGCACCCAGGGGCAGACCGACAGGGACTGGGCAGTCGGCGGGACACTCAGAACACCACCAGGAGGACACCGCTGAGGGCTCCTCTGCTGGCCCCAGTAAGTCTTCTTGTTTTTAATAATTTTTCTTATTCCATAACTTTTACTGCCCCATATTTTTCCCGAACTAGTGTTTGTTTCCAAATGCTATTTTTTTACCACCAATTATCCTTTGATCTGTACGGTTTCAAAAATCTTATCCCTGCCTCCGCTATGATGACTCTGAGTACTACTACTACTACATACTATCAGTCTGTCTGTACTGTAGTAGCTAGTCTTGCCCAGTTGGCCAGTGCCACTCTTTGTGAAAGGTTGTAATATAAAACTCATATTCACCAGTAGCTCGAGCCATTGAGTCCAATCCGTTGGGTCGTCATCTTGTACTACTTTTACTCTTATTGATCTTGAGGCTTTGAAAATTCACAGCAACAACACCCCTACCAGATTTATTACTATTTTGATATGATACCCTATAGGACATACTACTGTTGTAGGGATCTTGCACATACACAGACATTTGCACCAGAAAATAGGATGTTGGTGATGGTAGGTAGGACCTTCTTTGCACACCTCAATCAGAAATTCCGCACCCACCACAATTCCACAGCTTGACTAAAGTACTGTCTTGTCATAAATATTAGGTCTCGGAACCCTCCCCCCAAGATACCCAACAAGTAGAAAACCCAGAACATAACACACCCAACCTCTCAGTCGTGGAAGCAATTCACATGCACATCCTTACTTTAATATACTCACTCGTGTAAGTTAGTCCACACCAAAAACCATCAAGTCTATGTAAGTTCAAAATGTTTATTTCAATTTGAGAAGGTCTGTACACTGTTTTCTTATAAATGCAGCACCAACCGGAAAATCAATATCATTAAAACAATATACATTGTTACACTTATACAGTTGGGAATTAAATCATGATAACTGAACAGTGGTGGAAGGCAGCACCACCATCCCCTAGGAATTTAGTTTATATAAATGTATAAATGAAGATGTGAGTGAAGGGACCCCTCACCTTAGAAGAACCTAGTACTGGTAGTTGTTGCATCATTCAGAAGCTCTGGTTCGTAGAAGGGAATCTTGCATCTGTAATGCGAAAAATGAAATGGTGTGCGTTAGTATATTGTAACTTGCAAGCATTTCTCAGCCGTGCCAAAAAGTGTAGCATTTATGGATAAGCAATATGGACTAACAGTAACAGTAGTACACCAGTACTTCCTAAAAAAGTGGCTTGTTAATGTTTGTTGACAGCTTGTACGCAGCGAGTAGACTAGACAGTAGCAGTGTGAGGCAGGTCATGTGGGCTCAAAGGTGTCTTAAGAAGCTGCAAGGTAACGTCACATGTGCAAAAATAAAAGACACAAAGGTAAAATGGTAGCATGGCTAGGGCTAATTAAGCAAAGGCTACAATGATCATATATAACTATTAGTGTCTACTCTACTACTACCTGATTTGTACTAGTGATGTATGTTAGTATTAACTCCTTTTTCAACCTTGCTACTGATCAATAGCGGGTAGGTGTATATGACGCCTAATAAATGTGTAATGTTTTCTAGGCGCACTACCGACCACCATTGCCGGGGCCAGCGAGCAAGGCGACGCGGAGGGCGAGGATGCGGCAGTTGCTGCAGATACCGAAGATGGAGCGGTAGGGGGAGTGGCAGCACGAGTGGCAGGCGTTGGTAAGTTAGATTCATAATCCTTAACTATTGTTGAACTTGACAGTACACTCACTGCAAGGGTGTACTGTATGTATATGTATACTGTACAGTTGTGACTTAGGGCCCCATTAAGATGGTGGGCGTGTTGCCCCCGCCGGGCCAGCTGGAATTCACTGCCGACACCGCAGGGGCAAACCTCCCGCCATCCCTGTAGAAAATATTCAGACCCCCCACATGTCGACCAGGCGGAAAAGGGTTCAATATGCCGGTGGTGTGTCTCTCTGAACACACCGCCAGCCATATAATCTGCATTTTGGAATGCCTTTGCGTGGCGGCATTCCCGTCCGCCACGGAAAGGCATGCAGACATTGCAGAGTATGCTTGAGTGCCCCCATGGAGGGTACCTACCTATGCTATGGTACCCCCCCGCCTTTCAAAGCAAAACATGACAGGCTCCGTGCAGGGCCCGTCATGTTGTGCTTGGAAAAGCAGCACAACATTTTAGCATTGCTTTCAGCAAAGCCAACCAGAATGTAAAAAAAAACAGGATGCGCCCGCCACTGTGCCGGGCGCATCATCCTAATTAATTGTCCCCACGGGAACCCCACCCTTTTTAGCATGAGGATGGCTATCCGATGTCGTAAATAAGTGTGAGTTGTTGGGGAAGTTTGAAGAGTGAACTAGAAGACTAGAATTCCCTTTAATTGGCATAGGAGCGGGAGTATTGAGTAACCAATGGCCTCATCTATCTGATTTCAACTCCGCTTTGAAAGTTTTATGGAGAAGAGCACCTGGTGCACTGTTCAACTAAAAAGTGAAAGACGGGTGGAAGGAAGAAGGACGGGCGACATTTAAAATGTTATGTACTACTGTGCTTTATTTTATAGTGCTACTCTACCATGCCACTATGTGTATAAATAATTACCTTGTCCTACTGTTTTTCTAAGAGTATATTTTACAATTGTCTTGTTTTTTTCTTTTTGATACACAGCTACTCCGAAACAAAATCGGAAGGAGTTGGCCGCCAAGGCACGGCGCCGGAAGCTGGAGGCAATCCAGCGAGAATACCGGCAGCTGGTGGTCTTAGCCGAGGAGGAGGAGGAGACTGCGGCTGCAATTGTTGAAGCCTCCTCCAGTGGCCTGGGCCCCAGCCACCGCCCTCCAGCGGTACGGCGCCACCGTCTGGCAGCTGCCCGCCGCCACCGTGCCATCTCCGGTGCCCCCCTACTGTGGCTGCAACTGCCGCGCCCTTAGATGCCGTGTCGCCCGTTTAGAGGGCGAGATGCGCCAGATGCGTGTCCTCCTTGAGTCCCGCCCCACCACTTAGTCCCTGTCATCCTGTTCTGCCCCTTTTTTAATTCTTGTTTGGGTGGGTGGGTGGGAACTTGTTTGGGCGTTACGGACTTCTATGGACATTGGTTGGGGTTAGGGAGGGGAGTGGGTCAGCTTTTGTGGGTTTAGTTTATTTTTGTTAGGGTAAATTAAATATATTTTTCTATGTTACATGCAATGTTGTTAATGTTTTGTAGGTGGGGTAACTGTTTTACATCACACTGTTTCCTTGCTGGTGAATGGCCGCACATAGCCTGTGTTTGATTTCAATAATTGTCTGACTGTATAAGACACAAACAGATAGATGCGACACACCTCACTCATTGACTGGTCCTTCTAGTACTTTCAGTCTGTCCTCTAGTCTATGCATTCTTTGTACTGGTGTGTGAAAATGAAATCATTGACAACATGTCCATTATTAATTCTGCCTCCCCCAAACTTCTCTCTTACCGGTGCTTGATGTTTATGTCCAACTGTGGCACAGCACTGGCTGCATGGTGAAGATGGTTTCCTTTTTCATACATGCCATGATTGGGGTGGTGGTGGTGGTAGCATAGTAGTAGTAGTAGACACTGGCAGGGCGGCAGCATTTGCAAAAAAAGAAAAGGAGACAGTCAATCGACTTTGAGAGACTGTTAGAGGAGTAGTTGAATGAAGTACAGTACAGAACGTACCGAGCAACAATAATATGCTCAAATATTTGACAAAAAAACAGAATGGTGGTTAGGATAGCCTACTAGACAGAGTTACAAACTATAGTTGTGTCGAGTCCCTTGACTAGGCCTACAGCCTAACAGTTAGTGCTGTATATGAGGAATGACAACAAACAAATCCAATCAATGCCGGCAATTCATGCTGAGGTATATGTTCCTTTGTTAAATAAAATAACCTCTGAAATATCCTACTCATGGGTGGCCAAGCAGAAGAAGATCATCGCTCTGCCTTGAAATTGAAGTAGTGTTGCTTTCACCACATCCGCCCCAGCAAGTGTGTGATTAAGTATTGGTGTACACTTAATTTAGTTACACCTCGACAATAAGTCACACAGCCCGGGGGAAGAGGGTTAGGGTTTGTTGAATGGATGGGAAGGGGTTTTTTGGGAAAGGTTTGACATAGAAAAACAGTATGCATACATAGACAAACAAACGACAATCATTGAAGACTACCAAATCCATATGTTAAGGGAGAAAAAGGCAATGCATGCATGATGATGAGAGACCCGGATTACATACACTTCTAGTTCTTGTTCTGTTGTTCCGGCCTTAATACTTTTACAGATAGCAAATAGAAATTTTAAATATTGGTAGGGAAGAATCGTAAACACAGAGCAAACCTAATGATGATAATAACAACTCCAAGAACACACTGTTGTAAAGATTGTATACAAAATATTAATCAAATTATTTAAAAGAAGATCAAAGTGGATACTGTTACTGTGTTATCCTGGTAAAAAATGTGGACTGGATTTGCATCTCGGCATTCCTCTTGCTCCTCTCGTCCATCAATCTTGGGTGTGTCGCCTCGCCACTCGCCTCTGCCCGGCTGGTAAAAAAATGTTGATTTATTAGTAAGGTAAGTATGCATTGTAATGTTTTCCAAAGTATGGGGCAAGGCCCGGCCTGTAATTGTAGATGGGAAAACCAAAGGGGATGTTGAGAAACAAAGTTGAAACAAATGCACAAGTTATGGTGTAGTGCAACAAGAACACTTTCCGAGGTGGCACGTATGCATCATCTCTACTCTAGTCTGTTTCCAGCATTGTCCTTCAACAGTAACAGGAGAGAGCAGGCCCACAGTGCTTAGCAGGGGCACATCCTACGTTAACACTTTAGAGTCCTATTTTTTTCTCTCAAAGAGTTGGACAAACGCAAAGCACATTATCCATTCCAAACGTAGCATTTTACAGTTTAAGTTAGTAAAATCAATGCACTGCAGTCATCCCACCGCTACACTCTATTCAACTTCTACACAGACATTTGGGTCTGCTGTGGTTGTTTTTGACGTGTTTACCTTTAGGCTTTTCCATTTTATGCCACTCATGAAATGTCCTCCTGACTTCATCATCATCTCTGATACTTTTACTGACTGACTGTGAAGATCGGCCTGCAGTATAAGTAAAATTCTTATGACACAACAAGAGTAGAAATATAAATATTACTGACTTGAGTCATTCTTTATTGTGTACAGAAAGATAGATTACTAGTACACTTTGACATCACTTTGTGCACAACAAACAAACAACGGAAACACAAAGACCAATCGCTCAGAGTCAGGTGTCCAATGCATGCCATTAATTTTCATCATTACCTGTTCCTTCTCATCTTAAGTTAACGGGCCGTCTATTTCGCCATCATCATGATGGACGGTGCTGTTGTGTCAATCATACTCATTGCGCAGATTGAGTGAGTCCCGTTCCTGTATTGAATTAAAAGCAATGTATCACCAAGCTGCAGGAGAAGTACAAATTTCTTATTTGCAAGAAGGGGAAAATTGAATTCACCTTGAGTTAAGTTTAGTGTGTTCTGTAGAAAGTTGATTAGTGGCTGTGCACAATTACATAAATTCATGCACAACAAACACAACAAAATCTAAATCATTCAGTCTGCGACTCTGCGTCCAATGCATGGCATCAATCCTTACCTGTTCCATCTTATTTTCAGTTAATGGCCAGTCTCTCTCGGCTCTGAAAGGAGGATAGCTATAGTAGTCATCTGATTCATGCTCCACTTCTTTTGGAAGGACTAGGAAAGTTTGAATTTGTTGTTATGAGGGAAATGGAATTGAGCAGGAGATTCAGTATGATGGAGCGGAGGAGCTGATTCGGAGGACTGTACTGTCAAATAGCAGATACCTGAAACTTGTATATTAACTTAGAAGAGTAGAAGACGGTGGTAATGGATTTGTTGTGATTCACAAGTTTATAACCGGAACGACAGACACATAAACAAAGGGGGAAAAAAGGGAGGAAGACAGTAAGTGAGAGCCTAATTGTCAGGGAAGTATAGCTCGTCCTCAAACTCTGGGGGTTCAGCCAGTAGTAGGTAATCATCTGACACAATACTTCCGTCACCTGAGCCGCTGTCCTCATCTTCCTCCGTTGATTCATGTATTGTGTAATTCGGTGGTATGAAGTGCTGATTCATTTTGATCATTGTTAACCTCTCCACGTTTTTTGGAGATAGACTGGTCCTTCTCAATGTTACAATGGAACCAGCAGCACTGAAAAGACGTTCGGAAGAGACACTTGCGACAGGGCAAGCCAGATAGCTTATCGCCAGCCTGCTGAGCTGTGGCCATTCAGACCTTTTCCTATACCAATACTGCAATGGGTTTTGATCAACGTACACCTCTGTTGGGTCATCCAGATAGGCCTGGACCATCCGCTCAATGTTCAGGGTTGCTGCTGGTAAGCTTTCGTGCTGTTTTTTCTGTGCATCAGCACTGTGCTTACAAAGGCCCATCTTTACATATCAATCCTCTAATGATAATGATTGTACTCGGCCTAATGATCCAGTTATTGTTTCTGTAGTCGATAGTGATGGTGAGTGTTGTGATTGTGAGTCAAACACACTGCCCTCAGCCGACCAAGTTGCACTTGATTCTGCATGGCCTGCTTCAGTACTTGTTGTGGGTTGATCTTGCGGGCTTTTAATTAGCAGCCCTTCGTTTTCCAACTTACTGGCTGCTTCAGCTAAACAACTTTTGTAGCGGGCTACATCAATGTCGGAAAAAGCAAAGAATGTCTTCAGTAGTCCTAATTTTGCACGTGGATCCAGAATTGTGGCACAAATGTAATGTTCTTGTGACAAAATTTTATTTTGTATCCTTACATTTTCAGCTAAGTGCCGGGATAAGCTCTCCACCAAGTCATGGGCTTGCCTTCTGTCCTCTACACCTTTGTATGATTCAGACACATTATTCAGCTCATGCTCTAGCATTTGCAATAATGGGATAGCTTGGCCCATTGTACAGTCCTCCTTGCTGACTTCACGTGTGAAGACCTCAAAAGGAGACAGCATCTCAGTCAGGCATTTAATTAGGGTCCATTGATCCCTCTCAAGGTTCATGCCTTTAACACTAGCATCCCTGCTTCTGTACCAGACATATTCATGGAGTGACCTGTGCTGTTCGTACAGACGATCAAGCATGTAATACGTTGAGTTCCAACGTGTTGCCACCTCCTGGATGAGTGCCTTCACTGGCATCCTAAGTTCACGTTGGATGATCCTCAGCTGCTTCTGAGCTTTAAAAGAATGGCTGAAATTAGTGCATATTCTTCGGCAGATGGCCAGTAAATTGCTGACTATGGGTTCTTTTCTCAGAAAGTCTTGAACTATAATGTTTATGCAGTGCGCCAAACACGGAACCCTGAAATAGGAACCAAGTTCCATGGCCTTAAGTACATTACTGCCATTGTCTGTGGCAACAAAACCAATACCAAGCCCTCAGGGCCGCAGCCATTCCAAAACCTTGCTGCCAAACTCGTGTAAAATGTTTTCAGCCGTATGAGATTTCTCCATGGCGAACATGGCTACAGTTGCATGTTTCCGAGTACCTTCAAAAATCGCAGCTGTGTCAACAACACCTCGTGCAGATAGTTTATCTCTAACCCCCACAAAAAAGATCCAGTGTGCAGTGATGCACATGTAATCTGTGGCTTGGCAACTGCTCCACATGTCTGTTGTCAGGTGGATATTGTGCACAGCACTCTGCTGCAAAGCTTGTCCAACCAATTCCAGCACATCATGATGTAGTGCCAGAACAGCAATTCTTGCAAAATAGGACCGGCTGGGAACTTTCCATTTCGGGCAGATGGCAGACACAAATTCAAGGAAACCCACCCTTTCCACAAATGAAAAAGGAAGAAGGTCCAGCGCTAACATTTTAGCCAGCTTCGCATTGTACAATCGTGCCGTTGGGTGGTTGCGCTGGAACTGCCCCTCCAACCTAAACATGCTCTCAATGGTAGGCTGGCTTACTTTCCTTAGTGGTACTGTTTTCATTAACCCACTAAGGCTCAATGACACAGATTGTCTCATTGAGGTACTCGCCGGTCGCCTTGGTGTCTCACCCAGACTCTGAGTATGGCTCTTACTGCGGTGCCACTCTGATGTTACTGAGGAGGATGTGGGCGTTACCACTGCACTACTGGGGACAGGGCTAGAAATGCCTCCCTCTTCTTCACCTGCCACCGCAATAATATCGCTCTCTGATTCATCCTGACCAACTTCAATGGGTTGAGTTTTTCTACTTTCTTTTAACTTAAGTAGGTGATCATCCCGCACGATAGTGTGGTGTATTCTTAGATGACTTGCTTGTCCTCCGGTACCATAGTTTGTTCCAAGCTTAACACGCCGAACACCTTGCCGACAAATTGAGCATATAGCAATGTTCTCCTCCTTGGCGCTAACAGAAAAGAAGTCTCAAACTGGGGAGGAGAACTTTCTGGCACTGCTGGATGTGCCACTTCCAACACCAGATGAACTGTAGGGGGTGCTTAAAATGTGACCCTGTGCACCTAGACTATGACTTTTACTACCACTACCTACTGAGATGGTTGAGCTGGATGTAGGTCCCTGCCGGGCCTTGGAAAATATGGCAGCTGGAGGTAGTGGTGGTGTAACCTGTGTTGGTGATATCCGTGCTACATCCCGCTCAGTAGCAGCCTTTCTGGATAGGGTGAGAATGTTGGTCTCCAATCCCTTTGGGGCTGGAGTAATGTGCGTGATGACTGGCTCGTCTTCATCAACATCATCACCCCCTCTTCTACATCTACCTCCATAACTCTAAGTGGACCTTCCTTTTCAGAAGCATTGTCTTGTGGCGTATATCACTCTCAGACTGAGCTGGTGGGAGCCAAGTGGCATCACGATCATCAGAAGCAGGGCTTGAAGAAGAAGATGATGGACTAAGCCTCCTTTTCCTTGCTGGTGGTATGGAAGACAATAGATCTACTGAAACAGTGGTTTCACTTTGCTCCACTTTGTCAGCAGGAAGCTCGATTTCCTGAAATGCACCTACGTCAGGAGCAACAACTACTATGGTGGGCTGCAGCGGCCGCTGCTGTTCTTGTTGCGGCGGCCGCTGCTGTTCTTGTTGCGGCGGCCGCTGCTGTTCTTGTTGCGGCGGCTGCTGCTGTTCTTGTTGCGGCGGCTGCTGCTGTTCTTGTTGCGGCGGTTGCTGCTGTTCTTGTTGCGGCGGCTGCTGCTGTTCTTGTAGCGGCGGCTGCTGCTGTTCTTGTTGCGGCTGCACACTGATCTGCTGAGTTTGCGCCTGCGTTGAACTTGATTGTGTACTACTTTGCGGTAATGACATTTCTTCAACATCGCTGCTCGTTAGTAGACTGGCTACCTCTGCAACACTAAAGCCCTTGTGCCTAGGTTGGTGTGGTTGGACCGCTGTGCTGCTCCCAGCTTGGTTCCTGGACAACGCTGCTGCAGGCGTAACTTTTTGGGTGCCAAAAAAAACATTGGCCGGCACACCACCAGTCCTGGTTAATGACACTTCCTTTTTCTGTTCCTTCTTCTCACCGGCAACTTTCTTGGTACTGGACCTGGTACCTTTCTTTGGGGCCATCTTCTTCAGATGTCAGGCAGGATGCAGATGCACAACAAGTTCTGGTCACACGTGGACGTGATGCGCAGCAGGACTTCTGTCTGGCTGGCAGTACAACGGGTAGCCGGGTGATGCTGATGACACCTCCTACTCTGTCTTTTGTGCACCTAAAAGCAAATAAGCCAGGAGAAGAACATCAGTGAAATGTTGCATTTGTTGTTGTGGTTCAGTTACTTAGTACTGTACTAGTGCAAACAAAAGATAGTCTAGCCATTTATGACTTTTATTTTTGGAACTAGGGCTATGTTATACTACTGTGTACAGCCACACACTACACTCTCAGTAAGGATAGGAAAGTTAATAATAACCACCAAAATACAAATGTAAGGGAAGTGGGGTGGACCCTATTTGCCATTAAATTATTTGAGCATCTCAGCAGCATCCATGGAGCTGCTGCTGGCAAAGGGGGTGGATGGATAGATGGAAGCAGTAAGCCAAATAGCCAATAGGAAAAGCATGCAGGTCTATGGCAAAAGCAGGACACTAATAACTCCCAGTCCAAACACCAAAAAAGGCCACCACCCGCATGGACACTCACAAATCACAAACAAGCCGGGGGCCTGGAGAACAGAACACCAGGAGCTGACAAAAGGCCTATAAAAGCCAGGTAAAGGATGCATGCTAAAGCACACTGCTCTGCCTTTTAAATGCAACAAAATGTAAATACGAACATTCACAGGCCCCAAAAAGGTCTGCAGGGTGCATGCATTGCACACCAACAACACACCAGTGACCAGACACATACAACAAAAGCATGTCTTTAAGACAACCAACATCAGAAAGGCCACCCCCAAAAAGCACACTTCCCCAACTCAATCCAATGCCATCCATGCCCTAAATGAAGTCTAAATTCAACAGACCACACAGAAAACACAAGATTAATAAAGCTGTGGCTACCTGCTCTGATCCTAGTGGATGAAAGCAGGCCTGTTGGCGGACAAGGCCAGGCAAGCTTGCAGGCCTAGGCTTCAAAATGGCCACCAGCCACATGGCCAGGCCCAACAACATCAGAAAGGCCACCCCCAAAAAGCACACTTCCCCAACTCAATCCAATGCCATCCATGACCTAAATGAAGTCTAAATTCAACAGACCACACAGAAAACACTAGATTAATAAAGCTGTGGCTACATGCTCTGATCCTAGTGGATGGAAGCAGGCCTGGTGGCGGACAAGGCCAGGCACGCTTGCAGGCCTAGGCTTCAAAATGGCCACCAGCCACATGGCCAGGCCCAACAACATCAGAAAGGCCACCCCCAAAAAGCACACTTCCCCAACTCAATCCAATTCCATCCATGCCCTAAATGAAGTCTAAATTCAACAGACCACACAGAAAACACTAGATTAATAAAGTTGTGGCTACATGCTCTGATCCTAGTGGATGAAAGCAGGCCTGTTGGCGGACAAGGCCAGGCAAGCTTGCAGGCCTAGGCCTCAAAAGGGCCACCAGCCACATGGCCAGGCCCGACAACATCAGAAAGGCCACCCCCAAAAAGCACACTTCCCCAACTCAATCCAATGCGATCCATGCCCTAAATGAAGTCTAAATTCAACAGACCACACAGAAAACACTAGATTAATAAAGCTGTGGCTACCTGCTCTGATCCTAGTGGATGAAAGCAGGCCTGTTGGCGGACAAGGCCAGGCAAGCTTGCAGGCCTAGGGTTCAATCAAAATGGCCACCAGCCACATGGCCAGGCCCAACAACATCAGAAAGGCCACCCCCAAAAAGCACACTTCCCCAACTCAATCCAATGCCATCCATGCCCTAAATGAAGTCTAAATTCAACAGACCACACAGAAAACACTAGATTAATAAAGCTGTGGCTACCTGCTCTGATCCTAGTGGATGAAAGCAGGCCTGTTGGCGGACAAGGCCAGGCAAGCTTGCAGGCCTAGGCTTCAAAATGGCCACCAGCCACATGGCCAGGCCCAACAACATCAGAAAGGCACCCCCAAAAAGCACACTTCCCCAACTCAATCCAATGCCATCCATGCCCTAAATGAAGTCTAAATTCAACAGACCACACAGAAAACACTAGATTAATAAAGCTGTGGCTACATGCTCTGATCCTAGTGGATGAAAGCAGGCCTGTTGGCAGACAGGGCCAGGCAAGCTTGCAGGCCTAGGCTTCAAAATGGCCACCAGCCACATGGCCAGGCCCAACAACATCAGAAAGGCCACCCCCAAAAAGCACACTTCCCCAACTCAATCCAATGCCATCCATGCCCGAAATGAAGTCTAAATTCAACAGACCACACAGAAAACACTAGATTAATAAAGCTGTGGCTACCTGCTCTGATCCTAGTGGATGAAAGCAGGCCTGTTGGCGGACAAGGCCAGGCAAGCTTGCAGGCCTAGGCTTCAAAATGGCCACCAGCCACATGGCCAGGCCCAACAACATCAGAAAGGCCACCCCCAAAAAGCACACTTCCCCAACTCAATCCAATGCCATCCATGCCCTAAATGAAGTCTAAATTCAACAGACCACACAGAAAACACTAGATTAATAAAGATGTGGCTACCTGCTCTGATCCTAGTGGATGAAAGCAGGCCTGTTGGCGGACAAGGCCAGGCAAGCTTGCAGGCCTAGGCTTCAAAATGGCCACCAGCCACATGGCCAGGCCCAACAACATCAGAAAGGCCACCCCCAAAAAGCACACTTCCCCAACTCAATCCAATGCCATCCATGCCCTAAATGAAGTCTAAATTCAACAGACCGCACAGAAAACACTAGATTAATAAAGCTGTGGCTACCTGCTCTGATCCTAGTGGATGAAAGCAGGCCTGTTGGCGGACAAGGCCAGGCAAGCTTGCAGGCCTAGGCTTAAAAATGGCCACCAGCCACATGGCCAAGCCCAACAACATCAGAAAGGCCACCCCCAAAAAGCACACTTCCCCAACTGCAATGCCATCCATGCCCTAAATGAAGTCTAAATTCAACAGACCGCACAGAAAACACTAGATTAATAAAGCTGTGGCTACCTGCTCTGATCCTAGTGGATGAAAGCAGGCCTGTTGGCAGACAAGGCCAGGCAAGCTTGCAGGCCTAGGCTTCAAAATGGCCACCAGCCACATGGCCATGCCCAACAACATCAGAAAGGCCACCCCCAAAAAGCACACTTCCCCAACTCAATCCAATGCCATCCATGCCCTAAATGAAGTCTAAATTCAACAGACCACACAGAAAACACTAGATTAATAAAGCTGTGGCTACATGCTCTGATCCTAGTGGATGAAAGCAGGCCTGTTGGCAGACAAGGCCAGGCAAGCTTGCAGGCCTAGGCTTCAATCAAAATGGCCACCAGCCACATGGCCAGGCCCAACAACATCAGAAAGGCCACCCCCAAAAAGCACACTTCCCCAACTCAATCCAATGCCATCCATGCCCTAAATGATGCTTGAAAATGAAATGCATTCAAAAAACACCAAAAGGAACAGTTGCTTCATCATGCACACACCCATGAGGCCATGCCCATGGCTAGCTCGGGCCTACTACTATTACCCACAACATTTTAAAAAAAAAAGGAATGATGATAGTTATCAAAAATAAATTGTAGTTACAACAACTGCAATGCCCACAATCAAACAGACACAACAACCACTTACTTGTAAAATATCCTATTCCAAAAATCCTCAAATCCAATTGCAATGATGCAGCAGACAAAAAGAGTGATTTTTCCAGCTCCAAATCCAAAGGCAGAATGAGCAGGAGATGGACAAAGCACTGGGAGGAGTCTGCTGGACAGGAACAGGAAGTTGGAGATTCTGTGTCACTTCCTCCCTCTCTCCACCTTTTTAAAAAAGGACTCCTTGCACAAAAAAGGAAAGCCAAATGTCAATGTAAAGAGTTGTTTTCATCCAAAATCAGCATTTGCAGAAGGTTTCATGCTGCTAGAGCTGATATTCCTCTCCAAATTGAAAATTTTACATGTTCGAGTTCTCGAGCTTCACATTACTTCCACCGGCGTGTCGAAAATGACATGATCGCGTTCTCTTCGTCCCTGTCGCGTTGGATATGACGTGTTCGGGGTCTCTTTCTCCTGTTCGCGTTCGATTAGACGTGCCCGCATCCTCACCCTCTCGCTCGCGATGTAGAATGACGTGTTCGAGATCTCAATCTTCTCATACTCGCGCGGTGCATGATCGCGAGAAGAATGACGTGTTCGCGCAACAAAGGACGTCATCGCGCGACAATGCGAGCACAAACTGTTGCAAGACAGCGCAAAATGGCTACCAACAATCCAATATCTCGTGGAGAACGCGACCGGGTCGGGAAAACTTGTCAGCGAACGCGGTAATTCAGGTAATGCGATCGCGCGCACGGAAGAATGTATTTTTTAACAGCGCGAGCACGAAACAAATTATCGCTAAGCTGCGGAATGCGGAAATTTTGACATTTTCGCGCTTTCCGCGGAACGCGAAAATGCCAAATTATCGCAATTTCCGCGAACGGAACGGAATTTTGGCCCAGGCCTAATATATATATGTATATATATATTACCTACTGGCGGTCGCCAGTAGGTAGTTATAGTTAGGACCTATTTTCCATAGGAAATCCGCAACATTCTATTTGCAATAACTTTGGCGCCGGTTGACGAATCTTCGCGAAATTTTCAAAACGTTTGGCCAGCTCCGGTCCGCTCCTATCCTGAAAGTCTCGGGGTGATTTTTCAAGCGGGGGCCGAGAAAAAAGGGGGGTCCTAAACTTCTTTTCCCATGCAATTTTCCATATGAACCTTTAGTCGCAGCTACAGCCCGAACTGCTGAACGGAATTACACCAAATTTGGCAAAAAGGTAGCCCTTGGTTAAGAGTCATGCCTTTTGGTGTAAATCCGTTCAGTAGTTCCTGAGAAAATCATACAGTAAAATCACATATATATCTATGGGCGCGGTAGATCCGCGCACCCTGCCGAGCATGAGCTGTATGCTAATTGGCTGTCAACACTCCAAACCAGGAAGTGTTGGCAGCCATCTTGTGCCTCGGTAGAACCGAGGCACAAGAAAACAGAAGGAAAAACGCGCAAAACGCAAAAAGGGGCCAGGGTAGAAACACCCTGACCCCCTAGGCCTGCTCAGGGGGGCTCACGAGGACCCTCAAGGCCGAATTTATTTTTAAACCACCGGGTGCGCGGATCCTGCAGATAAAAAAAAAATAAAGCGCGGGCTCCCGCGCGTCTTTGGTAATTAGCCCCCAGGGGGGCCAAATCCCAGGGGCAATCGTTATTATGGGGGCTTTCTTAAATTATGTGCAGAGGGGCTCTCAGGCCCCCCCAGCCCCGGGGACCACCACCCCCGGGGCTTTATTTTTTTTAAAATACCCTGTGTGGGAGGGCTCAAGCACCCCTCACACGCCCCGGGGACCGCCACCTCCTTGGGGCTCTAAATATTAAAATTTTAGGGCCGTGACAGACCCCCCAGCCCTGGGGATCACCACCCCCGGGGCTCTGTAGATTGTGGGAGGGGGGCCGCGCGGCCCCCCTCCTGGAGCCTGTGATTGCCCTGGGGACCGCCACCCCCCAGGGCCGGCTCCTGCAGTGTCCCGGGGTGCCCAGCCTCGCGGCTCCCGCCCTGCCATAGCAAACTTGGCTTGCAGGTTTCCCTGCTCTCTCTTTCAAAATTCAAACCAAATTGCTTTTCCACACGGGGAGCTGCATCTTAGCAGCTCCCCATGTGGAAAAACAATGCCGGCTCCCGAGGGATGCGGGGAGCCGGCAGGGACTGTGGGGAGATTTGGGACCCCCCACGGTCCCCAACGGAGAGGGCCAGCCCCGGGTGATGGGTTCCCCGGGGCCTTAAGTGGCCTGAGGAGGGGCGCAAAGCAGCCCCCCTCCAAAAGAATATATATATTTTTTAAAAGGCCTTGCCCCAGGATATGGGGTCCCCGGGGCCGATTAAGTCCTCGGGAGGGGGGCTACACGGCCCCCTTCCCAAAATTATTTTAAAAAAAATTAATTGGGGGCAGGCCCTGGGGGATGGAGTCCCCGGGGCCTTAAGTGGCCTGAGGAGGGGCGCAAAGCAGCCCCCCTCCAAAAGAATATATATATTTTTTAAAAGGCCTTGCCCCAGGATATGGGGTCCCGGGGCCGATTAAGTCCTCGGGAGGGGGGCCACACGGCCCCCTTCCCAAAATTATTTAAAAAAAAATTAATTGGGGGCAGGCCCTGGGGGTTGGGGTCCCCAGGGCCAAGAATATTAGGGAAAGAAGGGGACCACACAGTCCCTCTTCTTAAATTTTTTTTTTTAAAAGGACCGGCATTGCGCCGGAGGCCCCGCCCCCTCCTTTGAGCACTCTACAAACGCACCCCCTGACGCGCGTTTGCAGATGGGGAAAGAATTAGGCTTGAATACTGGGGGTCCCTGGGCGTCAACTAGCCCACCAGGAACCTCCAATATGCACCAGGGGCTGCGTTGCAGAGAGATGTTCTGAGGCCACGCCCCTTTTTACACCTCTCTGTAACACAGCTCTGTGGTAGGTAGCTGGTAGCTGGTAGGCTAGTTGCACCCCAGGGACCCTCAGTATTCAAGGGGAGTTAATTCCCCAACTTAAAACGCGCCACGGGGTGCGTTTGCACAGTGGTGAAGGGAGGGGGCGGGGCCTGAGTTGACATGTGTGCAAACACACCCTGTGGCGGACTTTAAGTTGGGGAATTAATTCCTCTTCAATCCTGAGGGTCCCTGGGGGCCAACTAGCCCATCAGGTACCTCCAGTCAACGCCACGGGGCTGCAGAGTGTTGTAAAAAGGGGCGTGGCCTCTGAACACCTGTCTGCAACGCAGCTCTCTGGTGCATACTGGAGGTACCTGGTGGGCTAGTTAGCCTCCAGGGACCCTCAGGATTATGCATTTACACAATGGTGAAGGGAGGGGACGGGGCCTTAGGTGACGTGTGCAAACACGCCCTGGGGTTTTTTCAGTGAATATATATATATATATTGATAGAAAAGTGCTACAAGTACAAATAGATGACATTAATTCAAAGATTGAAGCACTTGAAAATGGCAAAGTACATCATAAATTGAGAGAAGAAATGATATCGCGCTTGAAGAAAGAAGAGGAAATCATCAAAAAAAGAAAAACCTTCAAATTTCAGCGCAATAAAAATGATAACGAACAGGGTCAAATTTTTAATTTTTCACGCAAGTACGATGGTGTTAAAGCAGCGAAAGGCCAACTGAATCAACAAATACGTAAAGGACCCAGAGAAAAAACAGCAAGTGAAATCCAATCGTTATCATCAATATCGGACCTTAGCTCTACGGGAGAAACAGAATCAGAATCAGAGATGAATCCCAGTATGACAAAACAGGCGAAACAGAATAGAATGGTCCATACTCTAGTTGATGAGTTGAGTTTTTTAGGAGATCAAAGGCGCCAAACACTCCGACCGAGGAAACCAAGCAATTACTCAAACAAAGGAGAAATGTGAGGCGCAGGGAAAGAAGGAAACGGAGAAGGGCAAAAACAAAACAGCAAGAAATTGAACAACAAAGGGTGGCGCCAGAAATAAATAATAATCAAACAAATGAAAACTCCATCATAAATTTGGCTAATGTGGATTTGGATCAAGCGGAAGAACAACTTTTAAAATTGGGGTTTTCTTTTTGTGCAGAAAGTAATTTTGAATACCCACAGACACGGGTGGATATATATCAATTCATCAGAAAAATAAAACTTCAGAAATTTCATCAACTGAAAGATAACAAAACAATGAATATAGACCCCAAGGGTGCTCAACAAGAAAGTAAAGGAGACACCAATCTTACAGCCGCTGACGTCAATTGCACCAACAATTAATTTTAGAGCAAAATCGAAGTTTGTGCCAATAATGACCTGGGATTCCATTGATACCTTCAGTGAAGTAATAACATCTGAAGTCCGGAAATTGCATTTAAAAACTCAAAAACAGAAGAGAAAATACAACAACAAGTTGCATAAATATCACCAATTAATGAAAAAATTGCATGAGAACGAATCCATAATCATACGCAACTCTGATAAGAGGGGCAATATAGTCATCTGGCCCAAGGAGCAATATATGGAGGAAGCCTTAAAACAACTAGGCGATCGCAACTGCTAGAAATTGAGTTTGAAACTTGTTATGAATGCAAAACAAGATGAATTATTTGGAAAATTAGTGGCATGAAAAAATAAAGGTTTAATCAACCAGGAAGAACTTAAATTTTTTTTAAATGAACATGCAAGAACTCCAGCAATTAATTTTATTCCAAAGATTCATAAGGACAAATTAAGGCCTCCCGGCAGACCTATTATATCTGCTAAAGACAGTCTATTGGAAAATGTCTCAATTTACATCGATACATTCTTGCAAGAGCATGTGAGGGCCTTGCCATCATATATCCAGGACATTACGGATTTTTTTAAAACAATTGCATGAACTTAAATGGGAAGATGAATATGTGCTCATATCAATGGACGTTTCTAATTTGTATACCTCAATCCACCATAGGGATGGATTGAGAGCATTAGAGTATTTCTTGGGCATGAGAGCCATAGAATTTCATGCACACAATAGATTATTGATGGATCTTACCACTTTGTGTCTAAACAATAACTATTTTATCTTTCAACAGCAGATATACCACCAGGAGAGAGGCGTAGCTATGGGAGTTTTTCGCCCAGCTACGCCTGTCTCCATATGGGTTGGTGGGAGGAGAAAGTATTGAAGACCAAACATATTGATTGTTGGACTAACAATGTGGTAAAGTGGATTCGATTCATAGATGACCTGTTTAAATATGGCAAGGCAATAGAACCAGTGCAGAACAGTTCATTATGGATTTAAATGTAAATGATATGAATTTACAATTGACATCAGAGATTAGTACAAGCAGCATATGTTTCCTAGATGTAGAGGTATACATACAAAACAACAGTATACAAACACGATTAAATCGGAAACCCACATCAGGGAACACTATCTTGCATAGTAGCAGCTTCCACCCAAGACATACAATTGAGAGTATTCCATATGGGGAGATGCTGCGTATACGCAGGATTTGCAACAATGACAGCGACCTAAACATAGCACAACAGGAATGTAAATCTAGATTTCTGGCTAGAGGCTATGGACATAAGGTGTTGGATCAGGCAATTGCACTTACTAAAATAATAACTAGAAGTGATTTATTGTTCAAACCCTCACGTAACAAGAGCAAGAAACAATCAAACGACAGTGAGAATGCTACAAATAGCCCCAGATTAATTTTAACATACAATAATCAAAAAAACTGCATCAGGAATATAATTAAAAATAATTGGCATCTGGTCCTGAGTGATCCAGTTATTGGTGATAAAATGCCTGCCTCTCCTATTATCACCTTCAGAAAGGCATGCAGTACGAGTGATCACTTAGTCAACAGCAGTCCTGAAGTTCCTACCAATTCCAACTGGTTGACTAAACGTAAAGGTTTTGTAAGGTGTGCAACATGCAAGGCATGCAAATATGGGGAAAGTAAAACCATGTACCTCTCACCTTTCAGTGATAAACCTATCCCTATTAGTAAATTCCTAACGTGCAAGTCTGAATTTGCGGTTTATATATTGGAGTGCTCTTGTGGACTAAGATATATTGGCAGTAAACGTCTACGGGTCCACAAGAGGGTACTTCAACACTTACGGGCTATCATTAACAATGATAGTTCATATCCGGTAGCCCGTCACTTCAATGAATCACATAACAAGGATTTAAATCAGTTGAAGTATTATGTAATCGACAATGTCCCCCCATTGAGACGAGGTGGTAATAGGGAGGCAATTCTCAGACGTCTAGAAACAAAATACTTTTAGAACTAGATAGTAAGAATCCGCACGGTTTGAATACCACTGAAGACTTGTACACCTGGCTTTAAATTTAAGACTCTGAAACTTAGAAAACAGTAATAACAATGTTGTGAATATATTAAGATATTTTAATCTGCCCCTCTGTCCTGTTATAATACCCGATATTTTTACTAGTAGTACCATGGGCTCATGGTATACAGTAAAATTCTAGATAAAAAATCTTTTGTACTATAATATGGTGTCACATTTTTATAAACAAGCACTTCAGCACTTTTTTTAGCGTACTTTGCACATGTCATGTACTGTATTAAGAACTTCAACACAACCATATAAGTGACCCCTAACACTAATTACTGAAATGGGTAGATATGGATCAGCCAGTAACAACAGAATAATGATACCAAACGTTGAAGGGATGACCCAATTGGAATAATAATTCTTTCATATGTCATGGTTTATATTTTTGTATAAATAAAAGAAGTATTTTTACAAAGTATATTTTTCAGGAAAACAGTAGTTGTGAATAATATTTATAGACAACAATACACGCAGTTATGCGGATATGTGGGAAAGAGATGGACACTGATAATAATATAAAAAAATTGTGGTCCTGTTTAACCAATTGTGGGCAATCAATGAACAGGTATGCGTTTTCAAAAGTCAAAATATTCAGGGCGACAGTCACCAATATTCAGTAACATAATTGAATATCTATAAATGGTTGTGTAAATAAGTATATATATATTTATTTATTTATGTATTTTATACAAACATTGTGATGAAGTTTCTTTTAAATATTTATTAAGACAAATGACGAATGCAATAGTACAAAGAACAGAGAACAAGAAGATTAGTCTTTTTTTTACATCTATGAACACTATCAGGCACTGTGTCACTTTAAAAATCGGGGGAAAACCAAGCATGTCATGTGATCAAGGGCTCTCGGTGGCCCGAAACACGTAATGGCGGCATAAGCAAAATAACATTTTGAATGCACCAAATAACGGGAGTCCGTTCCGTTCTTTTGTTGGAAGGAAACACAAGAAGAAGTATCACAATATATATATATATATATATATATATATATATATATATATATATATATATATATATATATATATATATTCTCGCCTGCTCCTCGAGTATTTCCTGCCCCTCCTGAACAAGAGTTGCGTCGTCGCTTGTGACTCCTCGGGGCGAGTCAATTAAATATTGCAAAAGGATGACGACGCCGTGTGTGGTTTCCAAACGTTTATTCTTCTGCCGCTTCCAAACGCGTTTCAACTGCCAAGCAGTCTTGCTCACTGGTACGAATCAAACAAACGCGGCCATATTTTTAAAGTGCAACACGTGCAAAACAATACTACATCTCCAAATGACATAAAAAACAGACTCGTAGTTTTTTGTAAAAGCGCTCGTATGTGGTGTTAACTATAGGCACACAGGGGCAAGATTGGTATATGTATAGCGTGTAAAATGTATTATGAAGTGGTACAAAGACACGAATAGAATGTACATGTATGCGAGTAATGTGCTAGTATTAAATAAGCACACTCAGAAGATCAACATGTGATTTATTTTGTGGCAACTTGAAAAGAGTCTAACACATGCTTTTTTTAGTTGAATGGTATACATTTGTTTCCACAGCATTATTGATAAAGTTCACTTGAACTAGATTCAAAAAAACGCTTTAACAAGATGTCAAATAATATACATTAGTAACCAAAGTAACAGTAACTACATTAACAATGTTGCAAATGTATGAATTAAAAAGAAAATAGGAAAATGTTTAAAAAACTAAGTAACAATGCCTATAGTTAACACCACATACGAGCGCTTTTACAAAAAACTACGAGTCTGTTTTTTATGTCATTTGGAGATGTAGTATTGTTTTGCACGTGTTGCACTTTAAAAATATGGCCGCGTTTGTTTGATTCGTACCAGTGAGCAAGACTGCTTGGCAGTTGAAACGCGTTTGGAAGCGGCAGAAGAATAAACGTTTGGAAACCACACACGGCGTCGTCATCCTTTTGCAATATATATATATATATATATATATATATATATATATACCAATTCTCCCCTCTATACGAAGGAAGCAGAGCACACGCAGGACTTCAGTTCAAAATACTTTTTATTCTCCAAATGGCTTCGCATGACGCGTTTCACTGCATTAGCTTTCTCAAATGCTGCCAAACAATTCACGGTTCTCCCACCCTCCCTTTAAGCTGCCTGCCTCATTTTGATTGGTTGATGCAGTGCTGGCGTCATACCACCGGGAAAAGCCGAACCCAAGAGTCCAGGTCCAAGCGGAGCAGACACCAACGTAAGTACTTGCCCCAGTGGGCGGTGTCTGCTCCCGTCTCCCCTTGGCCGCCTAGTTCGTAAAGACTTCGATGGAAATGTGAGCGGGTAGCAGTGTCCTGGGTCCTTCACCCCACCGCCATGAATCCCGATGCTCGCATATGCACACCGCCTAAGTAAGCAGTGTGTTCCCTGCGAAGTCACCATCCATCGTTGACAGCCAGGCACTGTTCAGGTAAGCGGTGGTATATATATATATACGTCCACGTTACCCCTATGAGGCCGACACACCCAGGACTGCTCCTCACCACAAATAGGTTAACTCCCCATACTTCCAGCCGACGCGTTTTGGATTAAGAAACCCTTTCTCCAGGCAATTCGGAAATGATGGCAAACAAAGCATACACTGGTGTAATCCCTCTTTTATTTGTATATGCATATCTCATTAGACTCAAGGGAGTTAGGACTTAGGCTAGTATTTCACATTATATGCCAGCAAATCATTTGCATTTACAAGCACATGCAGCTACAGTTATGCATAACCTTAAAAGGCGTATCATATTCAGTATGTTAGACAGTTCAGCAAAATAAATGATAATGTTGCTTGTTTCTTCTCTTAAGGACTCACACGCTAGAGAAGAATCCATACCAGGTCCATACCCAGTCCAAGAGACTGAAGTGCGCAGTGACGTGTGTTTTTTCCAAATTCCCCTTTCCTCCTGTTTCTTTGGGAGTGGCCTTTAGCCTCCTGGGAGTACAAGGTGGTGAGACATTGCAGCATCAAAGTCCAGTGAGTCTGACAGAAAGTCACTGATATTTGTCTAAAGGGAGATATATTTTCTGTGTTTGTGCACTGGCACCTGCAGCCACTGAGATTTTCAATCACTGGCACCAGCATTGACACCCACTGAGGTCATGAATATGTAAAACACCACTGTAATACATACTGGGGGCTTAGAGACTCAGATAATGAGACCTCAAAAAACAGATACTGCGAAAGGGATACACAAACATTGGAAAAGTGAAACGCAGACATTATACATAGGGAAGGAAAGTCTAATGTGCTCTTTCCCAGCGGGAGCAGAAAACTGCTCCTGCCTGGGGGAATGATCCAGCGGGTTACCAGCTTGGGTTACTCACATACCATATACTCACCTGGAACCATAACATTCATACAATAAGCTAGTAGAACCGCTGGAATCAATTTTGATTTACCTGCGAGATTGCATTTACCTTTACCAAATTCTTACCAACTCGATCTCCTTGATAATAATTTCCTCTGGTCAATGAATCTAGTTGCTTAGTTATGTTAAGTAGAAAAGACATTGAAATTTTATTTCCAAAGAACCACGGACACAAAGAGTTTTAAGAATTTTGTCTAATCAATCATTTTGTGGGTCAAATATCAAATACAGGTTACACCATCTTCCTTCAGGAAGAATTTAAGTCAAGTTCAAATATAAGTCTCAATTTAAAATATCATGATGACAGTACCTGAAGAGGGAGAAACAGAGAGCAGTACAAGGACATATTACACAGAATAATATTTACCTAAGATAATGTGAGGACCAAACCCCTGGCCTAGGAGTCAGGTGAACATCTCCAGAACAGGTCGGGAGATGAAGGATCAGGACAGGTTCAGGACCGGGAAGGTGACCTCTTCTAAGTGCAACGCCTGTGTCGCACCCCTCTCTGGCACTACTCTCCTCGACATTTCTTCTGCGAATCCCCTTCTAGATGATTGGCTACTTCGATCCGTATCTCGGTCTCTCGAGCAGGGTCTCTGGCATCTGCAGTCGGCATAGGGTCTGTGGCTGTGTCTGCATTTGTTTTTTGTTTTGAAAATATCAAGGACCCCCTGTAAATGTTTAGGTAAATTCCTAGGACAGGGCAACAGACACAATGAAGGGTATATTCCTAGGCAATCACATTAGATATAAATATCAGCCACTAGGTCAAGTGATATAAAACTGAAAACGTTAGAAAAACTGTTAATGAAAACCAGTGTACCATACAATAATGAAGGTTAAAACATTTTTTTATTTATTATTGACAGTGTAAAATCATATTTTATGTTTAAATCAACGAAAAACTAAAACACAATTCAATTTCTAAAAATGTACATAAGTTTTATAAAAGAACAAAACTTTAACCAAATATCAATAGGAGTACAGACACAATGACATAAAAAACCTATTCAATAAACACAATGTAAAATAATGAGAGTGAATCAGAATATGGACAATCAAAATATATGAAGTTGCGGCAATGGATTATCTTCAAAGTGTCTGCATTTGTGACTGACTGTGACATCTAACTAACTAAACTGTCTCAGTTATACTATTCTTTGTGTATGTTCCACCCCCAAATGTTTCAATATCGTGAAAACCCCTACTACTGATTGGGCAAGGCAAGAGGAAGAGGTCATCACACCATGCTAGATGTAATAATTTACTTTAGGGTCATTGTTCAATGTTCCCGCCCCTTAATTCACTTTCCCAAGCTTTATTCCCTCGTGCATTTCACATTATGATCAAAACATTGTATATAATTTGTTTAATGCTCCTTCCTCTGTCCGGGTCGATGGGTCAAGTTCCCAAGAGATTCTTGCCAGTGCGACCTTGGCTGAGTTTCAACTTTGTCATCATAGTTCCGGGCAGGTTGGAGTGCGCTTGCGCACAGAACAGGTGGGGTAGGGATTTCAGTCACCCTCCGAGGCCCCAAATATGAACTATTAATAAAGTCAGAAAAAGACATGTTAGAATACGAAAATAAATGAATTCACTGTATACCACTTATCTCTACTCTATCCCCATTCACTTATATAAATCTTTCGCATTAGCATTTTGTAGAACTTATAAGGTTTAGTTTAAGCAATAGCATGCGCATTAACATGTGAGTTTCAAGCGGTCATTTTAGAAGCTATTGCGCAGCTGCAAAGTTTTCCCTCCAAGCACAGAAAACGTCATACTACGTAGATGCAGTAGATGCATACGCAGTAAGAATCCCGCATTTTTGGTGGCCATTTGAGGACACTCGGGTTACTTGTTAGTAATACACATAGGAAAGCTTCCCCTAGATACAGTATAATGTGTGTAATGCAATATTAGTATTTATAAACAGGTTGATTATAGGGTTACGCGTTATTTGACAGGATTGAGTCTGAGCAAGTTTCTTTTATTTACGAAACCATGCTCCATCAGGAAGCAGAAAAGTTTCTACAAGCCCACACTCTTACTGGCAGGGAAACCCCGAATTGCTCCTGCCGAAAACTGTTCCAGCGAAGTGGGAGCAATGCTGGCTCCCACCGCAACCTGGATAGGTGCTGGCAGGAGACTGGCCGTAGCGGGAACCGGGTGTTTCCCCGGTGGGCCGCCAGGGTGAGTGCCGGTTTTGGTGCTCTGGGGGGCTGTTTTTGTTTACGGGGGGCAGCAATATCGCCCCCCTGTAACAAAATGGTCCGAAACTGGCCCTAGCAAACAGCTCAGCAGCACCCTATTCCCCTCTGGTTGGGAGGGGTTTGGGGGTGCCAGCAGAGCAGTTTGCCAGGGCCAGTTTTGGAGCCCAGTCCGACCCTGCTGTGGGGGCCATGGGGCACCCCGCGCAGCTTGCTCAATGCTGTTGGGCAAAAAAGAGAGAAAGGAGTATGAGGAGATGAAAAAAACTGATAAAAGAGAGAAGGAAGATATGAAAAAGTGCCTAGGAGAGTGAAATAAATAGACAGGAAGGGTAAAGTGGTGGAAGAAAGAGGTAAGAGGGGGAATCGAGAGTAGACTGTCTTGGTGTTCGTCAATCATAGTAGTTGGTATCGCTAATAAGAGGCCCCTAAGGAAAAACCTTGGGCTTCTGCACTTATTTATTTACAAATTAACAACTGTCTTTAACCTTCCCTTTACAGATCTTTCAATCCAGACATTACCCCACAGCAAAGAGCAAGAGCAAATTAAGGTGAGTGGGTAGAGAAGGAAGAGCAGGGGACAGATTGGCCAAAGGGAGAAGAGTAAAGACAGGTGAATAAGTAGGAGGCAATAATATTTTTGTACATCTCTAAAAGTGAAGACACAAGTTTCCTTTGATTGCATACAATTAGTATTGACTGTGCAGATTCCATGTAAATAGCTATAAATCGCACTGCAGGCCAGGAATGATAGCAGGGGAGTTTTAAACTTTAACCTTTCGTCACTTGCGTATCCCAATTCTAGCTCTCACCGCACACAAAATGTTAAGGTTTCTCTTGCTTAAGTGGGAATGTCAGAGGCGTGAAAGTGCTTTGAAGCTGAGGCACACTCTTTTAAGCTGTAATCTTCATTCAGTTCCAAGGTACATCTGAACTATCTATGGAAGCATTTTTCTTTTCACTGTGGCATTTATGAACTGATCACAGGGAGGAATCAGAAACTAGTCACTGTGGGAATCTAAGAACTGGTCATGGGGAAAATTCATGAACTGATAACTGAAGGCATTCTTCACTAGGGCACCCATGAACTGATTACTGAGAACTTTCATTGAGTTGTCACTGGAAGTGATTTTGAACTGGTCACTGTGGACAAATTCGAAATGTTCAGTGCGAAGTTCATGAATTGATAATGAGTCGTACATTGGTCACTGGGGTACTCACCTTCATCATTAGGCCATTCATGAACCTCTCAACCGAATGCATCTATAAATAATTTATTCTGGGCGCTCCTGGAACTGATCACTGGGTTAAGTTAATGGAATGATGCCAGGAGTCACCTGGTGCATTTATGAACTCATAATTAAGGTCATTCATCAAATGATAACTGAGGAAGACACTAATAGATTACTGTGAGGATTAATGATCCAATATGTGGGGAATCTATGAGCTAAACACTGGTGACAGCATCCAGTCACTGTGAGTGTTTGTAAAACGTTTGTGAATGTTATATATCTATATCTATCTATATATCTCTTTGAGTATTTTTATACTTTGGGTACATACATTTTCTTTGTTAAAATACGACATGATTATTTGATAAAACAATGTAAATAATGAAGTGTTAAATGATTTTGATTTATGCGTTGAAAACAAGCTTAAGTTTATGAAATAATTACGTTTGGTAATTTTGCTTGTGAAAGTCTTTTGTTTATGTCTTCTGAGGCTCTATAAAATGACTGAACTCTGAACCTAAGGTCATGTGACCAAGAGCTTGTTTGCTCGAAACGCGTCTTTTTTGCCCTGTGAATTAAAGAAGAATTTCTGGAAACTGGATTCGTGTGGCTCTTTTCTCGCACCAGAGGGGGATTTGCGAGTTGACTGGGAATATATATATATATATATATATATATATATATATATATATATATATATATATATATATATATATATATATATATATATATATATATATATATATATATATATATATAAATACATTGGCAGCACAGTGTGCGAACTAAAGAAACGTATTTTGGAGCATGTGCGAGCAACAATCAACAAGGATCGCTCGCAGCTACGCTGTGGCTGAACACATGGAGAGACACCATGAGAGTGATTGGTAAAAACTAAAATTTTATGGTGTGGAGATGGTCGAACGCCATGTGAGAGGTGGCAATCGCGAAAAAATCTTGAGACAAAAAGAATCTCGACATATCCTGTCCTTCAGAACTCTGACTCCATATGGTCTAAACAAGGATGAGGAGATGCACTCTCACCTGTAATTAACTAAGAATCTAAGAACCAAAAAGAACAAAAAAGTTGATAATGATGGTCCCAAGTGACTGGCAGTCCCACCACGTTTTCAAATAACATTGTTATACTGGACAAACGATGACAAAGAGTCCCTTGTTGGTCTGTAGAAATTGTAGATCATATTCACTAGGAACAGTATAAATGTAACCATGGGAATGGAAACAGGGGAGAGATAAAGTCCTTTTTTGGCCTGGCATCTAAGCAGTGTAAAAGAATGGGTTGATAACAAAAATCTTACAATGTAATAACATTAAGTAATTCTATATTCACATACGGGGTTTGCCCACCGGAGGGCAAAATATACAACACAGGGGTATACTATACGGAAACATGTCATCATGGTTTGGGTATTATATCAGATATCCAACAAACACATATGTATACAACAAGCCGTAACCCCTGCAAGATTTACCCTTGGGAGATTGATACCCACCGGAGGGTTAAATTTGTTATACATAACGATTGACCTAATGTGGCTTTAAAAGTACAAAACGTAACATGTTTAAACAACCCTTTATTATTCATGATTTATATCGATCTGTAAAAAAAGTAAAAAAATGAGTATGATTAATTTAAAACTGCAAGACCCATAATGCTAAGCATGTCACAGGTTATGGCGTAATATCTGTGTATGTACCTTTAAATAAGTAACATGTGACATTGTGCTGCATACCCGTGATCAAGGTCTGAGGGCAGACCGAAACATTGGGCTGTTGAACTGTGTATGGAGTGCATTTAGAAATAAAGTAAATGCAAATTAATACCTGCGAGTGTGTGTGGAATTTCTCCTTGTGAGAAATAGAGACGATATATCTATATATATATATATATATATTATCTACTGGCAGTCACCAGTAGATAGTTATAGTTCCAACCTAGTTTCCATAGGAAATCTCAAAATTCTATTTAGAATAACTTTGGCGCCGGTTGACGAATCTTCGCGAAATTTTCAAAACAAATGTGGCGCTCCGTTCAGCTCCTACCCTGAAAATCTCGGAGTGATTCGTCAAGCGGGGGCCGAGAAAAAGGGGGGGTCCCAAAACACGTTTTCCCCATGCATTTTTCAATGGGACCTTTAGTCGCAGCTACAGCCCGAACGGCTGAACAGAATTAAGTGAAATTTGGCAGAGAGGTAGCCATAAGGTCAAGGAAGTGCCTTTTGCAGGTCTGGTGTAAATCTGTTCAGTATTTCCTGTGAAAATAGCATTTAAAAGCATCTAAATATCTATATGCGCGCACCGTGCGCGCACAGTGCGCGCACCCTGCCGTGCGCGAGCGCAATTCTGATTGGTTGTTAGATGTCGGTAAACATTCGAATCGGTCGAAACCAGGAAGTGTCGGCCGCCATTTTGTCTCTCGCAGTCTGAGGGGGTGAAAAACAGAGGTGGAAAACGTGAAAAGAGGGCAGAGTGGACAGTTCCTGACCCCCTAGCCTTGGTCAGGGGGTCACAGAAGGACCCCCAAGGGAGAAAAAAACATTTTTTTTTTTTAAATCGCGAGGTGGGTGCACCGCGCGCGCACGGCATGCACTGCGAACCGTGGAAAAACCTGAAAAATAAATAAATTATTAAATACATAACTTAGCATTTAAAAAACCGTACAAATTCACTGAAAAAACCATAGGTTTCACACACATTATAGTTACGAATTAGCATTTAAAAAACCTTGCAAATTCACTTAAAAAACCAAAGGTTTCACACATGTTATAGTTAGCTGGACATTTCACTCGTAAAAAACCAATGAAATTCCCCCTTTATAGTTAGTGCAGGCAACTATAACTCACGCGACCGCAATCAACTGCTGATGACGTCAGATATTACATCACTGATGACATATGTGTCTTTATGAAAAATAAATATTTGTAATATATGTATAGCTAAAGATTAATGGAAGAAGAAATGGGTAAATAAGTGTCTAAATACAGTGATGTAATATCTGACGTCATCAGCAGAGGATTGCGGTCGCGTGAGTTATAGTTGCCTGCACTAACTATAACGGGGGAATTTCATTGGTTTTTTACGAGTGAAATGTCCAGCTAACTATAACATGTGTGAAACCTATGGTTTTTTAAGTGAATATATATATATATATAACAAGGTGTATTGAAGAATGAGTGGATGTATGAGTATCTGTATAGATGATTCAGTGGGTGCGTGTCTGACTGTATAAGTGAGTGATTAGACGTGTCTCTGTTAATGTATGGATGAGTGACTAATCTGTGTAAATGTCTAAATCAGTCTATCAGTTGGTGTGTAAGTGGCTGTGTGGGTTGGTGAGTAGATACATGAGTGTCTATATGGGATATCGATTGGTTGTCTGAGTACCTCTATAAGTGCCTGAGGGTCTGTGTGGGTGGGTGCGGGAGTGTGTGACTCCCTGCATGGATGTGTGAGTGGGTGAATCACTGGGTGCATGGGCTCATGAGTGCATCTGCGAGGGATTGTATGGCTGAGTGGGTGTGCATAGTGCGTATTGCTGTGTTGGTGAGTGAATGGATGTCTCAGTGGTATATGGGTGAGTAACTGCATATGTGAAAGGCAGTAGATGTGAGTGTTGGAGTAGATAAGTGACTGTATGTGTTAGTTTGTGATTGTGAGAGTGGCTGTATGGATGAGTGTGTGCTTGTGTCAGTGATTGTATAAGAGAGTAAGTATGTATTAGTATCTGTATGAATTAGTAACTGTAGTTATACACACACCATCTCACTTGAGTCAGTGTGATTTACTCTTTGGGTGAGTAAATAGATGTGTGAGTACCTCTAGGGGTGAGTGGCAGTGTGTGAGTGTCTGTATGGGTGTATGAGTGGAAATATCGGAGGCTGTATTGGTGAGTGACTGGGTGTATGAGTGGCTGTATGGTTGAGTGAGTGGATGTGTGTGTAGACCTATGAATCAGTGACTGGGTATGTACTTACTGGTATTGTTATGTCTATGGTTTCGAGAATGGAAGCCTGAAATTTGGAGTGGGTGTATGAAAGGTTATATTGGGGTGTGAGTAGGTGCATCAGAGATGTATGTGGATGATGTCATCAATGATGTCATCAGTGATGTCATTTGAGATGTCATCAGTGATGTCATCAGTGATGTCACTGACCATGTCATGAGTGATGTATTATGTGATGTCATCAGCAGTGCATTGCGGGGGCACGAGTTACAGTTAGCCAGCTATAACGGCTGAATTTCACAGGTTTTGTACAAGTGAAATTTCAGCATAACTATAACGTTACTGTAACCGGTGCTTTTTTTCTATGAATTTCTAGGTTTTTTAAATTCTAATTCCTAACTATAAAGTCCCTGAAACCTGTGTTTTTTTCAATTAATTTCTAAAAAAAAATGTAAATGCTGTTTCCTAACTATAAAGTCCCTGTAACCTTTGTTTTTTTTCAGTGAATTTCTAAGGTTTCTTTAGCCAGCAGTCACGTTTGCAGAGTGGTGGACAAAAGAGGCTGGGCCTCCAACCAGCTCTCAGGAATTCCTCTGCGTAGGACTTACAGGAGCTACCAGGTGAACTTAATCTCCCATCTAGTAGTGCTCAAGGATGCGTGTTTGCAGAGTGGAGAAAGGGGGCGTGGTCTCCGAAGACCTCTAAGCAATCCCACTGTGTGGGACTTACTGGAGGTAACAAGAGATGTAGTTTCCAGAAGGACATCCTTGAGCCAACTACTGCTGAGTTCTGATAGCAGGCCACACTCCCTTTCTCCACCACTCTGCAAACAAACCTCCTGGCATGCTCTTGGTTGGGGCATGAAATCCTCATGCCTCTTGAGGGTCCCCGAGGGCCAATTAGCCCTCCTGTTACATCTAGTAAGCCCTACACAGCTGGTTTGCTGAGAGGTGGTCAGAGGCAACGCTCCTTTTTCTACCACTCTGCAAACACGACTTCTGGCGCACTGCTGCTTGGGGGATGAAGTTCACTTTAGTCCTGAGTCCCTAAGGACGCAAAGGGACCTTATTGCTCCACCAGCAGTGCACTGACAGCGTCATTTACAGAGAGGTGGGAAAAGGGACATGTCCTCCGACCACCTCTCAGCAATCCCACTATGTTGAGCTTACTGGAGGTAACAGGTGGGCAACTGAGAACCTCAGGAGCGAAGGGGACTTCATACCCCAACCAAGAGCTCACCAGGAAGTGCCTTTGCAGAGTGGTGGAGAAAGGGGGCAGTCTTCTGGCGAGTTGCTGGCTTCTGAATTTTTTTGTATTTTAAGAAGGGAGGCTGTCTGGCCCCCCTTCCTTTGATCCTTTTGGGCCCAGGGGACCCCATCCCCCCGGGGCCTGGCCAATTCTTTTTTTTAATTAAAATGAAATAGCAGGGGGGCCCCACTCCTGAGGCCAATTTAGGCCCAGGGATCCCATCCCCGGATCTTGGCCTTTATTTATATTTATAGTTAGAATGGGGGGGTGCGGGACCCCCCTCCCCAGGCCAATTTTGGCCCCAAGCATCCCATCTCCCGGGCCCAGCGATTTTTTTTTATTTAAAAAAGGGAGGGGCCGAGTGGCTCCCCACCTGGGCCAATTTCAGCCCCTGGGACCCCATCCCCTTGGGCATGGGCAGCTGGTTGATGACCGCAGGGGAGCATGAAGGCCCCCGCGGTCCCTGCCGGGCCCTGGCACCTGCGGGAGCCGGCATGGCTTTTTACTTCCAGGGAGCTGCTGACGTGCAGCTCCCTAGGAGTAAAAAGCAAAGTGGGCTTGCTTTGAACAAGCGAGAACAAAGTGCTCCCGCTTGTTCAAAAGAAGCACACTGCTTGGTATGGGATGGCGGGAGCAGTGCTGATGCCATCCCATAGCAAACTGGAATGTCCTGGGGTGGGCCCCCTGAGACATTGCTGGAGCCAGCCCAGGGGTGTGGCGATCGCCAGGGCCATTTACAGCTCCGCAATTTGGAAAGTAGTTCCGGGGAGGTGGTGGTCCCCTGGGCTGTGTGGGCGGGCTTGAGCCCCCATACATTATTTTAAACATAGCCCCAGGGAGGTGGTGGTCCCCAGAGCTGTGGGAGGCCTGCATAGTCCCCCGATGTTCAACGTATAAGCCCTGGGGAGGTGGCGGTCCCTAGGGCTGCGGGGGCCCGCGCGGGCCCCAGCATCTCTTTAGTATCATTGCCACCAGGACCTGGTCCACCCATGTGCCTAAAGGAAATGAAACGCCGGAGCCCACACTTTGTATTTTTGAAATCTTTAGCCGGATCCACCGCGAATCCTGCAGAAAATTTTCAAAATGTTTATTTTTGGGCCCTTTTCTTTTTTTTCCATTTTTTTGTAACCTTTTTTCTTGTGATTCGGTTCACACGAGTCCCAAGATGGCTGCCAACCTTTCCTGGTCTGAAGTGTTGGCAGCCAATCAGATCGCAGGCTCGAGATCAGGAGGGTTCGTGGACCCTCCGCGGCCACAGTTGTATATCTGAGAAATGTTTACATTCCTCAGGAACTTCTGAACGGATTTACACCATTTAACAAAAGAGTGCTTTCTGGACCAAGAGCAAACTTTTCGGCAAATTTCGTGTATTTCCATTGGGCAGTTCAGGTTTTAACCGTGACCAAAGTTTCAAATGGAAACTAACATGGAGAAAAAGCGTTTTGGGACACCCCCTTTGTCTCGGCCCCCACTTGACACATCACTCCGAAACTTTCAACACAGCAGCAGAACTGAGTGGTTTATTAGTTTTGAAACTTTTATGGAGATTCGTCTAACGCCACTAAAGATATAGGCAAATGAAAAATGTTATTCCTATGGAAACTAGTTCCTAACTATAACTACCTACTGGTAGTGTGTGTGCGTGTGTGTGTGCGTGTGTGTATATATATATATTCACTGAAAAAACCATAGGTTTCAGGGGCGTTATAGTTAGCTGGACTTTTCACTCGTACAAAACCATTGAAATTCCCCCGTTATAGTTAGTTCAGCTAACTATAACTCGCGCGCCCACAATGCACTGCTGATGGCGTCACATATTACATCACTCATGACATGGTCAGTGACATCACTCATGACATCACTGATGACATCTCGAATGACATCACTGATGACATCACTGATGACATCAGCCAGTGAATGTGTGTTTTTCTGAAAATTACATATGTTTTATATATGTATATCTCAAGGTCGATGGAAGAATAAATGGGTATATAAGTGTCTAAATGGATGATTTGTTTTTGAAAAATGGATTGTATAACTGACTGATTAAGTGTATCTTAGTGAATACATTGCTTAGTGAGTAATGTTTAAATATGTAAATATCTGTATCAGTCTCTCACTTTGTGTATAAGTGGCTGCATGGGTTGGTGAGTAGCTACATGAGTGTCTATATAGGTTATTAGTTGGTTTTTTGAGTATCAGTATGAGTGTCTGAGTGTCTGTATGGTTCGGTGGGCGTTATTACGCATTGCATAGGTGCATGAATGAGTGACTCACTGTTTGTGTTGAAGACAGCATGTGTGCAGGACTGTATGGGCAGATGAGTGTGTGCATGGGTGTGTTAGTGAGTGAATGACTGTCTCAATAGTGTCTTTATGAGTAACTACATATGTTTTAAACTAGTATATGTGACTATTGGTGTATATAAGTGAGTATATGTGAGAGTGAGAGATTGAAAGAGTTCCTGTATGAATAAGTATGTGTTTCTAAAAGTGATTGTTTAAAAGACTAAGTATGTGTAATTTTCTGTAGAAGTAAGTGTGGTGGTGTTTGTATAACTGTATATGCAAGTAAATGGATGTTTGATTATTTATTAGCATGAGTGACCATGTGTGTGAGTAACTCTATGGATGAGTGGCGTTGTGTAACAGGATGTATAGGTGTATGAGTACATATGATGAGTGAGTACATGTATGAGTGACTGTATAGGACTGTTGGTGAATGAGTGGATGTGTATGTGGATCTTAGAATTACTGAATAGGTTGTTGTAACTGATATTGGTATGTCCATTGTTTTGAAAATTTTAGTTTCTATTTTTGAATGTGTGTATCAAAGGTTATATTACGGGGAGAGGAGGTCTGCCACTCTATCAGCAAGGATGATGTCATCAGTGATGTCATTTGAGATGTCATCAGTGATGTCATGAGTGATGTCACTGACCATGTCATGAGTGATGTAATATGTGACGTCATCAGCAGTGCATTGTGGGCGTGCGAGTTATAGTTAGCTGAACTAACTATAACGGGGGAATTTCAATGGTTTTGTACGAGTGAAAAGTCCAGCTAACTATAACGCCCCTGAAACCTATGGGTTTTTCAGTGAATTTCAAAGGTTTTTTAAATGCTAATTTCTAACTATGCCTACAGAGATAGGACATGTGAAGAAAGAAGAAAAAACGCACAGAAAGAAAAAAAAGAAATGCAGAAAGAAGCAACAGAAGTCCTCAAAGACGAAGAAAAGTGCAGGAAGAAGGATAACGTGCAGAAAGAACAAACAGAAGAGCAGAAAGAAGCCTTGTTTCAAAATCATCCTGTACCCTCAACTTTTTCAGACGGATACTGGTGCTAACTGACTCTGACTAACCAGTCCTAGAGCCAGTGCTATGTTAAAAGACACTCAGAATACAGTGAAAACACCTACATACACTAGGGAACACTATGCGTTGGGGTCCCCCTGTGATCAGCATGACCTCCTCTGTACGCCCCTAGTATATAATAGGGCAGGGGATTAAAACTACCTCTTAAAACGCGCCACAGGGCGTGTTTGCACACGTCACCTCAGGCCCCATCCCCTCACTTCCCCACTGTGTAAACACGCCCTGTGGCCGTTTTAAGTTGGGAGATTAAGTCCCCTTGAATCCTGAGGGTCCCTAGGGTCCAACTAGCCCACTAGGTACCTCCAGTAAGCGCCACAGAGCTGCGTTGCAGAGAGATGTAAAAAGGGGCACGGCCTAGACCACCTCTCTGCAACGCAGCGCAGTGGTGCTTACTGGAAGCACCTGGTGGGCTAGTTGGCCCCCAAGGTCCCTCAGGATTGAAGGGGAATTATTTCCCCAACTTAAAACGCACCACAGGGCTTGTTTGCACACGTTAACTCAGGCCCCGCCCCCTCCCTTCACCACTGTATAAACACGCCCTGTGGCAGTTTTTTGTTGGGAGATTAAGTTCATTTGAATCCTGAGGGTCCCTAGGGTCCAACTAGCCCACTAGGTACCTCCAGTAAGCGCCACAGAGCGGCGTTGCAGAGAGGTGTAAAAAGTGGCACGGCCTGGACCACCTCTCTGCATTGCAGCTCAGTGGCGCTTACTGGAAGCACCTGGTGTGCTAGTTAGCCCCCAGGGGCCCTCAGGATTGAAGGGGAATTATTTCCCCAACTTAAAACGCGCATTAGGGCGTGTTTGCACACGTCACCTCAGGCCCCGTCCCCTCCCTTCCCCACTGTGTAAACTTGCCCTGTGGCCGTTTTTTAAGTTGGGAGATTAAGTCCCCTTGAATCCTGAGGATCCCTAGGGGCAAAATAGCCCACTAGGTACGTCCAGTAAGCGCCATTGCAGAGAGGTGTAAAAAGAGGCACAGCCTGCCCCACCTCTCTGCAATGCAGAGCAGTGGCGCTTACTGGAAGCACCTGGTGGGCTAGTTGGCCCCCAGGGTCCCTCAGGATTGAAAGGGAATTATTTCCCCAACTTAAAATGCAGCACAGGGCGTGTTTGCACACGTCACCTCAGGCCCCGTCCCCTCCCTTCACCACTGTGTAAACGCGCCCTGTGGCCGTTCTAAGTTGAAAGTTTAAGTCCCCTTGAATCCTAAGGGTCCCTAGGGTCAAACTAGCCCACTAGGTACCTCCAGTAAGCGTCACAGAACTGCGTTGCATAGAGGTGAAAAAAGGGGCGTGGCCTCAGAACACCTGTCTGCAACGCAGCTCCCTGGTGCATACTGGAGATACCTGTTGGGCTAGTTGGCCCTTAGGGACCCTCAGTATTGAAGGGGAATTAATTCCCCAACTTACAACTGGTCAGGGGGCGCGTTTGCAGAGTGGTGCAAGGAGGGGGCGTGGCCTCCAGTGCGATGCCGGTCTTTTATTTATTTTATTTTTTCAAGAAGGAGGGATGTGTGGCCCCCCTTCATTTTCTAATTTACTGTCCCTGGAGACCCCATCCCCCAGGACCTGCACCCTAACTTTTTTTGTTGAAAAAAATAAATTTGGCCCTCCCAAGGCCTTAATCGGGCCCCGGGGACCCCAACCCCCGGGTCATGGCCTTTTTTTTTTTTTTTATTCTTTAGGAGGGGGCTGCGTTGCCCCCTCCTCAGGCCACTTATGGCACCGGGGACCCCATCCCGGTGCCGGTGGGCCGCCAAGGTGAGGGCCGCTTTTGGGTCTCTGGGGGGCCGTTTTTGTTTACGGGGGCAGCAATATCGCCCCCCTGTAACAAAATGTTCCAAGGTACATCTGAACTATCTATGGAAGCATTTTTCTTTTCACTGTGGCATTTATGAACTGATCACTGGGAGGAATCAGAAACTGGTCACTGTGGGAATCTAAGAACTGGTCATGGGGAAAATTCATGAACTGATAACTGAAGGCATTCTTCACTAGGGCACTCATGAACTGATTACTGAGAACTTTCATTAAGTTGTCACTGGAAGTGATTTTGAACTGGTCACTGTGGACAAATTCGAAATGTTCAGTGCGAAGTTCATGAATTGATAATGAGTCGTACATTGGTCACTGGGGTACTCACCTTCATCATTAGGCCATTCATGAACCTCTCAACCGAGTGCATCTATAAATAATTTATTCTGGGCGCTCCTGGAACTGATCACTGGGTTCAGTTAATGGAATGATGCCAGGAGTCACCTGGTGCAATTATGAACTCATAATTAAGGTCATTCATCAAATGATAACTGAGGAAGACACTAATAGATTACTGTGAGGATTAATGATCCAATATGTGGGGCATCTATGAGCTAAACACTGGTGACAGCATCCAGTGACTGTGAGTGTTTGTAAAACGTTTGTGAATGTTATATATCTATATATATATATATATATTCACTTAAAAAACCATAGGTTTCACACATGTTATAGTTAGCTGGACATTTCACTCGTAAAAAACCAATGAAATTCCCCCGTTATAGTTACTGCAGGCAACTATAACTCACGCGACCGCAATCCTCTGCTGATGACGTCAGATATTACATCACTGTATTTAGACACTTATTTACCCATGTCTTCTTCCATTAATCTTTAGCTATACATATATTACAAATATTTATTTTTCAGAAAGACACATATGTCATCAGTGATGTAATATCTGACGTCATCAGCAGAGGATTGCGGTCGCGTGAGTTATAGTTGCCTGCAGTAACTATAACGGGGGAATTTCATTGGCTTTTTACGAGTGAAATGTCCAGCTAACTATAACATGTGTGAAACCTATGGTTTTTTAAGTGAATTTGCAAGGTTTTTTAAATGCTAATTCGTAACTATAACGTGTGTGAAACCTATGGTTTTTTCAGTGAAATTGTACGTTTTTTTAAATGCTAAGTTATGTTTTTATTATTTATTTTTTTTTCAGGTTTTTCACCGTGCGCGCACCGTGCGCGCTCTGTGGGCGCTCGGTGCGCGTTGCGCACCGAGGGCCCACAGTTCGCAGTGCGCGCAGGGTGCGCGCACCTCGCGATTTAAAAAAAAAAATTGTTTTTTTCTCCCTTGGGGGTCCTTCTGTGACCCCCTGACCAAGGCTAGGGGGTCAGGAACTGTCCACTCTGCCCCCTTTTCACGTTTTCCACCTTTGTTTTTCACCCCCTCAGACTGCGAAAGACAAAATGGCGGGCAACACTTCCTGGTTTCGACCGATTCGAATGTTTACCGACATCTAACAACCAATCAGAATTGCGCTCGCGCACGGCAGGGTGCGCGCACTGTGCGCGCACGGTGCGCGCGTATAGATATTGATATGCTTTTAAATGCTATTTTCTCAGGAAATACTGAACAGATTTACACCAGACCTGCAAAAGGCACTTCCTTGACCTTATGGCTACCTCTCTGCCAAATTTCAAGTAATTCTGTTCAGCCGTTCGGGCTGTAGCTGTGTCTAAAGGTCCTATGGAAAAATGCATGGGGAAAACGTGTTTTGGGACCCCCCTTTTTCTCGGCCCCCGCTTGACGATTCACCCCGAGACTTTCAGGGTAGGAGCTGAGCGGAGCACCCCATTAGTTTTGAAAATTTCGCGAGGATTCGTCAACCTTCAACTAGGTTGTAACTATAACTATCTACTGGCGACCGCCAGTAGATAATATAGATATATATATATATATATATATTCTGCTCCAAAGGTTGTCCACCAGGTGAGCAGCACTCGATCAGCAGCTTTGTTTATGATAGGCATGGACGAGGATCCACTTGTAGAAGCCGCTCCGTAGTGGAATTGCCTGACGCGTTTCGAAGCTCCATATGCTTCTCTTCAGAGGCTTTAACGGAGACGGTGTGTGCAAACGCTGAACCTACTTCGCCATTTTCATATTGCACTCCCACCAATGGGAAGCTCAAATGAGACTGTGCATTGTGGAAAATATGGTCCGGATAGCACACAAATCTTGTCCTGTATGGACCCTGCAAGTGGACTCGTCCTCAATCTTGTTTGCCGCTGCTGGCCCACATTACTGACACGATGATTACCATGTCAAGTGGCCCCCGTAACATTGCGGGGTGGTGCAAGCTCCGCGGCAGGACGGCCGCGTGTTACATTCTGCTCCAAAGGTTGTCCACCAGGTGAGCAGCACTCGATCAGCAGCTTTGTTTATGATAGGCATGGACGAGGATCCGCTTGTAGAAGCCGCTCCGTAGTGGAATTGCCTGACGCGTTTCGAAGCTCCATATGCTTCTCTTCAGAGGCTTTAACGGAGACGGTGTCTGCAAACGCTGAACCTACTTCGCCATTTTCATATTGCACTCCCACCAATGGGAAGCTCAAATGAGACTGTGCATTGTGGGAAATATGGTCCGGATAGCACACAAATCTTGTCCTGTATGGACCCTGCAAGTGGACTCGGCCTCAATCCTGTTTGCCGCTGCTGGCCCACATTACTGACACGATGGTTACCATGTCAAGTGGCCCCCGTAACATTGCGGGGTGGTGCAAGCTCCGCGGCAGGACGGCCGCGTGTTACATTCTGCTCCAAAGGTTGTCCACCAGGTGAGCAGCACTCGATCAGCAGCTCTGTTTATGATAGGCATGGACGAGGATCCGCTTGTAGAAGCCGCTCCGTAGTGGAATTGCCTGACGCGTTTCGAAGCTCCATATGCTTCACTTCAGAGGCTTTAACGGAGACGGTGTGTGCAAACGCTGAACCTACTTCGCCATTTTCATATTGCACTCCAACCAATGGGAAGCTCAAATGAGACTGTGCATTGTGGGAAATATGGTCCGGATAGCACACAAATCTTCTCCTGTATGGACCCTGCAAGTGGACTCGTCCTCAGTCCTGTTTCCCGCTGCTGGCCCACATTACTGACTCGATGGTTACCATGTCAAGTGGCCCCCGTAACATTGCGGGGTGGTGCAAGCTCCGCGGCAGGACGGCCGCGTGTCACATTCTGCTCCAAAGGTTGTCCACCAGGTGAGCAGCACTCGATCAGCAGCTTTGTTTATGATAGGCATGGACGAGGATCCGCTTGTAGAAGCCGCTCCGTAGTGAAATTGCCTGACGCGTTTCGAAGCTCCATATGCTTCTCTTCAGAGGCTTTAACGGAGACGGTGTGTGCAAACGCTGAACCTACTTCGCCATTTTCATATTGCACTCCCACCAATGGGAAGCTCAAATGAGACTGTGCATTGTGGGAAATATGGTCCGGATAGCACACAAATCTTGTCCTGTATGGACCCTGCAAGTGGACTCGTCCTCAATCCTGTTTGCCGCTGCTGGCCCACATTACTGACACGATGGTTACCATGTCAAGTGGCCCCTGTAACATTGCGGGGTGGTGCAAGGTCCGCGGCAGGACGGCCGCGTGTTACATTCTGCTCCAAAGGTTGTCCACCAGGTGAGCAGCACTCGATCAGCAGCTTTGTTTATGATAGGCATGGACGAGGATCCGCTTGTAGAAGCCACTCTGTAGTGGAATTGCCTGACGCGTTTCGAAGCTCCATATGCTTCTCTTCAGAGGCTTTAACGGAGACGGTGTCTGCAAACGCTGAACCTACTTCGCCATTTTCATATTGCACTCCCACCAATGGGAAGCTCAAATGAGACTGTGCATTGTGGGAAATATGGTCCGGATAGCACACAAATCTTGTCCTGTATGGACCCTGCAAGTGGACTCGTCCTCAATCCTGTTTGCCGCTGCTGGCCCACATTACTGACACGATGGTTACCATGTCAAGTGGCCCCCGTAACATTGCGGGGTGGTGCAATCTCCGCGGCAGGACGGCCGCGTGTTACATTCTGCTCCAAAGGTTGTCCACCAGGTGAGCAGCACTCGATCAGCAGCTTTGTTTATGATAGGCATGGATGAGGATCCGCTTGTAGAAGCCGCTCCGTAGTGGAATTGCCTGACGCGTTTCGAAGCTCCATATGCTTCTCTTCAGAGGCTTTAACGGAGACGGTGAGTGCAAACGCTGAACCTACTTCGCCATTTTCATATTGCACTCCCACCAATGGGAAGCTCAAATGAGACTGTGCATTGTGGGAAATATGGTCCGGATAGCACACAAATTTTGTCCTGTATGGACCCTGCAAGTGGACTCGTCCTCAATCCTGTTTGCCGCTGCTGGCCCACATTACTGACACGATGGTTACCATGTCAAGTGGCCCCCGTAACATTGCGGGGTGGTGCAAGCTCCGCGGCAGGACAGCCGCGTGTTACATTCTGCTCCAAAGGTTGTCCACCAGGTGAGCAGCACTCGATCAGCAGCTTTGTTTATGATAGGCATGGACGAGGATCCGCTTGTAGAAGCCGCTCCGTAGTGGAATTGCTTGACGCGTTTCGAAGCTCCATATACTTCTCTTCAGAGGCTTTAACGGAGACGGTGTGTGCAAACGCTGAACCTACTTCGCCATTTTCATATTGCACTCCCACCAATGGGAAGCTCAAATGAGACTGTGCATTGTGGGAAATATGGTCCGGATAGCACACAAATCTTGTCCTGTATGGACCCTGCAAGTGGACTCGTCCTCAATCCTGTTTGCCGCTGCTGGCCCACATTACTGACACGATGGTTACCATGTCAAGTGGCCCCCGTAACATTGCAGGGTGGTGCAAGCTCCGCGCCAGGACGGCCGCGTGTTACATTCTGCTCCAAAGGTTGTCCACCAGGTGAGCAGCACTCGATCAGCAGCTTTGTTTATGATAGGCATGGACGAGGATCCGCTTGTAGAAGCCGCTCCATAGTGGAATTGCCTGACGCGTTTCGAAGCTCCATATGCTTCTCTTCAGAGGCTTTAACGGAGACGGTGTGTGCAAACGCTGAACCTACTTCGCCATTTTCATATTGCACTCCCACCAATGGGAAGCTCAAATGACACTGTGCATTGTGGGAAATATGGTCCGGATAGCACACAAATCTTGTCCTGTATGGACCCTGCAAGTGGACTCGTCCTCAATCCTGTTTGCCGCTGCTGGCCCACATTACTGACACGATGGTTACCATTTCAAGTGGCCCCGTAACATTGCGGGGTGGTGCAAGCTCCGCGGCAGGACGGCTGCGTGTTACATTCTGCTCCAAAGGTTGTCCACCAGGTGAGCAGCACTCGATCAGCAGCTTTGTTTATGATAGGCATGGACGCGAGGATCCGCTTGTAGAAGCCGCTCCGTAGTGGAATTGCCTGACGCGTTTCGAAGCTCCATATGCTTCTCTTCAGAGGCTTTAACGGAGACGGTGTGTGCAAACGCTGAACCTACTTCGCCATTTTCATATTGCACTCCCACCAATGGGAAGCTCAAATGAGACTGTGCATTGTGGGAAATATGGTCCGGATAGCACACAAATCTTGTCCTGTATGGACCCTGCAAGTGGACTCGTCCTCAATCCTGTTTGCCGCTGCTGGCCCACATTACTGACACGATGGTTACCATGTCAAGTGGCCCCTGTAACATTGCGGGGTGGTGCAAGGTCCGCGGCAGGACGGCCGCGTGTTACATTCTGCTCCAAAGGTTGTCCACCAGGTGAGCAGCACTCGATCAGCAGCTTTGTTTATGATAGGCATGGACGAGGATCCGCTTGTAGAAGCCACTCTGTAGTGGAATTGCCTGACGCGTTTCGAAGCTCCATATGCTTCTCTTCAGAGGCTTTAACGGAGACGGTGTCTGCAAACGCTGAACCTACTTCGCCATTTTCATATTGCACTCCCACCAATGGGAAGCTCAAATGAGACTGTGCATTGTGGGAAATATGGTCCGGATAGCACACAAATCTTGTCCTGTATGGACCCTGCAAGTGGACTCATCCTCAATCCTGTTTGCCGCTGCTGGCCCACATTACTGACACGATGGTTACCATGTCAAGTGGCCCCCGTAACATTGTGGGGTGGTGCAAGCTCCGCGGCAGGACGGCCGCGTGTTACATTCTGCTCCAAAGGTTGTCCATCAGGTGAACAGCACTCGATCAGCAGCTTTGTTTATGATAGGCATGGACGAGGATCCGCTTGTAGAAGCCGCTCCGTAGTGGAATTGCCTGACGCGTTTCGAAGCTCCATATGCTTCTCTTCAGAGGCTTTAACGGAGACGGTGTGTGCAAACGCTGAACCTACTTCGCCATTTTCATATTGCACTCCCACCAATGGGAAGCTCAAATAAGACTGTGCATTGTGGGAAATATGGTCCGGATAGCACACAAATCTTGTCCTGTATGGACCCTGCAAGTGGACTCGTCCTCAATCCTGTTTGCCGCTGCTGGCCCACATTACTGACACGATGGTTACCATGTCAAGTGGCCCCCGTAACATTGCGGGGTGGTGCAAGCTCCGCGGCAGGACGGCCGCGTGTTACATTCTGCTCCAAAGGTTGTCCACCAGGTGAGCAGCACTCGATCAGCAGCTTTGTTTATGGTATGCATGGACGAGGATCCGCTTGTAGAAGCCGCTCCGTAGTGGAATTGTCTGACGCGTTTCGAAGCTCCATATGCTCCTCTTCAGAGGCTTTAACGGAGACGGTGTGTGCAAACGCTGAACCTACTTCGCCATTTTCATATTGCACTCCCACCAATGGGAAGCTCAAATGAGACTGTGCATTGTGGGAAATATGGTCCGGAGAGCACACAAATCTTGTCCTGTATGGACCCTGCAAGTGGACTCGTCCTCAATCCTGTTTGCCGCTGCTGGCCCACATTACTGACACGATGGTTACCATGTCAAGTGGCCCCCGTAACATTGCGGGGTGGTGCAAGCTCCGCGGCAGGACGGCCGCGTGTTACAATCTGCTCCAAAGGTTATCCACCAGGTGAGCAGCACTCGATCAGCAGCTTGACATGGTAACCATCGTGTCAGTAATGTGGGCCAGCAGTGGCAAACAGGATTGAGGACGAGTCCACTTGCAGGGTCCATACAGGACAAGATTTGAGATGTCAAATTTTAGTTTCTATTTTTGAATGTGTGTATCAAAGGTTATATTAGGGGGAGAGGAGGTCTGCCACTCTATCAGCAAGGATGATGTCATCAGTGATGTCATTTGAGATGTCATCAGTGATGTCATGAGTGATGTCACTGACCATGTCATGAGTGATGTAATATGTGACGTCATCAGCAGTGCATTGTGGTCGCGCGAGTTATAGTTAGCTGAACTAACTATAACGGGGAAATTTCAATGGTTTTGTACGAGTTAAAAGTCCAGCTAACTATAACGCCCCTGAAACCTATGGTTTTTTCAGTGAATTTCAAAGGTTTTTTAAATGCTAATTTCTAACTATGCCTACAGAGATAGGACATGTGAAGAAAGAAGAAAAAACGCACAGAAAGAAAAAAAAGAAATGCAGAAAGAAGCAACAGAAGTCCTCAAAGACGAAGAAAAGTGCAGGAAGAAGGATAACGTGCAGAAAGAACAAACAGAAGAGCAGAAAGAAGCCTTGTTTCAAAATCATCCTGTACCCTCAACTTTTTCAGACGGATACTGGTGGTAACTGAGTCTGACTAACCAGTCCTAAAGCCAGTGCTATGTTAAAAGACACTCAGAATACAGTGAAAACACCTACATACACTAGGGAACACTATGCGTTGGGGTCCCCCTGTGATTAGCATGACCTCCTCTGTAAGCCCCTAGTATATAATAGGGCAGGGGATTAAAACTACCTCTTAAAACGCGCCACAGGGCGCGGTTGCACAGGTCACCTCAGGCCCCATCCCCTCACTTCCCACTGTGTAAACACGCCCTGTGGCCGTTTTAAGTTGGGAGATTAAGGACCCTTGAATCCTGAGGGTCCCTAGGGTCCAACTAGACCACTAGGTACCTCCAGTAAGCGCCATAGAGCTGCGTTGCAGAGAGATGTAAAAAGGGGTACGGCCTAGACCACCTCTCTGCAACGCAGCGCAGTGGCGCTTACTGGAAGCACCTGGTGGGCTAGTTGGCCCCCAAGGTCCCTCAGGAGTGAAGGGGAATTATTTCCCCAACTTAAAACGCGCCACAGGGCTTGTTTGCACACGTTAACTCTGGCCCCGTCCCCTCCCTTCACCACTGTATAAACACGCCCTGTGGCCGTTTTTTGTTGGGAGATTAAGTTCATTTGAATCCTGAGGGTCCCTAGGGTCCAACTAGCCCACTAGGTACCTCCAATAAGCGCCACAGAGCTGCGTTGCAGAGAGGTGTAAAAAGTGGCACGGCTTGGAGCACCTCTCTGCAATGCAGCTTAGTGGCGCTTACTGGAAGCCCCTGGTGGGCTAGTTAGCCCCCAGGGGCCCTCAGGATTGAAGAGGAATTATTTCCCCAACTTAAAACGCGCCATAGGGCGTGTTTGCACACTTCACCTCAGGCCCCGTCCCCTCCCTTCCCCACTGTGTAAACACGCCCTGTGGCCGTTTTTTAAGTTGGGAGATTAAGTCCCCTTGAATCCTGAGGATCCCTAGGGGCAAAATAGCCCACTAGGTACGTCCAGTAAGCGCCATTGCAGAGAGGTGTAAAAAAGGGCACAGCCTGCACCACCTCTCTGCAACGCAGAGCAGTGGCGCTTACTGGAAGCACCTGGTGGGCTAGTTGGCCCCCAGGGTCCCTCAGGATTGAAAGGGAATTATTACCCCAACTTAAAATGCACCACAGGGCGTGTTTGCACACGTCACCTCAGGCCCCGCCCCCTCCCTTCACCACTGTGTAAACGCGCCCTGTGGCCGTTCTAAGTTGAAAGATTAAGTCCCCTTGAATCCTAAGGGTCCCTAGGGTCAAACTAGCCCACTAGGTACCTCCAGTAAGCGCCACAGAGCTGCGTTGCATAGAGGTGAAAAAAGGGGCGTGGCCTCAGAACACCTGTCTGCAACGCAGCTCCCTGGCGCATACTGGAGGTTCCTGGTGGGCTAGTTGGCCCTCAGGGACCCTCAGTATTGAAGGGGAATTAATTCCCCAACTTACAACTGGCCAGGGGGCGCGTTTGCAGAGTGCTGTAAGGAGGGGGCGTGGCCTCCGGCACAATGCCGGTCTTTTATTAATTTTATTTTTTTAAGAAGGAGGGCTGTGTGGTCCCCCTTCTTTTTCTAATTTACTGGCCCTGGAGACCCCATCCACCAGGACCTGCACCCTAACTTTTTTTGTTGAAAAAAATAAATTTGGCCCTCCCAAGGCCTTAATCGGCCCCCGGGGACCCCAACCCCCGGGTCATGGCCTTTTTTTTTTTTTAAATTCTTTAGCAGGGGGCTGCGTTGCCCCCCTCCTCAGGCCACTTATGGCCCCGGGGACCCCATCCCCCGGGGCCCACCTTTGTTTTTTATTATTTTTAAAAAATATATATTTATAGAAACACCTAGGACATGCTGGACAAACCGTATGTACCTATCACCATGACGATTTGCGTGATATTCATTAAAAGGCGACTATGCATAGAATGAATCCACATGGAATGTATTTACACCGCTAGTGAAGCTCTGACGTGTCTGACGCCCTACCGTGCCTAATCCCGGTGCCCCCGCCGGTGGGTACTCTCCAAGTAGACACCCTTGGCGTTTATTTATACAAACATGGGTAGCTATTGGCGGGCAAATTTAATATACACGCACACCAAGCCATTCAAAGGGGATTCGACAAACATTTGACCAAACTATGCAAGCAACCCCCTTCACGGTTAATAAAACACACATCCACCGCCGGATGTGTAATACTTTTTATTTTACTCTCTGGAAAGGAGACGAACCTCATTTGAGAGTCACAGCGTGCTCCTGGCTGAGCCCAATGCTGTGTTACACCCACCAGTGCCCGCCGAGTGCCTCACACCTCTGTGTTGTATTTCACCAGACAGTGCGTATGCTATGACACTCTCTAGCCCATGTGCACTGTAACACCACCCCGTGAATATGTCATGCCACACTTGCCTTCACACGGGTTATATTGCCCCATCTAACGTGCCTTCCTCGATGCCTATGTTATAACGCACAGCGCTATGCCATATATATTACAATCTGGGATCCATATCTTTGTCACAGTGCATATGCAACGTTACACTCCCCAGCACATATTTTATATTACAACTTTAGAGACTAGTTAGGTTACACAACACTGCCCTGGGCATATTACACTCCAAGGCGCATATCGCATAGCACACGCTAGTGCCTGTGCTATCTCACGCTCTCCAATGAATCTGTCATTGCGCACAATGTATTGCATATTATATTTCACGCCCGGTTCATCCTATATCACACTTTTTGGTGCATAGTTTATACCAAATACTATATCTAGTTTTCATTTTCAATCGTACTCCCAGGACTATGTTCTATCTAACACTGCGTCCACCTACCCTTTTCACGGGCATTACATTTTGCGATGGGGGTGGAGGGTCAGGGGGTGTCTCTGCCAAGTGAGCCCGGAGTCACAGTCACAAACGTCCTCTTCTTCCTGAATAAAAGTGAGATTATGCTGCATACTTGTTCATATTTTAAGTAGTTCGCACAGACACACATTTTAAAAACAATAAAGTTCCTAATACCCACCTTCTCTGAACAGTTAGCTTGCTGTCCCATCCACCTCCTCCCTATCCTCTGTTGTCTGAATCCACGGACTAGCCTCCTCCCTCCTGCCATGCATGGTCTGATGTGCTGCCCTCCATTTAGCATGATGTACCAGTCCAATCCTCCTGCCTCCATTGCCCAATTTTATGGCCCATCATTGACCTCCTGCTTAGCCTCTGTGCTTAGCTTGCAGCCCCTATTCTCCTTCCCCCTGCCCTCTTTGTGCATGCCCCTGCTCCATCCTTTTTGCCCACCATGTTCCATGGACCTGCCACTCCTATCTACTCTGAGTGTTCTGTTGAGCTGCACTCCCCTCCCACCTGCCTAGCATTGTCAGATGACTGTAACCTGTCCCTGCCACCTCCACCCTGCCTGTTCACATGCCATGCCCCTATCCCCTTCCTCCTGTCCTCCATGGTTCATTTTACTGCCACACCCTTCTGCCCTCCCTGGTCTGTTGTGCTGCAACTGCTCCTCCTGCCTGCCCCGTGCGGTCTGTTGTGAGGCCCCTTCCCCTGAACTCTTTTGTCTGTGTCCAGGTCCTGACCCTCCCTTCTATCCTCCATGGTCCTTTATGCATGCCCCTGCACCCTCCTTCATGCCCATCATAGCCATTGTGCTGCCACTAACCCTCCCGCTTGCCATGCATGGTCTTCTGTGCTGCCATGGCCCCTCCCACCTTCCCTGTGTGGTCAGCTAGCTGCCCCTGACCCCCTCCCACCTTCCCTCCATGGTCTGTGTGTATGCCATCATAGTCTCAATGTTGTTCTCCATGGTGTGTTTTGTTTCTAGTGCCCAACCTGCCTGACCTCCATGGTCATCTTGCTGCTCCTGCCCTGCCCCCTTGCCCCCAGCCCTCTGTTTCCATGTGCAGACCCCTATTCCCTCCCTCCTGGCTTGTCTGTTCCATTGTAATGCCCCTTATCCGTCCCTCCTGCCCTTTATGGTCTGTTATGCAGCAGCTTTCTCTCCTGTCTGTCCATTATGGTCAGCTAGCTACCATTGCCTCTTTCCCCCTCTGTTCTCTGTTGTCCATGTGCATGGTCCTGTCCCCTCCCTATTGCTTTCTATGGATTGTTGTGCTGCACTCCCGTCCCGCATGCGCTGTGTGGTGTATTGTGCTACTGCAAACCCTGATGCCTGCCCTGTAGGGTCAGTTTGGCGCACCTCTCCATGTCCCTCCTGTCCTCTGTTATCCGAGTCCATGTCCCAATCCCAATTCCTCCTGCCTACCATGATCCAATATACCGTACTTGCGAACATTTTGCACTTGGTAAGAGGGAGATTTTGAAAAAAACTGGGGTATTGATTTTCCCCTTTGAGTTACATTGAAAAAGAGGAGATTGTAGACAGAAGACAGATCAAATAAAGACCATTTGAGCTTAAAAACATTGGACGTTTCCTGGCTTAAACGGGTCTGGTGGCATGTATGGTTGTACTACCACTGCCTCTTCCTTCTGCCCACAATGGTCTATTATATTGCCACAGCCTCTCTTGCCAGTCCTGTATTGTTGGTTTGTTGCCCCTGCCCCCCTTTCCACTGCCCTCCATAGTCTGTTGTGCTGCCACTGCCCTTCCTGCCTGCCCAGTGTGGTCAAATTGCTAACATTCTATATTTATTACAAAAGTGTGGAACGCCTGATGTCATCTTGATGTAATCAAAACTGTAATACCTAGAGTATTTCCTTTAGAAATTACATATATGAGAGGGTCTTATTTGCATCAAAATTATGGTTAGTGCTCTAAAAAACTAAAATGAGGACATATTTTCTGAGTTTTCAAATAGCGACAAAGAACTTTTAAATTATTTGTAATCTTTATGTTTTTTATCCAGTTGACCACTTGATTAAATGTTGCACCTAGGGGAGAGGATGTGGTGTTACTTCCAGAGCTGCAGACTTTGCAACTGGGGAACCAGGTTGGAGTTTCTGCTTCAGCTCAACATTCTGTGATTCTGGTCAAATCATTTAATCTCCCCATGTCTACAACCAAAATTAATTTGATCTTGTGTGATGTAGCCAATGCTCATGTAAAGCACTCCAATACCTGACAAGTCTGCACTATATAAAACTGCAAATACACAAAAAATAAGTGTTTTGCACACTTCTGTCATTGGGCTACATGTGGGCTACATCTGGGTGATATTTGTGCTGCATTTGGGCTCTTTTGTCTCTGGTGGCCATCTTGGGAGATTTATTTGTTATGAAGTTTCCTAATTTCCTCATTTACTGCAGTCTCCTCAGTAGGAAATGCTTTCAGTTTTTTACTTTGATTCCATCAAGAAGGTATTCAGATATGTCACACATTTGCCATAAATTCTGAATGTTAGCACTCTAGTTGCTCATTAGATCACTGTAGTAAAGCTACTGCTCACCACGGAAGTCTGCTGCTGGTATTAAAAGTGCATGTTTCAGTCTGCATATCAGAATTTTTTTAATGAAATAGAAGAGGATTTGAGAAGTCACTCAAAATGTGCCCTAATTTTTCTTTCTTCAGCACTAATCATAATTTCTATGGCAAAATAAACCCCCTCATTGTGTTCCTTTTTAAATTGTTTTAAGTGTTACCAGTTAATTCCAATCAAGATGGCTTCAGGTGTGCCATTCTTTTGTCATAAGTAAGACTGTTAGCGCTCTAGTTGTTTGCTAGAACACTCTGGGACATTCTGTTATTGGGCTATACTTGGGCTACATCTGGGTGATATTTGGGCTACATTTGGGCTCTTTTGTCTCTGGTGGCCATCTTGGGAGATTTATTTGTTATGAAGTTTCCTAATTTCCTGCAGTCTCCTCAGTAGGAAATACTTTCAGTTTTTTACTTTGGTTTCATCAAGAAGGCATTCAGATTTGTCACACATTTGCCATAAATTCTGAATGTTAGCACTCTAGTTGCTCTTTAGATCACTGTTGTAAAGCTACTGCTCACCAGGGAAGTCTGCTGCTGGTATTCAAAGTGCATGTTTCAGTCTGCATGTCAGAATTTTTTTATGAAATAGAAGAGGGTTTGAGAAGTCAAAATGTGCCCTAATTTTTCTTTCTGCAGCACCAATCATAATTTCTATGGCAAAATGAAGCCCCTCATTTTGTTCCTTTGTAAATTAAATGTTTTAAGTGTTACCACTTTATTCCAAACAAGATGGCTTCAGGTGTGCCATACTTTTGTCATAAGTAAGACTGTTAGCGCTCTAGTTGTTCGTTAGAACACTCTGGGACATTCTGTCATTGGGCTATACTTGGGCTACATCTGGGTGATATTTGGGCTACATTTGGGCTCTTTTGTCTCTGGTGGCCATTTTGGGAGACTTATTTGTTATGATGTTTCCTAATTTCCTCATTTACTACAGTCTCCTCAGTAGGAAATACTTTCAGTTTTTAACTTTGATTCCATTAAGAAGGCATTCAGATGTGTCACACATTTGCCATAAATTCAGAATGTTAGCACTCTAGTTGCTTATTAGATCACTGTAGTAAATCTACTGCTCACCAGGGAAGTCTGCCGCTGGTATTGAAAGTGCATGTTTCAGTCTGCATGTCAGAATTTTTTAATGAAATAGAAGAGGATTTGAGAAGTCATTCAAAATGTGCCATAATTTTTCTTTCTGCAGCACTAATCATACTTTCTATGGCAAAATGAACCCCCTCGTTTTGTTCCTTTTTAAATTAATTGTTTTAAGAGTTACCACTTCATTCCAACCAAGATGGCTTCAGGTGTGCCATACGTTTGTCATAAGAAGGACTGTTAGCGCTCTAGTTGTTCTTTAGAACACTCTGGGAAGCTGCAGTAGAACACAAAGGAATCAACTGACAGTCTCTGCCCTTGTTGGATGTACATGTTTTACTGAGAATGTCAGACTTCATTCTCACATGACTGAGAAAGATAATGTGAATTTACAGAAAATATGCTCTCAGTTTAGCTTATAGATCACCTTCCAAACCTCTGTGTGAAAAGCATGAGAAAATAGTTTTCTCTCAAACATGATTCATGATATCACAGCAGAAGGCTTTTTCACATGGTAAAATCACCATAGAACACACCACAATTCCTAAAATGAGTATGGTACCATCAACAAATGATTTATAATGTAACTAAAGTCTTAAAACCTTCTATTAACTGCAATGCTTTTTAATGAGGTGCTATCATGTATATTGGTCCCAAGATGGTGGCCAACACTTCTTGGATGAAGTGCTGACAGCCAATCAGATCTCACGGTGAGATGTGTGGTTAGGCTCCGCCCAGATATATATGTGATTTTACTTTTGATTTTCTCAGGAACTACTGAACAGATTGACACCATATATGCAAAAGGCACATGCCTGACCTGCGGACTACCTCTTTGCCAAATTTCAAGTAATTCTGTTCAGCCGTTCGGGCTGTACCTTCGACTAAAGGTGCTATGGGAAAATGCATGGGGAAAACGCGTGTTGGGACCCCCCTTTTTTCTCAGCCCCCGCTTGACGAATCACCCCGAGACTTTCAGGGTAGGAGCGGAGCGCCCCGTTAGTTTTGAAAATTTCACGAAGATAAGTCAACCGGCGCTAAAGTTATTCAAAATAGAATTTTCAGATTTTCTATGGGAACTCGGTCCTAACTATAACTATCTACTGGCGACCGCCAGTAGATAATATATATATATATATAAAACCAGGATCCCAACGAACGACCACAGAGGGCCAAACAAGGGCACAGACTCCAGTTGAAGATGCAGTGAATTAGGTTATGACCTTAACATGTCAGGATGACGCATTTTGACTACAAGCCTGTAGTCTTGATCACATAGCGCGCTGTGAAAATTGGCATTGTATTTATACTCTAGTAAGTGACTTTTCTATGTTTGTTATGACATCGCAAAAAAATAGCACATTTGCAGCATGTAGTAAAATCACCTCATCATCAGCCGATGACTAGGCGCAAGAATGACAAGCAAATTTGAGTAACAGACATAGACAAAAGACTAGTGCTCTATATAACAGTGCAAGTGGCCCAACATTCTGTAACATCAGTGACGTGCAGTGTTTCAGTGGGTAATCAAGTATGGGCAATGTTGGAGGCATAATCTGTGTGTTTAAAAGGCGCTAAGTCAGTACTGGTGTCCCGAGACCTGACTATAATAGAACAGTGTTTTAAAATTGATGGAGAAACACGTACTCGCATTCCGGATATCATGCATAAATGCCATGTGGCACAGATTGAATTCATGAAACGAAGTGTAATTGTCATAACTAACCGGGGAGCAGTTAATAAAGCACGTCTATAGTCGCCATTGTGTGAGAATGCCCAGATGGATACCTATAATACGTAGGTGCGCTTCTGAAGAATTGCTGCTGTTTTAGCTTGGTGCAGGAGTTCGCAAGGGGCCATAATATTGTGCAAGTCTGTCAAAGCATGTCAATGTCTGTGTGGGATTAGTTATATCCCCTTGATATCTGATGTTGTAAGTAGTAAAGGTGCTAAAAAAATTGAGGTCACTTAAGAGTAAAACTGCATATATGTGTATGAGGACGGGGAAAGAAGTGGAGGTGCCGTGATATGTGAATGTTAAACCCAAAAGTTACACCAGGGACTGGCAAGACTGGTGCAGTGCATTAAAAATGGTCCTAATAGTGAAAGTGCAAATTTAGGTGGGTTTAAAAATGGACAACCAACAAGAAGTCAGCCGACTTCTAAAAACCATATGGACGATGAAATCCTAGGCCCAACTGGAGCACCTTCTTATTATAAGAAGTTGTATGAGTCTTCACTAAGATTCAGTCCTGCTGGGGCCTTAGTATTGAGTTAAATTATATATCTAGACTCCAGTTGTCTTAACAATTTCTCCCTGTTACCCCCATGCCTCAGCGGTATGACACAGTCAACTACACAGTATTTAAGGTGGTCCAAGTTATTCTGATGTGTTTCTTTAAAGTGCCTGGCGACAGGATATGTCGGGTCACTGTTGACAATTGCTCTGATGTGTTGCAAGATACGTAGGTGCACCTGGAGCTTAGTGCTCCCTATATATCTGAGACCAAAACTGCAAGTAAGCATGTAAACTGCAAATTCCGTTCTGCATGTTAGTTTTTTTTGGATGACTATGGGTTTGTTCCTGAATTCCGCCTTGATTTGAGTGGTGTTAAGTCCACATCTACACGCCTTACAGCTGCTGCACTTAAAGAACCCTTTAACCCCTAATAACCAATTAGTTACATTGGTGATTTCAGGGCTGTTTCTGACTACAGCATTCATAGAACTGGCTCTCCTATAGGTGATATCAGGCTTAAGAGCTACCATGGGTCCTAGTGTGGAATCAGTTTTGATGATACCCCAGTGTTTGTTGAAAATAGACTTCAGTGCCCGGGCCTCGGTGTTGTGTGTGATAAGACGCTTGGTTACCCAACTCTCGGTGGTCAGCTCTGGTTGAGTATCCGTGTTGTTGGTAGTGTCTGTGGGTGTTCCTTGTAATAACAACTCTCTGGGGAAAGAATTAGCTTTGGTGATAGCTGTCGTGATGGTCTTTTCAGTATAGCCTCTGGCTTTAAATCTCTTGTGAGACTCCTGTTGGCACTTGATTAGGTCTGTGGTGTTACTGCATATTCTGCGCAGGCGCAGCATTTCCCCATTCGGAATGCTTGCTATCAGGTGTTTGGGGTGGAAGCTGGTGGTGTGAAGGGTGGAGTTCCCTGCTGTGGTTTTTCTATGGAGGGTGGACTGTAGTGTGTTATCTGAGATATATACTTTAACGTCTAAAAGTTCCACTGATTCAGTGCTCATAGTTGCATTGAACTCCAAATTATAATCATTACAATTGATCTCATTAATGAATGTATTTGCACTGTCCATGGAACCATTCCAAACTACAAATACATCATCTATATAGCGTAGCCAGCAGAGGATGTTATTGGACAAAGCTTCCGAGTGTGTGACCCGGAGGACCCGCTCCTTCCACCAGCCCACATGAAGACATGCGTAGCTGGGGGAGAAGCAAGCCCCCATGGCCACACCCCTAAGCTGCTGATATATCTTGGTATTAAACATAAAGAAGTTATGTTGCAGACACCACTCAATGAGAAACATGATAAGTTCATTGTGTTTGTAGCAGTGGATGGGTCTTTAGCCAAGAATTGTTGGCAAGCGTTTAGTCCATCTGGATGACGTATGCTGGTGTAGAGTGAAGTTATGTCAAGAGACATTAGGACACAGTTCGGTGACCACAGGAATTTCTGATTTTGAGAAGGAAGTCACTGGTATCTCTCAGGTATGTTGGTAAATTGGTGACGTGCTTTTGCAGAAAATAGTCACATATTTTAGATATGTTTTCACAGAGGCTTTTGTGTGCCGAGTTGATCGGTCTCCCTGGCACTGGTGATGTTCCTTTGTGTCCAGTAGCACAGGAAATTCATTATTTAGAAAGTTGAACTCATCTTTACTGAGAGTGCCTTGTGTCCTGTCGTTGTTGAGGCTTTTTTTTAGTTCTTTGCCGCTTGCAACTACTTCCTTCATGGTGGTAGGCCTGTTGCATGTAGCGTCGTTCAGATGTCTGTTAGCTTCATCCATATATAGCTTGTTCGGCCTTAGGACAATGTTGCCGCCTTTATCCGATTTGTTAATGATAATGTCCGATCTGTCTTTTAATTTTTTCATGAGGTCCATATATTGTTTGTGTTTGAAATTCTTTCTATGTTTAGCGCGGGTTTTGCGTTTGTGCAAATTTTTGACCTCTTCAACAATGACATCATTGTAGATGTCGATGGCATCTCTGGGCATAATGGGCGTAAATGTTGATAGTGGCTTGAACGGACTCATGATTTTGGTTGAGGTGTCAATGCCAGCGTTGTGTAGTAGTAGTTGTGTTGGGGTATTGTCAGTTGGAGACTCTAGTTCAGTCATGGTTCTTATGGTAGCAATGTCTGAAACTGCAAGAGTGCCTGGCGTGTGGACCATTTCATTAATGTTGGTAGTAGGAGGTTTATTACCATGTTTCTGTTTGAAGAATTTTATAAGTTTGGTTTTTCGAATTAAATTGAAAATGTCAATTCAGGTGGTCATGTAATCAAAGCTGCTTTGTGGGCAGTAGGTCAAACCTAAAGAGAGAAGTTGTGTTTCAGCCTTGGTTAATTGTAGATCCGAGAGATTGATAACTGTGTTGGTGTCATCCATCATTTTCATCTCCAGCTGCCATCTTCCGAGTCGTGCTAGTTTCAATGGTTAAGCTCAGGTCTGATGATGAGGCCGAGTCTGTTTCCTCATGGGGCAAGGCAGTTGACATTGCCGGTGTGGGAAGTTGTGCAGATTTATGGAGTGTCTGTCTTTTCACAGAATCTAATTTTCTTGCGAAGGTGAAAATTTGTCCAAACTCATAGTCAGACTTGTCCCGGGCAAATTTGAATGCCTTGCGTGTTTTTATTGTTTCTTCATGTTTTTTTAATTTTGTCATGACTTCCCCTCGGCCTTTGCTGACTAATTCCTTTTGGTCTGAGCTGTCGAGTTCGCAGTTAATTTTGTCAATTTTATTTTGTACTTCTCTGCGATCGATGTCCGTATATTTGATAAGGATGACTACTAAGCACATAGAGGCCTCAAGGTTGCTCTCCGCCCACTCTTTGAGCATGAGTGGGTTAGGGTTGTCAAAGCTCGGTGCCAGCATGATTCTCAGGCCTCGTGGAATACGGCCCACATCGCGGTACTTTTGTAGAGACTTGCACTCCCACTACTTGGTAAGCTTGTTGCGCATTAATTTCTCAAGGCTTTTAAGTTTAGTTTTGATATCACTGTTCGGAGCCCCTGCAGGCGCAGGGGCTCGTTGTTGGTTGTCCAGTGTTGGTAGGTTGTCAAACAACGCATCGGCAGCTGCTTCCCTTTCCTGCAGCGCTTGGTTTGACATGTTGAATAAAGCAAACATTTGTTGTGGCTGTCGATGTAATCTATGCAAACACCAATGTAATGCGGCAGCCAATCTTATCACCTCTTTTAACCTGCCAACTCCCTTGCATGCATACACTCACCCACGGATATATATATAAATATATCACTTAAAAAACCATAGGTTTCACACATGTTATAGTTAGCTGGACATTTCACTCGTAAAAAAACAATGAAATTCCCCCGTTATAGTTAGTGCAGGCAACTATAACTCACGCGACCGCAATCCTCTGCTGATGACGTCAGATATTACATCACTGTATTTAGACACTTATTTACCCATGTCTTCTTCCATTAATCTTTAGCTATACATATATTACAAATATTTATTTTTCATAAAGACACATATGTCATCAGTGATGTAATATCTGACGTCATCAGCAGAGGATTGCGGTCGCGTGAGTTATAGTTGCCTGCACTAACTATAACGGGGGAATTTCATTGTTTTTTTACGAGTGAAATTTCCAGCTAACTATAACATGTGTGAAACCTATGGTTTTTTAAGTGAATTTGCAAGGTTTTTTAAATGCTAATTCGTAACTATAACGTGTGTGAAACCTATGGTTTTTTCAGTGAATTTGTACGGTTTTTTAAATGCTAAGTTATGTATTTATTAATTATTTTTTTAAAAAGATTTTTCACCGTGCGCGCACCTCGCGATTTAAAAAAAAAAAAAAAAAGGTTTTTTTCTCCCTTGCGGGTCCTTCTGTGACCCCCTGACCAAGGCTAGGGGGTCAGGAACTGTCCACTCTGCCACTTTTCACGTTCTCCACCTTTTTTTTCACCCCCTCAAACTGCGAGAGACAAAATGGCGGCCGACACTTCCTGGTTTCGACCGATTTGAATGTTTACCGACATCTACCAACCAATCAGAATTGCGCTCACGCACGGTAGGGTGCGCGCGTATAGATATTGGTATGCTTTTAAATGCTATTTTCTCAGGAAATACTGAACAGATTTACACCAGTGCATGGGGAAAACGCGTTTTGGGACCCCCCCTTTTTCTCGGCCCCCGCTTGACGAATCACCCCGAGACTTTAAGGGTAGGAGCTGAACGGAGCGCCCCATTTGTTTTGAAAATTTCGCGAGGATTCATCAACCGGCGTCAAAGTTATTCTAAATAGAATTTTGAGATTTCCTATGGAAACTAGGTTGTAACTATAACTATCTACTGGCGACCGCCAGTAGATAATATATATACATACATATACATATATATATATATATATATATATATATATATATATATATTCACTGAAAAAACCATAGGTTTCAGGGTTGTTATAGTTAGCTGGACTTTTCACTCGTACAAAACCATTGAAATTCCCCCGTTATAGTTAATTCAGCTAACTATAACTCGCGCGCCCGCAATGCTCTGCTGATTACGTCACATATTACATCACTCATGACATGGTCAGTGACATCACTCATGACATCACTGATGACATCTCAAATGACATCACTGATGTCATCATCCAGTGAATGTGTGTTTTTCTGAAAATTAAATATGTTTTATATATGTATATCTCAAGGTCGATGGAAGAATAAATGGGTATATAAGTGTCTAAATGGATGATTTGCTTTGGAAAATTGATTGTGTAACTGACTGATTAAGTGTATCATAGTGAATACATGGCTTAGTGAGTAATGTTGAAATATGTAAATATCTGTATCAGTCTCTCACTTTGTGTATAAGTGGCTGCATGGGTTGGTGAGTAGCTACATGGGTGTCTATATAGGTTATTAGTTGGTTTTTTGAGTATCAGTCTGAGTGTCTGCATGGTTCGGTGGTGGGTATTACATAGTGCATAGGTGCATGAATGAGTGACTCACTGTTTGTATGTGTTGAACACAGCATGTGTGTAGGACTGTATGGGTGGATGAGTGTGTGTATGGGTGTGTTCGTGAGTGAATGACTGTCTCAATAGTGTCTTTATGAGTAACTACATATGTTTTAAACTAGTATATGTGACTATTGGTGTATATAAGTGAGTATATGTGAGAGTGAGAGATTGAAAGAGTTCCTGTATGAATAAGTATGTGTTTCTATATGTGATTGTTTAAAAGACTAAGTATGTGTAAGTTTCCGTAGAAGTAAGTGTGGTGGTGTGTGTATAACTGTATATGCAAGTAAATGTATGTTTGATTCTTTAGTAGCATGAGTGACTATGTGTGTGAGTAACTCTATAGATGAGTGGCATTGTGTAACAGGATGTATAGGTGTATGAGTACATATGATCAGTGAGTACATGTATGAGTGACTGTATAGGACTGTTGGTGAATGAGTGGATGTGTATCTGGATCTTAGAATTACTGAAGAGGTTGTTGTAACTGGTATTGGTATGTCCATTGTTTTGAAAAGTTTAGTCTCTATTTTTGAATGTGTGTATCAAAGGTTATATTAGGGTGAGAGGAGGTCTGCCACTCTATCACAAGGATGATGTCATCAGTGATGTCATCAGTGATGTCATTTGAGATGTCATCAGTGATGTCATGAGTGATGTAATATGTGACGTCATCAGCAGTGCATTGCGGGCGCGCGAGTTATAGTTAGCTGAACTAACTATAACGGGGGAATTTCAATGGTTTTGTACGAGTGAAAAGTCCAGCTAACTATAACACCCCTGAAACCTATGGTTTTTTCAGTGAATTTCTGAGGTTTTTTAAATGCTAATTCCTAACTATAACGTGCCTGAAACCTATGGTTTTTTCTGTGAATTTCAAAGGTTTTTTAAATGCTAATTTCTAACTATGCCTACAGAGATAGGACATGTGAACAAAGAAGAAAAAATGCACAGAAAGAAAAAAAAGAAGTGCAGAAAGAAGCAACAGAAGTCCTCAAAGACGAAGAAAAGTGCAGGAAGAAGGATAACGTGCAGAAAGAACAAAAAGAAGAGCAGAAAGAAGCCTTGTTGCAAAATCATCCTGTACCCTCAACTTTTTCAGACGGATACTGGTGGTAACTGAGTCTGACTAACCAGTCCTAGAGCCAGTGCTATGTTAAAAGACACTTAGAATACAGTGAAAACACCTACATACACTAGGGAACATTATGCGGTGGGGTCCCCCTGTGATTAGCATGACCTCCTCAGTAAGCCCCTAGTAGATAATAGGGCAGGGGGATTAAAACTACCTCTTAAAACAGGCCACAGGGCGTTTTTGCACACGTTAACTCAGGCCCCGTCCCCTCCCTTCACCACTGTGTAAACACGCCCTGTGTCCATTTTTAGTTGGGAGATTAAGTTCATTTGAATCCTGAGGGTCCCTAGGGTCCAACTAGCCCACTAGGTACCTCCAGTAAGTGCCACAGAGCTGCGTTGCAGAGAGGTGTAAAAAGTGGCACGGCCTGGACCACCTCTCTGCAATGCAGCTCAGTGGCGCTTACTGGAAGCACTTGGTGGGCTAGTTAGCCCCCAGGGGCCCTCAGTATTGAAGGGAAATTATAAATGTAAATGTAAATGTATGCGTCTTGTAAAGCGCACTGCTGCCCTGAGGCGTCGTGGCGCTGTAGACCGCTGGGGAACCCGTCCTGGCTATCCCTGTGAGATGGTACCTCCAGGGTATCTCCAAGGTGAAACCAGGCATCCCCGGCGAATGTGGGGGGCCGTTGTGGAGATGAGGCAAGCTAATGCCCAGAGTTGCCGAGTGTGTTCCTGGTTAGAGTAGGTACCGAAGCGAGAATTATCGAGTCCGTTTTGACCCTGGTCCATGACCCTGCCGCGTCGGGAATTGAACCCTGGTCCCTGGCCGATTCTCTGCTTGCGGATCTGCCGCCTCTAACCAGTGAGCCACACCTCTCCACTATCCCCAATTTAAAACGTGCCATAGTGCGTGTTTGCACACATCACCTCAGGCCCCGTCCCCTCCCTTCACCACTGTGTAAACGCGCCCTGTGGCTGTTCCAAGTTGAGAGATTAAGTCCCCTTGAATCCCAAGGGTCCCTAGCGTCAAACTAGACCACTAGGTACCTCCAGTAAGCGCCACAGAGCTGCGTTGCAGAGAGGTGTAAAAAGGGGCTTGGCCTCAGAACACCTGTCTGCAGCGCAGCTCCCTGGCGCATACTGGAGATGCCTGTTGGGCTAGTTGGCCCCTCAGGGACCCTCAGTATTGAAGAGGAATGAATTCCCCAACTTACAACTCGCCAGGGGGCGCGTTTGCAGAGTGCTGCAAGGAGGGGGCGTGGCCTCCGGCACGATGCCAGTCTTTTATTTATTTTAATTTTTTAAGAAGGGGGGCTGTGTGGTTCCCCTTCTTATTCTAATTTATTGGCCCTGATGACCCCATCCCCCAGGGCCTGTCTCCTAATTATATTTTTTTGACCCCAATCCCCAGGGCCGGCCACTGTTTTTTATTATGTTTAAAAAATATATATTTATAGACACACCTAGGACATGCTGGACAAACCGTACGTACCTATCACCATGACGATTTGCGTGATATTCATTAAAAGGCGACTATGCATACAATGAATCCACGTGGAATGTATTTACACCACTAGTGAAGCTCTGACATGTCTGATGCCCTACCGTGCCTAATCCCGGTAGACACCCTTGTCGTTTATTTATACAAACAGGGGTAGCTATTGACGGGCACATTTAATACACATGCACACCAAGCCATTCAAAGGGGATTCGACAAAAATTAGACAAAAACTTTGCAAGAAACCCCCCTCACGGTTAATAAAACACACATCCACTGCCGGATGTGTCATACTTTTTATTTTACTCTCTGGAAAGGGGACGAACATCACTTGAGAGTCACAGCGCGCTCCTGGCAGAGCCCAATGCTGTGTTACACCCACCATTGCCTGCCGAGTGCCACACACCTCTGTGTTGTATTCCACTAGCTAGTGCATATGGTATGACACTCTCTAGCCCATGTGCACTGTAACACCACCCCGTGAATATGTCATGCCACACTTGTCTTCGCACGGGTTATATTGCCCCATCTAACGTGCCTTCCTCGATGCCTATGTTATAACGCACAGTGCTATGCCATACATATTACAATCTGGGATCCATATCTTTGTCACAGTGCATATGCAACGTTACACTCCCCAGCACATATTTTATATTACAACTTTAGAGACTAGTTAGGTTACACAACACTGCCCTGTGCATATTACACTCCAAGGCGCATATCGCATAGCGCGCGCTAGTGCCTGTGCTATCTCGCGCTCTCTAATGAATCTGTCATTGCGCACAATGTATTGCATATTATATTTCACGCCCCGGTTCATCTTATATCACACTTTTTGGTGCATAGTTTATACCATACACTATATCTAGTTTTCATTTTCAATCGTGCTCTCAGGACTATGTTCTATATAACACTGTGTTCACCTACCCTTTTCACGGGCATTACATTTTGCGATAGGGGGTGGAGGGTCAGGGGGTGTTTCTGCCAAGTGAGCCCGGAGTCACAGTCACAAACGTCCTCTTCATCCTGAATAAAAGTGAGATTATGCTGCATACTTGTTCATATTTTAAGTAGTTCGCACAGACACATGTTTTAAAAACAATAAAGTTCCTAATACCCGCCTTCTCTGAACAGTTAGCTTGCTGCCCCATCCCCCTCCTCCCTATCCTCTGTTGTGTGAATCCATGGACTAGCCTCCTCCCTCCTGCCATGCATGGTCTGATGTGCTGCCACTGCCCTCAATTTAGTATGATGTACCAGTCCAGTCCTCCTGCCCTCCATTGCCCAATTCTATGCCCCATCATTGACCTCCTGCTTAAACTCTGTGCTTAGCTTGCTGCCCCTATTCTCCTTCCCCCTGCCCTCCGATGTCTTTGTGCATGCCCCTGCTCCATCCTTTTTGCCCACCATGTTCCATGGACCTGCCACTCCGATCTACTCTGAGTGTTCTGTTGAGCTGCCCCTCCCCTCCCACCTGCTTAGCATTGTCAGATGACTGTAACCTGTCCCTGCCACCTCCACCCTGCCTGTCCACATGCCATGCCCCTATCCTCTTCCTCCTGTCCTACATGGTCCATGGTACTGCCACACCCTTCTGCCCTCCCTGGTCTGTTGTGCTGCACCTGCTCCTCCTGCCTGCCCCGTGCGGTCTGTTGTGAGGCCCCTTCCCCTGAACTTTCTTGTCTGTGCACAGGTCCTGACCCTCCCTTCTATCCTCCATCGTCCTTTGTGCATGCCCTTGCACCCTCCTTCTTGCCCATCATAGCCATTGTGCTGCCACTAATCCTCCCACTTGCCATGCATGGTCTTCTGTGCTGCCATGGCCCCTCCCACCTTCCCTGTGTGGTCAGTTAGCTGCCCCTGACCCCCTCCCACCTTCCCTCCATCGTCTGTGTGTATGCCATCATAGTCTCACTGTTGCTCTTCATGGTGTGTCTTGCTTCTAGTGCCCATCCTGCCTGACCTCCATGGCTATATTGCAGCTCCTGCCCTGCCCCCTTGCCCCCAGCCCTCTGTTTACATGTGCAGACCCCTACTCCCTCCCTCCTGGCTTGTCTGTTCCATTGTAATGTCCCTGATCCGTCCCTCCTGCCCTTTATGGTCTGTTATGCTGCAGCTTTCTCTCCTGTCTGTCCATTATGGTCAGCTAGCTACCATTGCCTCTTGCCCCTCAGTTCTCTGTTGTCCATGTGCATGGTCCTGTCCCCTCCCTCTTGCTTTCTATGGATTGTTGTGCTGCACTCCCGTCCCGCATGCCCTGTGTGGTATATTGTGCTGCTGCAAACCCTGATGCCTGCCCTGCAGGGTCAGTTTGGTGCACCTCTCCATGTCCCTCCTGTCCTCTGTTATCCAAGTCCATGTCCCTACCCCATTTCCTTCCATGATCCAATGTACCATACTTGCGAACATTTTGAACTTGGTAAGAGGGAGATTTTGAAAAAAAACTGGGGTATTGATTTTCCCCTTTGAGTTACATTGAAAAAGAGGAGATTGTAGACAGGAGGCAGATCAAATAAAGCCCATTTGAGCTTAAAAACATTGGACATTTCCTGGCTGAATCGGGTCTGTTGGCATGTATGGTTGTACTACCATTGCCTCTTCCTTATGTCCACAATGGTCTATTACATTGCTACAGCCTCTCTTGCAAGTCCTGTATTGTTTTATTTGTTGCCCCTGCCCCCCTTTCCACTGCCCTCCATAGTCTGTTGTGCTTCCACCGCCCTTCCTGCCTGCTCAGTGTGGTTAAATTGTTGCCTTTGCACCCTCCTACCTGCCTTCAATTTTCAGAGTCCGTGCCCCTGGCCTCTGCCTCTCAACAGTATCCTAATGAACAACTAGATTGCTAACATTCTATATTTATTACAAAAGTGTGGAACGCCTGACGTCATCTTGATGTAATCAAAACTGTAATACCTAGAGCATTTCCTTTAGAAATTACATATATGAGAGAGTCTTATTGGCATCAAAATTATGGTTAGTGCTCTAAAAGACTAAAATAAGGACATATTTTCTGAGTTTTCAAATAGCGACAAAGCACTTTTAAATTATTTGTTATCTTTATGTTTTTTTATCCAGTTGACCGCTTGATTAAATGTTGCACTTAGGGGAGAGGATGTGGTGTTACTTCCAGAACTGCAGACTTTGCAACTGGGGAACCAGGTTGGAGTTTCTGCTTCAGCTCGACATTCTGTGATTCTGGTCAAATCACTTAGTCTCCCCATGTCTACAACCAAAATGAATTTGTTCTTGTGTGATGTAACCAATGCTCATGTAAAGCACTCCAATACCTGACAAGTCTGCACTATATAACACTGCAAAAACACAAAATAATAAGTGTTTTGCACACTTCTGTCATTGGGCTATATTTGGGCTATATCTGGGTGATTTTGGGCTACATTTGGGCTCTTTTGTCTCCGGTGGCCATCTTGGGAGATTTATTTGTTATGAAGTTTCCTAATTTCCTCATGTACTGCAGTCTCCTCAGTAGGAAATGTTTTCAGTTTTTTACTTTGATTCCATCATGAAGGTATTCAGATATGTCACACATTTGCCATAAATTCTGAATGTTAGCCCTCTAGTTGCTCATTAGATCACTGTAGTAAAACTACTGTTCACCATGGAAGTCTGCTCCTGGTTTTAAAAGTGCATATTTCAGTCTGCATGTCAGAATTTTTTAATGAAATAGAAGAGGATTTGAGAAGTCACTCAAAATGTGCCCTCATTTTCTTTCTTCAGCATTAATCATAATTTCTATGGCAAAATGAACCCCCTCATTGTGTTCCTTTTTAAATTAAATGTTTTAAGTGTTACCAGTTTATGCCAATCAAGATGGCTTCAGGTGTGCCATACTTTTGTCATAATGAAGACAGTAGGCGCTCTAGTTGTTTTTAAGAACACTCTGGGACATTCTGTCATTGGGCTATACTTGGGCTACATCTGGGTGATATTTGGGCTACATTTGGGCTCTTTTGTCTCTGGTGGCCATCTTGGGAGACTTATTTGTTATGAAGTTTCCTAATTTCCTCATTTACTGCAGTCTCCTCAGTAGGAAATACTTTCAGTTTTTTACTTTGATTCCATCAAGAAGGCATTCAGATGTGTCACACATTTGCCATAAATTCAGAATGTTAGCACTCTTTTTGCTCATTAGATCACTGTAGTAAAGCTACTGCTCACCAGGGAAAACTGCTGCTGGTATTGAAAGTGCATATTTCAGTCTGCATGTCAGAATGTTTTAATGAAATAGAAGAGGATTTGAGAAGTCACTCAAAATGTGCCCTAATTTTTCTTTCTGCAGCACTAATCATACTTTTTATGGAAAAATGAACCCCCTCATTTTGTTCCTTTTTAAATTAAATTTTTAAGAGTTACCACTCTAATCCAAGCAAGATGGCTTCAGGTGTGCCATACGTTTATCATAAGAAGGACTGTTAGCGCTCTAGTAGTTCTTTGGAACACTCTGGGAAGCTGCAGTAGAACACAAAGGAATCAACTGATAGTCTCTGCCCTTGTTGGATGTACATGTTTTACTGAGAATGTCAGACTTCATTCTCACATGACTGAGAAAGATAATGTGAATTTACAGAAAATAAGCTCTCAGTTTAGCTTATAGATCACCTTCCAAACCTCTGTGGGAAAAGCATGAGAAAATATTTTTCTCTCAATCATGATATCCCAGCAGAAGGCTTTTTCACATGGTGAAATCACCTTAGAACATACCACAATTCCTAAAATGAGTATGGTACCATCAACAAATGATTTATAATGTAACTAAAGTCTTAAAACCTTCTATTAACTGCAAGGCTTTTTAATGAGGTGCTATCATGTATATTGGTCCCAAGATGGCTGCCAACACTTCTTGGATGAAGTGCTGACAGCCAATCAGATCTCAGGATGAGATGTGTGGTTAGGCTCCGCCCACATATATATATGATTTTACTTTTGATTTTCTCAGGAACTACTGAACAGAACACTACTGAACCAGACCTGCAAAAGGCACTTCCCTGACCTGAGGACTACCTCTTTGCCAAATTTCAAGTAATTCTGTTCAGCCGTTCGGGCTGTACCTTGGACTAAAGTTCCCTATGGAAAATTGCATGGGGAAAATGTGTTTTGGGACCCCCCTTTTTCCTCAGCCCCCGCTTGACGAATCCCCCCGAGACTTTCAGGGTAGGAGCGGAGCGGAGCGCCCCACCTATTTTGAAAATTTCGCGAGGATTCGTCAACCGGCGCCAAAGTTATTCCAAATAGAATGTTACGGATTTCCTATGGAAACACGGTCCTAACTATAACTATCTACTGGCGACCGCCAGTAGATAATATATATATATATATATATATATATATATATATATATATATATATATATATACAAAGTTCACAGTTGCCCCAAAGTAAGGCGCACTCACAGTCGGCATTACATAGGGTCAGGGAGGGGGAGCAGGCACGCCCAGCGTCTGCAGCACCTGACGCGTTTCGGGCTTCCGCCCTTCTTCATAGGTACGCTGCTGCATAAAGAAACCAGCAAACTGACTTTTCCAGATTTCTCCCTTTAATACAACTCAGGTGAGTATATAGACAAAGTGCATCCTGGGACTGGAAGTCACAAAACTAATACCCATGTGGGCTGCTGGCATCTTAAATGCAAAATATCAAAGTACTTTATAAACAGGAGTGCCGCCAACACCTTCCCACATTCAGCCACTTGCCCATTTGTCCCGCAATGCCATCCGATGAACAGCTGCGGAGCCGCTAGCACATGCGGCGGAGCGCCTCCCGGCCGGGCCGGCCATCAATATTCAAAGTTCACAGTTGCCCCAAAGCAAGGCGCACTCACAGTCGGCATTACATAGGATCAGGGAGGGGGAGCAGGCACGCCCAGCGTCTGCAGCACCTGGCGCGTTTCGGGCTTCCGCCCTTCTTCATAGGTACGCTGCTGCATAAAGAAACCAGCAAACTGACTTTTCCAGATTTCTCCCTTTAATACAACTCAGGTGAGTATATAGACAAAGTGCATCCTGGGACTGGAAGTCACAAAACTAATACCCATGTGGGTGAAGAACCAGAACCTTTTGGACCTGGCGCCGCAGAGTACGCCCTCCGTCTTCTGGGTTCACCTGCTTCGATACACAGAGACACGGGACACTCTGTTGGCGTTAGAAGATTGGATTTATTTAGCTGCAGCTAGTACAGTTATCCTTGAAATACACAAAGTAAGTTCTCAGGAGACTGCCACTTCACTCTGTGGCGCATCAGATTAAATATCATACAATACAGAATTATTAACAAAACACACGCCCCAAGCAAAGAAGAAAAGAGCCAATAGAGTAAGTGGAAAACAAAGCGGAACCAGTAAGAAGGGTTCGAAAACAGAAAGATCAGATGACTCGAAGAGACCTCTCCTCCAACTGTGTTTGTCATCCCACCCCCGAACTTAATTTATTAACAGATTACAACTGACTTGCAGGTGGTGAGATACGTTTGTGTGTATTGGAGGACAGGCATGACACAAGAGAATGCTAGCAGGAGACAGTGAAGGCCAGTCGATAAGATATGATCGGGAAAGAATGGTGTGAGCCTACAGATAGTTGAAACAGGGATTAGAAAAGCCACACAAGGATTAGTGTACTCGGCTAGTCCAAACACCAGCTTCACAAACAAGGCCGAGGACGTATTTTGACACCAAGCTACGGGAAAAAGCAGAATAGACTTCGTTCGCCGTGCTGCCTGAGTGATGGCAACACAAGATGGCGGCGGGTTACAAAATGGCGGGTCGATTCGATCGTGATCGAAAATCGAAGTTCCTCAGACCCTACTTTTGCCAGAACTCAGGCAAGATAGACTCACGTTAATCTGAGTCCACATCAATAGCCATGAGATCATCAAGCCGTTGTTGTAACATCATCCTTATGTTTTCTGTCACTTGAGGTTTGGGTCTTGAAATGCACATGGTAGCACAAAGATCACAGATAGCGGGACCACAGTGCATACAAAGGCAACAAGAAAATATGATTGTCAATATTACTCCAAGGAATGTCAATACTTTCCAGCCCCATTTAGACAGTAGTCCCCAAAACCATTCCGTTAAGGACCAATCTCCTTCGTCCTGATGAATAGACTCGGAGATTATATGCAACTTGGAAATAGCTTGGTATACTGTTGGAGCGTCATTAGGAATGAAAATACAACAGCTTGACCCGATCAATTTACATACTCCACCACGATCGGCAAGAATAAAGTCTAAGGCAACTCGGTTTTGCAAGGTCATAAGACGATCCGCCTGTAGTTCTGCCATGATATTACTCAAGGCTCCTACAGTGATGTCTATTGTAGTTTCTACAACACGGACCAGTTGCCTTATATTTCTGCTATTGGCCATTGGACCCCAGAAGGGAAGAAAACCTTTAAGGAAATCTCCTCCTTCTTGTCCCGTGGTGTCTTTCGAATCAATAATTCCTCGACTGAGACGGGTTCGGTGATAATTGGCAGAAGCAGCTATGTAGCAGGTACCAGAGAAACCCGTTGGCAACCAGGTATAAGCTTTATCATGACAAATGAAATAGGTGCCTTGTGACGGTACTAGAGGAGGTGAGTTCAGAGAGGAATAAATGTATGTGTAGGAACAGTTACTCTTTGGTACAATGTCAGAAGAGCGATTGTTTATTTTTAAACAGAAATTACCTTGATGCGGTACAGTCCAGATTGGTGAGGATTTCTCCTTTCCCATTTTATTATTAAGACTCGACATGTATTGGGAGACGTTCCAGTTGGTGCATGCTTTTCTTTTATCGATAGAAATCTTGCTATTCTCCATGATTTTAGCCATAACTACCATACTCTTAATCAAAGAACTATGGCTAAAATCTGGATAATTAATTTGTGAAGCAACAGACCGTCTGAATTTACTTTGATATGCATTTGAGAAAATAACAAAGAATGCCCAAGCAGAACCCTCATAGGAGAAAGGGAGAACGAAATATGGTATTCCCTTCTCAGTAGTATGCGGCATAAGACCACATACCCAACAATCAGTTGTGTTAACCACTAATTGATGTTGGTGTAATAGCTGGACAAAAGAAGTATTGTAATACTCGGTTCTTCTGACAAGTTCATGTGAAGGAAAAGTATGAAAGAGGTGTGGAGAGATAGTAGAAGAAGACAAAGAGGAGGAAGGGGAGGTGTTTCTTGGCTGCAGAACATAAACTATCCAACCAATAATCGCCAAAGCAATACATAATGATATCAAAATACATAGAGTTATATTGTAATGACTGTACATTATTTTACAAGATGCTTTCTTCATTTCATTTCTTCTCTCTTCATTATTTGGTGTAGTTTCCATTTTCACTAGTGGATGCTCACGGCAATCTTCCTTGATCACTAAAGTCACGATGCTCAAACGTCCTATGACACTGAAAGATCCTGCAGACCTATTGTCACTACTACTCAGGTCGTGACCTAGACTCCTACCGTGACCCTGCAACCTAAATAGAATACTACACAAGGGGGAAGAAAGTCTCAAATCTTCTTTTGTCTGGGCCTAAGATTATAGCGCTCCTTCCCAGGAACACTCTGATCTTGAAACAATGTCCTTGGTTCAGTCGTGTTCAAGCGACGATGCAATGGAATTGCTCCCTGTAAAATGTCGTTGTCCTCTTTTTCAGACAATGTCCCATTTAGGTGTACATCGCTAAAGGGTACAAATCGTGGAGCTGTTTCGCCTTCACAGTCACCAACCCCTCTATGAACCCACTGATCAAAAGGCAAGGGCAAAGGTATTTTCTTGCAATGCACACCGTGAATCCAATTTTTCTTTCCTTCAACTTTAACTGCTGTTCTCGTCGTTAACAGGACCATTCGGGGCTTCCGCCACCTGGGCTCCAAATTCTTTTTCTTCTGAAAATTACGGATGCAAACCCAGTCACCTGGTCGGATGGAGTGACCTGGATCTGTGGAAGACTCCAGCAAAGCACTCTGAACCTGTCGATGAAGGACATGCAATTTAGTTGTAAGGTCATGCAAATAGTCGATCAACATTGGGTAGGGCAAATCTGAGAACTTTTTAGGACGAGGTATTCCCCATACGTTGGCCGGACGACCAAACACCACTTCGTAAGGGCTGAGTCCCAGACGAGAGTGTACTGCAGTTCTGGTGGATAGCAGAGCTAACGGTAAAGCATCAGGCCAATTAAGTCCCGTACTTGCTTGAATCTTCGCTAATTTTAACTTCAAGGTCCCATTGTAGCATTCTACTAAACCCGCTGATTGGGGATGATTTGCCGCATGGAACTTTTGCTTGATTCCAAGACCTGCACAAACTTTCTGCATGACTTGGCCAACAAATTCGCTCCCATTGTCACTCCAGACAATGCGTGGCAATCCAAACCTGGGAAAGAACTCTTTCAGAAGGATTTTGGCTGTGGATAAAGCTGTATTGTCTTTCAATGGGTATGCTTCTATCCATCTCGAAAAGGCACATACTACCACCAGAACATATTTGAGGTTGTTGCATCGATCCATGTGAATGTAATCGATTTGCAACACTTCAAATGGGTATGTCGGAGGAGCAAAGTGACCTGCTGGAGTGGGGGTTCCCTTTCCTTGATTATACATCAGACAAACAATACAATGCTTTACTACGTTGTCTGCACATTTTGGGATACTTTCATTCTGCCAAACTGCAGCTAGGAGTTTACAAATGCCTTTCGCACTAAGGTGAGCTGGACCATGAGCCATAGTAACCACTGGGAGTACATAAGCGTCCGGTAACAACCAACGTTGATGTTCGGATAATTCTACCCAACAACCCATCTCATCTAAGATTCCCGTACTTTCTCTCCACTTGCTTATCTCTCTTTCTGTAGCCTCTTTCTGAATCGTTTTCACGCTTTCTACTGTATTCTCACACATTCCTCTCTCTCTGACCCAATTCGCAGGACCTGCCATATACATTCAACTCATTGAATCTTTCGCTGTTTTCTTTGCTGTTTCATCAGCAAATGCATTTCCTCGTCCAACATCATCCGTTATCCTCTTGTGAGCACTACACTTCACTATCGCTATTTGGACAGGTAAAGCAAGTAACTCAAGGAGATCAGTCACTGACTGACCATGCTGTATCTTAGTGCCATGCGAAGTTAGGAAACCCCTCTCTCTCCAGAGACGCCCAAAATTAAACGCGACACCAAAGGCATACTGACTGTCAGTGTACACGTTCACTCTTTTCCTTTTTGATAATACACAAGCTCTTGTCAGTGCTATCAACTCTGCTGCTTGCGCTGAATTGTGCCTAATACGTGCAGTTTCCACAATCGTATGTAAGGTAGTTACAGCATAGGCTGAAACCGTATCTCCATTAGGCATCTTGAAACAAGAACCATCTACCCATAGAGTCCCATCTGGATTCTCTAACGGTGTGTCCCTCAAATCAATCCTTCCTTTTGTCTCTTCCTCAGTACGGAAGAAACAGTCATGCTGATCCTCAACACTCTCCTCATTTGGAAGGGGCAATAAAGTGGCTGGATTCAGAGTATTGCATCGTTTGATGTGTACGTGACTAGCCAATAGCGTCAGCTCGTAACCAGTTAAACGTGCACTCGTGAGATGCTGTGTCTTTGTTCTGTTTAGTAAGGTATCCACTGCATGTGGCACCATGACAATAAGAGTGTTATCTAACACTATCCCAGCGGACTGTCGGATAGAAATCGCTGCGGCTGCTGTGGCTTTGAGACAACTAGGCAATGCTTTTGCTACGGGATCTAACGTAGCCGAAAAATAAGCACATGGCCGCTGTCTATCTCCAAATTGCTGTGTCAAGACTGATAATGCACAACCCTCTTTCTCGTGAACATACAGCGTAAAAGGCTTAGTGTAATCTGGGGTACCCAGTACAGTAGCAGAACATAGAGCAGTGCGTAAATCAGTGAAACTCTTTTGGCACTCTTCAGTCCAAGGAAGGGGCTGAGGCGTATCTTTTAAAGTGAGTGCCAACAAAGGTTTGGCGATCAAAGAGAAGTTAGGGATCCACTGTCTACAATAAGAAGTGATTCCCAGAAAAGCACGTACTTCCCTTTGTGTGGATGGCACAGACATTCGAGCAATCGCCTGAATTCGTTCTGGTGTCAATCGTCGTCCCTCCTTTGATAGGAGATGACCCAAGTAGGTAACCTCTCGACAAACATACTGTAGTTTGGAAGGTGAAATCTTGTGTTTCAGCTTAAACAAGTGACGCAATAGTGCAACAGTGACATCCTTACAGATATCTTCTGAATCGGCAGCGACTAACAAGTTGTCCATGTATTGGATAAGAGCAGCACCAGACGGCAAGTGAAAAGTATCAAGATGACATTTTAAAGCTTGGCTGTAAATGGAGGGACTTTCACAGTATCCTTGGGGTGCGCGCTTAAAACGGAAGCTTCGGCCTCCAAGAGAAAAAACAAAAATGTCCCTACTCTCTTCTGCAATTGGAATACTGAAGAAGGCATTCTTTAGATCAATAACGGAAAACCAAGCCGCTGTGGAAGGTATCATAGTCAACAAGGCAGTGATATCTGGAACAACAGGAAATTGTGGAATCACAATTTTGTTTACTTCTCGCAGATCAATCACAAACCGGTAGACAGGGGTCTGAGAAGGATCAGTACGTTTAAGAACAGGAAGAATAGGACTATTGCATGTGTTGCCTCTCGTTTCTTCGACCACACCCTTCCGAATCAAATCATGAATGATTTCTTAAAAGCGCTTTTTCACCCTCTGCAGAGATTCGATATTGTGGGATACGTGGTAATTCAACATTGGGCTTGAGAGTAACAACATAAGGCGGTATCTCAAGACAACCCACATCGTTCGGACCTGTGGCCCAAAGTGCTGTCGGAAGAGAAAGCAACTCAGGAGGAAACTGATCTTTAGATAGATACATTGGGGAGATCAACTTCTGACCCAGGGTGAGATGCGCCTGAAGGAGAACAATATATCGTAGCATGCATTCTTTTCAATAGGTCTAGATCCAACAGATTCTCACCACAACCATTCGTTAACAAAAGTGAAGCTTCCAAGTCATAAGGACCAACTGAAATAGGCAAAGGACAAGAAACAGGGTTGCGAACAGGGGTGCCAGAGAATCCTACAGAAACATTTGTTAAGCCAGACAAAGGTGCACCAGGGAGTTTAGAATGAATAATAGAACTTCTCATTGCTCCAGTATCTAGAAGAAATGGCTCTGATACACCCATTGTAGTGACGTTGACATAAGGGCCATTTTGATCTACTGGGATTGGCACAACTCCTCTACTTTGTCCATGGCTGTCCTAGTTGGCATGAAGACTCTCATTTTCGCCTTCAACATAATGGTCCTCATTATAATATTGAGTGGATCTCACATTCTGTTGATCGAAGTAGTTCATGGAATTTAGGGAAGGAAGGGCACGCTGTTCTTGAGTTGACATGCCTCGACCTCTACCTCTGTTTGCTGACTGGAGGCCAGCACGACCTCGTGGAGCAGATGACGCTCCATTGCGCTGCAATAAAACCGGACAACTATTCTTAAAATGACCTTCCTCTTTACAATAGGCACATTGATTAGGACCTAACAAAGGTCGCGGAATGTAAGGCTCAGGTTTCTGATACAATCTCTGAAACTGCGGTGGCTGTTGAGTTTGAGGCTGAACATAACGTGGTAGATAAGCTTGTTGTAAGAGAACCTTCCTTTTTAAATCTTTTGTCTTCTTCTCTTGCTTTTCTTTTTCTTCTTTGTCCCTATTCTCGTAATATTGTACAGTAGCCAATATCTGGGCAGAAGAAGAAACAGCCCAAGAACTTTCTGAATCCTTTAATTTGTGTGACAGCTCGGGAAGCAAATTGAATACAAATTTGTCCACGAATAGTCGCTGTCCACCCTCAGTAGCCATGTCCTGACCACTATGATCAATAAATGTCTCCTCGAAACGAGTAAAGAAATCAGAGACACTTTCATCTTTCTTTTGTTTACATGCTGCTAGCTTATCCCAATTCACTCTCAATGCAGGCATCATAGTTTTCATTAACGAAATGATTCTACCAGGAAGCTCCGAGATCAAGCGTCAGGCTTTGCACCACCCACTTGGTCTCTATCTGTATCAGCTATGACATCCCAAGTAGCACCCATTTCCTGTGCATGATCCTCTCTACGAATCTTTGCCCATATTGTCTGTGGGACTACATTACCCATTAACATATCAATATCTGCCAGATTCATAATACAAGCATCGATTGTCTGCGATAATACTTTATAATAACCTGCAGGGTTCTTACGAGGATCTGGTAGAGTCTGCTTAAGGGCCAAAACTTCAGATCTCTTCCATGGTACATGTACCCATATACGCTGAAAGTGAGCTGGAATGGCTGGATTAGCACCTGCTGCCGCAACCTCTTCCTTCCACACTGGCGGAACCTCTCTCATGGGGTAATTTTTCGATGTCAATTTAACCGACGGATCAGAATCAAGAAAAATCTGGGAGAACAATAAGGTTCTATAGGAGATGAGTGTCCTTATAGCTTCCTCAACTTTGGAACCTACAATAAGTCCTTTTTCAAAATCGGCTTGGACATCTAACAAATCTTGTGAGATCGGACTCGAACTCACATCTTCCCATTCTTTAATGAGAATATCGCACATTACATTAAAAACATACCTTTGTGTAGGTGTATTCCATTGCAGAAAGGTAGGCATAATATCAGACATACTATATTTTGGACCCTTCTTGATCCATCTTCGTGCCAGAGAATCTAATTTCTCTCGTTCCTCGAAATCTGGGAACTGACTACGAGATTGTCTCCGAACAAAAGCTGGAGACGCATTAAGGGCTCCAAAGAAAGGAGATAAAATACTAGTGACAGAATCTGTGAGACGCTTACGTATAGACGGTGAATTAGACATCAGAACTGGAGACAGAATAGTAGGAGAATTTTCAAGAGAAGAACTAGAAATTACAGGAGGAGCAGAAGGCAAAGGAGACCTAAGATCAGGAGACGAAAGCTGAGAAGCTGAAACTAATGGTGAAACCGGCAAGGGCAGTAATACTGGAGGAGGCAAATGCTGAAGAGCCGAAACCGGCAGAGGTACTACCAGCAACTGAGCAGGCTGTAACGGCTGAGGCACATTAGCATTTTGCGCATAGGGCGGAGGCAACCTCAATAAACGGGACATTAGGGGATCTTCTTCTACATCTTTCTTGTTATCAGAAGGAGAAACAGGCAACACCGGATAGCATTTATCTATCGCCATACGATGTTGTCTTTCTGAAATTTCAGTCGCATTGTCAATTTCATCATTTTTGAACTGTTGGGCAGCCTGTATAATCGTCATACCCTGTGCTTTCCTAGCTCGTTTTGCTTGTTTAATTTCTTTCTGTTTAGCTTCCTTACGCCAAAGGCGAAGAGAGTCAAACATTGCCGGCCGGGCTTTTCTTTTGAACAAAACTGTTTTTAGATTATCTAACACATCAGGATCAAAACTACCGTTTTCTGGCCATTTGAGAAAACCACCTTTCTTCGTGTATCGAGTCCATGTCTCGTTAAAGGCAATGGGGCCGATACCATATTTCGAATAGAGCTCATATGTGGGAGTTCCAACCGAAAGAATCGGACAAGAGTCCTCAAGTCCGGAGTCCCTATTACAACCAAGACAACAAATTCTTCCAAACTTAGTCAGACCAGGCATTTCGCAATGTCTCTGGACTGTTCACAAACTTCAAGGGAGTAAAACTCAGTTTACGCAGCACAAATGCACTTACCCTCAGCTTTAGTCTTTGCAAGGACTAAATCTAAGTGACCTAAGGGCATCAAACAAAGAACCAAAATTTGTGGGCGCGACCCACGAAAATACTTAACTTAACTAAGGACGTCTTCTTCCACCAACAGAGGCCCGTCTATCGTCTCGCTTTACCATACATCACCAAAGGAATGGGCCAAAGCAGGGCAGCAGTCAGGGTAGCGGTCACCAGTAGCCGCCAGGAAGGAGTAACCGCACTGCAAAAGACCTTCGGACCACTTTCGACATACAGGGGTCGCTTAGTGTGGCTCGCGAACCCTCCGGAATTTTCTTGCGAGGTTCCTCACGACCTTCGAGCAGAACCGGTACCACTGAAGCCGCCCCCTGTTGGGCGCCAATTGAAGAACCAGAACCTTTTGGACCTGGCGGCGCAGGGTACGCCCTCCGTCTTCTGGGTTCACCTGCTTCGATACACAGAGACACGGGACACTCTGTCGGTGTTAGAAGATTGGATTTAGTTAGCTGCAGCTAGTACAGTTATCCTAGAAGTACACAAAGTAGGTTCTCAGGAGACTGCCACTTCACTCTGTGGCGCATCAGATTAAATATCATACAATACAGAATTATTAACAAAACACACGCCCCAAGCAAAGAAGAAAAGAGCCAAAAGAGTAAGTGGAAAACAAAGCGGAACCAGTAAGAAGGGTTCGAAAACAGAAAGATCAGATGACTCGAAGAGACCTCTCCTCCAACTGTGTTTGCCATCCCACCCCCGAACTTAATTTATTAACAGATTACAACTGACTTGCAGGTGGTGAGATACGTTTGTGTGTATTGGAGGACAGGCATGACACAAGAGAATGCTAGCAGGAGACAGTGAAGGCCTGTCGATAAGATATGATCGGGAAAGAATGGTGTGAGCCTACAGATAGTTAAAACAGGGATTAGAAAAGCCAGACAAGGATTAGTGTACTCGGCTAGTCCAAACACCAGCTTCACAAACAAGGCCGAGGACGTATTTTGACACCAAGCTACGGGAAAAAGCAGAATAGACTTCGTTCGCCGTGCTGCCTGAGTGATGGCAACACAAGATGGCGGCGGGTTACAAAATGGCGGGTCGATTCGATCGTGATCGAAAATCGAAGTTCCTCAGTGGGCTGCTGGCGTCTTAAATGCAAAATATCAAAGTACTTTATAAACAGGAGTGCCGCCAACACCTTCCCACATTCAGCCACTTGCCCGTTTGTCCCGCAATGCCATCCGATGAACAGCTGCGGAGCCGCTAGCATATGCGGCGGTGCGCCTCCCGGCCGGGCCGGTCATCAATATTGAAAGTTCACAGTTGCCCCAAAGCAAGGCGCACTCACAGTCAGCATTACATAGGGTCAGGGAGGGGAGCAGGCACGCCCAGCGTCTGCAGCACCTGACGCGTTTCGGGCTTCCGCCCTTTTTCATAGGTACGCTGCTGCATGAAGAAACCAGCAAACTGACTTTCCAGATTTCTCCCTTGAATACAACTTAGGTGAGTATATAGACAAAGTGCATCCTGGGACTGGAAGTCACAAAACTAATACCCATGTGGGCTGCTGGCGTCTTAAATGCAAAATATCAACGTACTTTATAAACAGGAGTGCCGCCAACACGTTCCCACATTCAGCCACTTGCCCGTTTGTCCCGCAATGCCATCCGATGAACAGCTGCGGAGCCGCTAGCATATGCGGCGGTGCGCCTCCCGGCCGGGCCGGCCATCAATATACAAAGTTCACAGTTGCCCCAAAGCAAGGCGCACTCACAGTCGGCATTACATAGGGTCAGGGAGGGGGAGCAGGCACGCCCAGCGTCTGCAGCACCTGACGCGTTTCGGGCTTCCGCCCTTCTTCATAGGTACGCTGCTGCATAAAGAAACCAGCAAACTGACTTTTACAGATTTCTCCCTTTAATACAACTCAGGTGAGTATATAGACAAAGTGCATCCTGGGACTGGAAGTCACAAAACTAATACCCATGTGGGCTGCTGGCGTCTTAAATGCAAAATATCAAAGTACTTTATAAACAGGAGTGCCGCCAACACCTTCCCACATTCAGCCACTTGCCCGTTTGTCCCGCAATGCCATCCGATGAACAGCTGCGGAGCCGCTAGCATATGCGGCGGTGCCCCTCCCGGCCGGGCCGGCCATCAATATTCAAAGTTCACATTTGCCCCAAAGCAAGGCGCACTCACAGTCGGCATTACATAGGGTCAGGGAGGGGGAGCAGGCACGCCCAGCGTCTGCAGCACCTGACGCGTTTTGGGCTTCCGCCCTTCTTCATAGGTATGCTGCTGCATAAAGAAACCAGCAAACTGACTTTTCCAGATTTCTCCCTTTAATACAACTCAGGTGAGTATATAGACAAAGTGCATCCTGGGACTGGAAGTCACAAAACTAATACCCATGTGGGCTGCTGGCGTCTTAAATGCAAAATATCAAAGTACTTTATAAACAGGAGTGCCACCAACACCTTCCCACATTCAGCCACTTGCCCGTTTGTCCCGCAATGCCATCCAATGAACAGCTGCGTAGCCGCTAGCATATGCGGCGGTGCGCCTCCCGGCCGGGCCGGCCGTCAATATTCGAAGTTCACAGTTGCCCCAAAGCAAGGCGCACTCACAGTCGGCATTACATAGGGTCAGGGAGGGGGAGCAGGCACGCCCAGCGTCTGCACCACCTGACGCGTTTCGGGCTTCCGCCCTTCTTCATAGGTACGCTGCTGCATAAAGAAACCAGCAAACTGACTTTTACAGATTTCTCCCTTTAATACAACTCAGGTGAGTATATAGACAAAGTGCATCCTGGGACTGGAAGTCACAAAACTAATACCCATGTGGGCTGCTGGCGTCTCAAATGCAAAATTTCAAAGTACTTTATAAACAGGAGTGCCGCCAACACCTTCCCACATTCAGCCACTTGCCCGTTTGTCCCGCAATACCATCCGATGAACAGCTGCGGAGCCGCTAGCATATGCGGCGGTGCACCTCCCGGCTTGGCCGGCCGTCAATATTCAAAGTTCACAGTTGCCCCAAAGCAAGGCGCACTCACAGTCAGCATTACATAGGGTCAGGGAGGGGGAGCAGGCACGCCCAGCGTCTGCAGCACCTGACGCGTTTCGGGCTTCCGCCCTTCTTCATAGGTACGCTGCTGCATAAAGAAACCAGCAAACTGACTTTTCCAGATTTCTCCCTTTAATATAACTCAGGTGAGTATATAGACAAAGTGCATCCTGGGACTGGAAGTCACAAAACTAATACCCATGTGGGCTGCTGGCGTCTCAAATGCAAAATATCAAAGTACTTTATAAACAGGAGTGCCGCCAACACCTTCCCACATTCAGCCACTTGCCCGTTTGTCCCGCAATGCCATCCGATGAACAGCTGCGGAGCCGCTAGCATATGCGGCGGTGCCCCTCCCGGCTGGGCCGGCCATCAATATTCAAAATTCACAGTTGCCCCAAAGCAAGGCACACTCACAGTCGGCATTACATAGGGTCAGGGAGGGGGAGCAGGCACGCCCAGCGTCTGCAGCACCTGACACGTTTCGGGCTTCCGCCCTTCTTCATAGGTACGCTGCTGGATAAAGAAACCAGTAAACTGACTTCTCCAGATTTCTCCCTTTAATACAACTCAGGAGAGTATATAGACAAAGTGCATCCTGGGACTGGAAGTCACAAAACTAATACCCATGTGGGCTGCTGGCGTCTTAAATGCAAAATATCAAAGTACTTTATAAACAAGAGTGCCGCCAACACCTTCCCACATTCAGCCACTTGCCCGTTTATCCCGCAATGCCATCCGATTAACAGCTGCGGAGCCGCTAGCATATGCGGCGGTGCGCCTCCCAGCCGGGCCGGCCGTCAATATTCAAAGTTCACAGTTGCCCCATATATGTGTGTGTGTATATAGTACCTACTGGCGGTTGCCAGTAGGTAGTTATAGCTAGGACTAGGCCTGGGCAAAATTTCCGTTCCGTTCGCGGAATTTGCGATAATTTGGCATTTCCGCGTTCCGCGGAGAGCGCGGAAATGTCAAAATTTCCGCATTCCGCAGCTTTGCGATAATTTGGTTCTTGATCGCGCTGTAAAATAATACATTCTCGCGCGCGCGCGATCGCCTTACCTGAATCCCCGCGTTCGCCGACAAGTTTTCCCGATCCGGTCGCGTTCTCCATGAGATGTTGTATTGTTTTAGCCATTTGCGCTGTCTCGCGACAGTTCGCGTCCGCAGTGACGTCATGCGTCGCGCGATCACGTCTTTTTTCTCACGATCATGCACCGCGAGACAACTGAAAACAAGATGGCCGCGCCCGCGAGCAACCACAGGGGTAAGTTAGCGACCCGCAACCATGCAAAAAATATCGCGAACGGGCGGGAAAAAAACTTCTGCATCTTCGCGATATTTCCGCTTGTTTGCGGAGATTTTTAACATTTTCGCGATAATTTGCGAAAGTCGCTTTCGCAAATTCCGCCCACCCCTAGCTAGGACCTAGTTACTATAGGAAAATGGCAACATTCTATTCGCAATAACTTTGGCGCAGATTGATGAATCTTCGTGAAATTTTCAAAACAAATTCTTTGTTGAGATCAGCTCCTATGTTGATAGTTTGGGGCCGAGAAAAAAGGGGGGTCCCAAAACATGTTTTTTCCATGTTCATTTCCATAGGAAACTTTAGACAAGGCTACAGGTCGAACGGGTTAACGGAATTACCCCAAATTTTAAGGGAGGAGGGCCCTGGTCTAGACAGCACGCTTTTGTTTATTTGGTATAAATCCGTTTGGTAGTGTTTGAGAAATATCAAAATTTACAGATATCGATATTTGGGAATTCCGCCATCTGATTGGCTGAGGCGTTACGAGCACGAACTTGCTGGTGATTGGCTGTGAGCGGTTGCAAGTAGGAAGTGTTGGCTGCCATTTTGTGATTCCGTTGAAGCGAGTAAGGGGAGAAAAGGGAGAAAAAAGTGGGAAAGAGGAGGGTAGGAGCGCTGTGAGGTTTGTAGGGTGAGTAGGGTGTGCTATAGAGGGAGTGTGAAGCGAATTATTTATCCCTACTGGTGTGAAAGTGCTGTTTTGCCCACTGTGAGATGGTGCTGAGGTGAGGTGCCTGTACACTCTGGTATGAAACCGTGTGTCTAAACTGTGAGCTGAGTGCTGTAAAGTGATGTGCTCTGGGCGCTGTAGCATAGTGGGCGCTGTAGCATATCTGTGCAGGTGGTGTTAGTATGCGTTTAGAGTATAGCGGGAGTGGGAAGCAAAGTACTTAGTGGTATCGGTATGAAGACTCAGGGATGAAACCGTGAGTGTAAGTCGTGAGTTTATTGCTGTGAAGTAATGTGCTGTGGGCGCTGTAGGCTACTGGCCATTGTAGCATACCTGTGTAAGTAGTGTTAGTGTGCGTTTATTCTATACAGGGAGTGTGAAATGAACTACTCATCCCTATTGGTCTGGAGAGTCGAATGTAGTGTTTTAGGAAGAAGGATTAAAGGAATAATCGTGAAGAATATAATGCAGAAGGTTGCAATGCCAGAGAAGGAAAATGGTAAAATGAGTTGTGTCTAGGAAAGTGGTTGTGTGTCATAAAGGGATGGAGTTTGAAAATTATATAGAAAGTCTTTTTATTTAAGTGCCATAATTGGACACACTGGTGCAAGAGCTAGGGTATCCAGCTGATGTAAAGTTGAACCACTTCTGCTGTATTCAAACGTAAGCTCAGGCATCAGTGAATTGTATATTACATGTTACAGTTGCATGTGAAATAAACAATAGCTATTACACTTGAATGATTCTACATTCTATAAAGAAAATAAAGGTAGAATACGATTACCACATGTATCGTTTAAGAAAAGAAATAAATAAAAAGAAATTGCAAAATGTAGTCATCAAACCTTTTGTACCTTGGCAGTGCTTTTTTGTAACAGAAAATTAACAACAGTAGAATAGTTAGCAATTTGTTGTACAGTAGATTCAATGTGGTGCGTGTCAGAATTGATACTAGTTCTACCCACATTGGAACTTTGAGGATGAATACAGTTCGGTAGCTTTGTGGTCAAAACGAACATTATTGTCTTCAGCTGTTTCAAAAAAACATTCTTGTGTAGAGAGCTAAGGCATCGAGCTTCGACAAACTCCAATTGCTTCTGCTGTAGTCAAATCGAAGCTCCTGCATCAGTGAATTGCACATTATATGTTACAGTTCTATGTGACCTACAGAATATTTATTAGGCATGAATAAATACATTGCATAATAAAAATAAAGGTAGTTTACGATTACCACACTGTGTCAACCAGTTCCTAAACAAAGTCGTCTTTTTACATTTCTATGGTGAGGTTCTGAGCAGAGGCTGACTTTGAGTAAAATTGTGTGAAAGGGCTTTGTGAATAACAGGCAGGCAGAGAGGTCTGTGCACAAAGAATAGACGTGGTTTCTAAATGGGTGTCGGGTTTAGGTTAATTTTGGAAGTAGATAGCGTATTTGCATAGGCCATACATCACCAATTCCTGGTTAGACTGGAGACGTAAGGGGGAATAATGAGGATAGAGTTCAAATGTCTGAGTATACTTCGAAAGTTATTATATCAAAGTAGTAGGATTGAAGTGTATATAAACAATTTAAAGGAAAAAGTAAAAAAAGATGGAAAGACATCCATTCAAAAATAATGTGAGTTTCTTACAAGTCTTGGAGATTCCAGTCCAGAAGTTCTTCAGCTGCTTGAGATGCATAATGTTCCAAGAGGCTATTGTTGCCATCGTGTGAGAAAAGTGAAGCGATTCAATTCATATCCTCGAAGGGACAGTAATGTTCCTCGAATGTTGGACCGGTAATTTGAAAGGGCAGGCAATCTGAGATGTTGTGAAAGGTCGCACGTTGCAGGAGATCTTTCGCGGCTGCGCAGAAATCCCATTGTGGATGATGTCATCAGGGATGTCATCAGTGATTTTATTTGAGATGTCATGAGTGATGTCATGAGTGATGTCACTGACCATGTCATGAGTGATGTAATATGTGACATCATCAGCAGTGCATTGCAGGCGTGCCTGTTATAGTTAGCTCAACTAACTATAACAGGCAAATTTCTCTGGTTTTATATGAGTCAAATGTCCAACTAACTATAACGTCCCTGAAACCTATGGTTTTTTCAGTGAATATATATATCTCAAACACCAGAAGTTGCCCTCCCGGAAAGTTAACCTCTGACAAGAGGACTGCAGCACAATCAGGTTCCAACTTTAAAACAAATCTGTGGAGGCTTTATGCATTTCAAACTTTCGTTCTTGATCACAAGCCACACAGGAGAAAAACAGCCACCTCACTATGGAACACCTGCTGATTTTATTAATCGAGTCCCACCCCAGTGGGCGTATACTACCGCCACAGTAGGAGTTTGCCTGCAGAGCATTCTAGTCTTGGCAGTTTCCATAGTAAAAATACTTCACAAGTGGGGGTATCCATGTCACTCCCTTTCATGTTCCATAAAATCCATATGTATGGTTGCTTGAAAGTGAAATGCTGCTTATCCTTCTTACATACAGTCTCTCAATTTCCGCTCCGATCAGCGCCGCGCAGTCGAGGCACCCCGGATCTTCTATGAGGCGGCGATTCGGCCCGGGACCAGACACGGCCGCTAACATCAAACACCAGAAGTTGCCCTCCTTGGAACGCCCTCCCGGAAAGTTAACCTCTGACAAAAGGATTGCAGGGTTTTCAATGGCCACTGGGGTGGGATCGTATGAAAAAATTGAACAGGTGTTCCACTAAGAAGCTGTTGTTCTCCTTTCTTTTTTCCGCCAGTGAACAAGGACGGTGTAGCAAGAAACATGTTTGGCTTCTTTAACACTGATTGGAGGTGTGAGACTGATCTGACTTCAGTCCTCATGTGGGGGGTTCAACTCCCTGTGTGCAGTGTCTTCACTGAGGGCAAACTTTAGGTGTGAATATATATATAGGCTTCATGTATGATATTAAAAGCATTTTACCAATTTCATCCGGTGTCGGCGCGCCTCTCTGAGTTGAAGGGAGGCATTGTGAGGATTTAAATGCGGATGGCTCCGGTGCCACTGCGCTGACCCACCCTGCAGGGTCTGTGGCTTACTGATCGGAGCACTTTCTGTGGGATTAATTTTGCTGTGAGCCCGGCCCGCCTTGCAAACCAAGTGTTAAAAGACGGAAATAAAACCCAGATGAAAAACGAAGGTGAGCAGGCAAGGGTGGTGAGATGGATTTTCCGCTTGCTGATGAAGTTGTCTGAAAAGCTAAGCACGAACAGCCATGCACAATAACAGGTTTTAAAGGAATCATGCATCTAAAAACATTCTTATTTTTAAACATTGAGTAGCAACTGTGCAAGGAGTGTTAATAAATTTTTGCCATGCTACGTTTAAGGAAAAGAAAAAACGAACTCACCTGTTTGTAGTTCATTCTGCAAAAAGACATAAAGGCAGTGGTGAATATCACGCAGTGATTCAAAGGCAGAAACTTTCCACCCGTGATCAAGCCTTGAAAGAGGAGAAACGCCTTGGGTGTATACGACCTGAAAGGCTTCGTGTATGATATTAAAAGCATTTTACCAATTTCATCCGGTGTCGGCACGCCTCTCTGAGTTGAAGGGAGGCATTGTGTGGATATATATATATATATATTATCACCAGTAGGTATAGTTAGGACCTAGTATCCATAGGAAAAGCGTTTTTTCCCAATAACTTTGGCGCCGGTTGACAAATGTTCGCGAAATTTTCAAAACTAGTGATCAGCTCCGGTCTGCTCCTGTTTTGAAAGTTTCAGGGTGATTCGCCAAGCAGGGACCGAGAAAAAAGGGCGGTCACAAAACGCATTTTCCCCATGTTATTTTCCATAGGAAAATGTAGACAAAGCTATAGCCCGAACTGCTGAACGGAATTACACCAAATTTGGCAAAAAGGTAGCCCTTGCTTCAGAAAGAGTCCTTTTTGTTAAAGGGTGTAAATCCGTTCAGTAGTTGCTGAGAAATTTAAAAAAGAAAAAGTTTCGATTTCTATGGGCGCGGTGGGTTCGCGAACCCTCCCGACCACGAGCTTCACTGTGATTGGCTGCCAACACTTCAAACCAGGAAGTGTTGGCAGCCATCTTGTGACTCGGTAGAACCAAGTCACAAGAAAACAGTAAATCAAAGTAAAAAATGAAGAAAAGGGGCAGGGTAGAAACACCATGACCCCCTCATTCTGCTCAGGGGGTCCCACAAGGACCCCTAGGGCCCAAAAAATAAATTTTGGCAGAAATTGCGCTGGGTTCACAAATCCCACCCAAATAAAAAAAAGAAATGAAGCGCTGGCTCCCGTGCTTCATTTAAATAAGGCCCCTGGGTGGGCCAGGTAAAAAATAATAGCGGGGGACCGCCACCTCCCTGGGTCTCTTTTTTTTATTTGTAAAGAAGTGAGGGGTACTCAAGCCCTCCCACATGCCCTGGGGACCACCACCTCCCGGTGCTTTTCAAAAATTGGGAGGGGGGCCGCACGGCCATCCTCTTGGAGCCCTCGATGGCCCTGGGGACCGCCGCCCCCCAGGGCTGGCTTCTGCAGTGTCCCGGGGTGGCCACACCCGGGACACTGCTGTTTGCAATGACAGGGCAGGAGCCGTGTGGCTCCCAGCTTGTCATTGCAAACTCTGCTTTGCTTCATTGGAGCAAGGTCTCCCTTCAATGAAGCAAAGCAGATTGCTTTTCCACAAGGGGAGCTGGCAGCTCCCCTTGTGGAAAAGCAATGCTGGCTCCCGCAGGAGGCGGGGAGCCAGCAGGGACCGTGGGGGTATTGGGGCTCCCCCCACGGTCCCCAACGGAGAGGCCAGGCCCCCGGGGGATAGGGTCCCCGGGGCCAGAAGTGGTCTAGGAGGGGGGCCATGCGGCTCCCCGTCCCCAAGAATGTAAAAAATTTTAAAAACAGGATAAGGCCTGAGGAGGGAGACCACGTGGCTCCCCTCCGAAAATAAAAATAAAAATATGATTGGCCAGGCCCTGGGGAATGGGGTCCCTGGGGCCAGAAGTGACCTGGGATGGGGGCCATGTGGCCCCCCTCCCTCTCCCCAAAAAATAGATGGCCAGGCCCCAGGGGATGGGGTCCCCGGGGTCATAATTGGCTTTTGGAGGGGAGCCACGTCGTCTCCCTCCGCATAGTTTAAAAAAATACCAAGGCTGCCAGGCCCCGGGGGATAGGGTCCCCAGGGCAAAAAGTGGCCGAGGGAAGGGGGGCCACGCAGCCCCCCCTCCCTCAAAAAGAAAAAAAAAGGACACTGGAATTCGCCGGAGGCTCCGTCCCCTCCCTGCACCACTGTGCAAACGCGCCCTGTGGCGCGTTTTAAGGTGGGGAATTAGCTCACTTTGAATCCTGACAGTCACTGGGGGCTATCTAGCCCACCAGGTACCTCCTGTAAGTGCCATAGTGCTGTTTTGCAGAGAGGTGGTCCAAGGCCATGCCCCTTTTACACCTCTCTGCATCGCAACTCTGTTGCTCTTACTGGAGGTACCTGGTGGGCTAGTTGGCCCCCAGGGACCCTCAGAATTCAAGGGGACTTAATACCATAACATACAGAGTATCAAAGAGAACTAAAAGAAATGTGGCGAGTACAGATCACACATAACAAGTAGCCTTCCTATTCGGGTAGGATGGAACGAGGTAGGGGTCCGGGAGGTGTAGGAGGTCGAGGTCACAGGACACAGAGTCAAAGTCAAGTGATGTGCCGGCTAAGGCGCTTCAGTGGATCCTATTGGTTCGCTGGAAACGACCAAGAAAAAGAACTTTGAGCAGTCTTTTGAATTTTGCAAAAGAGGGGATATTTCTGATAGAGTTCCAGATTTTGGGCGCGTTACCAGCAAAGGACCAGGCTGCGGTTTTTTGTTTGCATGTTCTCAGCGGGATGAGTAGTAGAGTGTTGGAGCTCCTGGGGTTCCTGGTCTGCCCTGCTTTTTTGAGTTTGAATGCCAGGTATTCCGGTTTGCCTGTGTGGAGGGCTTTGTGTGTGAGGCAGGCTGTTCTGGAGGTAGCTCGCATTTCAATTGGGAGCCATTTTAGTTCTCTGAGTGGGTGAAATGTTGTTGAATTTCTTAACTCCGGTGACCATTCTGGCTGCTGCATTGAGGGTTGTTTTGAGGGGGACGAGGTGAGATTTTGCTGTACCAGAGAGGACTGCATTTCCGTATTCTAGTCTGGACAACACCAATTCTTGAATGGCTTGTTGAAGGTCCTTGGGCGGGAGGAAGGGTTTTATTTTGTGCAGTAGCTTCAAGTTTAGGAAAGCGCTTTTTGCAGAGTCTGCCAGGGTGAGGTTACCATTGAGCGCATCAATAGCTTTGAGCCATTTCGCAATTTGGGGTTTCTCTTCTTTGTTGGAGATGAAGAGTATTTCCGTTTTCTCTTGATTGTGTTTTAGGTGATTACTTGAGAGCCAGTGTTGGACCAGTCTTAGCGTGGTATTGAGTCTCTCGATGTCCTCAATGGAGAAGGTGTCCAGATAGATCTGCGTGTCATCTGCATATAGGTGGAAGGGGATGTTGGAATTTTTGAGTAGGGTAGTGAGGGGTTCAATGTAGATGTTGAAAGTTGTGGGGAGAGCACTGATCTTTGTGGGACACCCCTGCTTACGGGGTGTTGGTCGGACTCAAAGTTTTTAATTTTTATTCTTTGGGAGCGGTTTTGGAGGAAGGAGGAGAACCAGTGTAGGACCCCCACATCAAGACCTGCCCTTTCTTGAAGATCCTTAATGAGAAGTTTGTGGTCGACTGTGTCGAAGGCTGCCGATAGGTCGAGTCCGAGTCAAGTGACTTGTGTATATCATCAATGATGTTGAGGATCGTGGTTTCAGTGCTGCAGCCTTTTCTGAAACCCGATTGGCGGGGATTGAGAAGGTTGATGCTGTCCAAGTGTTGAGTTATTTGTTGGAGTACGCATCTTTCCAGGATTTTGGATAGAAGAGGTAGGTTCGAGACAGGTCTGAAGTTGTTCAGATCTTTTGTGTCTAGGCCTGGTTTTTTCAGCAGTGGCGTGACTTGTCCGACTTTGAGGCAGTCTGGTACGACTCCGGATCTCAAGGAGCTGTTCATGATCTTGCACCAGAGCAGGGCTAGGATGAGTTTCAGTTCTTTGGTCAGTTGAGGGGGTAGCTGTTCGAGGGCGTGGGATGAGGGCTTAGCAGTGGAGATTAGTTTGACTATCTCTGCTTCCTGAACGGGATTGAAGGATGTCCAGGGTTTTGAAGGGTTCTTGGATGCGATGTCGTTAATTCTCAGTGTCGGGTTCTCGGTGGGGGGGCATGTGGTTAGTGTCTAGTGAGAGATTGATCTTGGTGAATTTTTTCATTGAAAAAGTTGTCGAAGTTGTTGCACAGTTCTTTGGATGCCTGATTTGAGGAGGCAGCGGGCTTGGAGGTTTGTTGCCTGATGATGTTAAAGAGCTCTTTGGGTCTGTTTTTTGCGTTGTCTAGCGCGGTGCAGAAAAACAATGTTTTTTATTCTTAATGTGTTTATTTTACTTCCTGCATGCTGCTCGCAATTGTTCGCGGCGGATGACGGAAAGGGTTGTTTCCTCCAGACTCTATGTGACTCTTAGTTGTCATGATCTGGATGGAATGTTCCTGTTCTTTTTAGTTTCAGAGGGGCTAGTTGATCCAGGATGGATGTCATATTTGAATTGTAGAGAGAGGTGAGTTCAGTTGTGGAGAGATGATCAGTGGTGCTGGGGACGAGCAAGCTTATCCTTTCTTCTAGATCAGCTCGGGGGTTCTGGGCTGTATTTCTACTCCATTTGGGGTGGTCCTGCGAGGGGTGTTGGATTGGGACCATATGGTTGATGTGGAATAAGATGATGTGGTGGTCGGACCAGTTCACGGGAAGGATGTGGTCAATAGTAACTGCGTCGCTTCGGGCAATAATAGCATCCAGGATTGCTCCTCTGTGATGCTTTTCTTGTGAGCAGTGATGGGCAAGGTTGTTGTCATGTAGGAGATTGTACAGGGTTTGAATTAGCGAGTTGTTTACTTCATTCCAGTGTAGGTTGAGGTTGCCAAGAATTAAGTTGTTTGAGTTTCCAAGTGAACAGTGAGCAATCAGGTCAGAGAAGTGTTCCCCGAATGCGGTGGTGTTGCCTGGCGGATGATTCAGAAGATGGCAGTGTTGATCTGATGTTGTTAGTCTTGATGTTGCCTGTAAGACATTCAAAGGTGCTGTACTTGCAGGTGTCGGTTTCCACAATGGAGATGTTGTTCTTGCGTATGATTGCTATGCCTCCTCCTCTTTGATCTTTTCTGTCTTTGTTGATAATTTTGAAACCTGGAGGCACAAGCATATCCAAGCTAGGGTAAGAGAGTTTGTTTAGCTATGTCTCCGTGATGAACGCGATGTCTATGCCATGGGAGAGGATGGCTTCTGCCAGTTCTCTTGCATATTTGGAGGCTGATCTGCAGTTTATGAGCCTGTAGTTGATAGGGGACCCTTCTTTGCTCTGTTTCTTTGTAGGTGGGGCCCTAGGTAGGGTGGTGAGGAGGGCCGGGGGTCTAGGCGATTTCGGAGTCAGTGACATCACTGATGACATCACTGATGAGTGATGACATCTCAAATGACATCACTGATTACATCATCCACGTGAAAATCGGATGCACCTCCTCACACTCTAATATAACTTTTGATACACCCACTGTCAAATACAGACTACCATTTCCGAAACCATCGACACACCAATACCAGTTACTACATACGCACTCTCTGATTCTTAGGTCTACACACACAAATCCACTCATAAATACAACACTATCATATGCACTGGTATACCTATACAGACACTCACACACTGCCACTCATCCATGGAGTTACTCACACACCTAGTCAGTCATGCAAAGAATCAATCACACTCCCATTTACTCACCAATACAGTTCTACACACACCAACTCACTTATTCATACACAGATACTAACGCATACTTACTCTCTTATACAGTCACTGATACAAGTACACACTCATCCATACAGCCGCTATCACAATCACTGAGTCTCACGTATAGTCATTTATATACTCCAACTCTCACATATACTGTATTTTACGTATGTAGTTACTTGGACACTCACCAACACACCCATACACATACTCACAAACCCATACAACTGTTTCCACATGCACTCTTCAACCCATACACCTAGTGAATCAACCACTCACACATCTATGCACACCTCCCACCCACCCACACACACACGCTCAGTCTCCCATACAAATACTCAGGTAACCAATCGATAATCCATATAGACACTCATTTAGCTACTAACCAGCCCATGCAGCAGCTTATACAACAAAAGACAGACTGATACAGACATTCACACAGTTTAGTCACTAACCCATGCATTCACTAAGAAACATTTAATCACTCACTTAAACAGTCAGTCACGCACCTACTAAATCTTCCATGCTGACACTTATACACCCACTCATTCTTCAATTCACCTTGGCATATAAATAATACATATTTAAACTTTAAAGAAACACACAGTCACTGGATGATGTCATCAGTGATGTAATTTGAGATGTCATCAGTGTTGTCATCAGTGATGTCACTAACCATGTCATGAATGATGTAATATGTGACATCATCAGCAGTGCATTGCGGGTGCGCGAGTTATAGTTAGCTGAACTAACTATAACGGCGGAATTTCCATGATTTTGTAAGAGTGAAATGTCCAACTAACTATAACATCCCTGAAATCTATGTTTTTTTCTGTGAATAAATATATATATATTACCTATTGGCGGTCACCAGTAGGTAGTTATAGTTAGGACCTTGTTTCTATTCAAAAAGCATTTTTTCTTTTACCAATAACTTTGGCGCCGGATGACGAATCCTCGCAAAATTTTCAAAACTTTTGGCCCGCTCCGATCAGCTCAGTTCTACCGAGTCACAAGAAAACAGTAAAACAAAGATAAAAAACAAGAAAAGGGGGCAGGGTAGAAACACCCTGACCCCTTAGGCCGTAAGGACCCTCAGGGCCAAAAACAGCTATTTTTTAAAATAATTTAGACGTAATTCACTGAAATATTTTTAAAAATGAAGCACGGGCTCCCGCACTTCATTTTAATGAGGCCCCCGGGTGAGCCAGGTCTCGGGAGCATTGCCAAAAAATAATAGCGAGGGCCCTCAGTGGCCTCCGCAGCCCTGGGGACCGCCACCTCCCCGGGGCTTTAAAAAAAAATAATGCATAGGTTCCCACGTTGCCCGGGGGACTGCCACCTCCTGGGGCATCCTTAAATATGGGCGGAGGGCCTTGCGGGACCTCCAAGCCCTGGAGACCGCCACCTCCCTGGGGCTGTAATAAATAATTAGTGTGGGGGCTCGAGCCCCCCACACTGCCCCGGGGACCACCACCTCCCTGAGGCACTCTGAATTTAAATACGGGAGTCCGTTAAGGAGCCCCGGGGACCTCCACCTACCCAGGGCTTTAAACATTGGGGGGGCCCTCCTGGAGCCCTTGATGGCCCTGGGGACCACCACTCCCCAGGGCCAGCTCCTGCAGTGTCCCGGGGTGCCCACCCATGGGACACTTCTATTGCTATGGCAGGGAGGGAGCCTTGTGGCTCCTGCCCTACCATAGCAAACTCTGCTTTGCTTCATTGAAGCGAGAGCAGGGAAATCTGCTCTCACTTCAATTAAGTAAAGCAGGATTGCTTCTCCACAAGGGAAGCTGCATGTCAGCAGCTCCCTTTGAGGAAAAGCAATGCCGGCTCCCACAGGAGGCGGGGAGCCGGCAGGGACCGTGGGGGAATTGGGGCTGCCCCCATGTTCCCCAACGGAGCAGCCAGGCCCCGGGGGATGGGGTCCACGGGGCCTGAAGTGGCCCGGAGGGGGGCCACGCAGCCCCCCTCCCCTGTGAAAATAAAATAAATACATTTAAAAAAAGGAAAGGTCGGCCCCTGGGGTTGGGGTCCCCGGGGCCATAATTGGCCAGAGGAGGGGGGGCCATGCCCCTGGGGACTGGCTTTTTTTTTTTTTAAAAAGGGTCAGGACCTGGGGGATGGGTTCCCCAGTGCCCAAAAAATAGTAAAAGAAGGTGGGCCACTCAGCCCCCCCTTCTAGAAAATAAATACATTTAAAAAAAGGCTTCTCACCGGAGGCCCCGCCCCCACACTACACCACTCTGCAGATGCGCCCGTGGCAGGTTGTTGGTTTGGAAATGAATTCCCCTTCAATACTAGAGGTCCCTGGGGACCAACTACACCACCAGGTGCCTCCAGCATGCACCACAGAGCTGCGTTGCAGAGAGGTGGTCAGAGGCTATGACCCTTTTTACACCTCTCTGCAACGCAGCTCTGTGGAGCTTACTGGAGGTACCTGATGCGCTAGTTGGCCACCAGGGACCTTCAGGATTCAAGGGTACTTAATAGGGATGTTATAATTAGAAATTAGCATTTAAAAAACCTTAGAAATTCACTGAAAAAAAACATAGGATTGAGGCACATTATAATTAGAAATTCATGTTTAAAAAAACATTAAAATTCACTGAAAAAAACATAGGTTTCAGGGACATTATAGTTAGGAATTAGCATTTAAAAATCCTATGAAATTCACTGAAAAAAACACAGGTTTCTGGAACGTTATAGTTAGTTGGACATTTCACTCGTACAAAACCAGAGAAATTGGGCTGTTATAATTAGTAGAGCTATGCACTGCTGATGACGTCACATATTACATCACTCATGACATGGTCAGTGACATCACTGATGACATCTCAAATGACATCACTGATGACATCATCCACATGAAAATCTGATGCACATGCTCACACTCTAATATAGCCTTTGATTGTTACACCCACTGTAAAATACAGACTACCATTTTCGAAACCATCGACACACCAATACCAGTTACTACATACGCACTCACTAAAACGCGCCCCGTGGTGCGTTTTAAGTTGGGAGATTAATTCCCCTTGAATTCTGAGGGTCCCTGGGGTCCAACTAGTCCACGAGTTACCTCCAGTAAGCGCCACAGAGCGGTGTAAAAAGGGGCGTAGCCTCTGAACACCTCTCTGCAACACAGCTCCCTGGCGCATATTGTAGGTACATGGTGGGCTAGTTGGCCCCCAGGGACCCTCAGTATTCAAGGGGAATTAATTCCCCAACTTACAACGCGCCAGGGGGACAGTGGTGAAGGGAGGGGGTGGGGCCTGAGGTGACATGGGTGCAAGCATGCCCTGTGGCATGTTTTAAGTTGGGGAATTAATTCTTCTTCAATCCTGAGGGTCCCTGGGGGCCAACTAGCCCAGCAGGTACCTCCAGTAAGCGCCACTGCACTGCGTTGCAGAGAGGTGGCCCAGGCCATGCCCCTTTTTACACCACTCTGCAACGCAGCTCTGTGGCGCTTACTGGAGGTACATGATGGGCTAGTTGGACCCCAGGGACCCCCAGGATTGAAGAGGAATTAATTCCCCAACTTAAAACGCGCCACAGGGCGTGTTTGCACACATGTCACCCCAGGCCCCGCCCCTCCCTTCACCACTGTGCAAACGCACCCCGTGGCGTGTTTTAAGTTGGGGGATAGCGTCCCCTTGAATCCTGAGGGTCCCTGGGGTCCAACTAGCCCAACAGGTACCTCCAGTAAGCGCCACAGAACTGCGTTGCAGAGAGGTGTAAAAAGGGGCGTGGCCTCTGAACCCCTCTCTGCAACGCAGCTCCCTGGCGCATACTGGAGGTTCCTGGTGGGCTAGTTGGCCCTCAGGGACCCCAGTATTCAAGGGGAATTATTTCCCCATCTTACAACACATCAGGGTGCGCATTTGCACAGTGCTGCAAGAAGGGGGCGGGCCTCCGGTGAGATGCCGGACTTTTTTTTAAATAAATTTTTTTAAGAAGGGGAGCTGTGTGGTCCCCCCTTCCTTTCCTATTTTATTGGCCCTGGGGACCCCATCCCCAAGGGCCTGACTCCTATTTTTTTTTATTTTTTTTACATGGAAGGGGGCCGCATGGCACCCCTCCCGAGGCCATATTCAGCGCCGGGGACCCCATCCCCCGGGGCATAAGCGATGTTTTTGGTTTTTTTAATAATTTGAGATGGGGTGCGTGGCCCCCCTCCTCAGGCCATTTGTGGCCCCAGGGACTCCATCCCCCGGGGCCAGCCTTTGCGTGGTTTTAAAAAATATATATATTTTATTGTGGAGGAGGGGGACCGCATGGTCCCCCTCCCGGGCCACTCATGGTCCCGGGGACCCCTTCCCCCGGGGCCTGGCCTCTCATTGGGGACTATGGGGAGAGGTCCAATGCCCCCACGGTCCCTGCCGGCTCCCCGCCTCCTGCGGGAGCCGGCATTGCTTGTGGAAAAGCAATCTGGCTTGATTTTTGGAAGTTTCCAAAAACCAAACCAGAGTTTGCAATGAGAGGGCGGGCATGGCTCCAGCCCTGTCATTGCAAACAGCAGTGTCCCGTGGGTGGGCACCCCGGGACACTGCAGGAGCCGGCCCGGGGGGGGGTGGGTGGTGGTCCCCAGGGCCATCACAGGCTCCAGGAGGGGGCCGCGCAGCCCCCCTGCCAACATCTGAACAGCCTCAGGGAGGTGCTGGTCCCCGGGGCTCGGGAGTCTGTTACGGACCCCTAAATTTAAATATTAGTGCCCCGGGGAGGTGGCGGTCCCCGGGGCATGTGGGAGGGCTCGAGCCCCCCACACAGATATATTCCTATTAAAAAAAAAAGCCCCAGGGGGTGACGGTCCCCGGGGCTGCGGGGGGGGGGCAGTGTGCCCCTCCGTTATTATAATTAATGAGAGCCCCGGTGGGTGGCGGTCCCCAGTGCTTGGGGGCCCTAGAGGCCACCCCAAACTTTAAAAAAACAAGCCCGGGGGTGGCGGTGTCCCGGGGCTGCGGGGGGCCGTGTGCGCCCCGCAAATATTTATGCAAAGCCCTGGAGGGTGGCGGTCACCGGGTCAGTGTGGGGGGATTGGGCCCCCCCCACATTGTTTTACTGCCCCCGGGACCTGGCCAACCCGGGGGCTTCAATTAAATGAAGCACAGGAGGCCGCACTTCGTTTTGTTAAAATTTTCTCAGCTGGATTCGCGCACCAATGCTTTTTTGGGCCCTGGGGGTCCTTGTGGGACCCCCTGAGCAGGCCTAGGGGGTCAGGGTGTTTCTACCCTGCCCCTTTTTCTTGTTTTGCGCGTTTGTTTTACTGTTTTCTTGTGCCTCGGTTCTACCGAGGCACAAGATGGCTGCCAGCACTTCCTGGTTTGAAGTGTTGACAGCTAATTAGAATGTAGCTTGTGATCGGCAGGGTGCGTGGATCCACCGCGGCCATAGATATTGAAACTTTTATTTTTTGATTTACTCAGCAACTACTGAACGGATTTACACCATTTAAAAAAAAGGTCTCTTTCTGAACCAAGGGCTACCTTTTTGCTAAATTTGGTGTAATTCCGTTCAGCAGTTTTGGCTGTAACCGTGTCTAAAGTTTCCTATGGGAAATTGATTTTTTTACCTCTATTTTTTTAATTTCACAGGAACTACTGAACGGATTTACACCATTTAAGAAAAAGGTCTCTTTCTGAACCAAGGGCTACCTTTTTGCCAAATTTGGGGTAATTCCGTTCAGCAGTTTTGGCTGTAACCGTGTCTAAAGTTTCCTATGGGAAATTGATTTTTTTACATCTATTTTTTTAATTACACAGGAACTACTGAACGGATTTACACCATTTAAGAAAAAGGTCTCTTTCTGAACCAAGGGCTACCTTTTTGCCAATTTTGTGTAATTCCGTTCAGCAGATTGGGCTGTAGGCGTGTCTAACTTTTCCTATGGGAAATAACATGGAGAAAACACATTTTGGGACCCCCCTTTTTTCTCAGCCCTCGCTTGGCAAATCACCCCGAAACTTTCAGGATAGGAGCTGACCGTAACGGGCCATAAGTTTTGAAAATTTCGCGAAGATTCGTCAACCGGCGCCAAAGTTATTGCGAAAACAAAAAATGAGTTTCCTATGGAAACTAGGTCCTAACGATAACTATCCACTGGTGACCGCCAGTAGATAATATATAGATATATAATTCGCACACAAATTAGTTCCTTTCATTGTGGAGGGTACTATGGTAAAATGTAGAGCCCAAAATACATTGTTGCCTCTAGTCATTTTTTTGTTTAGATTGATGAACACCGGGCAGCTTTTGGAACAATAAAGTTTTGCAAAAACTATGACAAAGCAAAAATTGCCAAAAAGCTGGGAGGCATATTGGCAATGCTTGTTTTGATGTGCCACTTTGCCCTTTATGCTTTCTCACTGCCAGACACCACAGAGTTGGACATCCAGCAGAAGGGAAAGGAACTCACATGGCCATGTGAGTGGAGCAATTGTGTTCTCCACTGCTTCTTAGGAGACAATTGGACTCATACTTCCCTCCAGCCAAATGCCCTGTCCATGTTGACTGGGACAGCTTGCAATAGGGAATGTTTGATCTGACAAATAGAACTCTGTCCTTTATTATGGAGTGTGAAATTCTCTAAATTCAGCCATCTACGTGGCCATCATCAAAACGTCACGCCCCCTCTTATGAACCCATAGTAGCCCCATTCCAGGACAACAAGTGTGGTTGGCCTGCATGGTATCTTACACACTTGGTAACATCCCTTATTGTTGAGTCTATATATCTCGCTTGCTAGTCGTAAAGAGGCTCTGAGATGTTTTTTCTTCATCCCAAAACGTTGTGAATTGCCTCATTGATGGTGGCTTTTCACCCCAACTTCAAGGAGAGATTGTGGCCTAACTGCTAGAGCGGTTGAACTCGAAGCTGGGGAACCGGGTTCGAGTCTCAGGAGGGACGCTCAACATCCTGTGATTCTGGGCAAATCACCTAATCTCTCAGTGCCTACCAAATGAATGTGCCTGTCTGTCACTGAACTGGTGCTCATGTAAAAGGCCCTGACACCATCAGGTCGAGTTTGCGCTATATAAACCCTCCCCCCAAGAAAGGGTGCTTGAATGATCTCTGGAGTCCTTTGTGTTCCAGAGCAACATGTCTTTTAATCACAGATGGAGCCTGACCCTATAACCCAGTTTCCAATGTTTGAGATTGTCTACTAATTGACTACAGCCACAGCATTCTAAAATACTGGACCCTCAAGTTCAGAACATCAGGGGTATATAGTTGAGTCTGTATCATCCTTTCAACACCTGGACCCCCTGCCCTGACGAGAGAATAGTCAAGCCCTTTAAAGGTCTGCCCTCTGTGACTATTCCTAGTGCACTGGATTCTCCAACTACTGAAATCTGTGGGGCTCACTGAAAACCTAGCGAGCTGCTTGCCATTCATCCATTCAAGACGAACAGGGCCCAAGCTTCGAGTCCCATGGCAGTGGATCACTATCAACATTTATAGACGTCCTACCTGCCTGTAGAGCTCTGTGATAAGAGTCTCTCTGTCACATTGGAGAATGTTCTATCATCACATCTCAGAATGGAATGAGCCACCATGTTTTTTGTTTAGCCCATTTGGCATTTTATTTTGCTTTTCAGAAATAAATCCCAAACTGGAGTTCGTTTCAGAAAGACAAAATAACAATGGCCGTGATTTGCGGCAGTTTTCTACTTGCGTCTTGAAGTAGTGTTTTCTTTCCTGCCCTTAGTCTGCCCGGCTCTTCACACTCAAACAGGAAAAATCAGTGGCAGTAGCACACCCTAAATAGGGTGGAGCCCCCATCACTGTGAACTGGTTGTCCTGTAGCAGATGATTTTCTAGGCCAAGGGTTTATGCCACCAGAGGCAGCTGAGACTGTGTGAGTGGAAACCTGGCATTTCCACCTCATCTAAAAAAACAGGCAAGAGAACCGTGAGTTCATAGGATGGAACTCTGACAATTATTTACAGAGGGCCCACTATACATAAACCAAAAGTGGAGGGTGTTTCCCAAAACAAGCAGTCACTGTGCCCTGCTCCTTAGGGCTCACCAGGCACACTACATGTGTTCTTATAGAACCCTCATCCACATACTAATCATGTGGCATGCTTCATTATCGGGTCTTCATCTGGTGAGGTACTCACCACCAGGTGGGCTTAACCTCGCCGTGGAAGGGGGCACTTTGATATTCTCTATGTTATTATTGGAATCTTGGGACAGATAACGTTAAAAATTTCTCCAGGGAACCCTAGCCATATTCTTTAATGAGAAAGGCCCTGTGATATGGTTAAAAACATGACATGACACAAAGAGGCATGTACTGACCCAGTTGGGCTATTCTAGTTGGACATGTTTCATCTGCTTTCCAGGCTGTGCATAGAACTCTCACTATCCCAAAGTCTAAATGAGCACCCAAAAAGTTTCTGTGATCTTTACTTGGCACCATAAATCAAATGTTTTTATTCAGGTGGGAGCCCTGTTTTAATTTGGAGTCCCATTTTAGTATCTTGCAGTTTTTTTAGGTTGAATGATTATATTTTATTTTTCAAAAACTCTTGTACATGTGCTCAACCTCACTCAGTTGTCTCACCTGGCACCTAGGGCTATTAAGAAAAGAAGGCAGACTGTAACATAGTGACTAACAACAACTTCCTGAAGAGGCCACAGAACCTCAAATGGACCACACCACTCAACTTGAGACACCAGTAGAAGCTCCGTCCCTACCTGTCTACACCACACTGTGATGCCATAGTATTTACAGATTGATAGCTATTTTGCTTTTCCACTGGTCCCAAACTAGATGTGCCATCTTGCCAACTCTGCACTCTAGTGTTTTTAAACTTTAGTGAGCTGACCGTACATGCCCAACTGAAGGACGGCTGCAGCATAGACCCTCAGAGGGTGTGTGCAGTGGGCACACTGCTGGCACACCACTGGTGGACCAAAGGCAAGTCCATCTCCATCCATCCGTGTCTAGCCAGCACCAGGCAAGGCACCCATTTAGCATCATATCTACCCTTTAGGATCTTACAACATGCAAAATCTTTTAACATTCCATGAGAAAGTAAGCTACACCATATGTTTAACAGCTCTACTCTTCCCACTCCAGTCACATGTTTTAACTGCCACACTTTGCTAGGAGTTTTGCCCATAACTAAGCGCTTCCTCTCAGCAGTTTCTGCAGACCATCATACTGACCTGGCAAAATGTGGTTCATAATCCAGGGCACAATCCAGCACCGGGACACTCTTTCTGAGTAGCTGTGCACTTTACAAATCCTCTTTCATTCATTCATTCATTCATTCATTCAGTGTGCAGCGTGGCGAGGTTCAAACTGAACAGCGGATTAGAGAGGTATGGGAAACAGAAAGGAAATAATGTGTATTGTGACTGTCTTGCCCTGGATAAATGTTGGGTCTTAGTGATGAGTAAGAAGGTTCCTACAACATGGGGCACTGTCATCATAGGGGTGAAACCAAAGGGTATATTTCCAGTTGCTTCCACAAGATGGGCGGCGGCTGCCGGTGCCTATAAAAATGTCAGAAACTCTGCCAAGACTGTGACAAGGGCAGATGAGTTCTAGGCAAAAGGATTCTTTTGATTCTGTGAACTTACACCAGTACCTCTAAGGTAAAGCCATCTTTTTCATGACAGCACAACCTAAAGGGTTTGTTATAGTCAGGTGGCGCTAATGCAGGGGTAGACAACAAAGCTTGTTGCAAAGTCACAAAACCTTGTTCTGTCTCCTTGTTCTAATGGAAAGTTTATGAGTGTCTTTCTTTTACAAAATCTTTCAGAGTATTAAAAATAGCAACATATGCCAGCATCCATTGTCTGCAATAGCCTGTCATAACTTGCAAAGTGTGTACCTGAGATAGAGTACCTGGTCTGGGCAACTTAGGAATGACCTCATGCGCCTTTCTCCCACTGAGGGCCTCAATAACAATAGAATGGTGCAGCGTGGTGCCACAAGCGATTTTGCAGCACCGTTTAGCGTCTTTCTAAAAGACGGTGCATTCCTGTACTGATCCATACGCTGGTGCTAGAAAAGCAGTGTAACGACAACGCAGGCGCCCTTGCACCAAGTTGCAAGGGTGCCTGCGTTGCGGGGATCATTGATTTTGTGCAGGAAAGGACACCTTTCTGCACAAAATCAATCAATGAAGGCGATTTCCTCATTCTATGTGTGCTTATGCAGCACATATAGAAAGAGAAACAAAGGAAGAGAAATAAGGATATTTCTCCTTGTTGTGCCTCCGTAATGCCACCCCTGGGGTGGCGTTAGAATCTGACGCATTCCCAGGTTTACGATTCCTCGTTAATCTGGTAATGCTTGAGAATCCATTCTGTTGATTGGGAAAACCCACAGCAACACCCATGGGACGTCACTTTCGCGCAGTGTTCTGCGTGAAAGTGGTGCATATTTACAAGGTTATAAAAAGCCACGTAAAGTGTCTTTGTTGGGCCTTCTAAATATGCTGTGGTACATTGCGCGACCGGAGCATCAAAAAAGTGACGCTCTGGCGGCGCAAAAGTGCTGCTAGGGCCTCGTAAATGGGCCCTGACATAGCATGACCTAACAGCGAACACAGGGAAGGCAGAATTATAATTTGTGGCCTTTCTTTGCTAATTCAGGCAGAGATACAGAGAGTTGATCCATGGAGTCAAATGCAATTAACATAGTAAAGCAAAGCAAAGCGTTGTACGAAAGCAGAACCACAGCTTCTTGTGCATTATCCATAGCTTGTGTATATCAGAGTAACGCTCAAACACATCCTTTAAATGATCAAGATAATCATAGAGAGCTTCACCCTGATGTTTTTTACAATTACTAATATTAGGCCAGTCAGCCTTGACCAGGCTCACATCCATTACAGCATTTATTAATGCCTCTCCCTTGCCAGTGAGAGCAGCTACATCACCCAGGGCCTCTTGCAGCTAATTACTCTTTTCAATCAAACAATCTTTCATGTCACTTGATACAATAAGACGTAACAATTGAATCACATGATCTCAATTGAGTTTGTAGCATTTAAATAGCGTCTGAAATTCTCCTCTTCATTTCTGAGGATTATCACAGATATTGGGTAACTTTTGTATTTTTCACAAGATGCACAAGGTACCAGGGGCCATGGACGGTGACATACCCACTACCACAGGGCTGGAATACTCTTATAAGGGCATGAGGGTATCTGCAGGGGCATCCTGGAAGTTGTCACTGATTTGTCGCTGCAGACGGGTTTGATGTCAATTTCAGGATTTCTCCCTACTGCTGCACACCTCAGGTAATCCTAGGTCATAGTCGAGCTGTGTAACCTACTGCTCCTGTGTGCAGCATTAGAACAGTAGGGTGCCAGGCAAGAATGAATTCTAGTAAAGGAGTGGGAGGCATGGAGGCAGCCTTTTGTCTAATGCACACTGCGCCATCCTCTCACACTTCACCACCTATCATGCTCAATGAACTAGATGTGCATGCTTGCGTTTCATTTGCTGGTACAACTTTGTTTCCAGGTAACACCACTGGTGCCCCTGGCATCATCTGCCAGCAAGGGGAAGTTCAAAACATCTTCTATAGCTTCTTCCTGTCATGTTCGGCGTGCCCACGAAGGGATCACACACCTTTAAAGTAAGTATATGCTTTAATATTATTTATTCCTATTCGGAAATCATCCTGCTCTACTCCTAATTCTTTATCCTTCCACTCCTATATGTTTTACCCCTCCCTTTGCGGCTCCTCGCTTCTCCTTCACATACTGCCTTCTCTTTGTTTACGGGGTACTGGTGTCCCACAAGTAATGCTACCACAGCATTACATCTCCCCCACGTTTACAGATATTGGTCTAATTTCAGGAAACCATCATTTAAAGTTCTTCAATGGCGCGTGCAGGTGTTCGACGAGTCTCATTGCTGACCAAGTCTTTTTCGAACCTCTCCCATTCAGCTGAGGAGGAGGGAAACACAGACCCACTGACCGGTACTTGAGTGTCCTCTATGATGTCACTTTCTAACACTGCTGCTGGCTCTCTGGTTGTTCATGTACACTTGCGAAAGTGGGCTGTGCTCCAGGTTATCCTCTAGTCATCAGAGGCGGCCGTGATTATGGTGCCTTTTTGATATGCTACTTGAGGTGGATGTTTATGATATCGACTGTCAGTCTTTTTCTTGTGTTTTTGCCGGCCAAATACCCAATCTCCTTCCTGGATAGTTGATGGCCTGGCCCTCCAACGACTGTCCACATATTCCTTCATTTTGGCCTTCCTAGTTCTGTCTACCTCTGCCAACTCTTCATGATCAGGAACTTGACTGATTCAGCTATTTTAGCTTTCTCAGATGGGTATTCTCAACCACACAGTGCAACCCAGCATCAGGGTAGCTGGACACTTGTCCGTAGTTCTATGTGGAGCAGTTCGGTATGCTCGTTGTTCTCATTCAGAGCCATCTGGACATCTTGCCTTGACAGTTCAACTTGCTGTTTGGTCTTCTTCATGGTAGCCTTTAACCTGTGGCCACATCGGAGTGATTTTCTGATGTCAAAAGTTGAGAGGTTAGCAAATTCAGCAAACTCATGTCCGCTGAACGGAAGACCATTGTCCATTTTAACCACTTTAGGTATTCCCCATGCTGCAGAGACTTCATCCAGACCAGGTATGGTGGTGGCTGCCTTGTTGGATGACACTTGGTGAGCAATTGGGAATCGGGAATACTTGTCGATTATGACAAGGATGTATTTGCTTGATTGTAAAGGACCAAAGAAGTCTACTGCTACATGTTGCCAGACACCATCCCTCAGATCTGACATTTGCAGAGTTGAAGGTGGCTCTTCTCGACTGACGCGTTGACATTGAGGACAGTATTTCAGTGTGACATCAACCATCTGATCAAGGAAGGAGAACCAAATCTGTTCACGCAATGCCCTTTTTGTAGCTATGATGCCCCTGTGCCCTTCGTGTGCCAGGTTAATGACTCCTTGACATGGATGTTTCGGAATGATGATTTTCTTGTCCCTTAGTAGAAGTCCATCTTTGCCGATGGACAATTCGTCCTTTATGTGTCAAAAGGAAGGTAGTTCTGAAATGTCAATGTGTTGGTTGCATCCAGGCTCTACCAAGTGTCTCACCTGTTTATTCGAATGTTGTGTATCACATCCTGTAAGGTGGCATCTGCTGCATTGGCTTCAAGGATAGCTTCAGGGGAAACTGCAGGTAATTTTGCTTGAGCAACGACAAAATGGATGCATTCCTCTGCTAGAGATTGTTTGGTACTTGAGGATGTCCTAGGTTGCCTTGACATTTAGTCAGCCGGATTTGCTGCTTTTCCAGGCTTGTGACTTACTGTATATATGTGTATTCTTGGAGATGAGATGGATGCCCCATCACTCGATCTTAGGTTGCATCTTTTCCCAGGGGTTTCAGAAAATGTTTATTAAACGTGATGGTCTGTAATGAGTGTAAAGTGTTTCCTGTAGATGAAGATGTGAAAATGCTCACAAGCCCAGACCACTGCCAGTCTTTCCTTCTCTGGCTGTGAATACACCCTCTTAGTATCAGTCAGGCTGTGGCTGGTGTAGGCCACTATGTGTCTTTGATCACCTTCATTGTCGTATTGTGCCATTATGGCTCCAAGTCCCTATGTTGTGACAACGCATACCATTACATCGCAAGTTGTTTCTACGACTTGCTGTGGGGGCGTGCTGGACTTAGGAATAGTATAATTCACTATTCCAACTCCAGCGTGCACAACAGTAGGGAAGGTGTTGGAATAGTAAATTATACTATTCTTTAGTTTAGAGTGCCCCCTACAGCAAGTCGTAGAAACAACTTGCGTTATAATGGTTAGCGTTGTAACAACGTGGTTGTTGTAACGACCGCGTTGTAGTCACATGCGTTGTACCGCATGTGATGTAAATGCTGCTTCCCGACACACCCAATCCAGTGCTTTGTTGTGTTCCTGGACAGTAGCGTCAAACACAAGGATGTCATCACAGTAATTAAGGGTGTTGGGAATATGACGGTTCTTGGAAAATCTCAGCGAGTGATGAAACCCAAAAGCTGAGCCGTCTATATTTGAATAGGCCTTGATGAGTCAAAAAAGTAGTGATATATTGTGAACTCTTGTGGAGTTCGAGCTGGTGATAGCCCTTGCTAAGGTCCAACTAGAAAAGATTTTTGCCCCATTCAACAGTGTGATCATATCACTGATGTGGGGTTTTTCTCTTTCAATGACAGTATTTGGGGCTCTCATGTCTACACATAGATGCACTTTACCCTCAGATCCTCTTTTGGTCACCACAACCATTGGGGACACCCACGGGAGTAGGTACAGATGTTCTCTCAATGATGTCCACCCAGAGGAGATCCCGTAACTCATCCTGCATGGCTTGTTGGAGATGAAAATCCACCTTCCTGTGATGCAGAGCTACAGATCTCACTTGTTCACTGATGTGCAAATGAACTTGAAAATGAGACATTTTACCAAGCCCTGTGAATAGCTTCAGGACCTGGTGTATAATGCCAGGTTCAATATCCATTTGGTACAGTTTTTCTAAAAGTTCAAGCCGGTCAGCAGTAGGCAAGCTGAGGAAACAGTCTGCTTATGGCCCCTCAATAACGTGAAAGCAAGCTGGAATGGTTCTGTCTTTATAAGTGAGAGATGTCTGAAATTGTCTGAGTCAGGGAACAGGTTATTTAGACATCAACATATAAACTCATTCAGCGGCTTTGGGCAGTTGAGGCTTGTTAGACTTGGCATCTTTTGGCGTGTTTCCCCTGAGTTTTTGCTTTCTGTCCTCCCGGTTTTTACTCTGTTTTTGCTGCCGTAGTGTTTCTGCGCACTTTTCTCACTGCTTTTCAGTGGTAAAGTGCAAGTGCTCCTGTGGTAAATTGTGTTATGGATTGGTGTTTCCATGATTGGCCAATTTGACTTATGTGTCAGTCCCTAGTAAAGTGCACTGTGTGTGCCATGGCCTGTAAATCAAATGCTGTTGGCGGGCTGCAGCACTGGATTGTGCCACCCACACAAGCAGCCTGTAAAATGTGGCTCAGGCCTGCCATTGCAGAGCCTGTGTTCAGTCTGGGACTGCCATGTCGACTTGGCAAGTGCACTCACTTGCTGGGCCCTAAACCTTCCCTTTTCTACATGTTAGTCACCCCTAAGGTAGGCCCAAGCTACCCCTGTGGGCAGGGTGCAGTGTATGTGAAAGGTAGGACATGCCCTGGTGTGTGTGGCGGGTCCTGATAGCGAATTACAGCCCATTTAATCTTTCACTATGGCAAGGCTACCTGTTCCCCGTAGGACAGAATGGGAAGTTTTTTTATAACATCTCATAAACATAACTGGCCATGGGAACTGGGCAGGAAAATACAATTTAGTATGCCTGAACTCAGAATCTAAAGATGCATCTTTTACTGAAGGTGATTTTTACATTTTATGTTTGAAAATACCACTTTTAGAAAGTAGGTATTTTCTTGCTCAGTCATCCGGTGTGCCTCTGCTTGAATGTGGATTGCCTGTCAGGGTTTTGGATGACATAAGGCTGGGGAGCAGGAGTGGCTCCAGATAGTCTAGGTGGGTCAGTTAAGGGCTGAATAGACCAGGGCTGCGATGGTGGAAGGGGGAGGAGATTTCCTTGCACCTCAAAGGGCCTGGTCTGCCTCTGACAATGCCGTCTCCACCTCTTTCCAGGAAATCACACCAGAGAAGGCAGAACTGGTTCTGGCTGGGCAAAGACACTCTCTGCATAAGAGATCAAAGGATTTTGGGATATAAGAATTGGTACTCAAACCCCTGAACTTTTAGAACTCTTTTGGATCAAGAGGACTGCCAAGAAGAAGAGCTGGAGAAGCTGTGAGGAGGACCTACCACTTTGCTGTGGGCTTTGCTGTGTTGGCCTGCAGTGGCTGCTTCTGTCTTGGGCAGTGAAAGGACTGGACTGAACTTTCTGCAATCTACTTTGTGAGTTTCTCCAAGGGCTTAAGGTAGAGCTTGCCCCCTGTTCAAGAAGTCTCAGTTCAGCAAAGACTTCAAGCTCTTCTGCCCTCAGCACTGGGGACTGTGTGTTTTGTTCTGAAACACAAGAAAAGCAACTCAATGACATCTACGACGCCGCTACCCACTCCGTGTCCTGAAGGCGTCGCAGAGGGCACCGCCGCAACGCCGCACCGCGATCCTGGTCTCACCGACGACAACTGTTGACGCCGCCACCGAGTCACTGCTCGCACTGCGACCTGTGGGCACTGCATTCCACACCGCCTTGCTGCACAACAACGCCTTGGCGCCACAGAGGGCACCGCCGCAACTCCGCAACGTGACCCTGGTCTCACCGACGACGCCTGCTGATGCCGCCACCGAGCCGTTGCTTGCTCCACGACCTGTGGGCACCGCACTCCGCACGCCTCACTTCACGCCAACGCCTTGGCCTCCCTGATGATGCCGCTTCACTCTGAAATCGATGCCACTGCATGTACTGTGGTTCGAGGGCACCGTTCGTAAAGTTACACGACGCACCGCCCTCATCCCACACCGCAGCCTTGACCTACCGACACCGGTGCCATCAACTCCCGTTCGTCAGCCAGTGACGAGCACTTCCTTCATCTCGCACCATGACCCTGGTCTCAACGACGGCGCCATCCTATGCCGCCACCAAGCCGCTGCTCGCACCGTGGCCTGAGGGCACCGCACGCCGCACCGCTGCACTTCGCAACGCGTTTGACTTCGAGGGCCCCAACGACTCCTGCACCAACCTCTGGAACCGACACCTATGGATGCCGTGTTTTCGGAAGCTCAACAAGCGGTCATCAACGCCCTGCATTTCTAAAAGGTACTGTTTGCGGGTCTCCCCGACACAGTAGCTGGCCCGCAACGCCGAGGTCAGCCAGAACTGTTTGGATGTGTTTGATCACGACGCCGTGATAGCCCCGGACGAAGCTTGGAAGGAACTTTTTTAGTATTAAACCAATTTTATTGGCAGAGCACAAAGCAAGGTAAACCAGGACACTGGCGCCTACAACCCAGCGGGCTGGCTAAAAGCTGATCAGATCATGGCAACCAAATAATGAATGAGAGTATACGACTGGTAGTTAACACAGCATGTCGCCTACACCCCAAAGAGGGCCGGCCGCGTGGTAAAAAAGAGAGGAGCGAGGTGACAACCACATCCCCGGCATATGGGTATACATATGGTCCAGTGTGCTGCCAGGCATGCGAGCAGTGGTAGCTGGCAGCCTGCGGCAGGTCGTAGCTTCATAGTGGTGCTGCTTTTCACAAGAGGTAAGAAAAATGAAGAAAAACCCATCAACTCCCCTTCCCACCCCCTCCAACCTTCCCCAGTGAGCAGGAAACAAAGGAAAAGGGAAGGGTCCAGCCTGTTGGCATTTTAGGTAGCGTGGGTTCCATTAGTCTGAGGGTTTCGTGAGTTCAACGGGGAGTCACCTTATTGGGTGGGGGTATTTTCCCAGGGATAAGTTTCAGAAGCCGGAGATAGCTGGGGCATGTCAGTTCCCGAAATTCAGTGGAGAGGAAAGCTATGAATGGGGCCCAGATCTTGGCATAGTCTGTGTAGTTCCCAAGGGTAGCCATCGAGAGTCTCTCCATACCCAAAAGATACCAGAGTTGATGCAACCATTGCGTATGGTCTAGGATTCTATCTGATTTCCACCCAGCCAGCATCACTCGGTGTGCGGCGTTCAGCGCAAGCGCCATCTGTCTCCCTGTAATAGAGCGCAGGGGGAAGGTCAGCGCGTTGGGTATGCCTAGAAGAGTGTTTGCCGGGAGCCTGGGAATAGTAGTGCAGAAGGCCTTATCAGTGTCGTCAGGTATCCTCTACCCCGCCAGCAAAGGCCATCACAACGAGAGTGCCATTTAGTGAGTCGGGCTGGGGTGTAGTACCAATAGGATGCAATCTTAAAAGCGGTCTCTGCATGACCCATGGAGTGTTCTGTGTGGAATGATCTGTAGAAAATATCTTCCCATTCCTTATCAGTCAGTGTGCACCCCAGTTCCGCCTCCCAGCGTCTCTGTCCTGCTGAGCGAGTTTTTGGGATGTCTAACGTGAGAAAGGGGTATATTTCAGATATGAGCCCATGATCGTCCTTTTTACAAGTGAGCCATTTCTCGAATGGTCGCATCGGTCGGTGTGCCAGAGGGTGTGTCGTGGCTCCCGAGATCCAGTGCGTCATCTGCGAGTGGAGGAAGAGATCAGAGCTATGTAGTCCGTAACCCTCGTGCAGATCTTTAAAGGGGATGAGACCCTGAATATCTAACAAATGCCCTAGGTGCTTGCAGTCTCTCTCTGACCAGCGTGTTGCTACCTTTTTGTCCATGCCAGGTCGGAAGGCAGGATTGGAAAAAATCGGGGTCATTGGCGAGGGGAACATAGTTAGGTTAGCCCGCGGAGAGACCCTACCACAGACCAGCATTGTGGGGCGGGTGACTGGTGAGAATAAAGCCCCCAGGCGCGAGCGGGTCGCAGCAGCCAGGCTTCATGCCAGATGTGGTGGCCTGCCACCGTTTGATCCATGAAGACCCAGTATTTCTCAGTCATAGGGTGGTTCCACTCCACCAGGTAGCATAGTAGAGAAGCTTGGTAGTAGCAGGTAATATTAGGGAAGGCGAGGCCGCCCTCTTTCTTAGGGCATTGTAGCAAGGTCCTCTGCAAGCGAGGGGAGATCGGACCCCATACAAAATGCTTGATCGCGGTCTGACTATGGCGATGTGACTGTGGTGGGGGCTCCAAAGGGAGCATTTGAAACAAATACAGGGCCCGCGGTTGTACGTTCATTTTGACAGCCGACAGCCTACCAAACCATGACAAAGGCAGGTGCCGCCAGCGGGTCAGGCCTGCTCGGATGCAAAATAGAAGGGCTGCATAGTTCATCTCCGCCGTTTTTGCGAGACTCTTGTGGAGGACCAGTCCTAGATATGTGATACCGTCCGACATCCAGTCAAAGGCGAAGTTGGCCCATAGTGCATCAACTGTTGGCTGGGCAGCGGTGAGGTTGAGTACCTGGGATTTCTGCATATTAATTTTGAAACCAGAAACCCGGCTGAAGGTCTGTAGGTCCTCCACAATTGCCGGTAATGAGGTCATGGGATGAGCCACCAAAAAGATGACATCATCAACGTAGAGGCTGATGAGATGGTGGTCTACGCCGAATGGGTCACCCTGTGCCATTGGGTTGTCCCGAAGCCGCTGGACGAAGGGCTCCATATTAAGAGAGAAGAGCAGAGGAGAGAGGGGGCAGCTCTGCTGCGTCCCCCTCTCCACCGCAAAGCTATCTGAAAGCAAGTCATTGACCCGCACTGCTGCTGTTGGAGAACTATAAATGCTCGCAATCCACTGTCGGAATCTGGGCCCCAGTCCAAATCGCTCAAGAGTAGCAAATAAATAAGGCCAGTGCACATGGTCGAAAGCCTTTTCCGAGTCAACCACTAGCAGTAAGGCTTCTTCTTTGGACCGTTGTACTTTATCGATGAGGTGGCAGAGTCGTTTGGTATTGTCCCCACACTGCCTACCCGGGATGAACCTTGATTGGTCCGGGTCAACCAGACCCGGCATATGGATGTTGAACCGGGAGGCCAGAATGCTTGAAAATAGTTTTGCATCAATATTTAGCAGTGAGATCGGGCGGTAGGAACTGCAAAGCTCCGGGTCCTTCCCCGGTTTAAGGATGACCGAGATAGTGGCCTGTAACATCGAGGCTGTGAGGGACCCAGTATCTGCGAAGGAGTTGAACAAGCGGTTAAGCAGCGGAGCAAGTTCGGCACAGAAAGTTTTATAAAAGAGAGCGCTAAAGCCATCAGGGCCTGGTGCCTTCATGGTCTTCAGTCGAGTGATAGCAGAGATCACCTCCTCAATGTATATTGGGGCCTCCAGTGCCTCTGCCTCATTCATAGGGAGAGGAGTGATCGCTGCTCCCTGCAAAAACTCAGTGGGATCGGGCAATAGGGAATGATCAGCAGCATAGAGATTTTTATAAAAAGAGTGGAAGGCCGACAGTATTCCGGTGTCATCTATGAACTCTGAACCGCCCTCTCCCTGTATCGCTTTAATAGTTTGTGCCGCTTGCTGACTGCGCAGGCAGTGTGCCAGCATTCGTCCCCCTCTATTGGAGCCCACATAATATTTGTGTTTTAGTCGGACGACCGCATGCTCAGCCCGGTCAAGGTCTAGCCGCCGAAGCTGGAGGCGTTCTTTTTTCAACTGTCGCCAAATTCTGGGAGCGCCAGTGCATTTGTAATTAGCTTCCAATTCCCTGACTTTAGCTTCTAGGTCTGCGCGCTTGGACCGTCTGATTTTATTTTCATAAGCTGCTTTGGCGATTAGCGCTCCCCTCGCAACCAGTTTAAGTGCCTCCCATACCGAGGATAGTGGCGAAAGTCCCACTTCGTTAATCGCTAAATAGTCAGTCAGGCAACACTTGATGTCGTCCACTACAGCCGGATACCGGAGCAGTGAATCTCGCAAGCACCAGTGGGAGGTGGGTGAAGATGTTACAGAGGAAAGACGCATGGTCAAGGTGATGTGGGCATGGCCAGACAGGGAGCGGGCCTCAATGGTGGAATCTGTAACGCAGGCCCAAGCGACTGGGGAAACAAGGAAGTGATCTAGGTGGGCATAGGTCTTGTGTGCCGCCGAGTAGTATGAAAAGTCCCACTCATCTGGGTGGAGGCAGCGAAAGGCGTCTCGAATCCCTGCGTCGCGCAGCCAGTCACCACCTCCCGTCGATAGGGCCCCAGCCCCGCTAGTCCATCCCGGCATCCATCACTAGATTGAGATCACCCCCCACTACCACTATTGGGTCTGGCGAGTGCAGGACATCAGCATATGCTAGGAATTTCTCCGGTCGCTCATTTGGGGAGTAAATAGAACCTACGGTGAAGTAAGAATGCCCTATACTAAGGCGCAGCGCAAGAAGGCGTCCTTTGATCTCTGCGATGGGACCCCCCCACGGAGCCCCTAAAGCGTCTGGAGATTAGGATACCTACCCCGCCCTGCTTACTATTCCCAGATGACCAGAATTGTGAGGGAAAGTGGCTATGGCACATGTGGTGTGTGTCACCATGAAGCAGGTGGGTTTCTTGAAGGAGACAGACATCTCCACCAGAGTGTTCGAGCAGTTTGACGGAGTTATTAAGTCCCAGGGCATTGAAGCTAACTATCTTTAGTTTCATGTTAAAGGGACAGGCCAACTAGTGTGAGTATTGAGGCCCCGAGTGACATACTGGAGGGCCGAACTATTGGAGAAGCCCCAGAGGGGAAGGAGACAGGCCTGACCGGACAAAAGTAAGTGCGGGGGAAAAAGAGCTCACTGGGGAGAGAACCCTCCCTAACCCAGAAGAAAAGAAACAACCCCATTATCAGAACCTGCAAATAAAACAAAATATGACCAAAGTTCGTCGGGGAATGGAGGACCCAGAAGGCCATGGCTTGAGCAGCAATCCGGTCTGCAGAGAGCCGAGACCACCCCCACCTGCCAGTGGAAAGGCTGTCAACGGGCATCAGGGATATCCACCCGTGTCCCCCGGGCAGCTCATCATACTTCCCACCCCGGTGCAGTCCAAATGCGCCGCTCAAGGGGTAGCTGGAGTGTCCGACGGCTGTGAAAGGGAGGAGAGAACTGCATCCCTCTCTTTGGTCAGTGTAGCCTGGTCCGGTTTCAAGGCGGCAGCCGACTTGCCCACTTTCTGCCATCTTGGTGCTCGGCAAGGGCCCCGCTCTTTAGGCTTCTCCGCCTTCTCTGATGTCAATGGGCTTAATCAGAGTGGAAGCTGCCAAGTCCTGGAAAATGGAGAGCGCCTGGCCCCGGAACTGAACTGGCTGGGCCTCTCGCGCCCTGCGTATTATTTGTTCTTTCAACTGAAAATTATGGACGCCACCAGAATGTCCGGCGGTGGAGCCTCGTTTCCCCTTGGAAGACCCACTCTGTGTGCCCGATCCATCTGGATATCGTTCAGGCCTTCTTCTCCCAGTATCTGCTGAAACAGAGGCCCAAAATAGGCCCGGAGGTCGGCCCCTTCTTCTCGCCACGGCACAACTCCGTATGTTATTCCGCCGAGAGCGGTTCTCCAGATCTTCAGCGTGTGCCTTGAGATCAAGGTGCTGTTCCTGGTGGCACAGCAGGTTTTGCTGCAGTTGGTGTAGTCCCTCTTCCCGACTTAGCTCGCGCTCTTCAAGCGTGGCCTCACGCTCTCCCACCTCATCCAGGTCCCCCCGCACGTCGCGAAGATCAGCAGATAGCTGTCCCTAAAGCTACTGAATGTCGTCTTTTATTGCAGCAAATAATTCCAGCATACAAGTCTTAGTGGCGGGGCCATCCTCCGCTTCCAGCGGCCCCTCTCATTTGTCGCTAGTGGAGGCAATGGTTCCCTTCTGCTTCAGGAGCATATCTTTCAGTGTCTTATCCCTTTTATTGCGTGCCACCACCATTACACAGGGGGTAAACCTCTGAGCCCCACTCGCTCCTGGTCTATGATGAGGGCCTACCTCCTCTCAAATTGTCCACCGCGGAGCGAGGCCCAGCACAGGTCACTGTTGGTGTAGCAATTCTTCTCCGTTTGCTTGCAGACGTTTATTAGTGGATCCGCCGTAAATGGGCCATATAAGGTGGACCAGAGTCTAGCGGACCGACTGTCTGAATCTCCGCGCCGGGGGCAAGATCCGCATGCTGCAGCTTAGACAGGACCCCGTGGGTCCCCAGACGTCTCACCGTCCCTCCACTAGGGCCTGTTCTGTCGTGAGCAGGGGGCCGATATGCAATCCGATCTGTCACTCTGAGCTGCCACCAGGGCCCTTCTGCCTCTGCACCCACGCGGCCCTATGCGGTGGTAATTTGTCCCCTCCCGGGCTCCAACTAGACCCAACCATCGACCAAGGCCCGCCCGGCATTTTGTAGCACTCTAGCCCATATCAATTCAGCCAGCTGCCGCTGCCTCCGTCTAGGGCCCCCAGACTGTTGGACCTAGGGAGCTCTACACACCTCCGGCTCCCCAGCTGTAGCGGGGCCCTCGCCTGCAGCCCGGCATCCGTCAAGTCAGGAGCCCGGTCCCGGATCACCTCTATTGTGGGGGGCCTTCTACCTCCTCGTCCGTGTGGAAAGTCCGCTTCTTCTTGGGGCAGCAGAAGCTCACAGAGATGGAAGTGCGGGCCGCACTCAGGACCAGGTGGTCCGCGGGATCCCCAAGATGGCGGGTCTTAGGAAATGGGGAAACCCCAGATGCTCCTCTCCCCAGCCGCCACGTCGATGCTTGCTCTCACCTCCTATAAGGCTGCGGGTCGCTAAATTCCGGCACGCTGAGATCCGCCGGCTCCTCTGCTAAGTCCGCCAGCCAGTCTCCGCGCGGCGGAGGCCACCCATCTCTCCGTGGCTGAGCCGCTCCATCCCGCGCTCACTACTCGTCTGCAGGCCCGCTTGCTTCGCCCGCCAGGCCTCTGTTCCAGCACACAGCTAGGGGTGGGCGGAATTTGCGAAAGCGACTTTCGCAAATTATCGCGAAAATGTTAAAAATCTCCGCAAACACACGGAAATATCGCGAAGATGCAGAAGTTTTTTTCCCGCCCGTTCGCGGTACTTTCTGCATGGTCGCGGCTCGCCAACTTACCCATGCAGTTGCTCGCGGGCGCAACCATCTTGTTTTCACTCTTCTCGCCGTGCATGATCGCGAGAAGAAAGACGTGATCGCGCAACGCATGACGTTACTGCGGGCGCGAACTGTCGCGAGACTGCGCAAATGGCTACCAACAATCCAACATCTCGTGGAGAACGCGACCGGATCGGGAAAACTTGTCGGCGAACGCGGGGATTCAGGTAAGGCGATCGCGCGCGTGTGAGAATGTATTATTTTACAGCGTGAGCAAGAAACAAATTATCGCTAAGCTGCGGCATGCGGAAATTTTGACATTTTCGCGCTCTCCGCGGAACGCGAAAATGTCAAATTATCGCAATTTCCGCGAGCGGAACGGAAATTTAGCCCAGGCCTACACACAGCTCAAGCACCAGCAGGAACCCGCCTCGGCCCCGGCCACACAGCAGACAGGTACGGCATCAACTACTGGAGCCACCCAGACCCGATACAGCACTCTAGGGCACCGGGATGGGGCAGGATAACAAAGTTGAGATTTGGCTGTGCCGGAGGAACACGATCTTGCGTCCTACCGTGCCGCCATCTTGAACACGCCACAAGGAACTATTTTTAAAGCATATTTTGATAAAAGAAGGTTTTGAAGTACTGTATCATGGATTTTTATCGATTTTGGTCTTGTCCTAAGTATATACAAATATTGGATATTTTTCCTAGACTGGTTTGGTGTCCTTTTGTAGTGCTTACACTGTATTACTGCTGGTTATGTGCAAATGCTTTACACACTGCCTCTAAGATATGCCTTACTGCTCATGCCAAGCTACCAAGGGGGTGAGCAGGGGTTATTTTAGGAGTGTAACTCCCCTACCCTTACTAGGAAGAAGGGTCCCTATTTGGACAAAGGTGCAAGCCCTTGCCAACTAGAGACCCCCATTTCTAATAAGGCTGTGAATTCATTTTGTTTTATTCTGTGACAGAGATGTAATTGAGAGATGCTCCACTGTCCAACACAAAGTTAGCTTGTTGTTCTCCCATTTGGAGATATAATCTTGGGAATTTCTTTAGTCTCTCATGATCTGCAACCATGCAGTCGTACTCCTTGCTGTCTTGAGATATTGGTGTGAGGGATCTTGACTCCCAGGATTCGGAGCTTCGGACATGTAGGTGACATGCTAATAGAGGCTTGATCGCGATGAGCTGGTGGAGCATTATTGTCGGTCGCGTACAGCTTTTTTATAATGGTGAGAGCTGTATTCCCTCGATTTTCTATGAATGTCTTTTTGTGATGCTCTGCATACCTTCTCAAAGTGATTATCTTTGCAGCACCGCCGATATTTCTGACCTATGGCAGGGAATGACTCATTGTATGGGAAGTCTTGTTCACAGCAATAGCATTTCAGCTGGCGCTCCCGTCTCTTATCAGCTTGTTTGGGACTGCAACGGCAACTTGCTAGTTGAGGATAATCCATGGATTTGGATGTCTGACAGTCTTCAGAGGAGTGACGGTCTTTATGATGAGATTGAAGCCGGAAAGCCTGTTCGAGTTTCTCTAACTTTCCAGCCTCCATTTTCTTTGCATGTTCTTGTGCATGATCGTTGACTCTCGTAATTTCTTCTATTTCATCCAGAGAGTAGCTTTTCTTTAGAAGACTTCTGCGCAGGGACTCTGACTGGCATCCTTCAATGATTCATAAATGAAGGGCATCTTCAGCCGTGGAGGTCTCAAAAGCATAGTAGCATGCTAGCCGTTTGAGTCGCAAAATGAATTTTCCCATGGATTCATCTTGCTCCTGGGAAGCCAAATTGAAGGTGTAGCGTTCATAATCAATGTTCCTTTTGTGAAGCAATTTTCTGTTAAGTGCCTCACAAACATCTCGATAGGAGGACGTGACATCTGTCGAAAGTTCCATGATGATCTGACCAACTTCTTTTCCAATGAGATTGTGCAAGGCAATGAGCTGTTGATCTGGGTCAGCGACTTGTGACCCTTTCATAAAGTCTTCAAAATCTTCAAGCCATTCCTGCCAGTGAAGACCGATACCACCACTAGATACAAGAGCTAGAGGTTCTGGTGGGCGCAGGAAAGGAACTCCCAGCATGGCTGATCTGTGCCCCACCTGCCACAAAGAGCCAGGGGACTCCAACAGGGCCCCATCTGCATTATGACCACTGCAACGCGTCGAGGTTGGTGATGTAGACAAGTCCCTGGTGGAAGTAAATGAGTTTGCCAATGATTACTGGGTGGGACTGGGAGCCTAACTAATGTCTTGGAGGCGAAAACTTGGAAGCAAGTCACCAAGTAAAGGAATTGCAGTTTAAGGTGGTGACGTAAACGCACTGAAAATCTGTTGAATAGGGTTAGGACAATGTAGAGAAGACGTTTGGGGTGAGGATTTGGCACTGTCAGTAGTTGTAGATGATAAGAAATGCACCAGATGCACGGAAAAGAGCATTATTCAAATGGTGCCTGACTTCAAATTGGCCAACAGTAATTTCTCAATGCTCATTGGAGGAGCTGCCTGACTCCAAGATGGCTGCTGATAAAATCTGTAGTCTCGCGAGGTTTCAGGGAAGAGCAGATGACTCAGAGACTCACAGGGGCAACAACTGGCAGGCAGGTCTCTCACCGCGAGAAGCCATTCAGGCAGGTGACCAAGGATGCATGAAACCGAGGTGGGCTCCTGAAGTCACATCACAGCAGGTCTCTCCCACTTTTCAAAAGGCGCACTTGACCGAGGTAGGCTCCTTAAGTCGTGTCGCAGCAGTGCTCTTCCGGTCCTCCACAGAAGGTACATGCTACCGTGGTGGGCTTCCGAAGTCACATTTGGCTCCAGGTGCTATAGCCTATATGTGCGATCCGGGTGGGCTCCTGACTCCGCATGGCCACCGTCGCAGGCAGAGTGCTCCTGCTGTTTTCGGTGCCAAACGCACTCCACGGCACAGCTGAGAGGACCAGAGGGCACAAACATGTGCATGGTCGAAGGGTCTTGTGACCACCTTTGTTGCAGGTTATCATGTTCATCAAAGTTTCCGAATAAAGAATCACACACCTTTAAAGTAAGTATATGCTTTCATATTATTTATTTTTATTCGGAGATCATCCCCCTCTCCTTTGAATTCTTTATCCTTCCACTCCTATCTGTCTAACCCTACCCTTTCTGGTTCCTGGCTTCCCCTTCACATCCTGCCTTCTCAGAGTCCTGATGCGCCACAAGTAATGCTACCACAACATTACACCTCCTTTCCTTCCGCTAATTCTGTTTTCTCAGTCATAATTGGTGGTTGAGGGGTACAAGCCCTAACCCTACATCAAGATTGAGCAAATGGCTGTGGTTGGTTGTAAATCGTGCTCCTCCCACTCCCTCTCTGTTGATAGGTAACAGTATGCGCTCATCAATCAGAAAGAATGAAGGAAGAAGGGAGGAAGAGAAAGCCACAAGAGCCAATCATTGGCTTCTTGAATTCCGGAAGGAGGTGGCAGGATCTTTGCAAGTGTTGACACTTGTGAGCAAGAAATACAAAGAAACATATAGACCCAAGTACTAGAACAGAATTGAATATAGTATCATGGTAGGAAAGAAAGGGTCTTGCTTACCAAATTCTGTGGCAGAAGGCTCCATAATGAGTCACACACTGACCAGGATGCAGGCGTGGAACCTTAGGATGATACTGAATCTAAGTAGTTGTGGAGGGAAGAAGACAAACAAGTGACAACTATCCCTGCCTAACCGCATTGACATGAAAGAACTGTGAAGGGAGAAACAAAAAAGGTACAAGAAGCGGGAACAGTGATAAACTGCTCAAAACTGAAAGTCATACAACTAAACGGAAAGCTGTCAGGTAACTTCTACACACTGGTTTTAAGCTTAAATACTCCAACAGAGGCATGTCCCCTGAAAGAGTTGGGATTAATCCATAAGTGGGCACACAAGCGGTTTAGTGGCCTAGCTCTTGCACCCAAATTTCATAAGTAACTGCTTCACCACTTCCAACCCACCTTAAAGCCTCTATTTTTAGGTCCAGCATTCAAGACCTCTTGTATATACTTTAGTATATACTTTAGTATATATACTTTAGTATATACTTATATGTGTATGTACTTTGTGGGCTCTGGAGATCAGCCCTAGGACTTGTCTGCTTCTGCTTAGGGACTTTATTTCTGTTCAACAGCCTCTATTTATCTGTCTTGATAGAAAACGACCAGCAGAGATCAGTAAAATACCAGAATTGCTCTCTGCTGAGGGACTTTCTTTTTTACATTCTTCTGGCAACTGCCTCTATTTAACTTTCTTGATAGAAAATGACCAGCAGAGGTCAGTAACATACCAGAATCACTTTAGCATTCTCTAGATTCCAGTCCATAGAAATTGTCTTTCACGAGCACCCATAGACAATAATATTTTTTTTAACTCTTATATTTTCAGTGATATGACCACCGAAGGCCCTGCCTTTATATTAAACACAGAGCTTTGGACTATACCATTTCTTGCTGAAAGGCAATATTTCTCTCCATGTTCCCATACCTGGCGTGTCACGCAGTTTGGTGCTTACTTTCCCTCCATGTTAAAGAACAGTAGATGTTTCAGAATCCAGGCTAATGTGCTGCACGGCTAAATATATATAAGGTCCCATAGGCGAGACCGATTGCATTGCAAATGCTTGTTCTTCTTTGTGGGTGCCCCAGGGAAGTGTACTTTGATTTTTCTCTTTCTTTGAACTGTCTGTTTTCTGCCATGATATTTTACCCAATCCCTTTCTGGAATGTTGGAATCTCTCTGCTCCACATTCTTGCAATTTCTACTCCCCCACAGGAAAGAATGCCCCCCGATACTGGTTTATTGGGGTGTCAGGGATAAAACTGTTTTATCAATTGGGGAAGGAATGCACTTAAGAAGCAGGTCCCCAAGAGCGCTCCGACAGAGCACAAACCTTCCAGCAACCAAGTATTACAGCTGGGCACCAGGTATTGCAGCTGACCACTTCTAATCCTGTAATCCACTTCATATTCTGGTGAAATCGACTATAGTGGGTGGAAGATGGCTTTCAATAACAACCTTAACCCTATGTACATGCATCACGAGATGAATTTTTCGATTCTCTATCAGTTTTAACCTGACTGCTACTACTGGAACCAGCTCTAGTATCTGAAAAGGACCCACAAATATAGGAAAATATTTTGAGTTGGTACCTGAAAGGGAAAAACAAATTGTCGAAGCCAGAACCTATTGCTTCTTCCATACCACAGAAGAGTGTATCTGATTTATTTATTTATTTTATAATTTTATATAGCGCTGAATCACCCAAGGGGTATCTCTGCGCTTGTAACAGATGACTATCCCAGCACTAAGTTTAGAAAAGATAGGTTTTCATCAACTTTCTAAACTGGAGAAGGGTCATTTCAGCGCGAAGGTATTGAGGAAGGCTATTCCAAAAACTTGGAGCCAGATAAGAGAAGGCTTTGCCACCAGTGAGGGCCTTATTGATTCTCGGAATCGAGAGAAGTCTTTTAGCACCCGATCTGAGTGAACATCCAGGAGTATAGATAGTAAGTTTCCTGGCAAGATAGGAGGGACTAAGCTTGTTTAAGGCCTTAAATATCATACAGCCCATTTTAAATTCCCCTCTTTTTTTTACTGGTAACCAGTGGAGCTTAGATAACAAAGGCAAAGAGGGGGTCCAAGAAGGTAAGCCAGTTACCAGGCGTGCTGCCGTATTTTGTTTGACCTGTAATTTACCCAATGAGGCTGCATGCGTAGAAAGTAGTAGGGCATTACAATAGTCAATTCTGCTCATAATCAGTGCCTGAATCAGGGTCTTCCTAGTAGAAATAGGGAGCAGTGGAAAAATTCTCCTAAGGAGACTCAGAATATGGTAACAGGTGCCAACAGTTGTATTAATGTGAGTGTCCAAAGTAAGTTTTATATTGAGTTTAATGCCCAAGTTTTTTACCTCTTCCTTAGGAGTAGGGGCTTTACCCAACTCCTCAGGCCACCAATTTGGCGACCAACTAATAGCAGCACCCCCAAACAACATAATCTCAGATTTTTCGGAGTTTAATTGGAGATAATTTATTTTCATCCAAGAAGCTATTACCATCATACCCTGGGAGAAAATATGTTGTATGTCTGATCTTTTTTTGTCAAAGGTGAAGAGGAGTTGGGTATCATCTGCGTAAGAAACAGGGTTAAACCCCAAATTCCTCATAAGTTTAGCCAAGGGGGTCACGTAGATGTTAAACAAAGTGGGGCTCAAACATGAGCCCTGGGGGACACCCCTGGTGACTTGTGAGGGAGCGGAAGTAAAAGAACCTAATGCCACTGCCTGAGTTCTGTTAGTCAGAAAATCTGACAACCACTTCAATGCAAGTCCTTTAATCCCAAACCCCTGTAATCTGGACAGCAATACTCGATGAGAGATAATGTTGAATGCTGCTGAAAGGTCAAGCAGCACCAAAAGTGCCGCTTGACCTTGATCCAGAGCCATCCTAATATTGTCCGTTACTTCCACTAGAGCAGTCTCTGTGGTATGCTTAGCACGAAAGCCTGATTGGGAGATGTCGAGTGCACAAGTGGCCTCAATAAATGCCGATAAATGCTTATTAATATGTTTTTCAATAAGCTTACTCTTTAGAGGGAGCAAAGAGATCGGACGATAGTTAGTCAGTTCAGCAGGAGGGATTTTTAGATTTTTATGGATGGGAATAATTTGAGCATGTTTCCAACTTTGGGCGAGACTACCAGATTTTAAAGAACTATTAATGATAGAGCATATGGGGGAGCGAGCTGAACCGAAAGCTTAGAAGCAATCTTAGCTGGGATGATATCAAGCGGGGATCCAGATTTAGTACATTCCAGGAGTGATACTACTTCTGTGATGGTAATATTGGGAAAAGCAAGTAATTGAGAATTTTCACTAACGAAATCTGGTAAAGCTGCAATAGAGACTGGAAAGGAAGTATTGGATAGAGTGATTTTTTGAATAAAAAAGGAGGAAATACTATCACATAAAGTTTGAGAGGAGATATCTCTAGTTTTGCAGGATTTAGGGTTAGTAAAATCTCTTACAATTTGGAAAAGCATTTTGGAATTATTGCCTGCGTGCTCCAATACAGATGCAATGTGCATTTTACGAGCCTTTTTAATATTATTGTGATAATTAGATATTGCAGCCTTATAGTTGGATTTAGCTTGCTCATTATGATTGTCTGAAGCTCTCTTGTACGCTGAGTTAGCTGACATTAGGGGGCATATTTACAAGAAAATGTTGGAGCACGGAGCTGCGCCAAATTTGGCAGCGCCGCGCTCCGACATTTCAAAAACTCAGGAATGTGCCGTATTTACAACAATACAGTGCACCCCTGTGTTCCCCCTAGTGCTGGCGCTAGAATTTGCTGCCTACCATCAATGCAGGCACCCTTGCGCCATAGTGCAAGGGTGCCTGCATTGCAGGGAATGATTGTTTATGTGCAGGAAGGTGTTCCTTCCTGTACATAAACAATCAATAATGGCGATTTGTTACTTGTATGCAGTGGCGGCTCGCAGTGAGAGTGCTGCGGGGTGGTGGGGCGGGGCGAGGGAGGGGCAGGGTGTGAGGGTAGTGGAGTTGTACATACGACGGCCACGAGTTAAGTAAGTAAATAAATAAATAAAACTATTTAGCTTGCGCTCGCTGCATCGCCGAGTTGGCAATGCAGCGAGCGCAAGGTAAATAGTTGTATTTATTTATTTACTTACTTTACTCAAGGCTGTCATATGTCCAATTCCACTACCCCCCCACCTTATCCCTCCCCCGCCCACCGCCCCGCAGCACTCCCACTGCGAGCCGTCACTGCTTGTATGTGTGCTGCATTCTGCAGCACACATAGAAGTACTTAATTTATTTAATTAATTAATTACTGCATGCTTGATTACTTAAAATCATTACATTTAATCACCTACAATCAGAATTTGCAATGTATTGTAGTAAAGCATGTTAACAAATACCATAAAACAATGACCTTCAATAATATAGCAACATTGATAAAGCGCTTTGCTGTTTCTTCTGACAATGCCATTGTAGGATCTAGTTCTGGATTTTTGTTCTTGAACTTTGGCATCCGGAAACATTAAGTAACAGGGACCATTCCAACATATCGCGATGTTTGAAGAGACTTGTGGGTTGGCCCATGTCTCCGTCCTGGTTTAATGTTGCATGTTTACTTCAGGGACAACAGCTTCCTGTATATCTTTCTGGAAGGTGGGTATAAGTTACATTAAATAATTTACTGTGGTCTGAAATCATTTTACTGTTTTATGTCAGCGATGTTGTAAAATCTGTTTAGTTTCTTAAGTCAAAAACAGTGTAACCTCTTGCTCTGCTGTACTTAGGCCCTTATGGCTCTTGTACTAGGCCATCTGGGAACTTTTGAGGGACGAGTACCAAACGGGAGACATCCGTTACATCGCGGTCTTCACACCCCGACACATTTACAACGCAGGCATTACAACGTATGTCGTTACAACGACTTGCGCTGGATGGCGCTATACACTAATGAATAGTATGATACACTCTTCCAACACCTTCCCTACTGTTATGTAGCCTGGAGTTGGAATAGTAAATTATACTATTCCTAAATCCAGCGCACACCAGCGCAAGTCATTAACTTGCGTTGTAATGCCCTCATTGTAAATGTATCGCGGTGTGAAGACCACGATGTAACGTCATAATGTAACAAACAGGATGTTGCTGATTTTAAAATGTCTTGTAGCTTATCCTCTATCTCCATGCTAATTTGGTTTCGGGTTTGTAAAGCCTGCGGTTAGTGTTGCTTCTGCAGGTTGGCGCAGCAGGCCAGAATCTGCAGTTAGATAGCTTGTGGTGAGGGTGCATTCTTTTTTTAATTAAAAAGTCTGGGTCGTGTTAAAACAGTGAATTTCCCCAGCCTGGCTGGAGTCTGTGGAGTGTTGGTGGAGAAACACAGATCCGAGGTTTCTCTGCAGTGTCTGAGGCTGTTGGCCCAGCATAAAGGAGTAAGCAGGCGGTGTCCGCCGCTAGCCAGGTTTGGGCAGCAACACAACAGGTGGAGCCAGGATTCTCTATGGTAATTGCATAGTCGACAAGATGCTAATTCACCCCGCCGTGCCCAGGCTGGGTTAAAGTCCACGATAGGCAGTGCAAGAAGCCTCATAAAACTGATCTTACTTCGTGCCTGGACTGCCAATGGTTGCTCAAAGTAAGACTGGGCTTTTTCCAAGATGTAGGAGGCATCCAATGCAGTGAAGTCGGTTCTGTGACGGATCCTTTTGATGTCTCGTTCAAATGAAACTTTCATGACTTGCATGTTCACCACTTTTTTCCAGGCTGTAAACGGAATATCCCGATTATGCAGATTGAAGTAGGAAACCATCAGTATTTAATAATTGTTTATGTGCAGGATGGAGAAACTTCCTGCAAATAAACAATCATTAAGGATTGTGCTGCTCTTTTTAATGTGCGCATAGAAAAAGCAAAAACGAGGAGAAATAAAATAATTTCTCCTCTTTGAGCGATTCTAACACCTGTTAGTGTATGGCATCAGTTTTTGATGCTGCCTCATATTTACACATTCTTGTAAATTTGTGGCAGCATCAAAATGCATTGGGTGCTGGGGTGGAATGCCCACAGCAATACCCAGTGCATGCCCCTTTCATGCAAAGTGATGCGTGCAAAGTGGCCGTATTTACAAGGCGGTGTTAAGCCACTCAAAGTGGCTTAGCGCCACTTTGTAAATATGGAGAAGGGCATAGCGCGACCAGAACATCGCTAAAAGTGACGTTCTTGTGGCGCTACCCCCTTGTAAATATACCCCTAAATGTCTATATACAGATTGTCTTCTTGATTAAATCTTTTTTAATACATCGGTAACAGAGGATACTTGAGATGGAGTAATATTAAGAGTCAACATATGAGGATAAAACTCTAAATACAATAAAATATTGATGTGTCTGTGGGTACGTGCAAACCAACCATTCTAAGCAAACTGTGCTAACAAATTCCGTTTGCTCCATTCAGATGGATGGTCCATCAGGAAACATCTCAGGTACCGTACAAAAGATTCAATTAGTGTCTTTGTCTGCCCATGAGTGTGGGGATGGTTGCTCATGGATTTATAATCCAGGCCACTGGAATAATGCATAAAGGTAGGATCACATTATCTGGCAGGGTTAACTAATTTATGCGGCATGAAAAGGCATATTATGCTGCTTAATGCAGCACGGTCTGTGATAGTATTCCTTCCTTATTTCGTCATTTTCACCCAGGTTAACAGTGTCTAGACAGAGGGCCCACCTCATTTGTGTCAGTGTAACACCCAGAGACACAATTAACAACAGAAAGAGGACCAGTCAAGTTTTGAAAAGGGTTTTTCACTCAGCTACAACACGTGTCACTGTGTTTTTAGAGACTTTTGATCCAGAGTTTAAAAAAAGTTTTTTTTTTGGTAAAATCTGCAGTTTAAACAGCAGATGATGGATTATGTGGCAAATGCAGCAAATTCATAATCCAGCAGAAAAGACCGCAGCCACAAAATTGCATAATTCCACTGGCCCTGCATATATTGTACAGAACCTAAAAAAAAAGTATTTTTGGGGTAAAATCTGCAGTTTAAACAGCAGATGATGGATTATGTGGCAAATGCAGCAAATTCATAATCAAGCATAAAAGACTGCGGCCACAAACTCGCAAAATTCCACTGGCCCTGCATACAGTACCTATCTGACACATTAGTTCCAGATTTGGGCACAAACTGGGTAGCTCGATCCCTGATTATGGGACTGGAGTGTCTATGGAGTCAGAAGATGTTTTCTAAGTAACTATTGAACAGTTCTAAGGCTGTGGACAATTTTCTGAGAGGAAAAAAGTACCTTAATTACATAAATTAATCCGAGATTTCTAAGGCGAAATCCATTGAAAGCATGGCCCAAAGTTTTTGAGGAGTGGGCAAGGGTTGTAAAAGCCTGTAAATTGAGTTTGAGAACTTTTAGATCACGCGCATCCAGTACATCCAGTACATTGAGATGTATAGTTCCTTAGGGAACCAGCCTTTACAACGCAGTATTTAACACACAGTGCTTTTAACACACAGTTTTTACAATGCAATATTTTACCATGCATATGCCTTTATCACGCATGCCTTTACCATGCCTTTACCATGCAGGGTAAAGTATTTTAGGTAAGTATAAATGCTCCTGTATATATATATATATATTATCTACTGGCGGTCTATTAAGACAATCTGTAGATAACCATTAACAACGATGTGCCTAATACGGCCTCCGTGTGCGGACGGTGCGCGAAGCGCATCGTGCGTACATGGCCCATTTAGCGTAACGTGGGCACGCACGGAACAAACTGCGTAAAGTGGGCGCGCACGCCACGAACGGCGTAAAGTAACTTAGCATTTAAAAAAACGTACAAATTCACTGAAAAAACCATAGGTTTCACACACGTTATAGTTAGAAATTAGCATTTAAAAAACCTTGCAAATTCACTGAAAAAACCATAGGTTTCACACAAGTTATAGTTAGCGGACATTTTACTGATAAAAAACCATTGAAATTCCCCCGTTATAGTTAGTGCAGGCAACTATAACTCACGCGACCGCAATCCTCTGCTGATGACATATGTGTCTTTATGAAAAAAAAATATTTGTAATATATGTATAGCTAAAAATTTATGGAAGAAGACATGGGTAAATAAGTGTCTAAATACAGTATTAGCATCAGCAGAGGATTGCGGTCGCGTGAGTTATAGTTGCCTGCACTAACTATAACGGGGGAATTTCAAGGGTTTTTTATCAGTAAAATGTCCGCTAACTATAACTTGTGTGAAACCTATGGTTTTTTCAGTGAATATATATATATACATATATATACATATATATACATATATATATATTTAAATATATACAGTAGGTAGTTATAGTTAGGCCCAGTTTCCATGGGAAGAGCATTTTTTAGGTCTCGCCTGAGCCAGCGCATGCGCTGTCTCAAGCGAGACATTTAGTAAGCGGGTTTTGGAAGTGCTACCCAGAGGCAACCGGCCACCAGCTTGCTGTTAGGCACACAAGCGCATGCGACTTGCGCAGCTGCAATCTGGCTTTAAAGCGCCGGTGCCACGCATTTGCAGCAATAGACGCGCCACAGAGCGTGTTTGCACACGCCACCTCAGGCCCCGCCCCCTTACGTTACCATTGTACAAGTATTCCTCTAAAATCAGCCGAACTACGAATTCCGATTTACTCACCTGTTATCAGGAGAGAACCCAGGGCTGGATCATTTAGCCCAGCACTGACTCTGAAAAGTAATTCTAAGCGTACTTACCAGTAACTTGTATTTCCTTCCATAGGAATCCATTGTGTGGTTTTCACCAGAAAATGTTTTGTGTCCAATTATGAAACGTACAAATATTCCTCTAAAATCAGCCGAACTACTAATTCTGATTTACTCACCTGTTATCAGGAGAGAACCCCGGGCTGCATCTTTTAGCCCAGCACTGACTCTGAAAAGTAATTCTAAGCGTACTTACCAGTAACTTGTATTTCCTTCCATAGGAATCCATTGTGTGGTTTTCACCAGAAAATGTTCAAAGTGTCCAATTTTGAAACGTACAAATATTCCTCCAGAATCAGCCGAACTACGAATTCCGATTTACTTACCTGTTATCAGGAGAGAACCCAGTGCTGCATCTTTTAGCCCAGCACTGACACGGAAGAGTAATTTTAAGCGTACTTACCAGTAACTTGTATTTCCTGCCATAGGAATCCATTGTGTGGTTTTCACCAGAAAAGTTTCTAAGTGTCTATTTTCACTAACTAAAAATATTCCTAAAAAATCGTCTGTATGGCTTAAACACATTCTTTCAACTGTTTACAGGAGGTTGGCCAGTGCTGGATCCAGGATCCACCACTGAGTAAGAAAAAGTAACGATAACACTACTTACCTGCTATGTGAATATTCTGCCATAGGATAACATTGGTGATTCTATGTGAAACATTTTCTAAGTGTCAACTTTTAAAATACAATAATATTCCTTAAAAATAACTACTGTAACCAAAACGCTTTTACTCAACTGTTTACAGGAGATGTCCAAGGACTGAATCTAGGATCCAGTCCTGTGGTTAGAAAAGTAATCCATAAAGTAACTAATTGCATTTAACTAGAAATTCACATTGAGCTCAATGTTGCTTTGTGTTTGAAATTGTGTTGCCCATTGCAACAACTGTAACTACTGTACTTAAAAGTCTGTTGCCTATTTGCCAAGTATTTAAACTAAAGTAATTCATTCTGAGAAAGTATATTTTGTATTGTAATGTATAATGTAATTAAAAAAAATATATCTAAAAATAAATAGTTAAAAACATGTAGTAAATCAGTATAAAAAAAATCAGTATAACAATTAATACATTAAAAATTGTCATTTACAAAACCTTTGAAATTCACTGAAAAAACCATAGATTTCAGGCCTGATATAGTTAGGAATTAGCATTTAAAAAACCTTTGAAATTCAGTGAAAAAACAATAGGTTTTAGGGGTGTTATAGTTAGCTGGACATTTCACTCGAACAAAACCATTGAAATTCCTCCGATATAGTTAGTTGTACTAACTACATCTCGTGCGCCCGCAATCCACTGATGATGATGTCACATATTACATCATTCATGACATGGTCACATCACTGATGACATCTCAAATGACATCACTGATGACATCACTGATGGCATCATCCATGTGACAATCAGATACACCTCATCATACACTAGTATAACCTTTCATCACTCACTGTAAAATACAGAGTGCCAGATTTTAAACCATTGACACACCAATACAAGTTTCTAAACACCCACTCAGTGATTCCTAGATCTATACACACATCTAATCACTTACCTATAGATTCACTCATACATGCTTTCAATGATCAATAGAATACTATCACTTATACACCTATATCGACATTACACACCAGCACACATCCTAATCACTTATGAAGTCATCCTACTCACTTATGCAAACAATGGATCATACTTACTTTTACTTAACTATACACTTATATAAACACAGCTTCATCTATTCATATAGATAGTAAATCATACTTAGTGTGTTAGAAAAACACTATTACATGTATACAGTTATCCATACAGTCACTCATACAATCACTGAGTCATATATATACTTATTTGTATACAACAACTGACACATACACTGGCTTTTATTTTCCTAGTTTGTTGGACATGTACCATTGAGACATGTATTGGCTCATCACCACACCCATAAAGATATTCATTCACCCAAACAACTGTTATAACATGTAGTTTTAACTTCATATACCTACTGAATCAACTATTCACAAATCTTTGGGCAGTCACACCCCCCCCACCGAACCACACACACATTCACTCTCCCATACAAATACTCAGTTAACTAATCAATAAATAATATAGACTTTCACGTAGCTAGTAACCAACTGGTGCAGCAGTTTCACAACAACTTACACAGTGATACAGATATTCACACAGTTTAGTCACTATCCAATATATTTAGTGAGACACTATAAATTAGTCAAGTAAACAGCCAATCACACTGTTACTAAATCCTCCATCCAGATATTTATATTTATATATCCACTCATTCTTCAATGCAAATTGCTATATATATATATAATACATATTTAAATAACGAACCAAACCACATTCACTGGATGATTTCATCAGTGATGTCATCAGTGATGTCATTTGAGATGTCATCAGTGATGTCACTGACCATGTCATGAATGATGTAATATGTGACATCATCAGCAGTGGATTGCGGGCGCGCAAGATGTAGTTAGTACAACCAACTATATTGGAGGAATTTGAATGGTTTTGTTCGAGTGAAATGTCCAGCTAACTATAACACCCCTAAAACCTATTGTTTTTCAGTGAATTTCTAAGGTTTTTTAAATGCTAATTCCTAACTATATCAGGCCTGAAACCTATGGTTTTTTCTGTGAATAAATATACATATATATATATATATATATATATATATATATATATATATATATATATATATATATATATATTCACTAAAAAAACCAAAGGTTTCACACACGTTATAGTTAGGAATTAGCATTTAAAAAACCTTGCAAATTCACTGAAAAAACCATAGGTTTCACACATGTTATAGTTAGCTGGACATTTCTCTCATACAAAACCAATGAAATTCCCCTGTTATAGTTAGTTCAGCTAACTATAACTCGCACCCCCGCAATGCACTGCTGATGACGTCACATATTACATCACTCATGACATGGTCAGTGACATCACTCATGACATCACTGATGACATCTGAAATGACATCACTGGATACAATTCCTATGTATCCATTTATATATTATCTGTATCCTTTTATTTGTTTTTGCTTTTTAAAAAAAAATTCAAATAGGATAAAGTTTTTTTTTTTATATAAATTCTTGGGGAGCGCGCTCCTAGTACAATTTCGTAAGTTTTTTATGAATACCGTCGTACGTTATTTATGTACGCATATATACGTCATAGTGCGCGCTGGGAGCGCGCACCCAGTACGTATGCGTACGTACGTACGCATGCGTGCGTGCATCCTACGCGCTCCACGCGGTTTACTTCCGCATACGCTTAAATTACGCGCAATAACGTTCGCGTATACGCGTGTTCAACGTATGCACGCTACGTACGCGCATATGACGTATACACATGCGCACCTACGCGTTTGCGCATGCGTAATCACGAGGTGCGTGCTCGGAGCTTGCGCAGTGCGCGCACCTCGGGTTATATGCATAATAAAACAACACTTCTTATTGGTTATCATTACTTTCAGTTTCTGATTGTTTCAACACCAAACCCAATCCCCTCATGGCAAGTCATGTGATCAAGAATCATCACTTTTGATTGGTTTTAAGTACTTTCAGTTCCAGATTCTTCCCAAACCACACCTACTCCCCTCATTATTAGTTCTGATTTCTTTGGAGAAGAAGCTATTCTGTTGTTGAGAGACAATGGCTGAACAGCAACCATCTTCAGACAGTGACCAGGACACTCTTGAGAGGCAGAGGAGCAGGAAGCAGAAAGACAGCGTTATATGGCAGTTTTTCACTTTTCCAGAGGGACAAAAAAAGGTAAATGCACCTAAAGTTACATGTGTACTTTGTCAAAAAGTCTTGTCACGTGGGAATCCTAACAAGAAGTATTCTTTTAGCATTCACACTATGTTGAGGCATGTTGACAAAATGCATCCAGTGACTTTTCGTCGAGCTTCTGGAGCAAACCCTCCACCTGCTCAACCGACGACGTCTGCAGCAGCTCAGCCGAGCACATCTTTGGCAGCTCAGCCGAGCACTTCTTCTGCAGTGGTGCCTTTGCCTTCTTCCACACCTCGTTTTGGACCACCTTGTTTTGCGAGGTTGTCCACACGCTGCACTGATTGCGGTAAACTTATTTCTGTGTGTGAGACCAGTCTTGATCTCATTCAGAGAAAATTTGATGCGCATGAGTGCAGTAGGCCATAGATGTTTTTTCTTTTTTTTCGTTTTTCTCTTCCTGTTTCCCTCCATTAACTCAAGGGCTCTTTTAAGAGCCACTTAAAAACTAAACCCAATTTTTAAATTTAATGTACAAAAAGAGGTGAAGAAATGGAAGCATGAAAAGGGAGGATTGAGAAATACTAATATTTTTCACTTATTTTTTAAAAAAAATAAAAAAATGTGAAAACATTTTTTTTAAAGTATTTTGCAAGGGAACAGAATTTTTTTTTTTTTCTTTCCAGTTCTGCAAAAAAAAGAAAAATAGTATTAATATTCAATCATACATTACAAAAAGCATTACATGTTTTTACATATTTTACAAAGCAATTTTTTGCCCTTTTTCTGCTGTTTTCAGAATTTTTTATTTTTCACTTAAAATAGTGAAAACAATTGTATTCATCATTTAACAGCGGGCAAAAAAAAAACAATCTGAAAGATTGTTTAAAAAAAGCCCTAAAACTTTCCTCACTAACATATACCTTGTAAGAAATATTACATATATATATTACAAGTACTTTTCTAGATGAATACAAATTTTCTAGACAAACGGAGATGGTGTACACTTCACTGATGAAGGCAACAGAGTCTTCCTCTTGAACTTTAGACTCTGCATCGGTACTTACTTGTAGGTACCGAAAAACACACAATAAACACAAGGGCTCTTTTTAGAGCCACCTTATATCTTTTCACTTAATTGCAAATTTATTATTTATTTATTTTTTTTAAATTTTCGGGTGCGCGCTGGGTGCGCGCACTCGGCGATATTTTTTTTCAAAATATAAATCTTTTTTTTTGCCCTACAAGGTCCTACTGTGACCCCCTTACAATGCCTAGTGGGTCAATATCTCCCCACTCTGCCCCCTTTTCAAGTTCTCCCCCTTTGTTTCTCACCCCGTCTTTATGCGAGAGACAAAATGGCGGCCGCCGCTTCCTGATTTCCACCGATTCGAATGTTTACTGACATCTAACAACCAATCAGAAGTGCGCTCGCGCACGGCAAGGTGCGCAAACAGGACTTGCTCAGTGCGCGCACGCTGCGCGCTTACAGATATATATATTGATTTAAATGCTAATTTCTCAGGAAATACTGAACAGATTTACACCAAACCTGCAAAAGGCACTTCATGGACCTTATGGCTACGTCTCTGCCAAATTTCACATAATTCTGTTCAGCCGTTCGGGCTGTAGCTGCGACTAAAGTCCCTATGGAAAAATGCATGGGGAAAACGCGTTTTGGGACCCCCCTTTTTTCTCGGCCCCCGCTTGACGAATCACCCCGAAACTTTCAGGGTAGGAGCGGAGCAGAGCGCCCCATTAGTTTTGCAAATTTTGCGAAGATTCGTCAACCGGCGCCAAAGTTATTCAAAATAGAATTTTGAGATTTCCTATGGAAACTCGGTCCTAACTATAACTACCTACTGGCGACCGCCAGTAGGTAATATACATATATATATATATATATATATATATATATATATATATATATATATATATATATATATATACACACACACACTTGTGTGTAAAGTATATACATTTAAGGGTTTAGTTTAAAGGTTGGGTAGGGGTTTAGGGATTGGTAAGGGTATAGGGTGGTAAAGTATTTTAAGGTTTAGGGATTGGTAGGGTAATAGAGTAGTAAGGGTATGTTTAGGATTTCGGGATAGATAAGGGTACTGGGTGATAAGGGTGTATTTCACGGTTCAGGGTTTAGGGTGGGTAGGAAAATTAGGTGGTAAGAGTGTTTTTAGGGTTTAGGGGTGGGTAATTGTATTGGGTGTTAAGGTATTAAGGGTATTTTTAGGGGTGAATAACGGTATTGAGTGGTAAGTGTGATTTACGGTTTAGCGGTGGGTAAGGGTATTGGGTGGTAAGGATGTTTTTAGGGCTTAGAGGTGGGTAGGGGTATTGGGTGGTAAGGTTGGTTTTAAGATTTAGGGGTGGGTAGGGTAATTGGGCGGTATTGGTATTTTTAGGGTTTAGTGTGGGTAAGGGCATTGGGTGGTATGATATTTTTAGGGTTTAGAGCTGGGTAGGGGTATTGAGTGATAAGGGTGGGTTAGGCCTGTCATCTTTAGGGTGGTCTTCCCCCAAACTGTTTGACTGCTTACCTCCTCTTTTTGCTGTATCGTTTTGCTGGCATTAGAACTCTGAACCAAGGACAAAATGGTATAGCATGGGGACTTAGTTATTATGAAGTCCCAAATATATCACAGTGAAAACGCCAATTAATCACTGGTCAAAATTGTTTCTCTTACAAAATATTTTTTTTATTACTAGCAAAAGGACAAGCTCAATAATGTGGCTGTCTTCAAAAACTAAATCTGCAGTCCGCATTTAGGAGGTAGTCTTTCTGAGGTCAACATTCATTGAGGGTCGAATAGTCCCCGCACTTTAGTATGTGACCAGCTTAAAGTCACCAAAAATGTTACTTTTCAGAAACTCCTCCAATTAAGGTGTCAACGCGCGACACGTTTTTGCCCTGTTGCATTTGGGCTTCGTCAGGACAATGGAAAGCTAAAAGTGCCTGTGAAAATACTATTCAAAGTCTGTAATTCAAAATCCGGTGCACTTTATGTAAAGGAGCTCCGCAACAGATAAAAATAGGTGTGAGTGACTCAAGACTATGACATGCAGAGCCAACCAACTTAAAACAGATTTCTAAAAAGAGGAATACCACTCTGGGATGTATGACATTACAACACAAACTATTACAACGCATACCTTTTCAACACAGTCAATACAACACAGCTCCTATTACAACGCATGCAATTACAACACAAGCCATTACAACTCATATTCCATTGCAGCAAAAATTACTATTGCAACATCGCCAGGTGCTTACCTGAGGGAAGGTGCTGGTCAGTGAGGGATATGTGTTGTAATGGCATGCATTGTAATGGCATGTGTTGTAATGGATCTTGCATTGTATTGACCACACTGTAAAGGCATTCTGGCACATGCATCAAGCTAGGATTTTGCAAGTCCTTAATCGCGAATATTAAGGATTCTCAATTAAGGAGTCACAAAATCCTATGCATGTAGGAATCGCTATAATAATAGCGATTCCTACACATTCCTTATTTGCGACTCGGAATTTGCGAGTCGCAAATAAGGAATAGCTTCCCATTCATTCCTATGGGCCTACAGGCCCATAGGAATGAATGGGAAATTGCAAGCGCAATTTGCGAGTACCAATAGATACTCGCAAATTGCGCATGCAATTTCAGGGTGCAAGGGTGTCAAAAGGACACCCTGTTGCACCCCTGGAATTAACCTGTGCACATATTTTGCGCACACACAGGCCCTAAGGGCCTGTGTGTGCGCAACATGAAACTTTGAAAAATGCACAAAAGTGCTTTTTTCAAAGGTTTTGCAAATTACCATGAAGTTCAACTTCATGGTAATTTGCATACCTTATTAGCGAAATCACTGATTTTTTACTTTAATGCATTGCATTTAAGGAATCTCAATTTTGGATTCCTTAAATGCAATCGCAATTTAAGTAATCACAATTTAGAGATTACTTAAATGGCGATTTTTGCATTTGGAATGATGCATCCCAAATGCAAAAATACAGGTTGCAAAGGGGCAGATTTTGAGAATCTGCCCGTTTGTGACCAGTTTTTCTTTTGATGCATGTGCCTGATTGTGTTGTAATGCCTGAGTTGTAATGGATGTTTCCTGTGAAAATATTTAATCCACATGAACTCATCCACCCTCATGCTAGGTTATTGCCCTGAGACGCTGACACAGGAGCCTATCGACGACATTGCTTTGACAGTCTGCACGGCTCAACATCGCTGGACATGGTGGCTCAATGACAACGCAGCACCTATATCGTAAAGGGGTTCAGCTCCGAAACCTTCATGACCTGCGCAGATCTGAACTGACACAGCAGGTCTTCAACATCGATGCTTGCTCCATCCAAGGTACTTTTTCAGCAGGACGTGTGTGAGTCCTGTAGTTGGCCTGCCCTCCATCGTGGTCGGCCTGAAACCTCAGATTTACCCCTGTCCAGTGCGACCTCAAGTAACCCCTATGCGCTATTTGACTCTAAGCACTAGATTTTTATTTCATCTTTAAAAATGGAAAACTCCAGTTTTACTTATTGTATATTTGTCGTTTTGGTCATATTTTACTCATAAAATTATTCTCAATTTTTCTAAACCTGTGTGGAGGATTTTTGTGTTATTTTCTCATAGTGTTCTTGTGTTTGTTACACAAACACTCTACACATTGCCTCTTTAGATAAGCCTGACTATTCTGTGTCAAGCTACCAGAAGGTGAGCATAGGTTGTCTCTTAGTGTGTATCTAGCTTACCCTGATTAGGATTGTGGTCCCTACTTGGACAGGGTGCATACCTCTGCCAAGTAGAGACCCAATTTCTAACAGGGTGTTTTTAGGGTTGAGCGGTGTGTAAGGGTATTGCGTGGACTCCCTTTAAAAATTAAAAATATATATAAATAGGTGTGTGTGTATGTATATATATAGTCACTGAAAAAAACATAGGTTTTACAGACGTTATAGTTAGGAATTAGCATTTAAAAAACCTTAGAAATTCACTGAAAAAAACATAGGTTTCAGGGACGTTATAGTTAGTTGGACATTTGACTCATGTAAAACCAGAGAAATTCATCCGTTATAGTTAGTTGAGCTAACTATAACTAGCGCGCCCGCAATGCACTGGTGATGTGTTGAAGAAAGAGTGAATTTACAAGTCCCTGAATGGATTATTTAGTAGGTGCGTGACTGTATAAGTGAGTGATTGAACATGTGTTACTGAATGTGTGGGTTAGTGACTAAACTGTGTGAAAGTCTGTATTAGTCTCTCAGTTGGTGAATAAGCGGCTGCATGGGTTGGTGAGTAGCTACATGAGTGTCTATATGAGTTATTGATTTGTTGTCTGAGTATCTGTATGAGTGCCTGAGTGTCTGTGTGGGTGGGTGGGGCTGTGTGTGACTCTGTGCATACATGTCTGAGAGGGTGATTCACTGGTTGTATGGATTCAAAAGTACATCTGGGTTGGGCTGTATGGGTGAGTTAGTGTGTGTATGAGTGTTTTGGTGAGTGAATGAATGTCTCACTGGTATATGTGTGAGTAACTACATATGTTTTAAGGCAGTATATGTGAGTGTTGGAGTATCTAAATGACTCTACGTGAGAGTAAGTTATTTGAAGAGTGGGTATATAAAAGAGTCTGCTTGTATCAGTGATTGCATAAGACAGTAAGCATGTGTTAGTATCTGCATAAATAAGTGATGTGGTGTGCGTATACATAACGCAGTTGGTGTGTATAACTGTATACATGAGCAAATGGGTATGTGATTGATTCTTTGCATGACTGACTAGGTGTGTGAGTAACTCTATGGATGAGTGGCAGACTGTGACTGTATGTATAGGTGTATGAGTGCATATTATAGTACTGTATTGATGAGTAACTGCATGTATAAGTGAGTGGATGTGAGTGTAGACCTAGGAAATAGTGGGTGGTATGTAGTATCTGGCATTGTTGTGTGCATGGTTTTAAAAATAGTAGTCTGTATTTTAGAGGGCGTGTATCAAAGTTTATATTAGGCCATCAGTATGTGCATCAGATTATCTTGTGGATGATGTCATCAGTGATGTCATCAGTGATGTCATTTGAGATGTCATGAGTGATGTCATCAGTGATGTCACTGACCATGTCATGAGTGATGTAATATGTGACGTCATTACCAGTGCATTGCGGGCACGCAAGTTATAGTTAGCTCAACTAACTATAACGGGCGAATTTCTCTGGTTTTATATGAGTCAAATGTCCAACTAACTATAACGTCCTTGAAACCTATGGTTTTTTCAGTGAATTTCGATGGTTTTTTAAATGTTAATTTCATATTTTAATATTTATAAAACCTATATTTTTCTATTTTTTTGTAATATTTTGGAACTCTATTAACCTTTTTTTTTTAATTTGAAAAATTATGTAATGCTTTATATCTTCCCCAAAAAGTATGTATATCTTTTATTATTTTTTTTTCAGAAAATGGAAGTCCCATACCGGTATTGTACCAAGCTCCATCAGCACGCGAATCCTATCCGCCATATTGCTAAACTCATAAACGATGCGCATTTCGTAACCGACGGGTTCGTGGCACTGCGTCCCGCGTAACTTCATATATACGTATGTGGTCACGCCACCTGCTACTTTGGTATGCGACGGGTACGCTGTACCAAGCCATGCCTCATGTCATGTACATATGGGGTCACGCCCGCTGCACGTTGCGTATGCGACGAGTGCACGCTGCCACGCCCTGTGTTACATCATAGACGTATGGTGTCGCACCGGGAACGCCATTCCCTCATAATTTTTTTTTGTCTCAAAACTATATCTAAATAAGTTTAAAGTGTATATGAGAACAAGCGATAATCTAAAATATTTTAAACATTTATATATTTCTAACTGTAATAAACTTATATTATGGTAAATATGTTTTCTCAAAATCGCGTTGGGTGCGGCATCCTTGCGCGCTCGGTGCGCGATTGCCATGTGACCTTAAAGAAAAGCATTTGATTGGTTCATAACATTTCCCATTGTAACAGTTGGAGGACCCCACCCATTTTAGTCATTCTCTCTACAGCATTTGATGAGAGACTCCTCTTCTGCTTACAGAGCTTTTTTGAAAATGTTTTCCTTTATACACATATCTGACACTACACACAACATGCAACCATCATCTTCATCAATATTCATGCTCTGTAAAGTAGCCTTCCACCTGTGATAGCCATCCTCTCAAAGCTACATAACAGAACTTTTCCCCACTGCCAGAGGTAACATGGTTGCATACGCTGTCCATAGCAAAATGTAGTGTGGTACGGCCCAGGGGCAGTATCATGCAGCGATAATGAAAACACGGACACAGATAGATAGTGGAAGTGGGTACGAGCATGTGCGCTCGACTCCTTTTTATTACCAGGGTCACATATCCAGTGACGTCTGTGCTGAATGCGTGTGGGGTGAGTGTAAACCAGCCCTCAGGGAATGGTTGCTGCTAGCATTAACTACAACAGTAATCATTGGATCACACACACAGATTCCATAATAAAAGGGTCAATAGTTTGTGCTGCAGTAAGGTAGGGACACTAGATGTGAAATAATACAGAAAAGATTCTATCGTAAAAGAACCATAACTTGTGGTATGCTAAGATACAGGCAGTAGATCTGAAATAATACACAAAAAGATTGTATCATAAAGGGTCCATCAGGTCTAGTGAACTTAGATAGCCACATCAAAAGCATTCAGCATGTGCACAGCCAGCAATGATGCGTGCTGAGGGCGGGCCGTACTAGGAGCAATGTCTGTTGCCTACCACACTACATCATCTGCAATAGCGACTCGATCTGAATTGTAAACACTGCTGTCTGCAGTGTATGCCAGAGAGCGGTCAGCAAGGACCCACAGCCATGTGGCGTTGACTTGAGCTGCCCAGTTTGCCATAAGCGAAAACCGTGTGCGGACCCTGTGATGATGTGTATACGTGGTTTGGGCAGAGCGCACTGGAGCAAAGTCTTTTGCCTACAGGACTGCGTCATCTACAATAGCGACTCGATCTGAATTGTGAACACTGCTGTCTGCAGTGTAAATTGAAGGCAGTAGTGAGCACAGTCTTCCATAAATACTTTTTGTCACTTCCTCTTTACAAAATACAACAACATAAATTACACAAAACTCTGCAATAAATAGATGAAAACAATTCGAATTGCGATCTCTGCTGTCTATTGTGTACACTGTTATTCAGTGTTCTTTACCACTACCAAGAAGAATTTGGTCATTGTACTAGACCTATAAGTCATCTTAAAAAACTTCTTCAAGCAATATACTAAAACGCTATTGTGTATATTTCAATAGACGTTGTAGTTAGTTGCCTACTGGATTCTGTAATTAAACAATCACCACTCAATCTGAATTGTAAGCCCTGCTGACCGCAGTGTAGGCCAGAGGTCATCAATTCCTCACAGGCACGTGCCGTTGGATTCGGAAGCACAGAATTGGTTGCACCTGATCGGAGGGGATGCACACAATTCATAACAAACTTTAACTTCTGACATCCTGAATGACAGAATCAAGACCCCGTTCCACTGTTCGGACCTGTTGTACCGCCGGCTGGTGTCAACGAAGCACAATAATCATGTGCAGCAGTTAGCTACGGAAGCACAGAGTCCGATGCACCTTAACGAAGGGACTTCTGTGAAAACACACAAGCAGCAGGTAATATCGGACATCGGCCATTCTGGGATCAAGACACCGTTCCTCTGTTGGGACCTAGAGTTGGTTACAGCTGGTCGAAGGGAGTACCTTTATCTGCACTCTCAGATGCAGTTCTAACATCGTCCATTGTGAGATCAAGACACCGTTCCACTGTTGGTGGACTACTGTGTTAGTAGTATACAGAGCACTCCACGGTGCTGGGCCTCAGACTGGGCGCTGTCTGCCTGTGTTGTGGTAGCCAGCGTTGATCTCAGGAGCCTTCCCAGCTCGCAGACCTCAGCCCAGGAGCTTCCGCCGGCACGTGGTGGTCCCTGTTTCGCATACGGCGGTGTCGAAAGGTGAACTGTGAGGCATATGTGCGTCGCAGCGGCCATGACGGTTTCTGGGTACCATCAGGCTGAGAGCATTATTCCTGCAGCCACCTTCGCTCACGGCATCAGCCTCATGGCGGTGTAAGCTGTGCAGATCTGACAGACATGTTCACCACTCTGGAAGAGAACCACACCCAGAGAAACGCGCCTTTTATTCATACCCCTACGCTAGCCTTGCGTACGCCGAGCCAGCCCACTATGCTAAAGATCTGGGGGGGAGGGGGCACGTACGCGCTATGTTTTCGTAATCTTCCCTACTGACTGTACTATCATGGTTGCGTCCACTGTCCACTTCACTCAATAAACCATCAGTGTATGTTGACATGTACATGTCTGTGCTCTGCATACTCAAGACTGTCCGGCACATCCCCTCAACACTTTGCATTGTATACTTTTATAATCGAGAATCACTTGCCACCTTCGCACATACTTTGCTCCCATCTCTCCCCGCATTCTGCATTGTGTGGCAGAGGTGGTATGTTTGGTTTGTGTACATGGCTAGCCACGGTTCCCACAGTACGTAGAGTCGTTGTGTCTGCTAAGTGTAAATGTTGTTTGTCATGTTGTATGTGATTACATAAGGTAGCGTGTTTATTTACGATCAGTGGTTTCTCCCATTTACATATCGCTGTCTTAAAGAGCATACCGAAGTTTTTCTCACAGGTGAAAAGTGGGACCACAATGGCAATCATTCATTACTATGCAAGAATGTCCAACTGCACGACGCTTCTTAGCTTACAGCCCCCAATCTTGCGTGCTTTCTTAAAAGCACGCCAACTCCCACTATCAGACCAACATTCACACAGCTTTCTAACGGCAGTTATCTGCTTCTTAATAACATGGACTGCTACGCAATGTGAGCTGGCATACCGTATGTCCCTACTGTTTCAAACCGGATAACTTCCTCTGGCAATCTCTATTCCAACCCACACAAAGTAACTCCCAAATTTCAACTTGGCCTTCAATACCTACTTTGAAATCAGATTTTATTAAATGGAGCAAACTGAAAGCGCTTTTGTTTCAAACAGAAGTGTCCCTCACTTCTCCAAAAGTAATTTATCGACTGCAGATAGCACGAACTTCAAGTAAAATACACTCCCTTTAAAATACGAACCTTCCATTACACTTTGTGAATTGTTACACAATTTTCAACACATCTGACATTTAAGGTCTGGCACACTTTTTTAATACTGTCTCCTCTGGCCTTCTCACAGGCTTTCAAACTTTTTTTAGTCTAATACCAGACTTCATTCATTCGATCATCTCTGGAATAACAGCAACAGTGCCCATAATTCTCGCTCTGTTTTTTAGCTTGTTAAAAATGGATGCGCTCCCTGTGGTAACAAGCATGTCCGACAGAATGCGCCTAAATGCGAAGCTACATCAATACCGTGAAAAAATGGAACAACTTTTCGCTGCCTGCCTCTATCTATTATCGGAGCCAGCTACAACATGAGATTTATTTACACATATACAATCTGCGTGCAACCATCTTTTTATTGCAAAACTTGCCCAATCGACTGGCGAATGGATCTATGCCAACATCCCAGCAAACACTCCCGATATCCAGCAGGTAATGGATAAGGGTGAGCGTAGTGGGCGTAGTGGGGCTACGTGAAGCAGCGCGTAGTGTGCCCAAATCTACGCACACTCGCACGCTCCGCGTAGCCCCACTACGCGCCGCCCGCCTCCCGCCCACCATCCTTTTAAATAATACCCTGCATGTTAAATAATTAAAAGTAAAGAGACTTACCTGAAGCGCGGCGTCTCCGGGGCTCCCTCTTCCTCGTTTCCAACTTCTTGTGACAAATGCGCATGCGCGGGCGTCCGCGCATGCGCATTTGTCACAAGTAGTTGAAAACGAGGAAGAGGGAGCCCCGGAGACGCCGCGCTTCAGGTAAGTCTCTTTACTTTTAATTATTTAACATGCAAGATATATTTTAAAAGGAGGGCGGGCGGGAGGCGGGTGGCGGGCGGCAGGCAGCTACGCTTCGCCCTGGCGTGTGCGTAGCGCTTGCCTGCTTCGCCTACTTCGAAAACTGCGAAGCAGGCAGCGCTACGTACACTACGTGGGCGAAGCATAGTGTAACGCCCAGGGTTAGTAATGGAGTATCTTGAAAACCATGAACTTGATTGTTCGGGCAGTGAAACAATGGCGGACGCAACGTAAAGAGGTATCCTGGCGGAATGGGATTTCTGCACAGCCGTGAAAGATCTCCTAAAACGTGCGACCCTTGACAACATCGCAGATTGCCTGCCAATTCAAATTGCCGCTCCAACATTCGAGAAACATTACTGTCCCTTCGAGGATATGAATTGGATCGCTTCGCTTTTCTCACACGGTGGCAACAATCGCCTCTTGGAACATTACGCATCTCAAGCCACTGAAGAACTTCCGGACTGTAATCTCCAAGACTTGCAGGAAATTCACTTTATTCTTGGATTGATTTTTTTCCAACTTTTTTGACTTTTTCCTATTACATTTTTTAATACACTTCAATTGAACTATTTTCATATAATAACTTTCTAAGTATGCTTAGGCATTTGAACTCTGTTTTTATTATTGGCCCTTACGTCTCCACACTAACCAGGGATGGATGATTTATGGCCTATGCAAATACGCTCTTTACTTGCTAAATTAGCCTAAACCTGACATCCATTTTGAAACCCTATCTATTCTTTGTGCACACATCCCTCTGCCTGCCTGTTATCCACAAAGCCCTTTCACACAAATTAGCTCAGCCTCAGCCTCTGCTCACGAGCTGGCGATCAAGATAAAAAAACACGGCATTGTTCAGGAACTGGTTGGCACAGTGTGGTAATAGTATCCTACCTTTATTTTCATTCTGCAATTTACAGTCATTCTTGTCTAATAGGTATTGTTTATGTCACATGGAACTGTAATATGTAATGTGGAGTTGACTGATGCAGGAGCTTAGGTTTGAATACAGCAGGAGCGTTTGGAGTTTGCCTCAGCTGAAGGCCTTAGCTCTTGCACCAGTGGTTCCATTTATGGCACTTAAATAAAGACATTTTTTATATAACTTGCAGACTCCATCGCTTTATCCCACACAGCCACTTTCTTAAACACACCTGATTTCACCATTTGTCTTCTGTGGCAGTGCAACATTCTGCATTATATTCTTCATGATTATTTCTTTATTCCTGCTTGCCAAAACACTCCATTCGAGTCTCCAGACCGGTAGGAGTGAGTAGTTTGATTCCCACTCCAGCTATAGTCTAAACCCATACTAACATCACTTGCACAGCTATGCTACAGTGGCCAGTATGCTACAGCACCCAGAGCACATCACTTTAGAGCAATCAGCTCACAGTTTCATCCCCGAGTGTACCGGCACCTCACCTCAGCACCATCTCACTTTGGGCAAAACAGCACTTTCACACCGCTAGGGGTGAATACTTCGCTTCACACTCCCTGTGTAGCACACCCTAACCACCCCCACAGAGCTCACAGCGCTATGCTCTAAACCCATACTAACACCACTTGCACAGCTATGCTACAGGTGCCAGTATGCTACAGTGCCCAGAGCACATCAGTTTACAGCAATCAGCTCACGGTATCATCCCCGAGTGTACCGGCACCTCACCTCAGCACCATCTCACTCTGGGCAAAACAGCACTTTCACACCACTAGGGGTGAATACATCACTTCACACTCCCTGTGTAGCACACCCTAACCACCCCACAGGCCTTACAGCGCTCCTACCCTCCTCTTTCCTACTCTTTTTGCCCTTTTTCCCCTTACTCACTTCAACAGAATCACAAAATGGCTGCCAACACTTCCTAGTTGCAATTGCTCGCACCGCTCGCAGCCAATAAGCAACAAGCTCGTGCTCGTAACCCCTCAGCCAATCAGAAGGCAGAATTCCCAAATATCGATATCTGCAAATTTCGATATTTCTCCAAAACTACTGAACGGATTTACACCAAATAAACAAAAGTGTGCTTTCTAGACCAAGACCCTTCTCACTGCCAAATATGGGGTAATTCCGTTAACCCGTTTGACCTGTAGCCTTGTCTAAAGTTTCCTATGGAAATCGCATGTATAAAATATGTTTTGGGACCCCCGATTTTTCTCGGCACCCCTTGAAGAATCACCCCCAAACTTTCAACATAGGAGCTGATATGAACAAAGAATTAGTTTAAAAAATTTCATGAAGATTCATCAAACCGCCAGTAGGTAAAATATATATATATATATGTATGTGAGTGTGTGTATATTACCTACTGGCGGTCGTCAGTAGGTAGTTATAGTTAGGACCTATTTGCCATAGGAAATTCGCAACATTCTATTCCCAATAACTTTGGCGCCGGTTGACGAATCTTTGCGAAATTTTCAAAACTCGTGGGGCGCTCTGGTACACTCCTATCTTGAGTGTTTCGGGGTGATTCATGAAGCGGGGGCCGAGAAAAAAGGGGGTCCAAAAACATGTTTTCGCAACTGAGCTGTGTTGCGGAGTCTTGTAAAAAGGGGCGTGGCCTCTTAACACCTCTCTGCAACGCAGCTCTCTGGCGCATACTGGAGGTACCTGGTGGGCTAGTTGGCCCCCAGGGACCCTCGGGATTGAAGAGGAATTAATTACCCAACTTAAAACGCGCCACAGAGCATGTTTGCAGACATGTCTTCTCAGGCCCCGCCCCCTTCCTTCACCATTGTGCAAACGTGCCTCCTGGTGAGTTGTAAGTTGGGGAATTAATTCCACTTCAAAACTGAGGGTCCATGAGGGCCAACTAGCCCACCAGGTACCTCCAGTATGCGCCAGGGAGCTGCGCTGCACAGAGGTCACGCCCCTTTTTACACCTCTCTGCAACGCATCTCTGTTGCGCTTACTGGAGGTACCTAGTGGGCTCCTTTGCGTCTAGGGACCCTTAGGATTCAAGGGGACTTAAACTCCCGACTTAAAACGGCCACAGGGCGTGTTTACACAGTGGTGAAGGGAGGGGACGGGGCCTGAGGTGACGTGTGCAAACACGCCCTGTGGCTGCATTTTAAATTGGGGAATTAATTCCCCTTAAATCCTGAGGGCCCCTGGGGGCCAACTACCCCACCAGGTGCTTCCAGTAAGTGCCACTGCGCTGCGTTGCAGAGAGGTGGTCCAGGACGTGCCCCTTTTTACACCTCTCTGCAACTGCGCTTACTGGAGGTACCTAGAGGGTTAGTTTGACCCTAGGGGCCCTCAGGATTCAATGGGACTTAATCTCCCAACTTAAAATGGCCACAGGGCACGTTTACACAGTGGTGAAGGGAGGGTGCGGGGCCTGAGGTGACGTGTGCAAACACGCCCTGTGGTGCGTTTTAAGTTGGGGAAATAATTCCCCTTCAATCCTGAGGGCCCCTGGGGGCCAACTAGCCAACCAGGTGCTTCCAGTAAGCGCCACTGCGCTGCGTTGCAGAGAGGTGGTCCAGGATGTGCCCCTTTTTACAGCTCTCTGCAACGGCGCTTACTGTTGGTATCTGGTGGGCTAGTTGGACCAAAGGGACACTCAGGATTCAAGGGGACTTTATCCACCAAATTAAAAAGGCGACAGGGCGTGTTTGCACACGTCAGCTCAGCCCCCCTCCCTTCACCAGTGTGCAAATGCGCCCTGTGGCACGTTTTAAGAGGTAGTTTTAATCCCCCTGCCCTATTATGTACCAGGGTCTTACAGAGGAGGACATGGTAATCACAGGGGAACCCCAAAGCATAATGTTCCCTAGTGTATGTAGGTGTTTTAACTGTTTTCTAAGTGTCTTTTAGCATAGCACTGGCTCTAGGACTGGTTAGTCAGAGTCAGTTACCACCAGTACCCATCTGAAAAAGTTGAGGGTACAGGATGATTTTGCATCAAGGCCTCTTTCTGCTCCTCTGTTTGTTCTTTCCGCACGTCTTCTTTCTTCCTGCACTTTTCTTCGTCTTTAAGGACTTCTGTTGCTTCTTTCTGCATTTCCTTTTCTTCTTTCTGTGTGTTTTTTCTTCTTTCTTCACATATCCTACCTCTGTAGGCATAGTTAGAAACTAGCATTTAAAAAACCTTAGAAATTAACTGAAACAACCATAGGTTTCAGGCACGTTATAGTTACAAATTAGCATTTAAAAAACCTTTGACATTCACTGAAAAAACCATAGGTTTCAGACATGTTATAGTTAGAAATTAGCATTTAAAAAACCTTAGAAATTCACTGAAAAAACCATAGGTTTCAGGGGTGTTATAGTTAGTTGGACATTTCACTCGTACAAAACCAGAGAAATTCCCCTGTTATAGTTAGTTCAGCTAACTATAACTCGCACACCCGCAATGCACTGCTGATGATGTCACATATTACATCACTCATGACATGGTCAGTGACATCACTCATGACATTACTGATGACATCTCAAATGACATCACTGATGACATCATCCTTGTGATAGAGTGGCAGACCTCCTCTCACCCTAACATAACCTTTGATACACACACTCAAAAATAGAAACTAGCATTATCAAAACAATGGACATACCAATACCACTTACAACACACCTATTTAGTAATTCCAAGATCTACACACACATCCACTCATTCACCAACAGTCCTATACAGTCACTCACACATGTACTCACTCATCATATGTACTCATACACCTATACATCCAGTTACACAATGACACTCATCCATAGAGTTACTCACACACATAGCCACACATGCAAACAAAGTATCAAAATTGCATATACATTTAGACACCCACCACCACACTTACTGCTACAGAAACTTACACATACATACTCTCTTAACAATCACTTATAGAAACACAGACTAATGTATACAGGAACTCTTCCAATCTCTCACTCTCACATATACTGACTTATATACACCAATACTCACATATACTAGTTTAAAACATATGTAGTTACTCATAAAGACACTATTGAGACAGTCATTCACTCACTAACACACCCATACACAAACTCATTCACCCATACAGTCCTGCACACATGCTGTCTTCAACACATACAAGCAGTGTGCCACTCATTCATGCATCTATGCACGACGTAAGACCCCCAGTGAACCATACAGACACTCAGACACTCATACTGATACTCAAAAAAACAAATAATAACCTATATAGACACTCATGTACCTACTCACCAACCCATGCAGCCACTCATACACAAAGTGAGAGACTGATACAGATATTTACATATTTAAACATTACTCACTAACCCATGTATTCACTAAGATACACTTAATCAGTCAGTTATACAATCAATTTTTCAAAAACAAATCATCCATTTAGACACTTATATACCCATTTATTTTCCATCGACCTTGAGATATACATATATAAAACATATTTAATTTTCAGAAAAACACACATTCACTGGGTGATGTCATTAGTGATGTCATTTGAGATGTCATCAGTGATGTCATGAGTGATGTCACTTACCATGTCATGAGTGATGTAATATGTGACGTCATCAGCAGTGCATTGCGGGCGCGTGAGTTATAGTTAGCTGAACTAACTATAACGGTGGAATTTCTCTGGTTTTGTACGAGTGAAATGTCCAACTAACTATAACGCCCCTTAACCCCTTCCATGCTCATGACGGAACGGTTCCGTCATGAGCATCGGTTGAGCTGTGCTCATGACGGAACCGTTCCGTCATGGCCCCGCCCGCGCTCGAACCCTTCAGCACCGCGGAGGAATCCGCGCAGCGCTGAAGGGGTTAAACGTATGGTTTTTCAGTAAATTTCTAAGGTTTGTCAAATGCTAATTCCTAACTATAACGTGCCTGAAACCGATGTTTTTTTCAGTGAATATATATATATATATATATATAAAATATATATAGGTATATATATTACCTACTGGCGGTCGCCAGTAGGTAGTTATAGTTAGGACCCTGTTTCCATAGGAAATCCGCAACATTCTATTTTGAATAACTTTGGCGCCGGTCGACGAATCCTCGCGAATTTCTCAAAATAGGTGGGGCGCTACGCTCCGCTCCTACCCTGAAAGTCTCGGGGGGATTCGTCAAGCGGGGGCTGAGATAAAAGGGGGTCCCAAAACACGTTTTTCCCATGCATTTTTCCATAGGACCTTTAGACAGGGCTACAGCCCGAACGGCTGAACAGAATTACTAGAAATTTGGCAGAGAGGTAGTCCTCAGGTCAAGGAAGTGCCTTTTGTAGGTTTGGTGTAAATCTGTTCAGTAGATTCTGAGAAAATAGCCTTTAAATCAATATATATATCTGAGCCAGCTTACGGTGCGCTTACGGTACGCTTACCGTACGCGTACGGTGGCGTGCGCGAGCGCGTTTCTGATTGGCTGTTACATCTAAGTAAACATTCGAATCGGTCGAAACCAGGAAGCGGCGGCCGCCATTTTCTCTCTCGCACTCTGAGGGGGGGGCTGTAAACAAAGGCAAAAAACATATAAAGGGGCTGTTTAGACAGCGCCCATGCACATAGCCATGTTAGTTGAGTCCTCAAAGATCCCCCAAGGCCAAAAACGGTAAATTTTTATTTTTTGAAAATTTCGCCGATTACGCTTACCGTACGCGTGCGCTTATGCTAAAAATTTTAATAAAAAAAAAAAAACACTCTCTGTGCATGGCATATTATTGTCATCACTTACAAATTAAATTTAACAGATTACCTATCACAAGGAAGCGCATAATATGTCCTCCATGTGCGCACGGTGCGTAACATGGGCACGCGGTGCGCGTAGCGCACTGCGTGCCCACCTTGCGTGTACGGCACTAACTGCGTAAAGTGGGCGCGCGGTGCGCGAAGCGCACCGCGTGCTCACTGTGCGCGCACGGTGCGCGCACCGTGCGCGCACGGAACGAACTGCGTTAAGTGGGCGTGCACGCCACGAATGGCGTAAAGTAACTTAGCATTTAAAAAAACGTACAAATTCACTGAAAAAACCATAGGTTTCACACACGTTATAGTTAGGAATTAGCATTTAAAAAACTTTGCTAATTCAATGAAAAAACCATAGGTTTCACACATGTTATAGTTAGCTGGAAATTTTACTGATAAAAAACCAATGAAATTCCCCCGTTATAGTTACTGTAGGCAACTATAACTCACGCGACAGTAATCCTCTGCTGATGACATATGTGTCTTTAAGAAAAAAAAAAATTTGTAAAATATGTATAGCTAAAATTTAATGGAAGAAGACATGGGCAAATAAGTGTCTAAATACAGTATTAGCATCAGCAGAGGATTCCGGTTGCGTGAGTTATAGTTGCCTACAGTAACTATAACGGGGGAATTTCATTGGTTTTTTATCAGTAAAATTTCCAGCTAACTATAACATGTGTGAAACCTATGGTTTTTTCATTGAATATATATATATATATATATATATATATTTTTTTTTTTCCACACAAATGTCCCGCACGGAAGGAGCACCTTTCCAGCCGGTGCACACGTCGAGATCAGGACACGATCTCGGTATTAATTCCACACAATTGAAAAAAGACGCGGCACTCCTCTCGATGATAGAAATGTTGGTTTAATCTCAGATAGTAAACCTCCTACGCGTTTCGAACCGTAGTTCCTGGTCACGGTAGACTGTTACAATGGTCCCTTTTCCCTTTCTTGGTTTTATACAGTTACTACAAAGTGCCATTGATGTTGCATTGTGGGTATTGTAGTTCAACATAATGCAAAATATACGGAATTAACATCATTCCTTACTGAAAAGTGATACTTTTTACAGATGAAGTTGGTATAGTTACTTCAACGTTTCTCTGAGTGTGTAGAATTGATTGCTGAGTGCATTTAAACACCTACAGTGCAAGTGGTTAGTTTGTTTATATACAGATAATGTGTCATTTAAAATGGCAGGTATTTGAGGCTGAGTGCCCATAAGTGCAGCAAGGTCTGCTGTTATATGTGTCTGTATGGATACAAAGCAACTTATTAGCATAAATTAGTATACAGTTTAATGAGAGAATTGTTGTTATTATGTCATATGTGTGTGATAATACAGCGAGATTATCTACTGATACAGTTCTGGCCGGATGTTACTGTTGTTAAAAAGTTGTGGTGGAGTTGTGTATAGCAAAAATGGTTGTTAAGGTCTATAAATGTACATAAAGTTCCTCGTCCCTATTGAGGCCCCACGGCTGTTTCGTTTTGAACCTCATTATTAGGCGCGATTCAAGTCTGCGTAATTTTTGGGTGCGATTGCCACCTCGTTCACTTGGGGGTACTGTGATCAGTCCCGAGTACTTTATGTCCAACCATGATTTTCCCACATGTAGTGACATATGTCTGGCTATTGCATATGTCATATCTTGGTTCTGAATGGCACGCACATGTTCCAATATGCGCTTCTTGAGGGGGCACGTTGTGCTACCAATGTACTGTTTTCCACAAAAGCATTGGAGGAGATATACTACAAAGGTGGATTCACATGTGATAGTTTCATTGTACCAACACTCAGCTCATACATAAAGGACACTGGTGATTTCTTACGCATCATTATGGACACCCAATGGAACTCTAACTATCTCTTGATAACAATTGATGCAGTATCATTATACACCTCCATCCAACACAATCACGGCCTACATGCAATTCAATACTTCCTTAAGCAGAGACCCATCAGTCAACTAGCACATTCTGAAATGCTACTTGAAATGATCTCCATCTGTCTGAACAATAACATCTTCCTGTTTGACAGAAAAATGTATGGGCACTCAGCCTCAAATACCTGCCATTTTAAATGACACATTATCTGTATATAAACAAACTAACCACTTGCACTGTAGGTGTTTAAATGCACTCAGCAATCAATTCTACACACTCAGAGAAACGTTGAAGTAACTATACCAACTTCATCTGTAAAAAGTATCACTTTTCAGTAAGGAATGATGTTAATTCCGTATATTTTGCATTATGTTGAACTACAATACCCACAATGCAACATCAATGGCACTTTGTAGTAACTGTATAAAACCAAGAAAGGGAAAAGGGACCATTGTAACAGTCTACCGTGACCAGGAACTACGGTTCGAAACGCGTAGGAGGTTTACTATCTGAGATTAAACCAACATTTCTATCATCGAGAGGAGTGCCGCGTCTTTTTTCAATTGTGTGGAAAAAAAAAAAAAAATATATATATATATATATATATATTCGAAAGAACTCTCCAAATGTGCAGTGGCGCACAACAACAGGAACGGACAATTTCAATCGCCAATGCTGAAATAACCTTCTTTATTTAATCAACGATATGTGCACAGTTCATGACGCGTTTCGAGCCTCTCGGCCCTTGTTCACATGACCGCGTTACGTGTATAGCAGTGAATTTAAAGGAACACTACCACCAGCACCTGATTACAATTGTTACGGCATTTTCATCAAAACAGAAGAAATACTTACAAACACTGTTTCAACATTATGGATACAATGTCTTTTTTTTGTGTGTTGTGAGACAATATAATCATCATACGTAGCATAGTGCTAATTGGAGTTTCACAATATGTTCATAAAGATGGAACTACATTAATGTAAGTACAAGAACGATATTATCGTTATTCTATTTGACGTTTTACGAATATACAAGTCGCCCAATAGTGAGCAATACATTGTAAAAATCATCCTTAATACAATCACAAAAACAATCTAATTGTATAGATTTTCTTCGTGTGGACTTGTATGCGTAAAAAACGTATAGCATGATTTCGATGCCGTGCATTTGCATTGCTAAGTGCCTAAGTACAGTAAAAATGTAATTTTTAACTATGGTTCTTTATTAAAAAAACACACAATGCCTGCTGACAGCCCATTGGAATGCCTTATCCCAACCACAATTTGATGGACTTGTTACTGAATGTCCTGAATACTGGGAAAGTAAACCTAAGGCTGATACAGGCATGAGGGATCCCCCTTAAAAACGACATATCAATTTATTAAAGATATTATAAACGATGTTGTGAGTGTGAAGCTTTGAACATTATTGTCAGGGAAACCTACGGCATATTGATAATGAATCAATAACTTCACGGAATCTAGCATTGATTGAAGATCCGCGAAAGGGCGCCAGACTAACTGTACAGCTGATGGTAAAACTATCAGGCAATTGCAATACCCCATACTTCTCATTGTGGTCAAAGACTCATTCAAGAAAATTGTGCATATCTTCAGCAGTGTTCAGACCTTGAGGATATTTTGTATCTAGGTCTATGATGTAACGTGATTCCATCTGTCGTAATCGTTTTTCACGGTTACCTCCTCTCTTATTATTTGTAACGGAATCAAGAACATAGTATTGCAAACATTTCAGATTGTTGGCATGTTCTATTTTGAAATGTCTGGCCACAGGATATGAGGGATCGGAGTTAACTATGGCCCGTAAGTGCTGTAGAATGCGCATATGCACAGGTAGCTTAGTGCTACCAATGTATCTCAGTCCACATGTGCATTGCAACATGTAGACTGCGTATTCAGTTCGGCAGGTAAAGTGCCCTTTTATTGGATAACTTTTTGCAGAAAACGCAGTAGTATAACTGGTGGTGTTATGTCCAAATTTACCAGCGCGGCAGGAACTGCACTTGTAAAATCCCTTTTTTGGAGATAACCAGCTGTTTTTAGATGTTAATTCAGGGCTCGTTCTCACTAAATCACTATACATAGAGTGAGCTTTGCGAAAAGTAATGGTGGGCCTAATAGGAAGTACCTGCTTTAATGTTGCATCAGTTAAGATAATTGGCCATTGTTTACTTATGATTGACTTTATTTTGTTGGCCTGCTTGCTGTATGTGGTAATTAGCCTGCATGTTGTTTTATCAGGTTCAGAGTCATCCATCAAAGTTTTGGATGCATTGAATACATGAGCAGTGTTGCTTAGGAGGGATGCTCTGTCTTTGCTATTGGCCTTATCTTTTGCTGATTTTAATTTCCTTGGATTGTATCCTCTTTCGAGAAACCTAGAAGTGGCCTCATCTTGATGGTAGATCAAATCACAGGGGTTGCTACATGCACGGCGTATACGTAGGTATTCGCCGTAAGGAAGACTGGTAATGGTGTGTGCAGGATGGAAACTATTGGCATGTAGTATGCGCTTACCGGCTGAGGGCTTGCGATAAAGACATGTTTCAATGCAGTTGTTGTTGATATACACTTTTACGTCTAAAAAATTGCAGACAGAGTCATCAATATTAGCCGTAAATTGCAGATTTCTTGAATTAACATTGATTCTGCTAACAAAGTCCTCAGCCTCCTCATGGGTACCATGCCAGATGACAAAGATGTTGTCAATGTAACGCCACCATCGTATCACATGTCTATCCCAAATTTCCCTGTGTTCTTTGCATAGGACATGCTCCTCCCACCAGCCCACGTGAAGACACGCGTAACTGGGGGAGAAGCATGCTCCCATTACTACTCCTTGTAGTTGTTGGAATAGTATACCATCAAATGTGAATATGTTATTAAACAGACACCAATGTATCATAGATATTAACATCTTGTTATGTGAATACCATTTAACAGCTCTCTTATTAAGATAGTATTCTATGGCTTGAATGCCATCTGTGTGTCTGATACTAGTGTACAAAGCAGTGATGTCTAAAGTTATAAAACAATAGTCTGATGACCATTCTTGATTGCTAAGTTTGCTCAAAAAATCTTTACTATCACGTAAATAGGTAGGTAATTTGGTTACAAAGTCTTGTAAATAGTAATCAATATAACGTGAAGTATTTTCAAAAGTACTTTTAATGGCAGAGATGATTGGTCTACCTTGAACCGGATTTGTGCCTTTATGCACTTTAGGTATAAAGTAAATTGTTGGAAGAACTGGGTGTGCATTATACAGGAAACTGCATTCATCTCTGCTGATCAAACTGTCCCTTTTCCACATAAAGAGATCATCTTTGTAGTTCCTATTTATTTTCGTAAATTCTGTGGCACTGACTCTCCGGTAACAGTCTGTATCGTTCAAATGTCTGTATGCTTCCTGTTTGTATTCTTTCTTGCCCCATAGTACTATATTGCCTCCTTTGTCGCTTTTGTTGATAATGATTTCATGATTGCTTTTGAGTTTTTTCATGAGTTGAAAGTATGCTCTTGGTTGATATTGAGAATTGGTTTTATTGATCATCTGTTTGTTGCGTGTTCTGTGAACTTTCTTTAGCTCTTCCGTAACTCGATCATGAAAGATATCAACCGCGTCCAGGGGCATAATTGGGACAAAAGTGGAAGTGGGTTTAAATGGACTCAGACCTGAACACGAGATGTTGATGCCTTCAATCTCTGCCATAGCTTGTGTGTTATTATATGTATCGATGTGGGTTTCATCGTTAGTACTTAAAGAATGGAGACTTTTAACAGCTTGCATATCACCTGCTGTAAGATTCATATTCTTGCTGTTCAATACTTCAGGCTGTTCAAAATTCGTACTTGGTACAAGTTCATTAGCTTTATTCATATTACTTGCTGAAACATTTTTTTCTTTTTCTTTTTTGTTATCTGAGATATCTTTGTAGGCTTCATTTTTGTTTGTTTGCTTTTTGATTATATATATATACATTATCTACTGGCAGTCGCCAGTAGATAGTTATAGTTAGGACCTAGTTTCCATAGTGAAAGTGTTTTTTGTTTTCCCAATAACTTTGGCACAGGTTGATGAATCTTCGCGACATTTTCAAAACTTATGGCCCGCTCCGGTCAGCTCCTATCCTGAAAGTTTCGGGGTGATTTGCCAAGCAAGGGCCAAGAAAAAAGGGGTATCCCAAGACATGTTTTTTCCATGTTATTTTCCATAGGAAACTTTAGACACGGCTACAGTTCGAACTGCTGAACGGAATTGCACCAAATTTGGCAAAAAGGTAGCCCTTGGTTCAGAAAGAGACCTGTTTGTTAAATGGTGTAAATCCGTTTGTTAGTTCCTGAGAATTCTTTTTTAAAAAGATCGAAAAATGCATTTCCCATAGGAAACTTTAGACACAGCTATAGCTCGAACTGCTGAACGGAATTACACCTAATTTGGCAAAAAGGTAGTGCTTGGTTCAGAAAGCGTCCTTTTTTTCAAATGGTGTAAATCCGTTCAGTAGTTTTTGAGATAATGAAGGAAAAATATCTTTATATATCTGGGCGGGACCTAACTACACAAGCACAAGCTTGGCTCTAATTGGCTACCAACACTTCAATCCAGGAAGTGTTGGCAGCCATCTTGGTGCAATGCTTTTTAGGTCTTGCCTAGCGACGCAGCACATGCGCTGCCCACTACAAAAACACCACTACACTACCCAAACACAATGCACAACCCTAAACCCTAAAATGTGTCCACCTATACTACACAAACACCACAGAACTACACCAAACCCTAAAACACTAACCCCAGCATGACCCCCTCCATTACACAAACACCACTGCACTACTCTAAACCCTAAAACACTACCACCAGCACAACCCCCTACACTACCCAAACACCGCTGCACTACCCTAAACCCTAAAACACGACCCCCTACACTACCCAAACACAACTGCACTACCCTAAACGCTAAAACACGACCCCCTACACTACAAAAACACCACTGCACTACCCTAGAATCTAAAACACTACCCTCAGCATGACTCCCTACACTACACAAACACCACTGCACTACCCTAATCCATAAAACACTACTCCCTACACTATACAAACACCAGTGCACTACACTAAACGCTAAAACACTACCCACAACACGAAACCCCTACACTACACAAACACCACTGCACTACCCTAAACCCTAAACCACTACCCTCAGCACGACCCCCTACACTACACAAACACCACTGCACTACCCTAAACCCTAAAACACTACCCCCAGCATGACCCCCTACACTATCCAAACACCACTGCACTACGCTGAACCCTAAAACACTACCCCCAGTATGACCCCCTACACTACACAAACACCACTGCATTACCCTAAACCCTAAAACACTACCCCCAGCACTACCCCCTACACTATGCAAACACCACTGTGCGACCCTAAACCCTAAAACACTACCCCCAGCATGACCCCCTACACTACCCAAACACCACTACGCTACCCTAAACCCTAAAACACTACCCCCAGCACAACCCCCTACACTACCCAAACACCACTGCACTCCCCTAACCCCAAAACAGTACCCCCGCATGACCCCCTACACTACCAAAACACCACTGCACTACCCTAAACCCTAAAACACGACCCCCTACACTACAAAACCACAACTGCACTACCCTAAACCCTAAAACACTACCCCCAGCATGACCCCCTACACTACACAAACACCACTGCACTACCCTAAACCCTAAAACACTACCCCCTACACTACATAAACACCACTGCACTACCCTAAACCCTAAACCACTACCCCCAGCACTACCCCCTACACTACACAAACACCACTGCACTAGCCTAAACCCTAAAACACTACCCCCAGCATGACCCCCTACACTATCCAAACACCACTGCACTACGCTGAACCCTAAAACACTACCCCCAGTATGACCCCCTACACTACACAAACACCACTGCATTACCCTAAACCCTAAAACACTACCCCCAGCACTACCCCCTACACTACGCAAACACCACTGTGCGACCCTAAACCCTAAAACACTACCCCCAGCATGACCCCCTACACTACCCAAACACCACTACGCTACCCTAAACCCTAAAACACTACCCCCAGCACAACCCCCTACACTACCCAAACACCACTGCACTACCCTAAACCCTAAAACAGTACCCCCGCATGACCCCCTACACTACCAAAACACCACTGCACTACCCTAAACCCTAAAACACGACCCCCTACACTACACAACCACAACTGGACTACCCTAAACCCTAAAACACTACCCCCAGCATGACCCCCTACACTACACAAACACCACTGCACTACCCTAAACCCTAAAACACTACCCCCTACACTACACAAACACCACTGCACTACTCTAAACCCTAAAATACTATCCCCAGCATGACCCCCTACACTACACAAACACTACTGCACTACCCTAAACCCTAAAACACTACCCCCAGCACGACCCCTACAATACACAAACACCACTGTACTACTCTAAACCCTAAATCTACCCCAGCACGACCCCCTACACTACCAAAACACCACTGCACTACCCTAAACCTTAAATCTACCTCCAGCACGAACCCCAACACTACCAAAACACCACTGCACTACCCTAAACCCTAAAACACTACCCCCACCACAACCCCCTACACTACCCAAACACCACTGCACTACCCTAAACCCTAGAAAAGTAACCCTCACCCCATGCCCAATCCCCCTTACCTGTCACTCCTTGTGCTTCACGTCGTCTCTGTGGGGCGGTGCATGTCATTGTGAGGAAACGGAAATCGTATGTTTCTTACAACGACGTGGCTCGTCTACATTTTTTTAGAATGCATGGTCATTTACCATGCATACCTTTACAACGAAATTCGTTGTAAAGGCATGCGTGGTAAATGACCATGCGTTCTAAAAAAATGCGTAGTAATGACTTCGCAATGTACAACGTAATGGTATTGCAAAGTAAAAAAGTTGTTGTAACAGCTGTTTACCGATCTAAGCTGACCCCTGTTCTTCAGTTAGTCTTTTATTTGATTAGGTAGAAGGAATGTGTTTTTTTACCGAAAATTGCATTCCCGGCTGTTGTATTGTGAAAGTGTCTGCGTGGATTGGTTTCTCTTCCGGTGAGAGAGTGGAAGAGTTGGTTTCGATCTTAAGGAGTTCTGTTGTTGGATGGGGCCGGCGCGACACGTCATCTGAAAACACAACTAATGGAAAGCGCCCTCCCCGAAGTGTGAAGCAGTGCCCTGAGAGGTCAACGAGTGTGCGTCCCACAGCAGTTTGATCGTACTGTGCCGTTCTAGGTTACGGGAGGCAGAAGCAGCATCCATCACAGGTCCTCTTGTATACTAAAAAAGGACCAAACAATGCTTTCCTTTCTTTTCTTCTTCTGCTGCACCCTCTGTTCTTCCTCCTCTACTGCAAGTGGATCAACTTCGGCAAAACTAGAAGCCATAGTTGTATTAAGAATAAACAAACACACAAAAAAGGTATTTCAATATAAAGAGAAGCAAGAAACAGGTCTTCTCTCTATCAAGGACAAAAAGTAAGGGAAATATCAGAAGGATGGATCCTCCCTCTTTCACAATGAAATTGATTTCAACCAATCAGATTCCTTTTTTCTTTTGCTGACATGAAGTTGCGTAGGGTGCACGCACTCGTCACGTACCATTCGCGCACCAGCTAAAATCATATATATCATTATACACTATAAATAAAAATTTCTATAAACTTTTAATAAGTATATTAGCAAAACTGTTCACTCTAATATCATATTCAAACTTTCTTTAGTCATTTTTCCAACTTTAAAAGTACGCCAAAGTCTCGACTTTGGCTCGATCTCAGCGCGTTCACAGCACAACCCTGGAAATACGCGTGGGGAGATTGTGCACATTAAGCGGCTACACAGTGCATTTCATAACTTTACTTTAGTTGAAATTATATTGAAAATAATACTTTAAAAATACTTTTATTAATAAATGTAAACGAAAACTTTTATTTATAATTAATTTAAAGATATTTCATACTTTACAAATTACGCCAGTCGCGACCCCAACGTGACTTTTCAAAATGGCTACCGGAATGCGCGCTGCCATCGTGTAGGATGCGCGAAGGGTGCGCGTATAATATTACAAAAAAAGAAGAATGATTATAGTTTTCCTAACTAAAAATTATTCACAATTTTTTAAAATATATATAATATATATATATATATATATATATGTATAGAAAATAAAAAAAAACATAGAATTGAGGTACATTAGACTTACAAATTTTAATTTAAAAAACCTTTGAAATTCACTGAAAAAACCATAGGTTTCAGGCATGTTATAGTTAGAAATTAGCATTAAAAAACCATAGAAATCCACTAAAAAATCCATAGGTTTCAGGCACGTTATAGTTAGAAATTAGCATTGAAAAAACCATAGAAATTCAATGAAAAAACCATACATTTCAGGACAGTTATAATTAGTTGGACATTTGACTCGTACAATACCATAGAAATTCCGGTGTTATAGTTAGTTCAGCTAACTATAACTCACACCCCCGAAATGCACTGCTGATGATGTCACATATTACATCATTCATGACATCTCAAATGACATCACTGATGACCTTACTGATGACATCTTCCATCTGAAAATCTGCTGCACCTCCTCACATCTGAATATAAGCTTTGATACACCCACTCTAAAATACAGACTACCATTTTCGAAAAAATAGACACATCAATACCAGTTACTAAATACGCGCTGACTAATTCCTAGGTCTACACACGCATCCACTCATTCACCCATACAGTCACTCATACATGCAGTCACTCATCTATACAACACTATCATATGCACTCATACACCTATACAGACACTCACACACTGCCACATATCCAGAGTTACTCACACACCAAGTCAGTCATGCAAAGAATCAATCATACTTCCATTTGCTTACCTATACAGTTATACAGACACCACCTCACTTATTCATACAGATACTAACACATAATTACTCTCTTATAGAATAACTGAGACAAATACACACTCCTCCATGCAACCACTCTCACAAATACTGACTCTCACATACAGTTATTTATATACACCATCACTCACATATACTGCCTTGTACATATGTACTTACTTGCACATGTACCACTGAGACATCCATTCACTCACCAACACACCTATACACACACTCACCCACCCATACAGCTGTTTCCACATCCACTCTTGAACCCATACACCCAGTGAATCAACTACTCACACATCTATGCACAGAGTCACCCACCTCCCACCCACCCACACTCACACTCAGGCAGCCATACAAATACTCAGGCAAGCAATCAATAACCCATATAGATACTGCAGCTACTCACGAACCCATGCAGCAGCTTACGCAACAACAGACTGACTGATACAGACTTTCACACAATTTAGTCACTCATGCATTCAGAAAGACATATTTAATCACTCACTTATACAGTCAGTCATGTACCTACTAAATCCTCCATACAGACACTTATACACCCACTCATTCTTCAATACAGCTTGACATATATATATAAAACAAATTTAAACTTTACGGAAACTCACAGTCACTGGATGATGTCATCAGTGATGTCATCGGTGATGTCATTTGAGATGTCATCAGTGATGTCACTGACCATGTCATGAATTATGTAATATGTGACATCATCAGCAGTGCATTGCGGGGGCGCCAGTTATAGTTAGCTGAACTAACTATAATGGGGGAATTTCTCTGGTTTTGTACGAGTGAAATATCCAACTAACTAACTATAATGCCCCTGAAACCTATGGTTTTTTTCAGTGAAAAAAAAAATATATATATATATATATATGCGCACTCACTCCCAATCTCTTCAAGACTCGGAAAGCACTCTACGGGAAACTCCTGCAATCTTTCAAATCCTTTTATTTCATTGCAAGCATGAAAAACATGACGCGTTTCGGCTATGCCTTAGTCGAATGTTCTCATTGAACGTGCCAAAAAGCGGCATATTTAAAAGTGCATTACGTAAATCACATGACAACGTAGAGTATGGAAATTAACAAAGGACAATCTCCTTACAGAATAAGGCGCCATGTTGGAATGTAGTTTTGAAACGCTCAAATGCAAATTCACAATGATTTCTAATCAACTACTTACACCTTTCAAAAAGTTTTTGTTGTTATAACGGAGACCCATCCAACTTTATCGCCGTGTATCGGCATAATCGGTGTCCATATTGCATTATTACACCATAAATTGGTAACCATTTACTCGTTATTAATGTCATGACAACAGACTGTTGATTACACATTTTGCATATTCCTCAATTAATCGCCGTATATCGGCATTCTCGATAATGAGCAAAACTAACAATTATTACGCCGTGTATCAGCCTCAACATGATTCATAACATAACCACAGTCTGCTGATTCACATAAAAATGTCACATAAAAAATAAATCCATATGGAATAATCCAAAAATAGAGCACTTAGCTGACACAAATTATTAGGAAAAAATGTTATAACAATTTTCATGATTCATACAATTTATACAATTAGCATCGGCATGTTCAACCAACAAAAAACAGAAACTCCACTGTGTATTTAATTTGGTTCAATCCCCAAGATGAACTGCCAGTTCTTCCCCAACGTTCATACCAAAGGGGTTCTTGGTTCCCAGATCTATGTACAGTATACCACATAATTGGTGTTGCATGTTAGAAACTTCTTTAATAGGCCTAGATTTCTTTAGGCCAGTTACTAGATAGGTGGATGTCCTCTTGCTGCCCACGCATGCCTTGCATTTTCCACAAGGGAAAAAACCCTTAAGGTCCCTTAGGGTGCCGGCTGCCTTAGGTTTCATGGGAAAATGACTCTGTACCAGACTATCCCTTAACGATCTGGCTTTCCTAAAAGTTACCAAGGGGACAGAAGGAATATCCGAGCCTATGACGTTGTCGGTTTTTAGAATATGCCAATTCTTTCTCAAGATCCTTCTTAACTCATTAGCATCACTTGAGAAAGTCGTCACCATCCTGAATTTATTTGCACCTGTCTCGTTTACCTTCCCTATCCTACCCTCTTCTTCCTTTTTACTTGTATTTTTGTCATTTTTTAGTAGAGTAACTCTGGGTATGTTCCTGACTCTTTGAAGGGTTGTATCTACATACTCTTTGTTGTACCCTCTCACTAAGAATCTATTAGTGCTCTCCTGTGCCGCATTATCAAAATCCCCTTCCCTAGTGCTATTGCATTTCAGACGCAGAAATTCCCCATAGGGGATATTCCTAACTAGCCCAGGGAGATAATTACTAGCGGCATGCAGTAGAGTTGCCTGCCGTGGGTTTACGGTACAAAGACACAAACAACTGATTACTCTCCACTCTGATTTTAAGATCTAGGAAATTCACTACCTCCGAGCTTACTTCCCCACTGAATTCCAGATTTACAACATTTTTGTTCAAATTATTAATGAAGATGGATGCCGATTCATCGGACCCATTCCAGATTATACACAGGTTGTCGATATACCTATACCAGCATATCACCTTACTCATGTCGATTTCACCGGGCGTTTGGACACCTGCTCCTCCCACCAGCCCATGAACAAGTTCACGTAACTGGGGGCGAAGCAGGTGCCCATCGCCGTACCCGACCTTTGATGGTAAAACTCATCACCAAAAACAAAAATGTTGTTATTTAAACAAAACTCAGTAAATTGGAGAATCATGTTGTTGTGTTCCGTAAATTTCAATGGCTTTTTTTTCAAGAAATGAGCTACAGCTTCCAAACCATGTTCATGCCTAATCCTCGTGTAAAGACTAGTAATGTCTAATACAATAAGTTTATATCCAGGATCCCATTGTTATTTCTCAATTCGCATTAAGAAATCCAGTGAGTCCTTGATATACGCAGGTAAGGTCTTCACTAGTGGAAAGAGGAAAGAGTCAATAAAAATAGATAGATGTTCTGTTAGGCCATCCTGAGAGGAAACAATGGGTCTCCCCGGAGGATTCTCTTTGTTCTTATGAATCTTAGGGATATGATAAAACGTGGGGACCACTGGGTTGAGACAACGAAGGAACAGATACTCCTCCATACTCAGCATAACTGAAGCTATCAGACAACTGTCGGCTGGTGAGAGCTATCAGAAAATCTCCAAAGAGATGTATTTGGACAGCATCAGAAGATACCATGATATGATCAAATTGTGGCTTGACAAATCTATGCTGAGTATGCCTTTTTCGAAAAAGGCTTAACGTCGAAACGTGTCGTCTTGCCCCTTGTGTACAATAAAATATTGTGCATTCTCTTGGCATGCCATTCTCCTGCTTTACTACCTTCGGCGGAATTGTGCTTAAGCTGTTGATGAATGTGTTGCGGTTGCTGTAGCCGGCACCGACATCGTGGGATTGGTGAACTACTAATATAGCAGCTTGGGACAATATAAAAAAAAGTGTATATATATATATATATATAAAATGTCCACATCCTCAGTATTCCGGGACACAATTGCGGCGGTGCACGAACAGGGTCCGAGGAAGTCCTGTATTTATAAACGTCTCACCAAGTGTATAACATACACGAATGCACTCCTCCCCAAGAAAGACACAGCATTTCCAAATTCAATCACGAAGATTTAATGTGCTTTTAAGCCAAAAAATACCCAACGCGTTTCGACGAACATATCGTCTTGGTCACGGGTAAGTATCTGTTCAAATTCAACAGTTAAATACATTCACCAAAAAAGAAAAAGAGGCATCGGCCCCACGCACAAGTCTGGCGTAAAGTAACATAAAGAGAGGACAGAAGTTTGCATGTACTCCTGGTTGGCGGCTTGGCGGCCATCTTGAAACGGTAAAGGCATTATGTCATGTTTCACCAAAACGTTGTTACAATCAGACAGAAGTATTGTGATACGTCAGTCAGATAAAGGCGGGAACGTTGTTATTTTGAATGTGCAGTATTACATACAAGAAGGGTTGAGACAGGTTAACGATCATGATTGCTATGAGCAAGTATCAATCAGTGCCATAGATGAATCTAATGTCATATTTCACAACATGCTTAAAGAATGGCATTCTAAGGGTATTTTAGAATGGGATGAATATTCTTTTCTTATGAATCGTAACCCCAAAACGCGTTGGGTATTTTTTGGCTTAAAAGCACATTAAATCTTCGTGATTGAATTTGGAAATGCTGTGTCTTTCTTGGGGAGGAGTGCATTCGTGTATGTTATACACTTGGTGAGACGTTTATATATATATATATATATATATATATATATATATATATATATATTATCTACTGGTGGTCGCCAGTAGAAAGTTATAGTTAGGACCGTGTTTCCATAGGAAATCTGAAAATTCTATTTTGAATAACTTTGGCGCCGGTTGACGAATCTTTGCGAAATTTTCAAAACTAATGGGGCGCTTTGCTCAGCTCCTACCCTGAAAGTCTCGGGGGTATTCGTCAAGCGGGGGACGAGAAAAAAGGGGGGTCCCAAAACACGTTTTCCCCATGCATTTTCCCATAGGACCTTTAGTTGAAGGTACAGCCCGAACGGCTGAACAAAAATACTTGAAATTTGGCAGAGAGGTAGTCCTCAGGTCAGGGATGTGCCTTTTGCATATATGGAGTCAATCTGTTCAGTAGTTCCAGAGAAAATTGCATTAAAAAGCACATACATATCTATAGCCGCGCACCGTGCGCGCACCCTAAGGTGCGCGAGCGTAATTCTGATTGGTTGTTACATGTCAGTCAACGTTCGAATCGGTCAAAATCAGGAAGTGTCGGCCGCCATTTTGTGTGTTTTCAGTGCAAGAGTGGAAAAGGAAGGTGGCGAACGTGAAAAGGGGGCAGGGTAGAGAGTTCCTGACCCCCTAGCCGTGGTCAGGGGGTCCCGGAAGGACCCCGAAGGCAGAAAAAAACATTTATATATATTTTTTTTTCAATTGTGGGGGTGCGCGCACCGTGCGCGCACGGTGAAAAACCCCAAAAAAACTAAAAAAAAAAATGTAATACGTAGTTTATTGAAAAATAAATATATAAAAAAAATAATAATACATACATAACTTAGCATTTAAAAAAACATACAAATTCACTGAAAAAAACATAGGTTTCACACACCTTATTGTTAGGAATTAGCATTTAAAAAACCCTGCAAATTCACTTAAAAAACCATAGGTTTCACACATGTTATAGTTAGGTGGATATTTCAAAAACCAATGAAATTCCCCCGTTATAGTTAGTTGAGATAAGTATAACTCGCGCGACCGCCACTCTATCACAAGGATGATGTCATCAGTGATGTCATGAGTGATGCCACTGACCATGTCATGAATGATGTACTATGTGACGTCATGAGCAGAGGATTGCGGGCGCGCCAGTTATAGTTATCTCAACTAACTATAACGGGGAATTTCATTGTTTTTTTACGAGTGAAATATCCACCTAACTATAACATGTGTGAAACCTATGGTTTTTTAAGTGAATTTGCAAGGTTTTTTAAATGCTAATTCCTAACTATAACGTGTGTGAAACCTATGGTTTTTTCAGTGAATATATATATATATATATTCTTGAAGAATCACAATCCAATATATTGGATAGAATCGAGCCCACACCATCAGTTTCAGCAGGTAACTTTTTATTCAAATTGCAGAAAAGGACGACGCGTTTCGACCACGTCCGTGGTCTTGGTCACACTGTTGGGATGCCATTGTGTGTTGGAGTTGCCAATCACTGTATGTGGCCCTCCCGTCGATCTTGGCACGCGACACGGGAGCAAGGTGTAGCTAGCTGCACACTAGTTGGAAGTGCAAATTGGACACTATACCCTTAAGATGTAGGTGGGGCCGAGCCTTCGCTTCAATGGGAGTGACATCAGGAATATTCAAAAGGACCGCAGGTGAAATCATTTCATCATGAAACCGGCACTGAGGAAAGCTGACCGCTGAAACGCGTTTGCCGGATGTTTCAGATGCTTCACGTTTTTTCAGGACTTTGCGCTTTTTCTTGGTGTGAATAAACCACTTCTGAAGCTACCCTAGCTGTGTCAGACCCTTTCTGAGTGTGAGGGGGTACTGGTCTTCATGTTTCAAACAGTATGCTGCCACCGTTTACTGACATGCCTTCCCGGTCTGGAGCACCGTGTCTGATAGCACAATTGGAGGAGTACGAGGATACAACGCGGAGCCCCCCCCCTAGCCGTCTAATACCACTGTGTTATTATTTCTCTGCCAAGGGGAGGGATGCAGAGGGACTTCCGAGTGGACTCACCGTGCAGATTGCTATCTACTCACCAGGCTGCCGTGTTCAGTGTGCTGCCCGTTAGCCAAACTTCTGTTGGGATGCCATTGTGCGTCGGAGCCGCCAATCACTGTATGTGGCCCTCCCGTCGATGTTGGCATGCGACACGGGAGCAAGGTGTAGCTGCGCACTAGATGGAAGTGCAAATTGGACACTATACCCTTAAGATGTAGGTGGGGCTGAGCCTTAGCTTCAGGGGGAGTGACGGCAGGAATATTCAAAAGGACCCCAGGTGAAATCATTTCATCATGAAACAGGCACTGAGGAAAGCTGACAGCTGAAACGCGTTTGCTGGATGTTTCAGATGCTTCACGTCTTTTCAGGACTTTGCTCTTTTTCTTGGTGTGAATAAACCCCTTCTGAAGCAACCCTAGCTGTGTCAGACCCTTTCAGAGTGAGAGGGGGTACTGGCCTTCATGCTTCAAACGGTACACTGCCACCGTTTACTGACACGCCTTCCCGGTCTGGAGCACCGTGTCTGACAGCACAATTGGAGGAGTACGAGGATACAACGCGGAGCCCCCACTAGACGTCTAATACCACTGTGTGTTTATTTCTCTGCCAAGGGGAGGGATACAGAGGGACTTCCGAGTGGACTCACCGTGCAGATTGTTATCTACTCACCAGGCTGCCGTGTTCAGTGTGCTGGCCGTTAGCCAAACTTCTGTTGGGATGCCATTGTGTGTCAGAGCTGCCAATCACTGTATGTGGCCCTCCCGTCGATGTTGGCATGAGACACGGGAGCAAGGTGTAGCTGCGCACTAGATGGAAGTGCAAATTGGATACTATACCCTTAAGATGTAGGTGGGCCGAGCATTCGCTTCAATGGGAGTGACGGCAGGAATATTCAAAAGGACCCCAGGTGAAATCATTTCATCATGAAAACGGCACTGAGGAAAGCTCACCGCTGAAACGCGTTTGCCGAATGTTTCAGATGCTTCACGTCTTTTCAGGACTTTGCTCTTTTTCTTGGTGTGAATAAACCACTTCTGAAGCTACCCTAGCTGTGTCAGACCCTTTCTGAGTGAGAGGGGGTACTGGTCTTTATGTTTCAAACAGTACGCTGCCACCGTTTACTGACACGCCTTCCCGGTCTGGAGCACCACGTCTGACAGCACAATTGGAGGAGTACGAAGATACAACGCGGAGCCCCCCCTAGTCGTCTAATACCACTGTGTGTTTATTTCTCTGCCAAGGGGAGGGATGCAGAGGGACTTCCGAGTGGACTCACCGTGCAGATTGTTATCTACTCACCAGGTTGCCGTGTTCAGTGTGCTGCCCGTTAGACAAACTTCTGTTGGGAGCCATTGTGTGTCGGAGCCGCCAATCACTGTATGTGGCCCTCCCGTCGATGTTGGCATGCGACACGGGAGCAAGGTGTAGCTGCACACTAGATGGAAGTGCAAATTGGACACTACACCCTTAAGATGTAGGTGGCGCAGAGCCTTTGCTTCAATGGGAGTGACATCAGGAATATTCAAAAGGACCGCAGGTGAAATCATTTCATCATGAAACCGGCACTGAGGAAAGCTGACCGCTGAAACGCGTTTGCCGGATGTTTCAGATGCTTCACGTTTTTTCAGGACTTTGCGCTTTTTCTTGGTGTGAATAAACCACTTCTGAAGCTACCCTAGCTGTGTCAGACCCTTTCTGAGTGTAACGGGGTACTGGTCTTTATGTTTCAAAGGGTACACTGCCACCATTTACTGACACGCCTTCCCGGTCTGGAGCACCGCGTCTGACAGCACAATTGGAGGAGTACGAGGATACAACGTGGAGCCCCCCCTAGCCGTCTAATACCACTGTGTGTTTATTTCTCTGCCAAGGGGAGGGATGCAGAGGGACTTCCGAGTGGACTCACCGTGCAGATTGTTATCTACTCACCAGGCTGCCGTGTTCAGTGTGCTGCCCATTAGCCAAACTTCTTTTGGGATGCCATTGTGTGTCGGAGCCGCCAATCACTGTATGTGGCCCTCCCGTCGATGTTGGCATGCGACACGGGAGCAAGGTGTAGCTGCGCACTAGATGGAAGTGCAAATTGGACACTATACCCTTAAGATGTAGGTGGGCTAAGCCTTCGCTTCAATGGGACTGACGGCAGGAAAATTCAAAAGGACCCCAGGTGAAATCATTTCATCATGCACTGAGGAAAGCTGACCGCTGAAACGCATTTGCCGGATGTTTCAAGTGCTTCACGTCTTTTCAGGACTTTGCTCTTTTTCTTGGTGTGAATAAACCACTTCTGAAGCTACCCTAGCTGTGTCAGACCTTTTCTGAGTGTGAGGGGGTCTTCATGTTTCAAACGGTACGCTGCCACCGTTTACTGACAGCCTTCCCGGGTTGGAGCACCACGTCTTACAGCACAATTGGAGGAGTACGAGGATACAATGTGGAGCCCCCCCAGTCATCTAATACCACTCTGTGTTTATTTCTCTGCCAAGGGGAGGGATGCAGAGGGACTTCCGAGTCGACTCACCGAGCAGATTGTTATCACTCACCAGGCTGACGTGTTCAGTGTGCTGCCCGTTAGCCAAACTTCTGTTGGGATGCCATTGTGTGTCGTAGCCGCCAATCACTGTATGTGGCCCTCCCGTCGATGTTGGCATGCGACACGGGAGCAAGGTATAGCTGCACACTAGATGGAAGTGCAAATTGGACACTATACCCTTAAGATGAAGGTGAGGCCGAGCCTTCGCTTCAATGGGAGTGACGGCAGGAATATTCAAAAGGACCCCAGGTGAAATCATTTCATTGTGAAACCGGCACTGAGGAAAGCTGACCGCTGACCGGATGTTTCAGATGCTTCACGTCTTTTCAGGACTTTGCTCTTTTTCTTGGTGTGAATAAACTACTTCTGAAGCTACCCTAGCTGTGTCAGACCCTTTCTGAGTGTGAGGGGGTACTGGTCTTCATAAGACGGGACTCATTAACTCAATAAATCAGGTGTTCCGAATAGATTGCTGTCTCCGTGAGTTGCCTGTTTGCCAGTGATCAAGAGCAGTCATGCTTGAAACGCGTTTGGCTTCAGTGAAGAGAAACGAGTGGGAGCGCTGATGCGATTGCCACCGGCAGCAATTGTGTGTTTTCCTCAGCGTGAGTGGCGTCTCCAAGAGGGCAACCTTGCGTTTTGTGAAATTTAGCGGCCTGTCCAGCCGCGGAGATGCCCCACCGCCTGAAAGGCGGATCTGCTGAGCTCGGAACCGTGAGCTTGGCGAATAGAACGCAGAGGACCTGAGCTGCTGGTATATATTGGCAGGAGCATTGGTGCACCTTCATCGATTCTTACCCATTCATTTTTGGGGGATTTTGACAATTTTTTTTTTTATTTGGGCTATGATCATCACGAAGAAAACAACACCCACTGGGGTTATGAAAGGAACCATGAGTTTCGTGGACTACATTAACCACAATGCTTATCTTGTTAACGCCCACTTGGGCGGGACTCATTAACTCAATAAATCAGGTGTTCCGAATAGATTGCTGTCTCCGTGAGTTGCCTGTTTGCCAGTGATCAAGAGCAGTCATGCTTGAAACGTGTTTGGCTTCAGTGAAGAGAAACGAGGGGGAGCGCTGATGCGATGGCCACCGGCAGCAATTGTGTGTTTTCCTCAGCGTGAGTGGCATCTCCAAGAGGGCAACCTTGCGTTTTGTGATATATATATATATATTTACTGAAAAAACCATAGGTTTCACACATGTTATAGTTAGCTGGACATTTTACTGATAAAAAACCAATGAAATTCCCCCGTTATAGTTACTGTAGGCAACTATAACTCACGCGACCGTAATCCTCTGCTGATGCTAATACTGTATATAGACACTAATTTGCCCATGTCTTCTTCCATTAAATTTTAGCTATACATATATTACAAATATTTTTTTTTCATAAAGACACATATGTCATCAGCAGAGGATTACGGTCGCGTGAGTTATAGTTGCCTACAGTAACTATAACGGGGGAATTTCATTGGTTTTTTATCAGTAAAATGTCCAGCTAACTATAACATGTGTGAAACCTATGGTTTTTTCAGTGAATTTGCAAGGTTTTTTAAATGCTAATTCGTAACTATAACGTGTGTGAAACCTATAGTTTTTTCAGTGAATTTGTACGTTTTTTTAAATGCTAAGTTCTTTACGCCATTCGTGGCGTGCGCGCCCACTTAACGCAGTTCGTTCCGTGCGCGCACGGTGCGCTTCGCGCACCGCGTGCCCACGTTACGCTAGATGGGCCATGAACGCACGATGCGCTTCGCGCACCGTGCGCACATGGAGGACATATGATGAGCATCGTTGTGGCAGGTAAAATATATGTTTTGTTTAGCTCTATTAAGCCATGCACAAAAGGTGCTCTTCGGGCACCTTTTGCACACGGGGTGGGGAGAATGTAGATATTTTTTATTTATTTTTTTTAATTTCTAACCGTACGCGTACGGTAAGCGTAATCGGCGAAATTTTCGAAAAAATTAAAATTGCCTTTTTTCACTTGGGGGATCGTTGGGGACTCCCTCGACATGGCTAGGTGCTTGGGAGCTGTGTAAACAGCCCCTTTACATGTTTTTGCACTTGGTTTTTCAACCCCCTGTCAGAGTGCGAGAGAGAAAATGGCGCCCGCCGCTTCCTGGTTTCGACCGATTCGAATGTTTACTAAGATCTAAGGGCCAAACAGAATCGTGCTCGCGCACGCCACCGTACGCGTACGGTAAGCACACCGTAAGCGCACCGTAAGCTGGCTCAGATATATATATTGATTTAAAGGCTATTTTCTCAGAATCTACTGAACAGATTTACACCAAACCTACAAAAGGCACTTCCTTGACCTGAGGACTACCTCTCTGCCAAATTTCAAGTAATTCTGTTCAGCCGTTCGGGCTGTAGCTGTGTCTAAAGGTCCTATGGAAAAATGCATGGGAAAAACGCGTTTTGGGACCCCCCTTTTATCTCAGCCCCCGCTTGACGAATCCCCCCGAGACTTTCAGGGTAGGAGCGGAGCGTAGCGCCCCACCTATTTTGAAAAATTCGCAAGGATTCGTCAACCGGCGCCAAAGTTATTCAAAATAGAATGTTGCGGATTTCCTATGGAAACGTGGTCCTAACTATAACTACCTACTGGCGACCGCCAGTAGGTAATATATATATATATATATATATATAACAACCACAAGTCCTGGAACAATCCGATAGGATCCAAAGAAAGCAGGTACGGACCACTTCGTGGAGATAGTTTTCTTTTTATTGATGGTGCAAATTAAAGTGCATAGTGCATTCTCAAGCAAGTGCTCAGCTCAGCCTGACGCGTTTCGACTGCCCACGGCAGTCTTGATCACATGACGCGCAGGACCAATGTATAACCTTATATAAGCCGACCAATTACATCATTACTTCGACAATTGCCAACACAGTTTTCTACTAAACATAAACATGGGACTTCACTTTGAGCTATAACTCAATATGTTTGCCAACCTTTGTTAAATGCAGAAATGTTTTAAACTAGACCATCATCAGACATGTAGTTTTTTAACATTTTTTAACATCCAGTCAGAGCATAGTGCTCACGATGCGCAAAATATAATATTGTATTGTCTAATTTTGTCAATCAAATACATTTTGAATAAGAACATAGTGTTCATTCGTTTTACGATTCACAAATGCAGTAGGAAAAACGCATTTTTAGTTGGCATCTAACAATTTAACTCATTTGCCCATGTTTTAGATCTATATATACAGTACATCTTTAAATCATCTTTTTCTTTAAAGATTATATTTGGCATACGTAGCGATGATTTGTAAAAACAAGTGCAAAATAGTGTGATAATTGATATTAAAGTACATAGCAAAGTAAACTTATAAATATATAAATATGATCAATTTATAATACATAGCAGCTTGTAATTGACGTTTCCAAATTCTTTTCATGTTTCAATATTCAAAATTGGAATGTTCATACAGTAGCACGCAACAGTTTCTCCAAAACATTCTTATCGATGGCATCTGAGAAAACTGAGGAAGTCAAAAACATATTTTTACAAATTAGATTTTGGACACATATCTAAAGATATTTGGACTCTTGAAAAGTTAAATAAAGTGCATGGTTTAGTGAACATCATTAAATGATCAAAGGTTAAAAGACACAAACCACACCTAGTTTGCACAGCTTTAAATAGATGTCTAAAATTAATAAAATCTGGAAGCTTAAAACCAACACTAAAATCCAATAAAACCAAACAAAGTCTAGAACCTACACAAAATTGGTAAAATTAAACATAAAACGTCAGTTAAAAAGCAACCAGGAACTCATCAACTCCTCAACATCCTTGAATTCAACAATTCATTATAAAAAATTATGCAGATCTTCATTATTATTAAGCCCATTTGGCATCTTAGTATCTAATAACATAATGAATTCAGACTCCACTTGTCTCAATCTTTTCTCCCTATTTCCGCCTCTGATGTTTTTCGATATTGCACTAATGACATAATATCTAAGGTCATTGAGGTTGTTGTTATGTACCAATTTCAAATGTCTCGCTACAGGGTATGTAGGATCGGAATTCACCACAGCTCTAAGATGTTGAAGAATTCTGTTGAAAACTTGCAACTTCGTACTGCCCACATATAATAGACGGCAAGTGCATTCTAAAACATAGATTGCATACTCAGTTCTGCAAGTTAGATGTCCTTTTATCTTAACTGGCTCAGGACTGAATGCTGTGACATATTCTGAGACATTTTTTCCGAACTTACAAGCGCGACAAGAATTACACTTGAAAAACCCATTTCTGGCCATTAACCAAGTATTGGAAGTTACTACCTCTGGACTATTCTTGACCAAAGCATCCCTCATTGAGGGTGCCCTTCTAAATGTCAATAGGGGAAGTTCCGGCAAAATTTGAGACATAGTGATATCCGTCTTAACTATTGGCCAGTTTTTATATAAGATTCTACGAATCTGTCTTTCTTGCCTACAATAGTTAGTTATTAACCTGATGTTACTTATTGATTCCGGGATAGTGGAGTCCGTATCATTCATGCTGGGCCTTATCTGTTCTTGGGCCTTAGGAGCAATGTGTTGATAAGCAACCAGAGCTGTATTATTTGCCTTGTCTCGAGCTATGTGTAGGTCAGAGGCCTTATACCCTCTCCTTAGGAATCTCTCAAACGTCTCATTTTGACAAGTTTTCAAATCTTCCTCATGGCTGCAAATCCGTTTAGTTCTTAAAAATTCCCCATAGGGGATACTACGAATCAGATGCCGAGGATGAGAGCTTTTAGCGTGTAATACAGAGTTCCCGGCTGTTACCTTTCTGTGCATTCTAGTGTGTAATGTGTCTTCTTTAATAAAGATTTCAACATCCAAAAATTGTACTGCAATATTGCTTATATCTGAAGTAAACCTAAGATTCAATGTGTTTTTGTTTATTTCATCTATAAAGATGTTTGCTGACTCTCTGGTTCCTTTCCAAATTAGAAAAACATCATCAATAAATCTCCACCAATGGAGCACATGCTGTTCAAACATACTTTTATGGGTGGCCATCAGAACATGCTCCTCCCACCAGCCCACATGTAAACATGCGTAACTAGGGGAGAAGCATGCTCCCATGGCCACGCCGCGCAGCTGTTGAAATACTTCCTTATTAAAAAGAAAATAATTATTGGTTAAACAAGTGGCAATCATTTTTATAATCATTTTGTTATGCTCATACATATTTATACTCCTTTTGTCCAAATAATAGCGAACTGCATTCATACCATCACTATGGTTGATACTCGTGTATAACGAACAAATGTCCATCACCATTAAATGACAATCATTATCCCATTTTACATTTTTTAATTTAGCTAGAAAATGTCCAGTGTCCCTTATATATGACGGCAAATATATATATTTATAAGCAAACAAAGTCGGGTCCTTCCGAGATCAGTCCCTTGGTCAGGTGGTGCGTTTGCCAGCAAAGCCCAAAGCTGGTTCCGTAAATGTCCAAACATGCAAAGGTAATAACGCACTCTCAGAGGTCAGCTCGCTTGAACTATAAGTATTTAATCCTTAAACTGCTACGCATTTCGACACCAAATGTGTCTTGTTCTCATGATGTTACAGCTTTGCAAGGACGTGCATAAATAAACAATAAACATAGAAGAAGCACTTCTGTTTTACAAATGCCCTCAATCAGTGTTTCCAATGGCGGCCAAGCAGGTATGGAGGATACATGGATTAATAGTCTCAATGCACACTCAATAAAGATAAATATCTGTGGCCAGAACCTGCAACATTAGTCCTTCATATATCCGAGGTACAAACCATATGTACATGTAATAATATTCACAGTTTGTGTTGTGGTACATTCTTTGACTTAGATTTTATAATTCTGATTTCTCACGGACTAGTGCCCCGATCGTACAAAAACAAAGATGCACATGTGAAGCAACCATATACTGGCACTGTTTAGTGGCATATTTGTATAAAAGTGAAATGCGGACAAGTGTCAGTTTCTCCCAGAGATTAAGGAATGAAATTGAACTAATGGCGATATTCATTGAGTTGAACTATTTAGGCGGACTAGTGCCTGTTAATGTCTCGTGCCATGGTAATAAGACGTTGGGAATCTGTGCAGATGCCAAGTGGCAGTAGATTCTAGCAAGTGTTTTCTTCTAAGGAAAAGTGACAATGAAACTAAAGTACAAAAATTATATAAATATGACATATTGTGATTGAGTGTTATAAAATATCTCTTATCTTATTGAAATGTGCAGATGTTGGTCCTGATGAAGAAAAGGGTAGGGAACCCGTGAGGTGTCTTGAAAAGTGATGGGTCCCTTCCTTTCCTCCTAGAAAATAAGAAAAGAGAAATTATTAAAATCAATATACAACTCAAACAGTAGTTACAATTACATTACTGTAAGCAATTTCAGAGAAGTATATCAACACAGTCAAATAGAACATCATATTGGAGATAAAACAATTCAATCATCATGTAAATGAATTGCTAATTCCTCATCGAGGTTATGCCCCCCCCCCGAGAATCTAGTTTCTAGGTCAATTATCCATTTGGACACCTTTTTTCTGAGGGCAAGTTCCCTATTACCTCCCCTCTTACCTAGATTAACCTGCTCAATGGCAAAGAAACTTAGAAGGGAGTTGTTTGATTGATGTTTCTCCTGAAAGTGTCGGGCGATGGGGTAATGCAGGTCTACATTGGTGATAGCTCTAAGATGTTCTTGGATGCGTTTCTTGACCATACAGGTCGTACTCCCTACATATCTGAGTCTGCATGGACACTCAAGGACATAGATGACTTAGTTAGTGTTACATGTTAGGAACTGTGTAATGATCTTATTGTTTTTTAACCCAGGTACCTCAAATTCCTTAACCATGTGGCTAGATTTACATGCCTTGCAGTGTCCACATGGATAGAAACCTTTGAGATTATGTACGTTTCTACTGTGGATTTCTGTAATGTCACCTTTTACCAGAATGTCTTTGAGGCTTCTGCCCCTCCTATACGTAATCATTGGTCTATCACTTATGCTGCCACCTATGATAGTTTCTGATTTCAAGATTTTCCAATTGTCAGCTAAGACCTTGTGAACATGTTTGGATCGGTGATTAAATGTAGTTATCACTCTAGTCTGTGTCTCATCAATGTTGTCTTTATCAATGTACTCCAGAGCTTTGGATCTGCTAGTTTCTTTTATTTTGTCCATAGCTTTTTTGAGTACCCACTCCGGATATCCTCGCTCTCTAAATCTAACTAGCATGGTTTCTTGCTCTTGGATGTATGTTTCATCTGTACTGCAGTTCCTTCGTGCCCTCAGTAACTCTCCATACGGAATGCTCCACTTAAGTGCCTCAGGATGAGCACTGAGGGCATGAAGCAGACTATTTCCTGCAGTTTCCTTGCGAAGCAAGCTTGATACTATAGTACCGTCTTGTATTTGCTCATGTTGGATGTCAACTTTATATTGTACGTATTGTTATTCAATTTGCTGACGAAGTGGGTTGCTTCACTTTCGCTCCCTTTCCATATAATGAAAAGGTCGTCAATATACCTCATCCATACTTTGACCTGCTTAAAGTCAGATTGAAAAATGTTATCTTTACGAATTTCCTCCTCCCACTTCCCGATGAAGAGGTTCGCAAAGCTAAGCACGTACCCATCGCCATGCCTCGCACCTGCTGAACGATGTAATATGTGACGTCATCAGCAGTGCATTGCGGGGGCGCGAGTTATAGTTAGCTGAATTAACTATAACAGGGGAATTTCTCTAGTTTTGTACGAATGAAATGTCCAACTAACTATAACGCCCCTGAAACCTATGGTTTTTGTCAGTGAATATATATATGTGTGTGTATATATATATATATATATATATATATATATATATATATATATATATATATCACAAGTCAGGTCAGCACTCCGAAAATCTGACGCGTTTCGGATAGGTTTCCTTAATCATAGGCGACTCGATTTTCATACATTACTGGCGTCACTTTATTTGAATTTTTGTCTACCAATGGGCTCCTTGGATAGGAGTCTCAGAGTCTCTCGAGTGCACTCTGCAGCACTGAGCACCATATTTGTGATGTTACACACGCCGGCTTCGGGCGTGAGAGTTGCACCACCCTTGATGTGAAAGGGGCCACGGCGCCGAAATCATGAGGATGCCAGGTGTGGAGGGACCGATCCGTGGATGTGAAGCAGGACTGGCGCTCCACGGTCCATCTAGGACCGCTTGACCAAGCCCAGTGGGGTGAGAGACAGACTGAGTGGCACTACAAATCCCAGAAGGCTCTGAGACTCCTATCCAAGGAGCCCATTGGTGGACAAAAATTCAAATAAAGTGACGCCAGTAATGTATGAAAATCGAGTCGCCTATGATTAAGGAAACCTATCCGAAACGCGTCAGGCGAGACTCGCGGTCGGAGTGCTGACCTGACGTCTGGGAGAATTGCGGTCTCTCGAGTGCACTCTGCAGCACTGAGCACCATATTTGTGATGTTACACACGCCGGCTTCGGGCGTGAGAGTTGCACCACCCTTGATGTGAAAGGGGCCACGGCGCCGAAATCATGAGGATGCCAGGTGTGGAGGGACCGATCCGTGGATGTGAAGCAGGACTGGCGCTCCACGGTCCATCTAGGACCGCTTGACCAAGCCCAGTGGGGTGAGAGACAGACTGAGTGGCACTACAAATCCCAGAAGGCTCTGAGACTCCTATCCAAGGAGCCCATTGGTGGACAAAAATTCAAATAAAGTGACGCCAGTAATGTATGAAAATCGAGTCGCCTATGATTAAGGAAACCTATCCGAAACGCGTCAGGCGAGACTCGCGGTCGGAGTGCTGACCTGACTTCTGGGAGAATTGCGGTCTCTCGAGTGCACTCTGCAGCACTGAGCACCATATTTGTGATGTTACACACGCCGGCTTCGGGCGTGAGAGTTGCACCACCCTTGATGTGAAAGGGGCCACGGCGCCGAAATCATGAGGATGCCAGGTGTGGAGGGACCGATCCGTGGATGTGAAGCAGGACTGGCGCTCCACGGTCCATCTAGGACCGCTTGACCAAGCCCAGTGGGGTGAGAGACAGACTGAGTGGCACTACAAATCCCAGAAGGCTCTGAGACTCCTATCCAAGGAGCCCATTGGTGGACAAAAATTCAAATAAAGTGACGCCAGTAATGTATGAAAATCGAGTCGCCTATGATTAAGGAAACCTATCCGAAACGCGTCAGGCGAGACTCGCGGTCGGAGTGCTGACCTGACTTCTGGGAGAATTGCGGTCTCTCGGGTGCACTCTGCAGCACTGAGCACCATATTTGTGATGTTACACACGCCGGCTTCGGGCGTGAGAGTTGCACCACCCTTGATGTGAAAGGGGCCACGGCGCCGAAATCATGAGGATGCCAGGTGTGGAGGGACCGATCCGTGGATGTGAAGCAGGACTGGCGCTCCACGGTCCATCTAGGACCGCTTGACCAAGCCCAGTGGGGTGAGAGACAGACTGAGTGGCACTACAAATCCCAGAAGGCTCTGAGACTCCTATCCAAGGAGCCCATTGGTGGACAAAAATTCAAATAAAGTGACGCCAGTAATGTATGAAAATCGAGTCGCCTATGATTAAGAAAACCTATCCGAAACGCGTCAGGCGAGACTCGCGGTCGGAGTGCTGACCTGACTTCTGGGAGAATTGCGGTCTCTCGAGTGCACTCTGCAGCACTGAGCACCATATTTGTGATGTTACACACGCCGGCTTCGGGCGTGAGAGTTGCACCACCCTTGATGTGAAAGGGGCCACGGCGCCGAAATCATGAGGATGCCAGGTGTGGAGGGACCGATCCGTGGATGTGAAGCAGGACTGGCGCTCCACGGTCCATCTAGGACCGCTTGACCAAGCCCAGTGGGGTGAGAGACAGACTGAGTGGCACTACAAATCCCAGAAGGCTCTAAGACTCCTATCCAAGGAGCCCATTGGTGGACAAAAATTCAAATAAAGTGACGCCAGTAATGTATGAAAATCGAGTCGCCTATGATTAAGGAAACCTATCCGAAACGCGTCAGGCGAGACTCGCGGTCGGAGTGCTGACCTGACTTCTGGGAGAATTGCGGTCTCTCGAGTGCACTCTGCAGCACTGAGCACCATATTTGTGATGTTACACACGCCGGCTTCGGGCGTGAGAGTTGCACCACCCTTGATGTGAAAGGGGCCACGGCGCCGAAATCATGAGGATGCCAGGTGTGGAGGGACCGATCCGTGGATGTGAAGCAGGACTGGCGCTCCACGGTCCATCTAGGACCGCTTGACCAAGCCCAGTGGGGTGAGAGACAGACTGAGTGGCACTACAAATCCCAGAAGGCTCTGAGACTCCTATCCAAGGAGCCCATTGGTGGACAAAAATTCAAGTAAAGTGACGCCAGTAATGTATGAAAATCGAGTCGCCTATGATTAAGGAAACCTATCCGAAACGCGTCAGGCGAGACTCGCGGTCGGAGTGCTGACCTGACTTCTGGGAGAATTGCGGTCTCTCGAGTGCACTCTGGAGCACTGAGCACCATATTTGTGATGTGACACACGCCGGCTTCGGGCGTGAGAGTTGCACCACCCTTGATGTGAAAGGGGCCACGGCGCCGAAATCATGAGGATGCCAGGTGTGGAGGGACCGATCCGTGGATGTGAAGCAGGACTGGCGCTCCACGGTCCATCTAGGACCGCTTGACCAAGCCCAGTGGGGTGAGAGACAGACTGAGTGGCACTACAAATCCCAGAAGGCTCTGAGACTCCTATCCAAGGAGCCCATTGGTGGACAAAAATTCAAATAAAGTGACGCCAGTAATGTATGAAAATCGAGTCGCCTATGATTAAGGAAACCTATCCAAAACGCGTCAGGCGAGACTCGCGGTCGGAGTGCTGACCTGACTTCTGGGAGAATTGCGGTCTCTCGAGTGCACTCTGCAGCACTGAGCACCATATTTGTGATGTTACACACGCCGGCTTCGGGCGTGAGAGTTGCACCACCCTTGATGTGAAAGGGGCCACGGCGCCGAAATCATGAGGATGCCAGGTGTGGAGGGACCGATCCGTGGATGTGAAGCAGGACTGGCGCTCCACGGTCCATCTAGGACCGCTTGACCAAGCCCAGTGGGGTGAGAGACAGACTGAGTGGCACTACAAATCCCAGAAGGCTCTGAGACTCCTATCCAAGGAGCCCATTGGTGGACAAAAATTCAAATAAAGTGACGCCAGTAATGTATGAAAATCGAGTCGCCTATGATTAAGGAAACCTATCCGAAACGCGTCAGGCGAGACTCGCAGTCGGAGTGCTGACCTGACTTCTGGGAGAATTGCGGTCTCTCGAGTGCACTCTGCAGCACTGAGCACCATATTTGTGATGTTACACACGCCGGCTTCGGGCGTGAGAGTTGCACCACCCTTGATGTGAAAGGGGCCACGGCGCCGAAATCATGAGGATGCCAGGTGTGGAGGGACCGATCCGTGGATGTGAAGCAGGACTGGCGCTCCACGGTCCATCTAGGACCGCTTGACCAAGCCCAGTGGGGTGAGAGACAGACTGAGTGGCACTACAAATCCCAGAAGGCTCTGAGACTCCTATCCAAGGAGCCCATTGGTGGACAAAAATTCAAATAAAGTGACGCCAGTAATGTATGAAAATCGAGTCGCCTATGATTAAGGAAACCTATCCGAAACGCGTCAGGCGAGACTCGCGGTCGGAGTGCTGACCTGACTTCTGGGAGAATTGCGGTCTCTCGAGTGCACTCTGCAGCACTGAGCACCATATTTGTGATGTTACACACGCCGGCTTCGGGCGTGAGAGTTGCACCACCCTTGATGTGAAAGGGGCCACGGCGCCGAAATCATGAGGATGCCAGGTGTGGAGGGACCGATCCGTGGATGTGAAGCAGGACTGGCGCTCCACGGTCCATCTAGGACCGCTTGACCAAGCCCAGTGGGGTGAGAGACAGACTGAGTGGCACTACAAATCCCAGAAGGCTCTGAGACTCCTATCCAAGGAGCCCATTGGTGGACAAAAATTCAAATAAAGTGACGCCAGTAATGTATGAAAATCGAGTCGCCTATGATTAAGGAAACCTATCCGAAACGCGTCAGGCGAGACTCGCGGTCGGAGTGCTGACCTGACTTCTGGGAGAATTGCGGTCTCTCGAGTGCACTCTGCAGCACTGAGCACCATATTTGTGATATATATATATATATATATATATATATATATATATATATATATATTACCTACTGGTGGTCGCCAATAGGTAGTTATAGTTAGGACCTATTTTCCATAGGAAATCTGCAACATTCTATTCCCAATAACTTTAGCGCCGATTGACGAATCTTCGTGAAATTTTCAAAACTTTTGGCCAGGTCCAGTCTGCTCCTATCCAGAAAGTCTCGGGATGATTTGTGTAGTGGGGGCCGAGAAAAAAGGGGGGTCCCAAAACGTGTTGTCCCCATGCAATTTCCCATAGGACCTTTAGCCGCAGCTACAGCCCAAACTGCTGAACGGAATTATTCCAAATTTGGCAAAGAGGTAGTCCTCAGTTCACACTCATGCCTTTTGCCTAAATGGTGTAAATCCGCTCAGTAGTTCCTGAGAAAATGATATTTAAAAGTACATATATATCTATGGCCTCGGAGGATCCACGTACCGTATACGCACCCAGCGCGCACGAGCTGCTTTCTAATTGGCTGTCAACACTCCAAATCAGGAAGTGTTGGCAGCCATCCAAAAAACCTCGCAAAACGTGAAAAGGGCGCAGGGTAGAAACACCCTGACCCCCTAGGCCTTCTCAGGGGGTCCCACAAGGACTGTTTTTTAAAAACGGGAGGATGTTCGCAGGATGCGCGCATCCTGCCGATAAAAAAAAAAGCCCGTGCTTGTTTGGTCAAATCCGGAGGGGTCAAATCCCGGGGGCAAGTGAGTTCATGTAAAGGGGGGCCCAGAGGGGCCCCCCAGCCCCGGGGACTGCCACCCCCGGGGCTTTTTAAAATTATGTATGGGGGCTCTCAAGCCCCCCAGCCATGGGGACCGCCACCCCCGGGGCTAATTAATATTGGGTGGGGAGGCTCTCAGGCCCCCCCAGCCCCAGGGACCGCCACCCCCCGGGGCTACTTACAATTGGGTGTGGGGAGGCTCTGAGGCCCCCTCAGCCCCGGGGACTGACTCCCCCCAGGGCTTCTTACAAATGTGGGAGGGGGGCCACGTGGCCTTCCTCCTGGAGCCGTGTACAGGCCCTGGGAACCACCACCCCCAGGGCCAGCTCCTGCAGTGTCCCGGTGTGCATACCCCCGGGACACTGCCGTTTGCAATGACAGGGCGGGAGCCTCGCGGCTCCCACCCTCTCATTGCAAACTGCTTTGCTATTGGGAAGAGAGAGTAGGAAACCTGCTCTCTCTTCCAAATAGCAAAGCAGATTGCTTTTCCACATGGGGAGCAGCATGTTAGCTGCTCCCCATGTGGAAAAGCAATGGCGGCTCCCACAGGATGCGGGGAGCCGGCTGGGACCGTGGGGGGATTGGGGACTCCCACACGGTCCCCAACGGAGTGGGCCAGCCCTGGGGAATGGGGTCCCCAGGGCTATTAGTTGCCCGGGAGGGGGGCCACGCGGCCCCCCTCCCCAAAATGAAATTATTTTTTTTTTTAAATAAAAAAATGGTCGGCCCCGGGGCATGGGGTCCCCTGGGCCATAAGTGGCCACAGGAGGGGGGCAAGGCAGCCCCCCTCCAAATTTTTTTTTTTTTAAAAAGGGCCATGCCCCGGGATGGGGTCCCAGGAGAAGATTATGGCCTCAGGAGGGGGGCCACGCAGCCCCCTTCCCAATGTTTTTATTATTAAAAAAGAAATTGGGGGAAGGCCCTGGGGGATAGGGTCCCCAGGGCCAAAAAATTTGAAAAAGAAGGGGGCTACACAGCCACCCTTCTTAAAAAAAACATTTTAAAAAACGGGATCGAGGACGGAGGCTACGCCCCCTCATTGCACAACTCTGCAAACGCGCCCCCTGGCGCGTTTGCAGAGGGGGAACAAGTTTCCCTTGAATACTGGGGGTCCCTGGGGGCCAACTAGTCCACCAGGTACCTCCAGTATGCACCAGGAAACTGCATTGCAGAGAGGTGTTCTGAGGCCACGCCCCTTTTTACACCTCTCTGCAACGCAGCTCTGTGGCACTTACTGGAGGTAGCTGGTGGGCTAGATGAACCCCAGGGACCCTCAGTATTCAAGGGGAGTCAATCCCCCAACTTAAAACACGCCACGGGGCACGTTTGCACAGTGGTGAAGGGAGGGGGCGAGGCCTGAGGTGATATGTGTGCAAACACGCCCTGTGGCACGTTTTAAGTTGGGGAATTAATTCTTCTTCAATCCAGAGGTCCCCTGGGGGCCAACTAGGCCACCAGGTACCTCCAGTAAGTGCCACTGGGCTTCGTTGCAGAGAGGTGGTCCAGGCCATGCCCCTTTTTACACCTCTGTGCAATGCAGCTCTGTGGTGCTTACTGGAGGTACCTGGTGTGCTAGTTGGACCCCAGGGACCCTCAGGATTCAAGGGGACTTAATCTCCCAACTTAAAACGGCCACAGGGCGTATTTGCACACGTCACCTCAAGCCCCCCTCCGTCCACCACTGTGCAAACGCGCCCCGTGGCGCGTTTTAAGAGGTAGTTTTAATCGCCCTGCCCTATGATATACTATGGACTTACAGAGAAGGTCATGCTAATCACAGGGGTACCCCAACGTATAGTGTTCCCTAGTGTATGTAGGTGTTTTCACTGTATTCTAAGTGTCTTTTAGCATAGCACTGGCTCTAGGCCTGGTTTGTCAAAGTCAGTTACCACCAGTACCCGTCTGAAAATGCTGTGGGCACAGGATTTGCAACAAGGCCTCTTTCTGTTCCTCTGTCGGTTCTTTCTACGTGTCTCCCTTCTTCCTGCACTTTTCTTCATCTTTGTGGACTTCTGTTCCTTCTTTCGGCATTTATTTTGCTTCTTTCTGTGCTTTTTTTCTTCTTTCTTCACAAGTCCTACCTCTGTAGGCATAGCTAGAAATTAGCATTTAAAAAACCGTTGAAATTCACTGAAAAAAACATAGGTTTCAGACACGTTATAGTTAGGAATTAGCATTTAAAAAACCTTAGAAATTCACTGAAAAAAACATAGGATTTAGGGTAAGTTATAGTTAGTTGGACATTTCACTCGTACAAAACCATAGAAATTCCCCCGTTATAGTTAGTTCAGCTAACTATAACTCGCGTCCCCGCAATGCACTGCTGATGACGTCACATTACATCACTCATGACATGGTCAGTGACATCACTGATGACATCTCAAATGACATCACTGATGACATCACTGATGACATCATCCATGTGATAAATTGATGCATCTTCTCACACCCTAATATAACCTGTGATACACCCACTCTAAATTACAGACAGCCATTCTCAAAACCATTGACACTCCAACACCAATAACTACATACCCACTCGCTGATTCTTAGGTCTACACATACATCCACTCACTCATCCGTACAGTTAGACATACCTATGGTCACTCAGTACAGGACTATCATATGCACTCATACACCTATATAGACACTCACACACCGCCACTCATCCAGAGAGGTACTCACACATCTAGTCAGTTGTGCAAATAAATAATCACACACCCATTTACTCACCTATACAGTTATACACACACCAGCTCACTTACTCATACAAATACTAGAACATTCTTACGCTCTTATACAATCACTGATACAACCACACACTCATCCATACAGCCACTCTCACAATCACACACTCTCACTTATAGCCATTTAAATAATCTAACACACATATATACTGCCTTTTGAATATGTAGTTACTCGCACATGTACCACTGAGATTTACATTCACTCACTAACACACCCATACACACACTCACCCACCCATGCAGTCCATCACAGATGCACTCTTGAAACCATGCACCCAGTGAATCACCCACTCACACATCTATGCACAGTCACACACACCCCACCCACACAAACACTCAGCCACCCATGCAGATACTCAGACAACCAATCAATACCTCATATACACACTCATGTAGCTATTCACAAACCCATGCAGCCGCTTACACACACACAGACAGATGGATACAGACTTTCACACAGTTTACTCACCAAACCATGCATTCAGTAAGATACATTTAATCACGCACTTAAAGACTCAGTTACGCACCCACTAAATAAATCATCCATTCAGACACTTATACACCCACTCATTCTTCAATACGTTTTCCCCTATATATATTAAACATAGTTAAACTTTACAGAAACACACAGTCACTGGATGATGTCATCAGTGATGTCACTGAACATGTTATGAGTGATGAAATATGTGACATCATCAGCACTGCATTGCGGGGGCGCGAGTTATAGTTAGCTGAACTAACTATAACGGGGGAATTTCTATGGTTTTGTGTGAGTGAAATGTCCAACTAACTATAACTTACCCTAAAACCTATGGTTTTTTCAGTGAATTTCTAGGGTTTTTTAAATGCTAATTCCTAAATATAACGTGCCTGAAACCTATGATTTTTTCAGTGAAAATATATATATTACCTACTGGCGGAAGCCAGTAGGTAGTTATAGTTAGGACCTATTTTCCATAGGAAATCCGCAACATTCTATTCCCAATAAGTCTGGCGCCGGTTGACGAATGTTCGCGAAATTTTCCAAACTTTTGGCCAGCTCTGGTCCGCTCCTATCCTGATAGATTCGTGGTGATTCGTCAAGCGGGGGCTGAGAAAAAGGGGGGTTCCCAAAACGCGTTTTCCCCATGCAATTTGCCATGGGACCTGTTGACGCAGCTACAGCCCGAACTGCTGAACGGAATTACACCAAGTTTGGCAGAAAGGTAGACCTTGGTTCAGAGTCGTGCCTTTTGCTTAAATGGTGTAAATCCGTTCAGTAGTTCCTGAGAAAATCAAAAGTAAAATCACATATATATCTGGGCGGAGCCTAACCACACATCTCATCGTGAGATCTGATTGGCTGTCAGCACTTCAACCAAGAAGTGTTGGCAGCCATCTTGGGACCAATATACATGATAGCACCTCATTAAAAAGCATTGCAGTTAATAGAAGGTTTTAAGAATTTAGTTACATTATAAATCATTTGTTGATGGTACCATACTCATTTTAGGAATTGTGGTATGTTCTAAGGTGATTTTACCATGTGAAAAAAAATTCTGCTGTGATATCATGAATCATGTTTGAGAGAAAACTATTTTCACATGCTTTTCCCACAGAGGTTTGGAAGGCGATCTATAAGCTAAACTGAGAGCATATTTTCTGTAAATTCACATTATCTTTCTTAGTCATGTTAGAATGAAGTCTGACATTCTCAGTAAAACATGTACATCCAACAAGGGCAGAGACTGTCAGTTGATTCCTTTGTGTTCTACTGCAGCTTCCCAGAGTGTTCCAAAGAACAACTAGAGCGCTAACACTCCTACTTATGATAAACGTATGGCACACCTGAAGCCATCTTGATTGGAATAAAGTGGTAACTCTTAAAACATTTAATTTTAAAAGGAACAAAATGAGGGGCTTAATTTTGCCATAGAATGTATGATTAGTTCTGCAGAAAGAAAAATTAGGGCACATTTTGAGTGACTTCTCAAATCCTCTTCTATTTCATTAAAGAATTCTGACATGCAGACTGAAACATGCACTTTCAATACCAGCAGCAGACTTCCCTGGTGAGCAGTAGCTTTACTACAGTGATCTAATGAGCAACTAGAGTGCTAACATTCTGAATTTATGGCAAATGTGTGACACATCTGAATGCCTTCTTCATTGAATCAAAGTAAAAAACTGACAGTATGCCTACTGAGGAGACTGTAGTAAATGAGGAAATTAGGAAACTTCATAACAAGTCTCCCAAGATGGCCACCAGAGACAGTGCGAGCTGTAGTTTTCTGCTGCTCGGGTAGATTTTTACTCGAGCAGCAGCTTTCTCAACGCAAACTGGTAGTTTCTCATCGCGAGCGGTCGCGAGCATACGCGACCACTCGCAATGAGAAACCTGACCTCCTCGCGTTGGGAATCTCGCCGGGAGGTTTATTTTCCATGCTCGCGATCGCCAACTTGATGTTGCTGATCGCGAACAAGGAAAAAGTCTCGCCGGGATGTCATTTTGCTTGCTCGCGGTCGCCAACTTGACGTTGAGGACCGCGAGCAAGCAAAAAATTACCGCAGCACTACGCAACACTGCGCTACGCGTGTTCGCACTGTGCTACGTGCAATTTGCATAGTGCGAAGTAGCGCAAACTTCGCAAACTACGCAGGCGTAGCATAGTGCTTTGCCCAGGCTTAATCTTGATTGGAATAAAGTGGTAACACTTAAAACATTTAATTTGCAAAGGAACAAAATGAGGGGGTTCATTTTGCCATAGAAATTATGATTAATGCTGCAGAAAGAAAAATTAGGGCACATTTTGACTTCTCAAATCCTCTTCTATTTCATTAAAAAGTTCTGACATGCAGACTGAAATATGCACTTTGAATACCAGCAGCAGACATCCCTGGTGATCAGTAGCTTTACTACAGTGATCTAATGAGGAACTAGAGTGCTACCATTCAGAATGTATGGCAAATGTGTCACATGTGAATGCCTTCTTGATGGAACCAAAGTAAACAAGCATTGAAAATGCAATAGGTCTCGCCCTCGTTTAAGTTAAAGCAATTCTGTTTGTAATTAGGTGGCTTTTTAGCTTTGCTTTTATTAGTGTTTTTCAAAATGTCATGTACATAACATGCATATATGTAGTAGAGAGTGAGTAGTAGAGAGTGATTAGAAGAGAGTAGTGGAGTAGTAGAGAGTGAGTAGTAGAGAGTGAGTAGTAGAGTGAGTAGTAGGGAGTAGTAGAGAGTGAGTAGTAGAGTGAGTAGTAGAGAGCAAGTAGTAGAGAGTGTAGTGGAGAGAGAGTAGTAGAGGGTAGTAGAGAGTGGGTAGTAGAGAATGAGTAGTAGAGAGAGTAGTAGAGAGTAGAAGAGTAGTAGAGAGTGAGTAGTAGAGAGTAGTAAAGAGTGAGTAGCAGAGAGAGTAGTAGAGTAGTAGAGAGTGAGTAGTAGAGTGAGTAGTAGAGAGCGAGTAGTAGAGAGTGAGTAGTGGAGAGTGAGTAGTAGAGAGAGAGTAGTAGAGAGTAGTAGAGTGAGTAGTAGAGAGTGAGTAGTAGAGAGAGAGTAGTCGAGAGTGAGTAGTAGAGTAGTAGAGAGTGAGTGGTAGAGAGTAGTAGAGAGTAGTAGAGTGAATAGTAGAGAGTAGTAGAGAGTGAGTAGTAGAGAGAGTAGTAGAGAGTAAGTAGTTGAGAGTGAGTAGTAGAGAGTGAGTAGTAGAGAGTAGTAGAGAGTAGTAGAGTAGTAGAGAGTGAGTAGAAGAGAGTGAGTAGTAGAGAGTAGTAGAGAGTGAGTAGTAGAGAGTGAGTAGTAGAGTGAGAGAGTAGTAGAGAGTGAGTAGTAGAGAGTAGTACAGAGTGAGTAGTAGAGAGTGATTAGTAGAGAGTAGTGGAGTAGTAGAGAGTGAATAGTAGAGAGTGAGTAGTAGAGAGAGTAGTAGAGAGTAGTAGAGTAGTAGAGAGTGAGTAGTAGAGACTGAGTAGTAGAGAGTAGTAGAGAGTGAGTAGCAGAGAGAGTAGTAGAGAGTAGTAGAGTAGTAGAGAGTGAGTAGTAGAGTGAGTAGCAGAGAGTAGTAGAGAGCGAGTAGTAGAGAGTGAGTAGTGGAGAGTGAGTAGTAGATTAGTAGAGAGTGAGTAGTAGAGAGTGAGTAGTAGAGAGAGAGTAGTAGAGAGTAGTAGAGTGAGTAGTAGAGAGTGAGTAGTAGAGAGAGAGTAGTAGAGAGTAGTAGAGAGTGAGTAGTAGAGTAGTAGAGAATGAGTGGTAGAGAGTAGTGGAGTGAGTAGTAGAGAGTAGTAGAGAGTGAGTAGTAGAGAGAGTAGTAGAGAGTGAGTAGTTGAGAGTGAGTAGTAGAGAGTGAGTAGTAGAGAGTAGTAGAGAGTAGTAGAGTAGTAGAGAGTGAGTAGTAGAGAGTGAGTAGTAGAGAGTAGTAGAGTGAGTAGTAGAGAGGGAGTAGTAGAGAGAGAGTAGTAGAGAGTAGTAGAGAGTGAGTAGTAGAGTAGTAGAGAGTGAGTGGTAGAGAGTAGTAGAGAGCAGTAGAGTGAGTAGTAGAGAGTGAGTAGTAGAGAGTAGTAGAGTGAGTAGTAGAGAGGGAGTAGTAGAGAGAGAGTAGTAGAGAGTAGTAGAGAGTGAGTAGTAGAGTAGTAGAGAGTGAGTAGTAGAGAGTGAGTAGTAGAGAGTAGTAGTAGAGAGTAGTAGAGCGTAGCAGAGAGAGAGTAGTAGAGAGTGAGTAGTAGAAAGTAGTAGTGAGTGAGTAGTAGAGAGTGAGTAGTTTAATTTAAAAGGAACACAATGAGGAGGTTCATTTTGCCATAGAAATTATGACTAGTGCGGAAAAAAGAAAATTAGGGCACATTTTGAGTGACTTCTCAAATCCTCTTCTATTTCATTAAATAAAAAATTCTGACTTGCAGACTGAAACATGCACTTTCAATACCAGCAGCAGACTTCCCTGGTGAGCAGTAGCTTTACTACAGTGATCTAATAAGCAACTAGAGTGCCAACATTCCGAATATATGGCAAATGTGTGACAAATCTGAATGCCTTCTTGATGGAATGAAAGTAAAAAACCTGAAAGTATTTCCTACTGAGGGGACTGTTGTAAATGAGGAAATTAGGAAACTTCAAAACAAATAAGTCTCCCAAGATAGCCACCAGAGACAAAAGAGCCCAAATGTAGCACAAATATCACCGAAATGTAGCCCAAGTATAGCCCAATGACAGAATGTCCCAGAGTGTTTTAAAGAACAACTAGAGCGCTAACAGTCTTACTTATGACAAAAGTATGGCACACCTGATGCCATCTTGATTGGAATAAAGTGGTAACACTTAAAACATTTAATTTGCAAAGGAACAAAATGAGGGGGTTCATTTTGCCATTGAAATTATGATTAGTCCTGCAGAAAGAAAGATTAGGGCACATTTTGACTTCTCAAATCCTCTTCCATTTCATTAAAAAATTCTGACATGCAAACTGAAACATGCACTTTGAATACCAGCAGCATGCTTCCCTGGTGAGCAGTAGCTTTACTACAGTGATCTAATGAGCAACTAGAGTGCTACCATTCAAAATTTCACCCGCCGCATCATCTACCTGGATCCACAACAAAAGGATTCTGGGTTCTGTAGTTCACTTCAACTAACGTGAACTAGCACAGGTGAGCGGACAATTAGGGGGCGGAGCGGGCTTGGATTAAGAACAAAAAGGAGGCAGGACTTACCATCAGTTTGCTGCAAACCTCCTGGATACTTGGGTGCTGAAGAAGGCTGATGATATGCCGAAGTGCATTCGCTAATGACCAATAAAGTGCTTCCTAAGGTGAATCCCCTGTGTGGCCTCTGCTCTCTCGAAAGAAGGAGTTTGGTGTATATGTCGTTGTGTCAGCCAGAGACGGGAAACAGAGGCCCCCGCCTCACAAGATGGCCCAGACTTCACTGGCTCTGCTGTGGCAGTTTTGTATGTTTTCCAAGGTATTGGATGCTCTGGGCCCACCACGGATATCGGGAAGAGATAAGGCGGTTGTGAGGTTATTAACCTCATGCTGGGCGGTGTGCACTCTCACTGCTGCCCCCGCCGCAAGGAATCCTGGTCTCTGGGGTTGAAGCGGTTAGGGGACCCGAGGAGGCGCTTTGTTTGGAACTATCAAGCAGGAAAATGGTTTTAAATTGCACGCATCACTCCCTGCACCCCCGCGCAACCACTGGGCGTCAATCTCACCCGCCGCATCATCTACCTGGATCCACAACAAAAGGATTCTGGGTTCTGTAGTTCACTTCAACTAACGTGAACTAGCACAGGTGAGCGGACAATTAGGGGGCGGAGCGGGCTTGGATTAAGAACAAAAAGGAGGCAGGACTTACCATCAGTTTGCTGCAAACCTCCTGGATACTTGGGTGCTGAAGAAGGCTGATGATATGCCGAAATGCATTCGCTAATGACCAATAAAGTGCTTTCTAAGGTGAATCCCCTGGGTGGCCTCTGCTCTCTCGAAAGAAGGAGTTTGGTGTATATGTCGTCGTGTCAGCCAGAGACGTGAAACAGAGGCCCCCGCCTCACAAGATGGCCCAGACTTCACTGGCTCTGCTGTGGCAGTTTTGTATGTTTTCCAAGGTATTGGATGCTCTGGGCCCACCACGGATATCGGGAAGAGATAAGGCGGTTGTGAGGTTATTAACCTCATGCTGGGCGGTGTGCACTCTCACTGCTGCCCCCGCCGCAAGGAATCCTGGTCTCTGGGGTTGAAGCGGTTAGGGGACCCGAGGAGGCGCTTTGTTTGGAACTATCAAGCAGGAAAATGGTTTTAAGTTGCACGCATCACTCCCTGCACCCCCGCACAACCACTGGGCGTCAATCTCACCCGCCGCATCATCTACCTGGATCCACAACAAAAGGATTCTGGGTTCTGTAGTTCACTTCAACTAACGTGAACTAGCACAGGTGAGCGGACAATTAGGGGGCGGAGCGGGCTTGGATTAAGAACAAAAAGGAGGCAGGACTTACCATCAGTTTGCTGCAAACCTCCTGGATACTTGGGTGCTGAAGAAGGCTGATGATATGCCGAAGTGCATTCGCTAATGACCAATAAAGTGCTTCCTAAGGTGAATCCCCTGTGTGGCCTCTGCTCTCTCGAAAGAAGGAGTTTGGTGTATATGTCGTTGTGTCAGCCAGAGACGGGAAACAGAGGCCCCCGCCTCACAAGATGGCCCAGACTTCACTGGCTCTGCTGTGGCAGTTTTGTATGTTTTCCAAGGTATTGGATGCTCTGGGCCCACCACGGATATCGGGAAGAGATAAGGCGGTTGTGAGGTTATTAACCTCATGCTGGGCGGTGTGCACTCTCACTGCTGCCCCCGCCGCAAGGAATCCTGTTGTCTGGGGTTGAAGCGGTTAGGGGACCCGAGGAGGCGCTTTGTTTGGAACTATCAAGCAGGAAAATGGTTTTAAATTGCACGCATCACTCCCTGCACCCCCGCACAACCACTGGGCGTCAATCTCACCCCCGCACCATCTACCTGGATCCACAACAAAAGGATTCTGGGTTCTGTAGTTCACTTCAACTAACGTGAACTAGCACAGGTGAGCGGACAATTAGGGGGCGGAGCGGGCTTGCATTAAGAACAAAAAGGAGGCAGGACTTACCATCAGTTTGCTGCAAACCTCCTGGATACTTGGGTGCTGAAGAAGGCTGATGATATGCCGTAATGCATTCGCCAATGACCAATAAAGAGCTTCCTAAGGTGAATCCCCTGTGTGGCCTCTGCTCTCTCGAAAGAAGGAGTTTGGTGTATACGTCGTCGCCTCAGCCAGAGACGTGAAACAGAGGCCCCCGCCTCACAAGATGGCCCAGACTTCACTGGCTCTGCTGTGGCAGTTTTGTATGTTTTCCAAGGTATTGGATGCTCTGGGCCCACCACGGATATCGGGAAGAGATAAGGTGGTTGTGAGGTTATTAACCTCATGCTGGGCGGTGTGCACTCTCACTGCTGCCCCCGCCGCAAGGAATCCTGGTCTCTGGGGTTGAAGCGGTTAGGGGACCCGAGGAGGCGCTTTGTTTGGAACTATCAAGCAGGAAAATGGTTTTAAATTGCACGCATCACTCCCTGCACCCCCGCACAACCACTGGGCGTCAATCTCACCCGCCGCATCATCTACCTGGATCCACAACAAAAGGATTCTGGGTTCTGTAGTTCACTTCAACTAACGTGAACTAGCACAGGTGAGCGGACAATTAGGGGGCGGAGCGGGCTTGGATTAAGAACAAAAAGGAGGCAGGACTTACCATCAGTTTGCTGCAAACCTCCTGGATACTTGGGTGCTGAAGAAGGCTGATGATATGCCGAAATGCATTCGCTAATGACCAATAAAGTGCTTCCTAAGGTGAATCCCCTGTGTGGCCTCCGCTCTCTCGAAAGAAGGAGTTTGGTGTATATGTCGTCGTGTCAGCCAGAGACGGGAAACAGAGGCCCCCGCCTCACAAGATGGCCCAGACTTCACTGGCTCTGCTGTGGCAGTTTTGTATGTTTTCCAAGGTATTGGATGCTCTGGGCCCACCACGGATATCGGGAAGAGATAAGGCGGTTGTGAGGTTATTAACCTCATGCTGGGCGGTGTGCCTCTCACTGCTGCCCCCGCCGCAAGGAATCCTGGTCTCTGGGGTTGAAGCGGTTAGGGGACCCGAAGAGGCGCTTTGTTTGGAACTATCAAGCAGGAAAATGGTTTTAAATTGCACACATCACTCCCTGCACCCCCGCACAACCACTGGGCGTCAATCTCACCCCCGCACCATCTACCTGGATCCACAACAAAAGGATTCTGGGTTCTGTAGTTCACTTCAACTAACGTGAACTAGCACAGGTGAGCGGACAATTAGGGGGCGGAGCGGGCTTGCATTAAGAACAAGAAGGAGGCAGGACTTACCATCAGTTTGCTGCAAACCTCCTGGATACTTGGGTGCTGAAGAAGGCTGATGATATGCCGTAATGCATTCGCCAATGACCAATAAAGAGCTTCCTAAGGTGAATCCCCTGTGTGGCCTCTGCTCTCGAAAGAAGGAGTTTGGTGTATACGTCGTCGCCTCAGCCAGAGACGTGAAACAGAGGCCACCGCCTCACAAGATGACCCAGACTTCACTGGCTCTGCTGTGGCAGTTTTGTATGTTTTCCAAGGTATTGGATGCTCTGGGCCCACCACGGATATCGGGAAGAGATAAGGCGGTTGTGAGGTTATTAACCTCATGCTGGGCGGTGTGCACTCTCACTGCTGCCCCCGCCGCAAGGAATCCTGGTCTCTGGGGTTGAAGCGGTCAGGGGACCCGAGGAGGCGCTTTGTTTGGAACTATGAGGCAGGAAAATCGTTTTAAATTGCACGCATCACTCCCTGCACCCCCGCACAACCACTGGGCGTCAATCTCACCCCCAGCACCATCTACCTGGATCCACAACAAAAGGATTCTGGGTTCTGTAGTTCACTTCAACTAACGTGAACTAGCACAGGTGAGCGGACAATTAGGGGACGGAGCGGGCTTGGATTAAGAACATAAAGGAGGCAGGATTTACCATCAGTTTGCTGCAAACCTCCTGGATACTTGGGTGCTGAAGAAGGCTGATGATATGCCGAAATGCATTCGCCAATGACCAATAAAGTGCTTCCTAAGGTGAATCCCCTGTGTGGCCTCTGCTCTCTCGAAAGAAAGAGTTTGGTGTATATGTATATGTGTATACGTAATTGGAAATCAGGACAGACATTTGATGGTTCAATATGCATAGTGGAGTTAGTTGGCCATATTTGTATTTAACAGATATTTCAATAGGTACTTGAATATTTAAATATCTATGATGCACCATTGTAGGATGCAGCAACTTTGCATGGCTATTGTCTTTATGAGTGTTTATTTCAAACTTAAACAATTGTTTGTTTTCACTGTACAAACTCCTATATGTATATTACGGTGATATTTCCCCATTTCTAAATTGTATTATGATTTTAACATAGCAATTTACAATGTATAATCATGGAATACGATGTTATTTACATGGGGATCCATCTTTTCTAGTCTGTTTTCTATGTCTATGCTGTTTTCTCTGTTATCACGTGCAGAGTATCTTTTTTCCTATTTAAGGAATTGTTTTGAAGTTTCACGTTGTCATGTGAACAAGGCTCTAGTGAAGCCGAAACGTTATGGCGACTAGCACGCGAACTAGCTAAATAAATATTTGCACAAAGAATACGGTCCGTGTCTGTACTATCTGGGGCAGGTGCCACGAGGAGGCAGCCTTGACGGGGAAACAGAATTGGAGGATATTATTGGCCGGGTGGCGACGTACGGCCATTACACGGGACCCTTTCCACAACGGACAACGCCAGAAACTGAGCCATTACCTGGTTTTCTGGGCATTTCAAATCCTTGGAAGAGGAACGGCGTGGGTCCCCCCATGAGCAACGGAGTTGCAGGCTTTGGCGGGAATTGCGATGGAGTAACCCTCGGGAGGTGCCGAGTCGGAGGATACGTCACACCGGAGGTAATTACTCTAGCGAGCTTGTCATTAAGCAGCATTCCGAATAACGGGGGAGGAAAGTTTAAGTGCAGTCGGAGATACGCTTAGCAAAGTGGATTACAATAATCATTTGTGCATTCTCCTGACGTGTAATTTTGCTATAAACGCATTTAGTGCATTACGACTATGTCGACTGACAACGTGAACGAACGCGAGGCAGCTGCACTGAAAATGTTTTCAGATAGTCCCCAATTACTATCTAACATGCGGGATAAAGGCAGCAATGAACCCGCAATGAACAACAGTACAATTAAAGAAAAAATTAAAATATTGGAAAAAAAGATGCGTAGTGAACAAAGTAAGTGGTGGGAGGCTAAGTCCCTACAAAGTTACCTTGATGTGAATCGGATACCCAGAGGTTTACGTATCTTGACGGCGCCAAGTTATGAGAATCCCAACCCCGAGCTGATGAAAGAGTGGGCGGAAAGTAACCTTGAAGCGTCACGATGACTAGTACAGATTTTGGTCAAGTATGCGGAAATCGACAGGGCACAATTGTTGAAAGAGATAGCTACTATACAAGATGAATTGGAAACCATGGAGGATAATGATGAAAAGGAAAAACTAATTGAGGAAATGAGAGAGAGATTGAAAAAAGAACAAACAAAAATAATGGACAGAAAAGCTTATAAGTTTCAACGGGATCGTAACGATTATGAGCTGGGACAGATTTTCACTTTTTCCAAGAAATATGATCCTTATCGAGGTTCTAAAAACAAATCTCAGGGCCCACCTAAGGCGACAGCAAGTAATAAGGACCAATCTGATACAATTAGATCTGATGTCAGCTCTTTTACCAGTGGCGAATCAGAATCGGACCAACGTGTTACTGTAACAAGCATTACAGCCAAACCACACCCGGGTGAGGAGATACATTTTTTATGTCAGGAAAGGATGCAATCTCTACGGCCCCGGGTTCAAAGGAATTACAGAGAAAACACGTCAACTACAGGCATAGGCAGAGGCACAGGGCGAGGAGGAGGCACCTTTTACAAGAAGAGAGGCAGAGGTCAGTGGAAAGCAAAAAATCAGTGATCACAACCACTGACGATACTACGATCATCAACCTTACAAACATCGTGCTCACCAAAGATGAGGAGGATATTTTAAAACTTGGCCTCTCTTATGCTCCCCAAACTAATTTGAGCTACATTGATACCAGATTTGACACTTACAAAGCCATACGTAAGTTAAAACTCCGCAAATTCCATGCAATGAAGGATAAAAACCTGCAAACATCAGTAACACCAGTGAGGTCTGACAACACATCTGATTCGGACCCTTTTATACCTAGTGGGATTATCGATTTATGGTTCAATGATGGCATGGATTCCCCAGTTGGCTCACAGACAAGGATTGGAGATATAGGCAAGGAAGAAGTCAGGAAACAAATATCTCCAACTACACCATTTAAACCTGTCTCAACGTTTGTTCCGATATTGTTACGTGACTCTATAGATATTTTCAATGAAAATGTCACGTCCCAGATCAAAGAGCTGCACAGAAAGAACAGCAATAAAAAAAACTAAATACGATCTGAGAAATACTAAATATCAGTCTCTACTTCAAAAACTGAGCAAAGATAAAAACACCATTGTAAGGGGCAGCGACAAAGGAGGCAATATTGTATTAATGACTAGATCTTTATATGACAAGGATGCCTACTCCCAGCTTAACAACAGGCAGCATTATGAACGAAGCAATATGTCAACGGTATGAACTATGCAAGTTGAATACCACAAAAAGCTATTAAAATGGAAAAACAAGTCTATGCTGACCAACGATGAATATGCATTTTTAAAGACTGATTACCCCAAAGTTCCATTCATTTATTTCATTCCCAAAGTCCACAAAGACATGGAAAACCCCCTGGCAGGCCTATCATTTCGGCCAGAGGGGGTCTCCTGGAAAAAACATCAGTTTATATCGATTATTTTTTACAGGGAGCTGTGAAAGCATTGGAATCGTATATCCAGGACACTGGTGACTTTTGTTGAAATTACAAAGGATTGAATGGAGGGAGGGTTTTTGGATGTTGGCATTAGACGTATCATCGTTATACACCAGCATATTACACAAAGACGACATGGCAGTGGTTGAATATTATTTATCCAAGAGGGAAGAACAATTTAAAGATCACACAACCATGCTTATGGAAATGCTCAAAATATGTTTATACAATAATGTTTTTATGTATAACAATCTGGTGTATCGTCAGCTACAAGGAGTTTGCACATGGGAGCTTGGGAGGAACTGGTCCTCAAAACTGAATACAGCAACATAATGGATTCGCATATAATTGCGTGGTATCGCTACATAGATGATCTGTTTGTAGTATGGGAGGGAAGCAAGGAGGCAGTCGTGGAATTTGTTAGGACCATCAATATTAACAATTTCAATCTCAGTTTTACAGTCACTATGAGCCAATCCAACGTCACATTTTTAGACATAGAGGTGTATATTTCTAATGGTTCTATTGAAACGAAATTATTCAGAAAAGAAACAGCTGGAAATACTGTTTTACATGCGGCTAGTGCCCATCCACATCATTTAATCACTAGCATCCCATATGGTGGATCTAACTGAACAGAGGAGGAGCTACTCGACGCCGCTGTTGCTTGCCGCTTGCTGTCGTTGTTGCTGTCCGCAGCTTGCCCGCTCCGCTGCCCGGTGCTTCTTCTCCACAGCCCCCACACTGCACTGGCCTCATCCCGCGAGTGACCGCAGGAGTGCAGGTAGTGGTAGCGGAGTGGTAGCCGGAGCAGTGGACGTGAGAGCCTATAGGGGCTGTGGCTGCAGAGCCGCGGGGGCCGCTGTGAACTGCGGGGGCCGCTGTACCTGGCAGACCATCACTGTGGGGGTTCCCGACGGGCCTCTGTCTTGTCCAAGTTTGAAGAGGCCCCCTCCCAGGACTGCGCCCTCCACTCTCAACTCCGCTCATACCCGCTCGGCGTCCCAGTACTCTAGACTGCATTCAGAGGCAGGCGGAGATCGGAAGTCAGGCGGCTCTGTAGAGCGGAGGGCAGAGGAGCGGTACTGCCTAGAGTTGCACAGGGGGAGCGGAACGTCGGAATCAGAGCTGTGCTGTGCTGATAATTTTGCTGGTTATTGCTGGTCATCTCTCAACCCTGTCTGAAGCCAGGGGCTTGGACCCAGTTACATGGGCGAGTATCAGCTCTCTACCATCGAGGTCGGCTGGGAGACGTGCCGGACAACTCTGCATAAACTGAGGTGAGCCAAGCCGAGTCTCTGCGCTACTGCTTCCCCTCCCTTCAAGCTCCCTCCCAGTTTTCTTACAACTCACCGACTGGTTTCCACTCCTCCCCCCCCGCCCCCCCCCCTCAAGCAATGCCTTCTGTTTAGGCACAGAACCATCTGCTCTACCAGAAACTGACAACACTTCCGAGACTACTTTCGTGAAATAGCCACTGCGAAAGCTAAAGCTAATAGTGCGGCAGCAAGCAGCCGTGGCAGCCGCGGCAACAACAAAGCCATAAAACTAACAAACCCAAAGTGGCAAAAAGAGGAGAATAGCAAGTATTTCTACCATTAGGAGGTGACACAGAGAGTGTGAGTGTGAGCCCGGAGGGGGGCCCACGGAAGCAACCTGATTAGGTCGGGCCCAGCCTGTGGGCAACTCTGTGAGCCCTGCTTGCAAAAAAAAAACCTACACTTGAGGGTCAAGAATTCAAAGAGAAACTGTATGGTCCAAACAGAAGTTTCCCCAGGGGCAAGGTCAAGAAGTACTCTTGGATCACACAGCGCATTAGGAGCATACGAGGAAACCCTTCCCCTCCTCACTCTAGAGGCCCCCATTGCCCCGGAGCAACATAGCAAGGGGATAAGGGGTAAGTGGGATTATCATGAGGTCCGGAAGAGTAAGAAAACCTACAACAAGGCCATCACCCAAACGGAAAAGAATGAACGTCGGTGGACGTAAAGAGGCCCTAGAAAACGACAACTTGATAGAAAACAGCATTAAGGACATTAATAGAAACAACACAAGTGAAGGAGAGCTCAAGGACATAAAACCGAGCTCAATAGAACTCCCGACAACTAACAAAGGAACCAGTCCAGCCTCGACATCTGAGCAAAACAACGTAACTCAGACAAAAGACACACACAATAATGACACAAGAAATAATTCGCAAGAACTTATAAACATAGAAGGGCAACCTCTAAGGAAGATTACAAATTATTTTCAGCCAAAAATCTACACGAAATTCACATTTTTAAAAGACCCCGGCAAAGCAATTTACTCAAATAACGACACTATAACTGGCCTACAATCCCCACTACGACCCGTTATCGCAGTCAGCTCCTTGCCCCAAAAATCATTCACAACAACTGCAGAAGTACATGAGTTTTCAAAGGAGTCTATGATCTCCTCAAGAAGCACAACGGGAGCCGAAGCCCAACGGGCGCAGGCAGACGTCACCACAGGAATAACAGAGGGAAACACTAGCCAAAACAACCCACAGAATCGCCTAGGCGGCCAAGAAATAAAACTCAGGGGGCTAGTGCCCGAGAAGGAGAACGTCAGCAAGCTGGCCGCAACATCAGAAGGCTCCCCGGAACATCAAAACCGCAATGCTTCAAGTGACCAACCATCTCTCACCCCACCACCCTATCAGCACATAAAGCTCAAAAATGATGACAAGATTGCAACACCACACGTAACAAACAGTCTTCCACATGCGCACCAGTCAACACAAGACGACACTCTAACAGTTGAAAAACATCAAATGAAAATGGACCCTGTAAACCTTCCTCCACACTCGCCATGCGAGGATTCGTGCATAACAGATAGTGAAATGACCTTCTTGGCCTCACAAGAGTGGGAAGACCTAGTGGCATCCTACAACGTTAAACCACCTCTTAATAGCATCACTGAAGAATGCTCCTATCACCACACTGAAGGGAGTAGAGGTCCCACTGAAACCTTTTGGGCAACCTTACTTAACTCAATTCAGCTGTCATCAACAGCTCTACAGTACCAATCTGACAAATTAGACTTACAGTTGATAGTCCTCCAAACGCTAGCAGAAGCTACCTCTGGGATAGATAGGAAACTCGCCGACCTTAACGGCCTCATAAAAAGAGGACAAGAAGCAGCAAAATCATTCCAAATAGAAAGAACAAACTGCGCCTGCTCCCCAATAGTAGACAAACTATCTACACTACCTATGATGTTGGGGAACCTCCTAGGGGACCTAAAACAAAACATACAAACGCACCCCATAATGGAGAACAAGCTCGGCAGTACAACCTTCTGCGAAAAACCATTAGGAACCATCTATGACAACCACACAGCCTCCAAGCAAAGGGACTCATCATTAAAATCTACTAGCACATCAGAAGCGTCCCCTCCGAATACCCCCACCAAAGAAAGGGCCGATCTAAAGTCATCTACGAACGCACGAGCCCGCCGCAAACAAAAGAGAAAGGGCAGGAACAGAAAGTCTACAGGAGCAGACAGCACAAACGAGAATCAGCCAACGACTACACCTTGGGGAAAGGAGCAAACAGGATACGCCATAAACCATACCACGAAGCTTATGGACTGTAGAACTACATCACCGCTAGACAAAAATCCACTAGACATAAAAACCGTAAATGCAGCAGAGACCGTCTCATCGACACTCTTTAAAGAGAAAATAAGCACACAGACAGACCAGAAGCTTTTCGGTCATGCCAAAAATAGTCAATCTAGCAATCTACCTGAACAGGCGAACGGCATGCTAAATAAAAGAGGGCCCATCGTAGAAAACCTGCCAGCAGCAAAAACACATTCTAACATGGCGGTCACAGAGCAAGCCTTTGCTGAGCCCTCACTAATCAATATGGAAAACACAAACGCCGACTTACCTACAAACCGTATTAAATACTTCAAGGAAACTACCATCCAGGGACAAAAGACGAAGGCAAGCATACACAGCACGAATAAGCCTGCCATCGAACAGGGTCAAAAGACGAAGGCAAGTATTCACAGCACGAATAAGCCTGCCATCGAGCAGGGACAAAAGACGAAGGCAAGTACACATTGTACGAATAAGCCTGCCATCGAACAGGCTATAGAGGACCCTCACGGGATCAGCATAGAAAGCAACGACACAACAAACAAAACCCAGTCTCAACACGAGGTCAAACAAAAAGAGGTATTAACACTCCCCAGAATGTTGTCCCCCGGAAAAATAGAGACAGACACTATTTTATTCATTCCAGAATTCAAATCCAGAGGAAGAGTGGACACCCTAAATAGGGGCAACATACTAAGGCTTATCCACTCAATCGAACAAATAAAACATATCAACACAACAGATTTGCTTGCAGTTGAATTTCTCCCTTCCCTAGACTCACAAGGTCAAGACACCACAAAGACAACATGGAATACTAATGACGCAGCAGACCAAATCCTGGGGCAAACGTTTAGATTTTCTCAATGGGGAATAAAGCTAGTAGCAGGAAAAAGACCAGCCTACCCTACCCCGCTCCTAGAGGAAAGCAAAAAAGAACGCTTACAAATAGCTAAATCAATTTTAAAAGGAGCACGTAGCCATTCCCCAGGACCAAACAGTAACCCCTCACATATAGAACACTTAGTAACTCAGCAATCAGACTTAAACAAGGTAATTATACGACGGACAATAATTAAAGAAGACACAAATTGACAAAGGGCAACAGGCCAGACCTTTACGGAAAAGGAAATCCCCATTATTAAAATATGCAGTTGGAACATTAACGGTCTTTCTGAAAAACTAGAAGACCCTGAAACATCTAATTACTTAAAATCATTTGATTTAATCTTACTCCAAGAAACCTGGGAAGAGAAAGAGATACCCTTCCAAGGATATACAACTCAAATCCACTCAGCCACCAGAGGTTCTTCCTACGGTCACAGCTCAGGAGGCCTGGCGTCACTCGCCTCAATACTAACAATCGGCACAATGGAAGAAATCAATGTAAAAATCACCCCTCCTGGTGCGATACAGGCACTAGCAATAACAATTGAAAAAAATCAGGAGGCACAACTACTCTACATTATAAACATATATATACACCCCAAACACAGACAAACAGGGGCAAGAGAATTGGTTAGGGAAATAGCAAGACTCATGGAGGAGAGAGAAATGGAGAACGTACTTCTAGCAGGCGATTTCAACCTTCACCTCTTCGGAGAGAAAACAGATGATGAAATATCACTGGATATGGACATTGCGTGGGGAATACCAAACCAATCTACAGTTCATCTACACAAGCAAACAAGATGCTCAAATCAATTACTGAAAGACCTCGAGCAGTTAAACCTGAGAGTACTCAATGGAAGATTTAAGGAGGATACACCGCCAGCATCAACATATTTTTCCTCAACCACTTTTTCTCATCTCGACTTCAACCTCGTAACACTGCCACTGTTTGAAATAATACATTCATTCAAGGTTGGAGAGAACGGCCAAAGCGACCACCTGCCATTAGAAGTGACATTGAGCGTCGCCAGTGGGAATAAAACGGAAGTAAGGAGAAGTATTGGCACAGAATACACCACCAACCACAGACGTATAAGGTGCAAGACTGACAAAGCAGAAGAATTATCAACTAATGCAAAAATAATCCTCCACCAGATAACAAGCCAGACAAAGAAACCATCAGAGGTTTGGGAAGAATTTGTAATAACACTCGGTACCACATACGCCACAGAGCAAAAAACCCGAAAAGAGAATATCCCGTGTAATATACTCGGCAAGGTAACCACACCAGAGATAAAAAATCTAAAACGGCAAATAACCCAGATCCTTAGACAGCTTCGCAAACAATCAAACAACGAACCCCTGCAAAAAGAGCTGCGAACCCTAAAGACACAGTTAAAGAAGAAGAAATGGGAAAGGAAAAGGCAATTGAATGAGGAACTCTGGGTAAAAATCGTATACGATTCAAAACAGAAGAACAGTGCTAGATTTTGGAAAACAATCCATAGCCTCCAAAGTGCAGGCCACACATGAATTAACTCACATATATCATAACCCGAATGGGCACATCATTTACTGAATCACTTTAACGATAATAACCCAGAGGGGGATCCACTCAGTGGTAAAACCTGGAAAATCGAAATGAACTCAAGCGCCTATAAAATTGGAAACCACAATGACGAAGAATATGAAGACCTTACCATGACAGCGCCCCTTCGTATAACTGCTAATCCGGATGAGGCAGCAACAACAAGCCTCAAACCAACTTTAAACAGAAAGGAAAAAACCCTTGCTGCAACGGCGGCCAGGATCAAATCACAAATTTCAAAAGGGAGATTAGAGGGTGCTCCCGGCCCCAACGGAATCCCCCCAATAATGTGCAAACAAGACGCCGATTTTTGGAGTGACACCCTGGCACCAGTTTTCCAGGAAATCAGGGAAACAGCAATAAGTCCATCATCCTGGAGAGGATCAACTATAAGTCCAATTTACAAACAGGGCGACAGGAGCAACCCAAGCAACTACCAACTCATTGCTCTAATCGACACTGAAGCAAAGTACTACGCGGGACTTATCTTGGAGGAATTAACATCCTGGGCCACCCTCAAGCTCATCATTCCAATTAACCAAACCGGATTCTGTAGAGGCCAGGGTACAATAACCAACATCATGGCGCTAACCCTTCTGACAGACGCGGCAAAAACAGCCAAGAGCTCGCTATTTCTATGTTTTATAGACTACAGCGCTGCATTTGACCACGTAGACCGCAGCAAACTCTGGCAGAAGCTGGAAAAATGGGGGATTCCCGGGCCACTCCTACAACAGCTGATATTACTACACACCAATACTTGGGTCAATATCAAACTGGGCTCCGGTACGCACCTCTCAAGGCAAATCAATACCACCAAAGGCTTAAAACAAGGATGCGTCCTAGTCCCCATGTTGTTTAATCTTTTTCTCGCAGACCTCCCAGGAGAATTGGAGAAAATCAACTCACACGCCCCGCGGCTGGGAGATATCACGCTTTCAAATCTCTTATACGCAGACGACCTGGTCCTTATTAGTCGGTCCCCCATTGGACTTCAGCATCTTCTGGACGCCACTAACACATTTTCAATAAATAACGCATTAAAGATTAACCTGAAAAAAACAAAAGTCATGTCAGTAAATTATAATAAAACAAAGAAACACGAATTTTTTCTGGACGGACAGAGGCTAGACCGTGTAGCCACTTATAAATACCTAGGCGTACTTCTAGACAGCAGAGGCTCATTTAAAAACCAACTAGAGGCCATTCGACGGAAGGGTACAATATTCCACCTCTCAATGAAGCCCTTGAAGAAAGTCCTCCCTGATCGGTCATTGGATCCCCTTTTACAGGTGATTAGAGCACGTTTACAGCCTATGCTCACATATGGCAGCGAACCAATGCAAGGGAAAGACGCCACGGTTTTAGACAAAACTATCAGTCAAGCCTACAGGGCAATTTTCCATCTGCCTAACTACGTCTCCCCTGCCCAGATTCGACTCGAATTCGGACTCCAGAGACAAACGGTGGAGAAAAGAGGCGCCTACATAAAAAGCTGGCGAAAAATCAGAGGCGCCGAGCAAGGATCCTTAAACGCCCATCTTTGTACCGAACTCTCCACCCGAGAGAACTCTCCCGCTAGGAAGTATTTAAACGAATCCCTGGAGTCCCTGGGATTAACAAACCTCTGGGAGTCATCTACAGTCATCAAAAGCTTCAAAAACGTGGTTACAAAAGTAAACAAAATTATATCATCTATAGACGATAAAGAAATTCTGGCCAAGAGGGCTCATGGATGGTCAGTGTTGAAAGACTACAACGCTCTGAAACCGCAGGATTACCTGAAAACGGGCCTTGCGCAGGCGACAAAAAACAAATTTTTAAATTTGCGTCTAGGCATCCTACCAATACTACCCCACTTGCCACCTTGGAAAAGGGGAACAGAAGTCCATCTCTGCCGACCTTGTAGAGCAGGGAAAGAGGACCTTATACACATAATCTGCATCTGCCCAATCTTGATGGACATAAGGCGCTCTTTACTTCGAACTTCATGGAATCAAAAGGGCATAAGAAGCTGCAGGCAGGCTGTGATGCTGTGCTTCAATCCAGGTGAAACTCAGCTAAACTGCAGACTGACAAAGTACTTTGACATAGTGGCTAGAAGACTTCTGAACTAGCCACACGGCTCGCTTAATGAACAGCAAGCAACAGCACCTCAACCCAATAAAGGACAGCGGGTTTCTCACTTGCCAAGTTAAAGCTTCGACTGGCAAACCAAGTCACCTTGACTTTATAAACTTACAAATGGACAATACCAAAAAGTAATGAGACTTTTATGATTTTATTGAAAACAATAATTTTTCTTTTAAACTCGCATTACATATGTATATAAGGCCTAATATGTACTCTTTTGAAGTTTTTATATTGTGAATTTTTATTAATTGTACAATAAACTAAACTCAAACTCAAACATATGGTGAGATGCTACGTCTGCGCAGAGTATGCAGTAATGAGGCTGATTTGAATGTGGCCCAAGTATCCAGTAAAAATAGATTTCTTCAACGGGGATACTCAGAAGAGATAATTGATAAAGCCATTATGAAATCCCGATTAAAAACCAGACAGGAGTTACTGAACAAATATGACAATACGATTAGCAGTAATCCAGTAACCCAAGAAGTTTCTAAACCACAGAATGAATTTAGAATTATAACTGGGTTCAATAAACAGCATCGTGAATTATATCGTATTTTCAACCATAATTGGCCTATTTTAACAAGTGACTCTATTTTAGGCCCAACAGTCCCTCGTAGGGCAACCTTGACTTTCAGTCCAGCACCCTCCATGAGAGACTGTCTTATAAATACCAACCCTGAAATTATGGAAAAAACATGTTGGCTTCAAACTAGCGGTGGATTTTTTAAATGTAAAATATGCAAAGCATGTACACATGGGGTAAATACCAAACACTATAAAGATGGATTTAGCGATAGAAAACACAAAATAGAGAAGCTGTTAACTTGCAAAACAGAATATGCTGTATATGTACTCCAATGTCCGTGTGCACTCAGATATGTAGGTAGCACCAAATTAGAGATACACATACGCATCCTACAGCATTTAAGGGCAATTGTAAACCAGGACAATACCTACCCTGTTGCTCGCCATTTTAAGGAGATACACCACAGCAACAACAAGGAATTGACTTTCTTTGTTATTGATTCAGTACCGGCTAGTAGACGTGGAGGAAATAGGGAAGCCATGTTAAGACAGTTGGAAACTAAATACATACTCCAACTTGATTCCAAATTCCCGGGTGGGCTTAACGTTACTGAAGATTTACATACCATCTTAGGTTAGGAGCACATTCCTCATTTTCTGTATATTCTATCTGGGGTAGTACTTGACACAAGAGCAAACACATCAATTATAGGTACATTTACGAATTTGTTTTTTCTACAATCGATTCTACTAATGGTTTTTATTATTGTGGGATAATAATTTTAACCAATTTTTGTACTATTTATTGTTTTATAACAGATACATTTTACCAGATATACTGTTTTTGATGTTTTTTGATGTTTTTGATGTTTTGCTTAGTACTATATATCAAAACTACATAAGTACTGGGCGAAAATATAGGAAAGCCTTGAACATAATGACACCCCATGAAAATTTGCACTGTTTTAAGCCAAAACCCTCTTTTATAGATATCACACATTTTTTACATCAGTGATTGGTCATGCTTTTACAATGTCTTTGTAATGGTTAACATTTTCAAACATATTGTTGGTAGTGGTTAATTATCCACTTTAGGGATAATTCATTTCAGGTTTTTTTTGGGAACTTTAACCTGTGAACATGACTGGGCTCAGTCAGCCGATCTCTACTTACTTTGCACTTTCTATGCATTTTTGCACTTTGGAATTTACAAATGTTGTTTACATATTTTTAACACAATTGTTTTTATAAGAATTGAGTGTTTATCGAATTATTGGGTGATATGATTATTTATTGGCACTTTTGCACTTTAGTACACTCCCTCGCATTTTTGCACAGCTGCAGGGATCTGCAGCACGAAATAGGGTATTTGTGGCTAGACATGGACTTTATTGGGATTCATCCCATAATTGGAAATCAGGACAGACATTTGATGGTTCAATATGCATAGTGGAGTTATTTGGCCATATTTGTATTTAACAGATATTTCAATAGGTACTTGAATATTTAAATATCTATGATGCACCATTGTAGGATGCAGCAACTTTGCATGGCTATTGTCTTTATGAGTGTTTATTTCAAACTTAAACAATTGTTTGTTTTCACTGTACAAACTCCTATATGTATATTACGGTGATATTTCCCCATTTCTAAATTGTATTATTATTTTATCATAGCAATTTACAATGTATAATCATGGAATACGATGGTATTTACATGGGGATCCATCTTTTCTACTCTGTTTTCTATGTCTATGCCGTTTTCTCTGTTATCACGTGCAGAGTATCTTTTTTCCTATTTAAGGAAGTGTTTTGAAGTTTCACGTTGTCATGTGAACAAGGCTCTAGTGGAGCCGAAACGTTATGGCGACTAGCACACGAACTAGCTAAATAAATATTTGCACAAAGAATACGGTCCGTGTCTGTACTATCTGGGGCAGGTGCCACGAGGAGGCAGCCTTGACGGGGAAACAGAATTGGAGGATGTATATATATATATATATATACACATACATATATATAAATGCAGATGCATATATATGCATATATATATGTGCATATGTGTGCATGTACAGAGAGGTATAGAGGTAGAGGTGTATAGGTAGAGGTGTAGAGGTAGAGAGGTAGAGGTAGAGAGGTAGAGAGTAGTAGAGAGAGAGGTAGAGAGAGGTAGGGAGTAGAGAGCGAGTAATAGAGAGTAGAGAGTGAGTAGTAGAGAGTAGTAGAGAGTAGTAGAGAAAGTATCAGAGAGTGAGTAGTAGAGAGTAGTAGAGTGAGTAGTAGAGAGTGAGTAGTAGAGAGTGAGTATTAGAGAGTGAGTAGTAGAGAGTAGTCGAGAGTGAGTAGTAGAGAGTAGTAGAGAGTGAGTAGTAGAGAGTGAGTAGTAGAGAGTGAGTAGCAGAGAGAGTATTAGAGAGTAGTAGAGAGTGAGTAGCAGAGTGAGTAGTATAGAGTAGTAGAGAGTTAGTAGTAGAGAGTAGTAGAGAGAGAGTAGTAGAGAGTGAGTAGTAGAGAGTGAGTAGTAGAGAGTGAGTAGTAGAGAGAGAGTAATAGAGTGTAGTAGAGTAGTAGAGAGTGAGTAGTAGAGAGTGATTAGTAGAGAGTGAGTAGTAGAGAGTAGTAGAGTAGTAGAGAGTGAGTAGTAGAGAGTAGTAGAGAGTGAGTAGTAGAGAGTGAGTAGTAGAGAGTAGTAGAGAGTGAGTAGCAGAGAGAGAGTATTAGAGAGTAGTAGAGAGTGAGTAGCAGAGTGAGTAGTAGAGAGTAGTAGAGAGTTAGTAGTAGAGAGTAGTAGAGAGAGAGTAGTAGAAAGTGAGTAGTAGAGAGTAGTAGAGAGTGAGTAGTAGAGAGTAGCAGAGAGTGAGTAGTAGAGAGTGAGTAGTAGAGAGAGAGTAATAGAGTGTAGTAGAGTAGTAGAAAGGTAGTAGTAGAGAGTGAGTAGTAGAGAGTGAGTAGTAGAGAGTAGTGGAGTAGTAGAGAGTGAGTAGTAGAGAGTGAGTAGTAGAGTGAGTACTAGAGAGTAGTAGAGAGCGAGTAGCAGAGAGCAAGTAGTAGAGAGTGTGTAGTGGAGAGTGAGTAGCAGAGAGTGAGTAGTAGAGAGAGAGTAGTAGAGAGTGAGAAGTAGAGAGAGTAGTAGAGTAGTAGAGAGTGAGTAGTAGAGAGTAGTTGAGAGCGAGTAGTAGAGAATGAGTAGTGGAGAGTGAGCACTAGTGAGTAGTAGAGAGTGAGTAGTAGAGAGAAGTAGAGTGAGTAGTAGAGAGTGAGTAGTAGAGAGAGAGTAGTAGAGAGTGAGTAGTAGAGAGTGAGTGGTAGAGAGGAGAGAGTAGTAGAGTGAGTAGTAGAGAATAATAGAGAGTGAGTAGTAGAGTGAGTAGTAGAGAGTAGTAGAGTAGTAGAGAGTGAGTAGCAGAGAGAGTAGTAGAGAGTAGTAGAGAGTCAGTAGTAGAGAGTCAGTAGTAGAGAGTAGTAGAGAGCGAGTAGTAGAGAGTGAGTAGTGGAGAGTGAGTAGTAGAGAGTGAATAGTAGAGAGTGAGTAGTAGAGAGTGAATAGTAGAGAGTGAGTAGTAGAGAGAGAGTAGTAGAGAGTGAGTAGTAGAGAGTAGTAGAGTGAGTAGTAGAGAGTGAGTAGTAGAGAGTAGTAGAGAGAGAGTAGTAGAAAGTGAGTAGTAGAGAGAGAGTAGTAGAGTAGTAGAGAGTGAGTGGTAGAGAGCAGCAGAGAGTAGTAGAGTGAGTAGGAGAGAGTAGTAGAGAGTGAGTAGTAGAGAGTGAATAGTAGAGAGTAGTAGTAGAGAGTAGTAGAGAGTAGTAGAGAGTGAGTGGTAGAGAGTAGTAGAAAGTAGTAGAGTGAGTAGTAGAGAGTGAGTAGTAGAGAGTAGTAGAAAGTAGTAGAGTGAGTAGTAGAGAGTGAGTAGTAGAGAGTGAATAGTAGAGAGTAGTAGAGAGTGAGTAGTAGAGAGAGTAGTAGTAGACAACAGTGAGTAGTAGAGAGTAGTAGAGCGTGAGTAGTAGAGAGTGAGTAGTAGAGTAGTAGCGAGTGAGTAGTAGAGAGTGAGTAGTAGAGTAGTAGAGAGTGAGTAGTTGAGAGTGAGTAGTAGAGAGTGAGTAGTAGAGAGTAGTAGAGAGTGAGTAGTAGAAAGAGAGTAGTAGAGAGTAGTAGAGAGTCAGTAGTAGAGTAGTAGAGAGTGGTCAATCAGTGTCAGTCAGTGTCAGTCAGTGTCAGTCAGTCAGTCAGTCAGTGTCAGTCAATCAGTGTCAGTCAGTGTCAGTCAATCAGTGTCAGTCAGTCAGTGTCAGTCAATCAGTGTCAGTCAGTGTCAATCAGTGTCAGTCAGTGTCAGTCAGTCAGTCAGTGTCAGTCAGTCAGTGTCAGTCAGTGTCAGTGTCAGTCAATCTGTGTCAGTCAGTGTCAATCAGTCAGTGTCAGTCAGTCAGTGTCAGTCAGTCAGTGTCAGCTAGAGTAGCTCTGCTGACCTGGTTCTCTGGCTCTAAAGCAGCTCTGCTGACCTGGTTCTCTCTCTCTAAAGCAGCTCTGCTGACCTGGTTTCTCTGGCTCTACAGCAGGTCTGCTGACCTGGTTCTCTGGCTCTAGAGCAGCTGTGCTGACCTAGTTCTTATGCTACAGAGCAGCTCTGCTGATCTAGTTATCTGGCTCTACAACAGCTCTGCTGACCTGGTTCTCTGGCTCTAAAGCAGCTCCGCTGACCTGGTTCTCTCCCTCTAAAGCAGCGCTACTGACCTGGTTTCTATGGCTCTGCAGCAGCTCTGCAGACCTGGTTCTCTGGCTCTAGAGCAGCTCTGTTGACCTGGTTCGTAGGCTCTAGAGCAGCTCTACTGACCTGGTTCTCTGGCTCTAAAGCAGCTCTGCTGACCTGGTTCTATGGCTCTAAAGCAGCTCTGCTGATTTGGTTCTCTGGCTCTAGAGTAGCTCTGCTGACCTGGTTCTCTGGCTCTAAAGCAGCTCTGCTAACCCGGTTCTCTGGCTCTAAAGCAGCTCTGCTGGCTTGGTTCTCTGGCTCTAAAGCAGCTCTGCTGACCTGGTTTCCTCCCTCTAAAGCAGCTCTGCTGACCTGGTTTCTCTGGCTCTACAGCAGCTCTGTTGACCTGGTTCTCTGGCTCTAGAGCAGCTCTGCTGACCTACTTTTTAGGTTCTAGAGCAGCTCTGCTGACCTGGTTCTCTGGCTCTACAGCAGCTCTGCTGACCTGGTTTTCTGCACTCACGATGCATGCACCCGACTTCGCAAAAATATATTTAAAAATAATATAAGTTTATTATAAATACAAATATATTATTTTGATGAATATCTTACATAATCTCTTGCCTTAATATATATATTAAAGACACATACATATCATTTAGAACATACATTTTTTTTGCGGGAGTCGCGCACCCAGCACGCCCCAGCACGTATATGATGTCACGTGGGACCCGCAACTGCGCAAACATCTCGTACTGTAATGCGCATGTGTCGCGAATGCGTGGGAGCAGGAGTCACAGACTGGTCGCATACCAATCGTGCATATCACATGAAATTGAATGTATATGATGTAACTGAAAAACACGCAGCCGTCGCACACCATACGCGGATCTGATGCAGATTGGGGTGTACAAAATCTCCCTACTTCCACGGATAGAGTAATTTCAGAGTTACACGCACATACACTCACCATACACTAGGGCCCATTTCACTAACATACACTCAAATACTCCACCAGCATTGAACCTGTGGAAAGAAAACTCCTAAACACCCCACATCTACACTGAGGTCGATAAGACCTAGTTATTGTAATTGTCATAATCTAAACAATCTATACAACAATAATCAAATAGAGTACTCAATAATTGACAAGAAATAATCACCAACACCGTATTTAAAATTATGATTCTTTATCTAAAATTAGTCAAAATAAATTAATCAGAATAAATCATTTTCTCATAATTACCTATTATAGCTAAATGTCAGAATGGGTCATCAGGACAAGTCTCTCAGTAGAAATCTCCCGAGTCACCGTCCTCACAGCATCGATCCTCACCAACGCAGGTTTGGGAAGAAATTGCAAAGTGGCCTCCCACCCTCTCTAGGCTAACAATTTTTATAGTGAAACTTGCAATATTAAAGAAACATTAAATGTTCTACACGTCCGCCGAACCGCTGAGCAGAGCGAGCAGGAAAGGATGTAGCATCGCTACATTTGGAAAATCTCCGCTCAGGAAAATCACAAAAATAAAAAGACAGAACAGGAACAAAAAATAAAAAGTAACTTTTAACATCCACATTTCCTCGGCGATGACACAATGAGCTCAGAGTTCTTTCTTTACAGCTCCTTTGTCCTCCAAGGCTGTTCCGATACATCTGGAAACTCGCCCAGAACTGCTACTGTCCTCACGGAAAGTTTTAACCAGGCAAGGACTGTGGTCAGATGTCTCGTGACCATATTCAGCAAGGCCCTCTCATCACAATTCTTTCACTCGAGGCCAGGCTGCAAACGGCGGCCATGTTTTTCTAGGCCAAAATAGACCATCTTAATTAAAAGAGACAAAAACAACGTTACCACAGCATAATGATTAAACAGTGTTAACCCCACTAATACCCTTATGTGTATGTAATTATCTAGCTTTTGCAACACAGGAAAGCATTAGTTCAAAAGCGTTTTGTGCTTTAAAATAAACAGCACTCAGCAACATTTAAACGTGCGCATTATTATTAATAGGCATCACATACGCGTTCCCACGTGTAGTTCTCTCTTGTTAATACGTACATGTTGATAAGTATAAAACACTTACACAAAACAAATAATTAATAATTAATGATTATTAATGTTAATCATGACAAATAGACAAACCAGAGCTTAAAACCCAATAGATTTTCAACAGAAAATCCTGCTCCAGCAATCCCCCCTTTGGTGATTTTATCACCAAATAACCCCCAAAAAAAATTTAGTGAAATTTAGTCCCATTTTAGGAGAAATTGGAAATGTCTTTTTCCTCCTTACACAACACTACACACCAGACACTCTTTCATCATCCCTCTTTGTTTCTAAGTAGACACTCTCCCTTAATTCTTCTAATTCAATTTCTTGTGGTTCTCTTTTCAACCTTTTATTTCTCTTTTCATTATTTCTTTTAATTAATTTCTTTTTCCCTCCCCTGTTTTTACAACACAAACACACCAATCTCAATATCAATAAAGCAACAATTATACAAGTTAAAGGAAACAATATCTTACCTATATTAGTACTACCTATTTTTGCAATAAAACTCTTAACAGCTATCACCGTATTAGCTAATTTAGTCCAGATACTTTCAGCTTCAAGTGGTACTAATTCTTCATGCAAATCAGTAATATTTTTGATATAGACCTTCAGGTCTTTGCTTTCGCCTGGAATGTAAGTGCAACAATGTTGAACTTTCAGCATTCCACAAACTCCACCCTCCTTAGCCAATAGAATATCAAGAGCAAGTCTATTTTGCATAGACATGGAACGTACGGCAATTAGTTCCGTATTCACCAAAAGAAACCCTCCAGCGGTATTTGTCGATAAGCGATCCACCACTGTTGACAGTTTCCGAATCCCATAAGCATTTAAAGAAATTCCCACTGCTGGAATTATAGCTCCAAAAATGTCACCCACTATTTCGGACCAAGTTTCCCTCTTGAAGCGCATTAGTAAATTAATATGTTCTACATCTTCTATTCTATCTTTATGAAAAATCTTTGGAAAAACCAGGCTCACATAACACGTGCCATACCAATGGTCAGGCAACTTGTAATAAGCCTTGAAGTATGTATCATGACATTCACTAGTCCCAACAAAATATGTATCATATTGGGATTTCCCTCTTGTAATGCACAGCTTACCCTTCTGTGGTGCATCTAAAGCTAAAGTTGGACTAGCTCCATTTCTCAATCCTTTTCCCATCTCAATGTCCCAAATTGTCTCACTCACTTTATATTTCCCTGCCTTTTCATGCATACTCAATCTCCTTTCCTCCACCATGTTCAGGAAAGCTTTCTCCTCTTCTTCCAAACTACAAGTTAAATTATTCTTAAAAATGTAATCTAATGTTAATTCTTCTTTCTCAATAAAAATCTCACCAAAAATGTTAGCTTCTTTAGCTGGATTCAGCTTTTTGTTCATTGGCAAGTGCCCAAAAATACTATCTTTGTTAGACATCTTATAATCTATTTTCCCTAACAGATAAAAAACACTACTTAATACACTACAAGAAATTCCATACGTAGCTGGTAAATGGTGATAAGTAACACCCTCTGAAACGGATGCAGGTAATTGCATACAAACGTAGCAATCCCTTACTTCCATTGTTTTCACATATTCGTATACCAACTTTGAAAAAACATTACTAGAAAAATCATTAATTGACCTATCTTTATGCATGTAAGTATTACTAATTCTAGTTGGAACTACTTTTTGCGAATTTTTCTCTACATTTGTCTCATTCTCAGTATGTATTTCAAATGTACCTATTGAAACTCTAAATGTAACTAATAAAGCTAAAATACCCCATAGTAGCATTAATAATCCAGTACAGCAGCAGCACATTCTACACCATCTTCTTAAGAAGGCACATCTACTTTGATTATTCTCTATGTTAGCCATTTTACTACTTTGACCTTGTCTTTTGACTTAGCCTCTACTACTCCACTACTGTAATTTCTCAAACTTTGGACTACTTCAGACAGCTGAATTTCAGACTTTCTCCTTTTCACTTTCTCCAAGTGATTTCTTCAGTTCACTCAA